>NC_072387.2:79802489-80430704 GCF_028885625.2 Pongo pygmaeus
GCCAAGGAGTTTGAAACCAGCCTGGGCAATATGAAGGAAGCCCGTCTTTACAAAAAAAGAAAAGAAAAGAAAAAAAAATAGCCATGCATGTTGGCACTTGGCTGTAGTCCCAGCTACCAGGGAGGGTGACATGGGATGATAACTTGATCCCTGGAGTTGCGGGCTGCAGTGAGCCTTGATCCAGCTACTGCCCTTCAGCCTCAGTGACAGAGTAAGATCCTGCCTGAAATAGAAAAGCAAACAGGAAATAGCCCAATTCTCAGGCAGCAGAACTGTAATGTATATTTTTCTATAACAGTTCAGTGAAATGCAGACTAAAATGAAAAGGAAAAAAAAAATAAAAGAACCCTAAAAGCATACATACATCTCTTCAGGCTTTGTTAATAAAGCAGCCCTCTCTATTTGGTCCCTAAATAGAGGTATAAGAGTGTGATTAGGTTTTGAAGGAGGGAAATATTACTAAGGTAGATTTGATTCTACTCCATTAAATTTCAAAAAGAGGTCAAACTGAAGGGGACAACAGCATTGGCAGAGAGTTTCTTGGGTAGAGTGAATTTGACAAGGTGGAGAACTCACTGAGATGTTGAAGAACTTATGACGTCATTGCTTTGGCTCAAAGGCATAGGAAACCAAAGATCTTTAAATAGTCTTGATGAGCAGGCCATTTATTGGAACTTTTTAATGGGTGAGCTGTTAGTTTTCATGAAAAAAAAACTGGTACATATTGTCTTTCTCAGAACGCATTTTCAGTAGCAAGCAGCTAAGTTATTTGCTTTCTTGGTCTCGGTTTTTTCTTTTTTAACACAGTATCAGAAAATTTTGCTTAATTTCCATTCTCAGTGCTAACAGAGTTTTGCTATTTAGGACAAGTTAATACATTTTTTTTCTAAACTGCAGCTTGTAGACATTCCCAAAAGTTACATAGGGTGAAGCAATGAAATAAGGTAATTCCAAGATTTCATCACAGATAGACTGTAATTAGAAGACTTTGCTGTGAGCCACAGACCCATAAATGTCAACAATCAAGGGGAGAAATGCTATAGTGTAAAGGATTCAGTGAAGGGGATCTCTGTAAAGACAAAATCAAGTATAAATAATAGCCTGCCTCACTTCCTCTTAACAGTACATAAGTGATATTTACATGCAAAATTAAGAAAGAATAGAAAAAAATAATGCATACAAGGTCTGTTTGAAGACAGAGAGAAAAGGATCAAGAAAATAAATCAAGGAAAATGAAAAAAAACTGACAAGAATTTTCAAAGGAAATAAGAAAATAGTTTCTATAGCATCTAAGGAATTTGTCAGATTTTTTGAAGAGACCAAGGAAGAAATACAGAATGTCAAAGACAAAAATCATTAGATATCCAAGTGAAATGATTACATGAGCAAATTTCAAGAAAACAATGAAAACATAAAAGCCATATTAGAAATAGCAGAAAAATCTAATAAACATGAATTAATACTGTTTTACACAGTACATTGTATTCATTCATGAATTAATATATTGTATTCATTAATGAATTACAATTATATTACAATAATTACAATTAATATGTTGCATTAATTAATGAATTAATACAATGCTTTACTGTGGAAAATAAAAACAAGCATAAAACACAGAAAAGACCACAGATGTGTAAAGTAATGTTAGATTGATATATTAATAATGAATATTTCTTAAAAATTGAACAACACGTAGAATATATTTTAAAACATCAAAGATATAGATTATGACATTCAATAATACCTGTATTGGAGATTGAAAGAGAATATTGTGATCTAAAAAAATGATTCAAAGTTTTAAAAACATTTGAAAATCAAGACAGAAGAAAGTCAAGAATGGGAGTGGGGGGAATAGAGATTAGCCTCAGACTTTTCATAGCAGTTCTTTATGACAGTACATATTGGCAAAATGTCTAAAAATTTGGAAATGAATGTATGATGAATAATTTCATGTCAATAAAGTTGTCCTTTAGTTATAAACATAGAAAGCAGACAAATTAACGCTTTCAAGACCCGAAGGAATACAGTACCCATTAACTTCTGTTGAAATTAAATATAAAGTTTATTACTAAGTAAGAAACTTCAGCAAACCAAAAAATAACTCAAAAGACTTAGAAATGGAAAAGGATGGCTGGGTGCGGTGGCTCACGCCTCTAATCCCAGCACTTTGGGAGGCCAAGGTGGGCGGATCATCTGGGGTCAGGAGTTTGAGACAAGCCTGGCTAACATGGTGAAACCCTGTTTCTACTAAAAAAAAAAAAAATACAAAGAATTAGCTGGAAGTGGTGGCGTGTGCCTGTAATCCCGGCTACTTGGGAGACTGAGGCAGGAGAATCACTTGAACCCAGGAAGTGGAGGTTGCAGTGAGTCGAGATTGTGCCACTGCACACCAGCCTGGGAAACAAGAGCAAAACTCAAAAAAAAAAAAAGAAAGAAAGAAAAGAAAAAAAAGAAATGGGAAAGGTTTGGGAAAGAGAACTGATTGTGAATAATGTACTTAATTGTAAAACTAAAGCTATCCACCTTGTGGATTTATAAAATATAAATGACATAAACATTATAAAGAATAAATATACAACATAAATTGTATATCTAGATTACATACATAATACATATACTACACACATAAAGCATATAATACATACTTATATTACATATTTAAAATTAGGATGCAGGAAACGAATGTTGGAGAAAGTATGATGATGCTAATTTATTTTGACCATTTTTAATAGAAACTTACTAATATGTGTCTACCTTTTAAAAATAGTGGTGAAAAGTATAATTTAAAATCTCTGTATTAAATAATATTGTTTTGTAATTATATGTTTCTTGTTTAAAATATTTAAAAATTATTCCTAGATTACTTTTTTCTTCTTGAAACTTCAAGTAAAAAGTATGGAGTTTTACTAAATATCAGCACATATATTTTATGTAATATATGGCATAAATAACCTATATGTAATGTTACACTACTATAATGTAATACATATATGTATACTAATACATATAATATAAACTACTATTTATATTATAAATACTCTGTGTATTTTAATACTATACACAAATTATATATGCTACTATATTTAATACTATACTATCGTATAGGGGACTTCAAAAAGTACATGGAAAATGGAAGAAAAAGATAAAAATAAGAAATATAAACTGTTTCTCAACCAAATTCAGGACAATTTGTAAGGGATGATAGCAGCCATTTAGCTTCCTAAAGAACTGAGGGTCCCAGGAATTTAACCCAGCCAATGCTGTCTGTTTCATATTATCAACTAAATAAAAATATGCGCCCTCTAAAGAATTTTTAAGATTAAGAAATAAAAAGAAGTTAGAAATAACCAAATTAAGACTTTAAGGTGGATGTTTAATTATATCTCATTGAAACTTTTAGAAATTTGCCATTGTTTGCTGAGAGGAATGAGCAGGAGCCTTGTTATGGTGGAAAAGAACTCTCTGGTGAAGATTTCCTGGGAGTTTTCCTCATAAAGCTTTGGTTAACTTTCTCAAAATGTTCTCATAATAAGCAGGTGCTATCATTCTTTGACCTTCCAAAAAGTCAACCTTGGTTAACTTTCTCAAAATGTTCTCATAATAAGCAGGTGCTGTCATTCTTTGGCCTTCCAAAAAGTCAGCAAGCAAGGTGCTTTGAGCAGCTCAAAAAGCTGTTGCCACGATCCTTGCTCTTGACCCATCTGCTTTTGCTCTGCTAAATAACTTTCATCTCTTGGTACCCATTGTTTTGCTTGTGCTTTGTCTTCAGGATGGTAAAACTATGTTTCATCTCTTGTCACAATTCTTTGAAGATATGCTTCAGGATCTTGATCCCACTTGTTTACAATGTAAGACAAGTCTTCTCTTTTCTGCAGCTATCTGGAAGGAGTGGTTTTGGCACCCATCCAATGGAACATCTGCTCTCCATTAATTTTTTCCTAGGAATTATGTAAGATGACCAGAGTGAGATGTCTGTGGTACTGGATATTGTTTGTGCTGCTGGTCATCTGTGCTCTTTAATGAGGGCATGGACAAAATTAACTTTTTCTTCCCAAAATAGATGTGTATGATCTTCTGCTATCAGCTATATCTTCAACATTTTCTCGTTTCTACTTAAATCATGTTGTCCATTTGTAGGCTGCTAATTTCTTCAGGATGTTGTTCCCACAAATTTTGGAAAGCATACATGATTTCACCATTCTTCTACTCAAGCTTTACCATAAATTTGATATTGTTCTTGCTTAAATTTTAGCATAATCCATGTTTTTCTGATAGGGGTTCTTTTCAAACTGATGTGTTATCTTTCTTAGTGCCTCACACTAGACCCTGTTCAGCCATGCTTTAACAAGTTAGTATGAGTTTATTTTGGTACAAAAGAAAATTTTAAACTGGTGCATAGTTTTTATCATAATATGCATTTTTCCATTAACTTTTTGAAGACAACTATGATAAAGTTATATTCATTCTACCCACATTTTGAAAATTTCTCATTTTTTTTCTGTGACCAAATTAGAACATGGTGGTATTTTCATATCCTCTAGGTAACATATAGATTACACATTTTGGGAGAATTTGTAAATGCTCTCCTGTCCCCACACCCCCAGAATATGACGACATTTGTTTTTCATGGTGCATAGTAGACATTATCTTCTCCAACAAACTTGTTTTGAACACTCAGGATGTATTAAGTTTGTATTTTTTTGTTTTCATGAAATTCTGTGTATACTTTATTAGATACTTTTCTGTCTTACAAATGTGAAAGAACATCAAAATTTATCTCCAAAGTCCTAATACCTAGAAAAGTGTCTGGGTTATATTAGAAATTTGACAAAAGGGCTGTTTCGTTTCTTTGTTTAAATATTTATTGTTCTAAAATAATTCATATTTATTATAAAATTAAAGCAATGGACAACAATTTCAAAATAATCTTGGTTAAAAGTGGTGCACATGATCATAGACATGTGCAGATATATTTCTATAGCCAGATCATATAAGATAAAAGGCCAGGCACCATGGTTTCATGCCACATGGGGTAGAGACCACTAGCTATTAATCTAACACCCGTTCTTCTTTCTGGTCACTTGGCAAACAACGTATCCCAGCCTCACATGCAGTTACAATGGGCACGCAATGGAATTATGTGTAGAAATAATGTGCATTATTCCTATTCAAAGCCTTTAGCAACACAAAGTGGTACTTTCATGCTTTATTTCCCCTTATTTCAGGACATAGAAACTATAATATATAAATTTTAAAAATCCATATATAATTCCAATATTAAAGTATTTTTACAAATATATTTTATTGTGACTGAAAGATAATAATTGTATATACTTATGGAGTCCAGCGTGATGTTTCCATTCATGTATGAATGGTAGCATCAGCAAATCAGGCTAATCAATGTATCCATCTCCACACATAATTATCATTCCATTGTTGTGAGAACATTGAAATCTACTCTTTTAGCAATTTTGAAATATATAATACATTATTATTAATAACTATAGAGATGTCTGCTATACCATATTCCTTGCAGCATTATTCAAAATAACCAAAATGTGGATATAAACCTAAGTTCTCAGAATCAACAGAAGAATGGGTTTTTAAGATGTGGTATATATGCACAATGGAATACTAGTAAGCCTTTCCAAAGAATGAAATTCTGTCATTTTTGACAACATGGAAGAATCTAGAGGACATTATGCTAAGTGAAATAAGTTTGGCACAGAAAAACAAATATTGCATGATCTCATTTACATGTGGAATCTAAAAAAGTTAAACTTATGTAAGTAGAGAGTAGAATGGTGGTTACCAGGGTATGGCAGGAGGATGGGAAGAAAGAAATGTTGGTCAAAGGGTACGACATTTTAATTAGAAAGGACGAATCAATTCCGGTGACCTCTTTCACCGCAAGGTGACTATAGCTAATATTAAAATTTTATAATTTATCTTAAATATTTTAAAATTTAAGAAAGAGTATTTAAAAATCAAAGTTTAGAAATATCTGACATCTCATTGTAGTAATTTATTAACTAAAATTCTTCCACACCCTTTCTGCTACATATTAAGGCAGATAGATGTAACCCACCTATAATTTCCTCTGATTTACAGTTTTCAGTCAGGTATCAAGGTGGATATAAACATACTGCTGATTGAGCTTTCACAATAAATGTAATCAAATCAAGTATAATATAATGTTGCAATTTTGTTACATAATTGATGGGGTGGAAGAAGAGCAGGTGATGACTGGGAAGGGTGACATGACCCAGGTCTTAGCATTTCACTGAAAGTTTCCAGTTGGACTTGTTTCATTCAAGTCTTTATTCCTGACCCCAGACTTACAGTCATTCTTCCTTTTCTCTTATCATGTGGAGCATATTCCTCATTCCACAGGGAACCTGATACTACTATCAAAGTATTATCTTCAGCAAAGCCAATATCTCCCTATATAAATTTATTATCCAGGCTTCTAAGGTGATAAATTTTGTCAAAGAGAGATGAATGATAACACTGACTTAAATGTCAAACAAAGCTAAAATAAATTATCTTATGTGTGTTGTATGATCTTTTCCCCTTACAAAATAGTAAAAGACAAAAAGACATAGAATATTATAAGAAAAGAATATTGTAAATCTTTTCTATAACTAACAGCACATCAAATTTTCTTTGTGTATTTGAGAAATCTACAAAACAAACCCTAAACGTTAATTTTCCAAAAAGACTGCTCGGCACACTCCTTTGACAAGCCTCTCTACCTCCCAAACAGATCCTATGAACATAGAATTTTTCCCTCATCTTAATTTTTGTACATACGCTCCACCCCCAAAAAAATTTGCATAGTGAAGTGATAGTATCTCTTATTACCTCTACTTTTATAGTCTTAATAATAAACATATCTTAAATGTATTCTGTTATTCACTATAAAATATAGAGGTTAAAAAAGACTTAGGTAAGTTATAAAGGTGTTCTTATATTATCTGAAACTCTCCTTATGCTAATATCCCTGACTTCCTTGATTAATGGTAATTGAAGGCTTTACTATTTTCTCATTCTTTACTTTTATTAATGAGATTGCCATGCTCTGATGAGTGCAAGCTGCAAGGATACTCTTCATACATAGAAAGAGAGGCACAGAGGCAGTGAGGCATCGAGTATGCAAGTGAAGACATTTTGGGTTGGAGGTGGATTTTCCAGCCACAGTTGCCAAAAACGTTGTCTTGATCAGAGAACTGGTCAACAACGACGTTTCCAAATTTTTGATCTGCAAATTCATAAGCAAAATTAATTATTCAGGTTAAGTCACTAGGTTTGGGGAGAGATTTTCCACAGAAACAGAAAAGAACAAGAGGGTTATTTAATCTCACTGTATTTCAGTTTCCTCAACTGTAATATGAAGGTTGATAATAATTCCTCATAAGGTCATTGTGATCATTAAATAGGATTTATAATGCACACACAAGCACAGGTATACACATACACACACAAACATGAAAAAGGGGTAATAAAAATCTGAGAATATTTTTAAAAAATCTATTATGTATACTGACCATAACGAATTGATAATTTTGTTGCTATCAGAATAAATATCCCATTGGAGTGTCTGATTTCCACAGTGGTATGATAACAAATAAAATCATAATATAAACCAATCCACACTGATATTCTACTGTAATTAACATTAAAAATTTGAGGTGTTTTCAGACTCGTGAACATACTTTTGTGCAGTAAGTAATGAATCTTTTTATTCTGTTTGGATATTTATGGATGACAAGTAGATTAAACTTAGTTTTGCAATAAAATAAATTTTCAGAATAGTCTTAATAGTTTAATAAAACAGGGACTTCAGGCCTTCTACAAACCAGAGCAGTCACACTCCCACCCAACCGGCACCATAGCTGAGGCAGTGCCCTGGCTCCCACAGACGCCAAGCATGTGGCACACTAGAGCGTATGCACATTAGCAGTGTTCTGTTGCTGCCAGAAGCCATGGAGTTCAAACCTGTGTTGTTCAAGGGTCAACTGTATGCAGAGAGCAATGGTTACTAGGGGTGGGTTCCGGGGAGAATAGGGAGATGTAGATCAAAGAACATAAAGTAGCAGCTATTTAGATTAAACAAGTCTAGAGATCCAATAAGGACTTCAGGTAATAAAATAAAACAATATTTGGGATTCATGCTAAATGAGTACATTTGAGCTGTTCTTGCCACAAAAAAACAAAAATAATGGATAACTACGTGAGATAGTGCATACATTAATTTGCATCCATATAGTAATTTTTTTACTACCTGTATGTATTTTATAACAACATGTTGTATACCTTAAATATACAACGTAAAATTTGTTTTTAAATATTTCTTAAAATGAATTTAATATTTTTAAAAATGAAAATTTTATTGATATTTTTAAATAGTTTATTTTTGTCAAGATTAAATACCCATTGAGAAATTTTTTTAACTTCTTAGGTATTTGAAATAATTCATCCCTAATAACATATGGGCATTAGAAACAGAATTTCATATCAATCAACTGATCAACTATTGAATTAAATAGCATAAGACAAAATATAAAGAAAATAGGAAAATGACATTCTGATTAGTAAGAAAGAAACCATCTTTGAATATTTATAGTAGAAATACATTTTTGTTGGTGCTTTGTTCATGTTATAAAAATAGTATTAAATAGTAATAGGCTGAGTGTGGTGGTTCATGCCTATAATCCCAGCACTTTGGGAGGCTGAGGCAAGCAGATCACTTGAGCCCAGAAGTTTGAGACTAGTCTGAGCAGTGTCAGAGAAATGAGACCTCATTTCTACCCAAAGTTGAAAAACAAACAAAAACTTAGCTTGGGATGGTGGTGCGCACATATAGTCCCAGCTACTTGGGAGGCCAGGCAGGAGGGATACACGGCCTGGGAGTTCAAGGATGTAGTGAGCTGTAATTGTGCCACTGCACTCCCGCCTGGGCACAAAGTGAGACCCCGTCTCGAAAAAATAAAAATGTATTAGTAGTAAAATATGTAATGGATTATGTTTCCTTATAAAGTATATATCTGAATTCAATTTTATTTTTTTTCTTTGTCATATAGGTAAACGAAGAAAAGTTCTTTAAAAGTAAGATTGGTAGGGTCAGAAAAACAAATTAAAGTTTCCTCTATTTTTGCAATATGTTTCTAGAGTTAAGAAGCTCTGACTGAAAATGGGGAGAAAGTATTTAAGATGTTTAAAAAGTAGCTTGCGTTTTAATATTATAATATTTGAACCAGACTGAAATCTATGAACAGATCTTCAGATGTCTATGAGTTAATGTTCAATGTGGTTGGATATAAAACAGTTAACATTAATTCCAAAAGGTTCAAATGAATCTACATGCACATTTATCTAAAAATATTCAATAGTGGCATAACTCAATGCTTAGTCTAAGCTGTAAAATGAGGTTATAATGTTGATAAATATATTTGCAATACCAAGACATTGCATGTAAGGATGGAAATTTCCTCAAAAAGATTGATCACACTCCTAATTCAGAGCCTGTGCAAACCTAGTTCTCTTTGTGTGGAACATTCTTTTCCCAGATATCCACATAAGCTAATCTATAGTTTCCTTTGTGTTTCTGCTTCTATTTATTAGGGTGGTGTAGTTTATGCTTTGGTAAGAATGAACCTCCAAATTTTATAGCTGTATAATGATATTTGACATGTCCAGTCACGTTTTGTTTCTAGTACTTATCATCTACTCCATTCTAACTTAAATAGGAATTAAAATACAGGAGAGCAATAAATTAGCATCACTGTTTCTACTGCAATCCTGTTATTGCATCAAATTTCCCATCATTTCCTTTCTCCCACATTTAGAATACTCAACTTATTCCCAATGGAAATAAACAAAAATTCCATCCACTGAATCAGTGGCAAAGCCTGGGATTTAATTGTGGTGTGTGGTAAACTCTACATCCAGTCCAGTTGGGTTTCCTACAAACTAAAAAACAAAAATTTTCTATTTCCTCCATTCCAACTAATGCAGAATTTAGAAATACAAACAGAAATAACAAATATTTGAAAGGGAAATGATTGGAAGATATCCAGCAATTACTCTAGCAATTATGAGAGTTCTACCCTTGGAATGCTAAATATGTCTTAACTAGGCATTGATTTGGCTCCCTGGAAGAATTGTCATTTCTAATGCGGCCCTTAGAACTGTCTTCTGGGAGATTATTTTTTTCCTCTGCATTTATCCTGTTTGGTTATATATGAAGCATGCTTGGGGACTTCTTTGCTTTCCTTGAGAGACACACAGTTTTCTCAGCCCTCTCTCTGCCTTAGAAAAATTGAGGTCAAATTGAGGGAGTAAACCAGTCATTTTTTTTTTTCTGAGCTAATGTTTTTCTTGTAATACTTTGCCAAATGCTGTCAATAGAAATTGCATTAGTTTGCTATGGCTGTCATAACAAAACAGCACATACTCGGTGGCTTAAACAACAGACATTTGATTTCCAACAGTTGTGGAGCCCGAAGTCCAGGATCAACAGCAGTTTAGTTTGTCCCTAGGCCTCTCTCCTTGTTTTGCAGGTGGCTGACTTCTCTGTGTCCTCCCATGACCCTTTCTCTGTGAGTGTGCATCTCTTGTGTCTCTTCTTATAAGGACAACAGTCATACTGGATTAGAGCCCCATCCTAAGATGTCATTTAACCTTAGTTATCTCTTTAAAGTCCTTATTTCCACATACAGTCACATCGGGGGTTAGTGCTTCAACAGAAATTTTTGGGGGTGGGTCAGCCAGTCACAATTCAGACCATAACAGCAACAAGCATGTGCTATTATCATTATTCCAACCTATTTCTCTAGAAATACAGTTTTATAGAATACATGATCTGCCTTCCAAGGAACCTCAGAAGAGAATTTACTAAGTATTTCGGATTATTGACCTAAATAATTATCTTTTTAACTTCTTGTAATTATGAATCTGCATTAACTACTGATTAACCTTTAAGATGTCACCCTATTTTAAGTCGCAATTTCTATATTGGTCAGTATAAGCTAGTGCTGCTATGGTAACAAATTGACACACAAATATTAGTGCATTAACACATTAGTGAATTACATACTTAATTTATTTTACATGATAATTGTTATTTGGGAGTTGGAGCCTGACGGGAGTGATGATATCTCAAATACACGGTCATTTGGGAATACACGCTCATGGTGGACCAATCAATTTACAGTTACACAGTATAAAATATGCATCTCCTTCAGCTGGCATAGCAGAGCAAGGAAGATGTTAAAGCATCACGAGTGACCTTTTAGTACAGCAGCACAGTATAAGCAAGTTATCATAATTTTTACTCATATCTTATTAGCCAAAAATAGTCATATACCTCAATTAAGGAAAATACAAGATTGTAAATCAATATTGGTAGAGAATTGCTAATAAAAATTATCAGAAACATGGAAATCAAAAAAGAGTACTTCATGTCCTTTCAAAGTGATATTGGACATTGCAGGTTAAGAAGCTCATCTAAGGATTCTTTAATTGCCTAGGATAAATTTTCTGTTATTTCCTATTTGATAGAGATAAACTCAAGTTATGTTACAGGCTAACTTGTAAAGTACTGTTTAGATGAAAAGATGATCCCACAAGTTATGCTTTATTATCGTAAAGGATATTAACCAAGGTTTGTATCTAGTTTAAAAGTTTTATTCTAACAAGTCTTGTTTTCAATATGACTATAAAAGATCATATTCTCAAAATACTTTTGGAATCAATGTTACCATCTTCCTTTTCCCTTCTCTAATTAGTAGGTTGAATAAAAGCATTGACACATGTTAATCATATATTTTCTGAAAGTCATATTTTTAACTTTTTTATCATGTTATAGATTTTCTGAACGTCATATTTTTTAACTTTTTAATCAAAATACATTTACTATTGCTGCTGGAACGTTATCTGATCAGAAGTATAGCCCCAATATAAAAAACATTTTATTCTCTCCATAAATCTTTTGTCACTTGACGTATCAGAATTGTATTTATTTATAACTAATTAGTCATATTTTACTGTGTTAGACAGTAAGCATAATAATTATATTTTCTAAAATTGTACATCCCTAGATTAGAAGAGTGTCTTCCATATTGTTGGCACTCAATAAATTTTTGTAGAATTATTTAAGAAAATCATTCTGTAACTCAGAAAATAAGCCTATACATTAAGTTTTGCTGCAGGAATTTTTGGTCTAATTTAGCAACTACTAACAGCAGGGCTAAATTTCAATGACATCTTCTTTAAGACCTGGAAAGTTAAATTTTTGGAAGTAAAGCAAATGAGAACAAATGGTATCCATGTTCAATAGATTACACAGACAAGTATTCTGCAATAATGCTTCATATAACATACACACAGTTCAAAAGCACTCCAAAGTTGATGTTTGAGCATTAGCTTAACTAGTTGGTTGCCCTTTTCAAGTTTTTTCAATGTGTATTTTCATGTTCCATGGTTATTTTTTTAAAAATGCATATATTGATATTCTCTACTCTTATATATTTCATTGAAGTGTATCCAGATTTTTAACTAAGAGAACATAAAATTTATTGTAACTGTAAAGAGGCTCTTTATATACTTGGCCTTGACGTGAGGTACTAATTTGTAACTTCCTATCAGCTCTACAAAATGAATTCTATAGAACAACGTTTTATTTACACAAACAGGCAGTCAGCAACTCATTTTTCTAGGTGCCTTAACTTCTCTTTCTGCCACAATACATCTTCATGTTCTACAGGGACACATTTTTTCTTGCTCTTCCTCATTTATGTCAATGTGCTTTCAAATTCATGCTGACCTGTTTAGAGGCTTGTTTTGAGGATGACACATTTCTTCTTTTTGCTGAGAAGAAAGTAAGATGGATTAATATAGCCCTGCATTCAAGATTAATGCAGTCACATGCCAAAAACTGGCTAGCAGTGCAACCCAGCTTTTCAGTAACCACTTATCATGAAACTTGGACACCATAATATTCACATTAATATTTCCAAGCAGCATAATATCCATGGGACCTCATGAATTTAAAATTTGCTCAGCCATTTCATTTAAGGAACTGATATTTTGTATTTATTTTCCTCACTTTTCTAATAATTATATTTCACGGCTGACAGAATAACCACCATGATGCTCTATTAGCACAATGATTTCCACTTTCACCTATGGCATCTAAAGTAAATGTTTAAAATTCTAGAAACTTTACATTATGTAATGGAATTCCCACAGTTAAAATGAAATTGATTTGAAAGTTCACTATTCAAACACATTGAACCAGTCTATTTTAATTTTTAAGAAAAAAAAGACAATGTATTAGAAAATAACTTACAAAGAGTGACTACTAAATTGAATTTAATTCGTATGTAATGACACATATAAAATTAATTTAATAGTTATTAAAATTTATAGCATTTATTATATGCAAACATTCTACATAATACTTGGGATGAAAGTCTGAGATTCTTTTCACAGAATATAATATCAGTTATAATTCAAAACGTACCTACCTATCCAGTTTGCTCCCCTACCAATAATCTTATATCCATCCACTTACCTTCCTGTACTACTCTTCAGAGTATGCTAAATATTCTCTGTTCTTTCATATCAAAGAGCTCTGCATAATATTGTTCTCTAAATAGCATGACCTTCCTTTGCATTCCATCTGATTAACATCTATTTGAATTTCAGAACTTAGAATGAGTACTGCTCTTTCTGGAAAACTTTCATTGTGAATCTTCAATAGCTACTGGCTAACCTTTAAGATGGCACCTGATATGGTTTGGCTATGTCCCCACCCAAATCTCATCTTGAATTGTAGTTCCCATAATCCCCATGTGTTGTGGGAGGGACCCAGTGGGAGGTGATTTTATCATGGGGGGTGGTTACTCTCATGCTGTTCCTCTGAGATTGAGTGACTTCTCACAAGATCTGATGGTTTTGTAAGGAGCTTTTCCCCCTTAGGCTCAGAACTTCTTCCTGCTGCCATGTGAAGAAGGATGTGTTTGCTTCCCCTTCCACCATGATTGTAAGTTTCCTGATCCCTCCCTAGCCCTGCTAAAGTGTGAGTCAATTAAAACTCTTTTCTTTATAAATTACCCAGTCTCATGTATGTCTTTATTAGCAGCGAGAGAATGGACTAATATATCACCCTATGTTGAGTCACAATTTCTGTTTTGGTTAGTATAGGCTAGTTATACTGTGGTAACAAATTGACACCCATATATTAGTGAGTTTACACCACAAAGATACTTAATTTATTTTACTTGTTAATTGTTATTTGGTAGTTGGAGCCTGAAGGGAGTGGTAATGTCTCTAATACACAGTCACTCATCAATACAGGCTCATGGAGGAATGACCAATTTACAACCACACAGTATAAAATACGTATCTTCCTCAGATGACCAGACTGTTAGGTATTCTTCCTCTTTGCTTCTTCATCATCATGTACATATCTTTATAATCAATATTATATCACATTTTAATTTGATTGTCTGATCCTCCCACCCCATTCAGACTCTGCTGTCCTTGAAGGTAGTGACTGTATTTAATTCATCTCTCTAGTTCAATACTTCAAGGACTCCTATTTTTAACTTTTTTAAAGTGGAAAGTAGATATTTACAAGGTTCTATGAAAAAGTTCAGCACAGTTCACCGAAAGGATTCACCAAAATTAATGACAAAGAGCAATAGAACTCTGTGAAATATTTTCCATCTCATTGGTTAAAAAAGAGTTGCTCATATTTGGTAAAAATACATTAACCATGGAAATGAGGAACCATTCCTTGGAATGAAATTTAAAGGAGGTTTAAATAACAGCAGATGACAGGGAAAAACTGGCGGTGAAGTGTACGTAATGTGTAAAAAATGACATGTCTTACTTTTGTACTGGAGCCAGATTCTTTTACTATTTTGACCTGGCTTGTGGTAGGAGCCTCCCTCCAGAGCAAAAGGAATTGAGTAGCAATAAAATTGAAAGTTAAAATCTCATTTTTTTTTTAGCTTTTCTGCTTGTCTGATAAACTAAGTCCTAGAGTTTACTATATTGTCTTGAGATTCATAATTTATATCTGAGAATCAGAGGAACTTTAAAATGCCTGCCACAGCTGAGACATTTTAAAATGCTCGAAGAAAGTCCGATTCAATAAACTAAATAATGATTCAAATGCATTTGAATTTTGTTCCTGCCTTTGAAGAAGAAACAAAATACCTACAATGATTTGTCTATTACATGACAGTTTCTCTTTTTATGAACACTCATACTATAGAAATTATTAACACTATAGCATTTCAGATAATTTGAATCCCTTAAGCCTATTTTAATTCAAATATAGCCATTTATTAATTTGATAGAAAAAGCATTCATCACTTTTCATGTAAATTATTCTTTTCTTCTCACTAATGTAGTCCAAGCACCTCATTATATTTGAAGGTTACATTGCCGAGGCTGGGTTTCAGGGAGTGAAAACATTCTCTTCATACTGTGAGGTATGTGAAGTGTCTCTGTGAAGACAGATCATGACTGAATAATAAAAATAATGAGATAAGTGCTGACCAGGATGACCTTAACATTCCCCTCAGCTTGACTAAATTTTAGACAGGTTTCTCCCTGACCACAGGCCACTGACCTCTCTTTTCTAATGGCATTTACTTTAGAAAACTTGCATTGTACATTTTTTCTCTGTCCCTTTGAGATGTAAATATTTTTCCAGCATCTTGCCAGGTTTACACCCCAGGAATATCTTTCTCAAGGAGCTGGGATTCATCTCCTCAAAATGTAATCATCAAGAAAGACAGTGCCCCTATCTCCCAGGCTCTGTGGAAGGATAGGGGCCTACCTTTGATAAGTACTAATCAGCAAACACAGTTGGCCCTCCCCATGAAAACTCCAGTATTTTTCCATTAGCTCACTGCAGCCTCTAAAAATCCTTCTGCCTTTTATTTCTGTGGAGTTGAGGTCAATCCCTCTACCCCACTGTGATAATCTTGAATAAAGTCTACCTTACCTTTCAAATGTGTATAGTGCAATTTTTCTTTCACAGTGATGATAGATTTTATCTGCACAACCTGTCTTTCAAACACTCAACTTTCTAACACAATTATAAATATAAGAATATCCTTTTTTGGCTATTTCACTGAAACACAGGCTAAAATTATACTAATCAGTTACATGCTAACACTATGTATATATATGATAAAACCAATATGCTCATTAGTATAAATTATTTCTGCTTCCTTAGAAGAAATACATTTTCCAACTAATGATGATCTTAGTATTTTTCAACTTTCTGATGGGCTTATTAGGATGTAACCCTATTGTAAGTCAAAGAGCCTCAGGATTTATGATGGTTCACCTTATGATTTACTGATTTTACAAAGGGTTTATCCAGTCATTAAGTGCATTTTTTATTTACAATTTTTTTTAATTTATGATAGGATTTCCAGGACATACTCCCATCAGAAGCTGAAGAGTATCTATATTATAATCTAATATTTTAACACAGTATTTGATAATATTGGACACCATCTATATTAATCATACTGTAAGTACATAGAAAGATAATAATAAAAATATTTAAAATGTTACAAAATTAAACCTTCTATCAAATATGCATCAAATATATATGGAAGGGAAGTAATTAACATTTATTTAAAATTTATTAAACCAGGTCCTCTTTTATATTATCTCGTGTAATCATCTCAATTACGCTTCACTTATATAAATTGACATCAAAATGTTTGACAAAAAATTAAACATCTTATATAATTTAAGATACACTAGGATGTGTTAGCATATTTTAAAATAATCCATAGTCTCATCAGTTCATCGCCTTAAATGTTTATTTCTTCTTCACACAGAGGCCTCAGACATACAGCCCTGTGTTTCTAAAACTACTAACAGAAGGAAGGGGAGTGAAGAACAAAGCACTGGCTCCTAAATGCCTCCCGGCAAAAAGGATGGATATCTATCTACTGTGCTTAAATGTTATGATCCAAATAAACCATGTGGCCACATTTAAGTTCAATGATGTGAATAAATTTCATCCCTGCATATTCCCAGAAGTGGTGAGCCACAATGTCTAACATCCATTTTCATATTTACAGTTACTTGCCTGGAATTAATTACTTTATTTTTAAAATATAGCAATTGAACTAGAAACTTAACATATAACACACATGTAATTTTAAGTTCTAACACAAATTCAATCTGACTTTCTAAACTCTTAGCTAGATGCCAGAGATAACAATCCTGTATTGATTATCGTGGTTTCACATTTATATTTTTTTAGTTTGTTTGATTTGAAAGTAAACATTAAAGAGAAAATTTAAATAGGAACTTAGCATAAGGACTGTTGAATTGGAAACACAAATTTCATATCCTTGGTTATTGTCTTTCCATTTATTTGGCTATTTTAACATTTTATAGCTCATGACATTTTCCTGCAATGAAACCACTGGCTTGTGATAATCTGAAGCTCACTTGTGATATTGGTTATTATAATTCTTTTCCATTTGCAATGTTTTCATTTTAGTATTGCTTGAAAATGGAACCTAAGAGTAGTAGGTTGCAGATTTCATATTCCCCTTTGTCCTATTTTTGCTATCTATATTAGCTATTTTGTTGAAATACAAGTCTATATCATTTCAGTGGTATATAATTATGAGAAAATTCTATTTTTTATCCAATGTACTTTCATTTTAACTTCTTATGCAGAGATATCCTGAAAGGATATTAATATTCATCCAAAATAAACTAAAATTACTAAAAGTAAAAAACTGAAAGTATCAGGACTCTGAAAAAACTCTCTAGAATTCACTCTCAAATATTTGCGAATATTTACAAATTGTTTTCCCAAAGAACATAGCCAGATTCTCTGCTGCAAATGAATACATACACCCACACAGTCAAGTCCAAGAGAAAATAGATGTCTCACAGAAAAATTACCCGTGCTATTTTTATAGTTATTTTTAAACTTACAGGTTTTCTTCATCCTCATATTGGCCCTTTCAAAAAGAACTGCAGCTCCCCGTCCCATACCACATCGGCTAGGGCTTTACTCATATCTGTCTTCACTGATTTTCTGCTTCTGTTTTTCACCTTGACACTGATGATTCTCTGACCTACAGCAATGTTCACAAGTTTCTAGGTAAATGCATATTTAGACCTTTATTGCCTTCAAGCAGATGTCCCAGTTCTCCTTCCATTCATGATCAATCCTCCTGAAAGTGCAGTCTACGCACACACTGCCTCATCTTCTTGCCTCTTCCCATGCCATGTCCATTCAATTTCGTTCTTTTCACGAAACTCTAATTAAACCGTATCTTTTTTAAAACCAGTATCACTAGCATTCTCTCTAAGACCACTAAATTGTCAAACGCAATGTGTCTTTCACTGCCTACATCCTACCTAGGCAACGTTGACAATTTGGATCCAGCAATTTAGTTTGTGGCTTTCAAATTTCTATTTCAAGGAAACAACCTCCTAACATTTTCTGCACAGGGTATTCACTCATTGCCAAAGTTTTTGGGTTCCCATCATCAGTCAGTATTTGTTTTATTCTTCTTTTTACACATTTTAGCCCCCAAATTTGTCATAGAGTGTTTTTTTTCCTTCTGTCAATATTTATTTATTTATTTTAAATTTTTGTTTGTTTTTTGAGATGGAGTTTCACTCTTTTTGCCCAGGCTGGAGTGCAATGGTGTGATCTTGGCTTACTGCAATGTCCACCTCCTGGGTTCAAGTGATTCTCCTGCCTCAGCCTCCTGAGTAGCTGGGATTACAGGTGTGCGCCACCACACCCAGCTAATTTTTTGTATTTTTAGTAGAGACAGGGTTTCACTATGTTGGCCAGGCTGGTCTTGAACTCCTGACCTCATGTGATCCTCCCACCTTGACCTCCCAAAGTGCTGAGATTACAGGCCTAAGCCACCGCGCTCAGCTCTCCTCTGTCAATAATTTAAGATGCCAGGCCAGGCACGGTGGCTCACACCTATAATCCCTGCACTTTGGGAGGCCGAGGCAGGTGGATCACGAGGTCAGGAGATCAAGACCATCCTGGCTTGCACAGTGAAACACCATCTCTACTAAAAATACAAAAAATTAGCGAGGCGTGGTGGCAGGCAACTGTAGTCCCAGCTACTTGGGAGGCTGAGGCAAGAGAATGGCGTGAACCCGGGAGGTGGAGCTTGGAGTGAGCTGAGATCGTGCCACTGCACTCCAGCCTGGGCAACAGAGCGAGACTCCGTCAAAAAAAAAAAAAAAAAAAAAAAAAAAAAAAAGCCAATTTGTCTTATTGCATAGATATTTGTTCATTCTTTCTTTCTGATATGCAAAAGTTTAATGTGTTTTTTCTTGTTCTGTTTTCTTCTTCACTAAAATAATACTATGTTACTACATAATTATCATCCTTCCAGTAATTATATTCTTCTCAAAATCTTCAACTTTTTTTGTAATGGTAGGTTTTGTTGTATTTCTCCTAAATTACAAAATGAAAAGTTCATTCCTCCCAATATATTCTTCAATTTGATATTTGCCATTAGATATAACTAGTGAAAAGCATTCATTTTTAGTCCATAATGATGTGTTTGTCTAGAAATGCCTCCTACAAATCAGGACATTATCATATAAGACAAAAGTGTTTATCTGTCCATATGGAGTCACAACATATATGAGAAATTCTGGTGTTTATCACGGTCTCTCAAATGTGTTGCCCAGTTGCTTTACAGTGTTTTTTAACCCTCTCTGGGCCAGCAGGCTGTCTCATGCTTCCTAGTTCCATGACTCCAAACATAAAGGCTTTAACATGGGTAACTAAAGTGCACATCCAAGACATTAGTTTATGTGTCTATGTCTTTTTCATTTCTCAGAAGCATTTTTTTCTAGTCCCTTGTCACTTCTCAATCTGGTAAGAGCTTTTAGATGTTACCTTACAGCAGACAGACTAGATTAGGGTACATCTATATAGCTGTTGTCTTTGGAAGGACCAAATTAACATTTTTTTAGAAATATTTTAAGAAAATAAATGATAGGACAAAAGCATTTATGGACATAAAGAAATGCCTTTGAAGAAGCAACAAAATAATTCTACATTTTCAGTCTATTGTCGATAGACTATAAAGAGATTCCACAGAAGACTAGATATACAAAGATAGTGATGTTTTTAGATACTTTAGAATTCTGGCTATTCTGGCTGGTCTATGAGCTGAGTAGCAGAACTTCTGCAAGAGAAAAATCTTAAAGAAAAATCTAGGTTGGCCTGCAAAAGGATCCTTGAAAAATCATTATATAGCAGCAGAAGCTTTCAGACCTGGATACCTGGATGTGCCTAAAGATTTGGTCAATGCAGATGATAACATTAACGTATGATTTGATAGTCATATATATTGACCTTATCTCCAATTGCACTTGACACTATTCCCCGAAACCCGAATGATCCAAGCCAAGATGCCTCCCCACAAAGTAGAACTTATATTTAAAGTAGATAAGATATGGGTAGGAATTGTGTTTAATTATAGACGATGAAGAAATCTTCCATGTCTGAGTTTTGGGACAGCTGATATTTCCAGCGTTGGTATGCAATTTCTCCAAGCAGTTGGTGCTCAAGCTTAGAATGTTTCCTTCGCTACTTGAAAGGTCACTCACACCCATTCTCCAAAAGCAAGAGGGAAGCAGCTGGGGTACAGGATACTCCTGGGCAAAATCCAGGTGATGTGCCTGCAAAGAATGAACATAAAATGAGATTATCCCATGATGAACTGTGGGTTCCTATCAACACCAATAAATAGAGAGAGACTAAAGACTCCTCCTCAAGCCCTTTGCTCTACACTAGTTAGGTTTCCTTTTGATGATATTTCATTTTGTATAGAATTATTTTTGACTTTTTTTTTTACTTTTCCACTAATTATATTACTAGGGGAAAATAGATCATTAATAAAAACTAATGTCATAAATTCTGTCAACCATTAGATTTCAATTGTTAATGTATTGTAGCTGAAAAAATGTTAATCTATGACACTAGTGACCAGGAAATCCAGAGTGACAATAATTAAAATGCTTGGGTAATTGCAATATATACACACACTCATACATAAATACTTTAATACACATACACACAACACATTTTGAGCTGCAAGTGCAAAATTTTCCATAAGTCAAAGATATTTATTAAAGGTCACTGAAGGGTATAATTCATCATCTGTCATACAGGACGATTCATTTTCAGTACTTATATAATCACAAATTAAAATATAAGAAGAATTATAATGACCCCAAATCTCCTTTTGTTTCAATAAACCTTTAATTTTAAAATAGCCGTAAATTTCCAGAAAGATTTATGGAGTACTCCTGTATATTCCTTACCAAGCATACACTGTTGCTTACATTACCATGGTACAATTGTCACAACTAACCAACTTTGGCATGTTACTCTTAAGTAAACCCCTGCTTTATTTTTTTATTTTTTTACTAGTTTTTTACATTCATGTCATTTCTTTTCTATTTCAGGTTTCCTTCTAGGTTACCTTATTGCATTTATTTCACTTAGTCATCATGTCTCTTTTAAGCTCTTCTGGCCTGTGACAGTCATTTTTTCTTTTTCATAACCTTGACAATTTTGATGAGTGCAACTCAGATATTTTGTAGAATGTTTCTCAATTTTGGTCTATTTGAGATTTTTTTGATTATATTGGGCTTTAAGGTTTGAGAGAAAAACACCATTTAGACGAAATTCCCTTCTGATTACATCGTATCAGGTTTACGCGATACAACATGACTTAACATGGTCGATGTAAACCTTAGTCACTGACTTAGGTAGTGTTTGCCAGGTTTCTCCTCTGTAAAATTACTTCTAGCTCCTACTCCACCTTCATCCTCCCACCTTTGCATACACTATTCTTTGGAATAAAGTAGCTGAGTACAGCCCATGCTGGTGGAGTGGGAGAGGATTTAGCTCCACTACTTGGAGGTGCACTTATATGAATTACGTGGAATATTTCTACATGGAAGGTTTATCTGTTGTCCCACATTTATTTATTTGATTCTTCATTTATATCAATATAGATTCATAAATATGTATTTTATGCTTTGTGCTAGAATCCAGTTCATCATAAATGCTATGCAAAATATATGCTATTTATTTTGTTGCTCAAATTGTTTCAGCTTTGGACATTGGAAGCTCTTTCAGGTTTATGATTATGTCCCTTAGACATGGCTCTGCATTTTTATTTTTTAAACAGTTTTACATTTTTTGTGACGAAAAGGTGCTCCAACCTCATATTGCATTTCCTCACCAATCTTTAAATCCAGCCAATCATCCACAGAACCCTTATTATTTTTATAGAGCATAACATTAGAAACCAAGTTCAGGGCATTGTTTGTGTTCATTTCTGCTGGGGTTTATAATTCTTTTTCAAAGCATCTTATCTGATATTTGTATATATAACAGCAAATCACTTTTAAACTAAAACTATGAATGATTTAATAGTAATAAATGTGTATTAGAGGCATTGAAGGTAGAAAGTAAGGTTAAACTATTATTTTTGAAGTGGTCCAAATTCTTATTAATTATCGTTTCATTTATTAGTATGTACCATCAAAAAAAAAAAAAAAAAACCTGTACCTGAATCAAAGTTCAAGCCCAGGTTTCTTGTTTTTGAAGGCTACATCATTTGAGTAGTCAAAGAGTTATCAAGGGAATTAAAGATTATCTAGATGAATATTTCTAGTTTATAAAGTGTTAAATGTGGACATGAGAGGTTATATCACACACCCATTGTCATGGGACAGATTATTGAAAAAATGAGACTGGATCTTAGGTCATGTAAGTTCCCAATCAGTTGGCCTTTCACAAAGCAATACAAAATCCCTACAGTATAAATCCCTTTTATAAAATTATCGATGATGCTAACTCTAATGCCTACTTTTTGGGATTGTTTTAAGAAAAAAGTGAATGAATGTATGAGGATACATATCAGTGCAAAATAGAAATATAAAAAAAAGACATTCCTTATCCTAAAACAATTGTTCTGTACATCCAAAGTGAATGAGAAAATTAAAATACATAGTGTCACAGCTATGCCCCAGAGGGTTTATATGCATCACAACTCCCTAAATAAAGGTGTTATTATGTTCATTTTACAAATATGTAAACTTTAAAACAGAGAGTTTAATTAACATATACAGGATCGCTCACTTTGTAAGCTCTTACAAACTGAATTCAAATATTTTCCCTACTTCAAAACCTTTAATTTTTTCATTACTTCAAGACTCCTGTTATACTTCTTTAAGATATTTGATTTAGAAAGAACTTAATGGAAGTAATCTTTCTACTTTACAACAACCCATATCTTGCTTTTTCACAGACTATGTATCTTATATTGCTTTGTATTACAGTTATTTATGAGCAACTTTCATCTCTTCTTGTCAATTATCTGCTCCTTAAAGGCATTTCTTTGTTACATGCCTTATACATAACATAGAATATACTAAGAATGTGATAAGATTCTTGAATGAGTGAACATTCTTCCCTATGGAAAAAAAAATGCTGAAGTTATAATCAAGTGAAATGAAATAGAATAAAATTAAAATCCTGTGAATACTTTTTTGCATAGTGAATTGTTCATGAAAAAGTAGAAAATTTCTGATTCACTGAATACTTTAACAAAGAAGGTTTAGATTACTTGAATGCTAATACAATTTTAAAATTGAACTTGACATTATTACTATGCGTATTGTTTAAATCAGGGGGATATTATAGCTAACAGCAACTGAAGGCCATATTCAGAGTTTGGTCAAATTATACAAACAGAAAACCTTCAGCTGGGCATCCACTGGGCTCTTTGATACAACAGTTATGTCTTCAAGGGCCTAGGCCCTTGCCTGCTTTCTCTATTCTGTCATGGCCTTGACTTTTATCACCAGGTTTTTCATCTAATGTTTGAAAGATCAATGCCTCAGCTCTAAATGTTGGATCTTCTCACATAACAATATTCTGAATAGTAAAAGGTGGTAGTAAGAGAAAACGAGTTTTCTTCTTATAGAAATCTCTTTTTCTGGGAAGAATAATTTTTCTAGAAGTTTCTCATTAGTCTTCCTCTTAGATCTTATTGGTGAAAGCTAGGTTACATGACCATACCTAAATCAACCATTACTGAAAGGAATACGGTTAGTATAATGGGGTCTGCCAATCACAATTCACAACCAAGACAGGATTGTAGTAGTGAAGAAAGGGTTATTGCTCTGATACAGAGATCCCACATCTATATTAGACAAGGGTAACAGCTACGAACAAGAATCAAAGAGGCAAACTAGAGAACTGACTTGAGGTTAGAAGAGAGCCTCAGACTTAGTTCCAGGATTTGAGGGCTATGATCCAGAGTTCTAATGGGTTTGGTGGTGTTCATCTTTAGAAGGGTGGTAGCAACACCCAAGTTCTAGGCAAGATTTTGGTGACCAGGTAGTGTAATTGACCTAGGTGAAAGCAAGAATTTAGCCAACAGCTGGATCAAAAAGTTAAAGAATGGTCTGCTACAAAATGAGAGATAATTAAGCCAGGACATCTGTCAAAGTCCTACTCAAGAGGACTCAAACCCATGTCCTGACCAATCACCAACCATATCTAAGAAGAATCCCTTAGCCCACATTGGAAATGGGGCAAGGTACTCCAGCAGCACAGGTGGAAAACAGGTAGCGAGGTTCTGAAGTCAGAGGCAACGTGGGTTTAATTAAGGCAGAAAACATAAACCACTGTCCTATCCCACTAAGAAGGACAGGATTTCTTAAAATAAAATCTAGACTTGGTTTTCATTTTGCCATGCATGTTGTGAGTTGAGCTGTTAGCCTGAATGGTTCTACCACCTGTGGCAGTACCAGCCAGTACCAGCACATTTTACAAAATGATTACTTTTTGGTGCTAATATGTCTCAGACACTGTACAAATACGTGATTTATCTATCCCCAAATTTTGTGAGGTAACTTTTATTATTGTCCTTCTTCAACTTAAGAAAATGAAGCCAGGACTTAAAATCCAGAAAGTGAAACCTTAAGTGATGAGGACCTAGATTTGACCCCAGTTCTACTGAGTTCTAAAGCCTGTGCTATAACCTAGATGCCACATGCCTTTTATGGCTTGTCAAGCCCTGATTTACACACACCAGTTGCAGTTTCTGTTTCTATTGGAACTTCATGGGCTCCATTAATTAGTCTGGTGGCTTAAAAAACAGGCAGGATATGTGTTAGAGGACCATGAAAAGCTATGTAGACAGCTACTGTATTATCACAGCCAGCAAGCAGTTGACTTCACCCCATTTGGCCTCTTCCCTTCTGAAGATCATCTCCAAAACATGGAAGTTTTGCAGATTTGTGTGAGCAAAAAGAGCAGACTTGACCTGTAATTTTGAGTGGCACTTAGAATTGTTCACTGGATCCCAAATGAAATTCTAGAGTTTCAATTAAAGGAGGATCTGCAATATCATATTTAATCAACATGTTTTAATCAGACAGGTTCATTGTTAGGCAGAAAAATATAGGTATCTTAATTTATGGATATCTGTTAGTGCAGCAAAGTATGCATAAAATGTTAAATTGTTTTTCTATATGAATTTTATGAATTTAAATAGTCCCTGGGTACTAGTCTTATACTCCAAATTTGAGACATATACCAGGACAGGAAAAAATTAAAATGCTTAGAGAAAAGATGATTTCAGCTAAAACTAGAGTGGTCAATTTTGCAGAGCAGCATTTTAAACATCAATTTGTGATTTTGTCTGCCAGAAATTCAAATCAGCTGTCCCATTTTATGAAACTGTGAGTCTTAACCTTTTCTCACAGAAAAACATGCCAATTTTTGAACTATGCACTGAATTAACGAAAATGTAACTACACAAGAAATAATATATTATTAATACGTATGCAAAATGTTTTATTAATGTTCTAATTATCCATAAATTATTAAATATAAGAACATAATTCAAATAATAAAAATACCCTAATAGAAAATGCTCATTATTTGCAAAAAAGGTGATACATTCTATTCACATATTTCAGAAGGGAAAGGAAATAACTTTTATGGATTGTTTATAATCCTCAAATAAAAATACATATGGGCTAATCAATGGTATAACTGATTGGTAAATCATTTTACTTGTGATTTTTAGAGATAAGGAGCTTCTTCCCTGGACTTTGAAAGGCCAATAATAAACAGAATAAGAACTGCACATTAAGTAATTCCTATGTGCCAGATGATTTTTGAAAGGATATGATGAGTTCCCTAAATATGTGACATCTGTGCAGTAATGTAAGAGAGTGTTAGTTCCACATGATATTAATACTAATATTTTTGTATAAGCATTATGAACAGCTAGCTCCAATATTTGTAATAATATCCCTATAAAAGAAATATTATTACCCAAACCACTTCACAGATTACAAAGCTGACATTTAAAGAAGTTGCAAAATCAGCCCAAGGTAAGTAGAAGAGCAGTGATTTGAAGCAGTTGGGCTCCAGAGTCTATGAATTCAACCATGAAGCCACAAGATATTGCTTGATTTGAAGATGGACTACTGAAGTCCAAGGGTTCGACAGTGATGGGAGAAGCAAATTTAAAGATATAGGCCAAACACAGTGCATTTTCATGGAGAATCAATTTTTCTAAAACATCTGGGGAGTTTTTATTTTATATTCGGGGAAATGCAGATTTGTCATAATATGAAATGCAAATTTTTGTTGATTTGTCAGCAAAAACAGAGTATTTTAAATAAAATGTAGGCTTCAGCCTCAATACACACCATGGTAACAAAGTAACATTTTACAATTATCAGAATGATTTTAGTAGTTTGTAGGAAGCTCAGGTTCAGGGAATGCTTATGGAATAAGTGTGTGTGCCCTTCTATCATACAATTAAAACCCCAGTTTAACCCCCCATGTGATACTCTTTGGAGGCGGGCCTTTTCGAGGTAATTAGGTCATGAGTGTGGAGTCTCCATGAATGGAATTAGTAGTACTCGTATAAGAAGAGACCAGAGAGCTACATCACATTCTTTCTGCCATGTAAGTATACAACCAGAAGCCAGCAGACTGCAACTCAGAAGACGAATCCCAGCAGAGCCCTATCACTCTGACCCCTTGATCTCAGACTTCTAGACCCTAGAACTGTGAGAAATAAATTTGTGTTGTTTATAAGCCAGTAAGTCTATGAAAGTTTGTTATAGCAGTCCACACAAACCAAAACAATTCCCAACAAAAACAACTACTTAATGCATATTCCTTTTTTTTTTTTTTTCTGAGACAAGGTCTTGCTGTCAGGAAGAAATAAAAGGCATCTAAATCAGTAAAGAGGCAGTCAAACTGTCACTGTTTGCTGATGATACGATTGTTTACCTCGAAAACCCTAAAGACTCCTCCAGAAAGCTCCTAGAATTGACGTAAGAATTCAGCAAAGTTCTGGATACAAGATTAACGTACACAAATCAGTAGCTCTTCTATACAACAACAGCAACGAAGTGGAGAATCAGATCAAGAACTCAACCCTTTTTACAATAGCTGCAAAAAAAAAAAAAAAAAAAAAGGAATATACCTAACCAAGGAGGCTAAAGACCTCTACAAGGAAACCTAAAAAACACTGCTGAAAGAAATCATAGATGACACAAACAAATGGAAATACATCCCATGATCAGGGATGGGTAGAATCAATATTGAGAAAATGACCATAATGTCAAAAGCAATCTACAAATTCAATATAATCCTCATCAAAATACCGCTATCATTCTTGACAGATTTAGAAAAAGCAATTCTAAAATTTATGTGGAACTGAAAAAGAGCCTGAGTAGCCAAAGCAAGACTAAGCAAAAAGAACAAATCTAGAGATATCATATTACCTGATTTCATACTATACTATAAGGCTAAAGTCACCAAAACAGCATGTTACTCATATAAAAATAGGCACATAGACCAAGCCCGGTGGTTCACGCCTGTAATCCCAGCACTTTGGGAGGCTAAGGTGGGCAGATCGTGAGGTGAAACCCTGTCTCTACTAAAATACAGAAAATTAGGCTGGGAATGGTGGCGCGTGCCTGTAGTCCCAGCTACTCGGGAGGCTGAGGCAGGGGAATCGCTTGAACCTGGGAGGCTGAGGTGGTGAGCCAAGATCACGCCACTGCACTCCAGCCTCTGCCAAAGAAAAAAAAAAGCACATAGACCAATGGAACAGAATAGAGAACCCAGAAATAAACCCAAATACTTACATCCAACTGATCTTTGACAAAGCAAACAAAAACATAAAGTGGGGAAAGCACACCCTTTTCAACTAATGGTGCCAAGATAATTGGTAAGCTACATGTAGAATAATGAAACTGGATAATCATTTCTCACCTTACACAAAATGGATTTTTATAATATAAGATGGATTAAGGACTTAAATCTAAGACCTGAAACTATAAAAATTCTATAAGACAACACTGGAAAAACCATTCTAGACATTGACTGAGCAAGGATTTCATGACCAGGAACCCAAAAGCAAATGCAATAAAACAAAGATAAATAGCGGGGACTTAAATAAAGAGCTTTTGCATAGCAAAAGGAACAGTCAGCAGAGTAAACAGATAACCCACAGAGTGGAAGAAAATCCTCACAATCTATACATCTGACAAAGGACTAATATCCAGAATCTACAACAAATTCAAACAAATCAACAAGAAAAAAAAATCCCATCAGAAAGTGAGCTAAGGACATGAATAGATAATTCTCAAAAGAAGATATACAAACGGCAACAGACATATGACAAAAGGCTCAACACCACTAATGATCAGGGAAATTCAAATCAAAACCGTAATGCAATACTACCTTACTACTGCAAGAATGGCCATAATTAAAAAAATCAAAAAACAGTAGATGTTGGCGTGGATGTAGTGATCAGAGAACACTTCCACACTGCTGGTGGGAATGTAAAGTAGTACAGCCACAGTATGGAAAACAGTGTGGAGATTCCCTAAAGAACTAAAAGTAGAACTACCATTTGATCCAGCAAACCCACTGCTGGGTATCTACCCAGAGGAAAATAAGTCATTATACACAAAAGATACATGCACATGCATGTTTATAGTACTACAATTTGCAATTGCGAAATTATGGATCCAAGCTAAATGCCCATTAATCAATGAGTGGATAAAACAACTATGGTGTGTGTGTGTGTATGTATATATATATATATATATATAGTCTCTATATCTATATTTATCTATATATATATACTATATATATAGATATATATAGTATATCTATATATCTATATATAGTCTCCAATATCATCTAGGTCACTGTGAATGCTGTTAATTCATTCCTTTTTGTGGCTGAGTAGTATTTCATCATATATATCATATATAGACATTTTATAAAAATTCAAGACAAACTATAATTCTAGTTAATTTCTACTACATTGAAGAAGCAGAATCATTTCAAATGAAGTTCCTGCAAAATACACTTCATTCGATCTCCTAATTTTCTAAAATCTAGCATATAATATTAAGGGCCTTTTTTCGTCATCATGTTTTAAAATATATATACCAATTCTCACTGTGTATTTAATTTCCTATTTTATAAGGATATTGATCTTTTCTACATTGCATCATTGCACTTTTAATTCCACAGTAGCATTTTCATAAATTAGAGAAGAGACTTTCATTACACATCTGGGGAAACATAATGCTAACATTTAAAAGGCAACTTTTGCATGAGTTAAGATGAAAACGGTCATAGTAAAGAAAAGGATAATAATTGTGTTGATCTTGACACTACTACTACTACAGAGGTAATGTGATGATAAGATTGATGATAGCCCTAAGGTTCACTCATGCATATCACAGGGCCAACACCATGTGTCACTCAGCAATATGAAGCAACCTGGCCTGGAGGTTTCCGGGAGACAAGACCACCTCAGCAAAGATTCAGCTCTTAGAACCTTTAAAACAATGCTTACTCTTACAGGAATAACATAAACTCCCTTTTTGAAAGAACTCCTGGTAACTGACCCAGGCTGAACAAGAGTCTAAAAAAGGAGGAAGAACTCAAACTCAGAATGGTCTCTAGATGGAGACCCTCCTGGTCAGGTAATCATCTGACTCCCTGACTGTATCTAGCCCATGCCAGCTTGTTCCTGCTATTCGACTTGTAAGACGACTGCCAGAATAAACTGCTTGTACATCAGACTTTGTCTAAGACCCATCTTTGATGCAAATTGGACCCTAGGGGAAAAGTGCTCCTGGACAAGCTAATATCCTGCAACCATTCCAAACCCCCAAACACAGCATACTACTAATAATAAAAATAGTACTCTACTACTGCATTCTTCTTCTGAGTACAAAATATAATTTTATGCCAAAATTCCCAGATGGTAAAAATGAAACCAAAACCAAAATGAAAAGGAAAGGAAGGTAGAAAAAGAATAAATAAGGAAAAATAAGAGAGACGAGGATAAACGCACGGGAAAGAAAGGAAATTGTATCAGTAACAAATTGGGTTTAATAAAACATTTACAGTAACTATTTCACCTTCATTTGCAGAATTCTACACATATAATTCCAAATAAGCAGGACAAAGGAAGCAATTTATTATAAGATTTGAACGATTCTAATACTATAACTGTGCAAGTGTTCAATGCATTTTAGAATGTTTTCAAGTATTTTTTAAAAAATATTCCTAGATTGAGATGGGGATTTGGAGAAAAAAAGTCAATTCCTTTGTTAATACTTTAGTTTAAGCAAATTAGAGGAAAAAGAAGACATAGATTAAAAAAACAAAGCTGTGAATTAGAGGAAATTACCTAGCAAGGTAGACAATAGATACACCAAGTTTCAGTCCCATAATAAGAAAACTTGTACTAGCACCGATATTGTGTAGGATCCATTCACAAACCTTGCTGATACTCGATGTCTACCACTCTTTTTCTTTTTGCACGTGGGTTTGCACATCTCTCCAGACCTGGGATGAGAAAACTCTGGAAGCAATGTCTGTTTAAAAATTATCTTTCTTATTTTTTTTCTTTATGTTATGGAGAATCACTGTGAAGCAGAAGCTGCCTTTCCTGAGAAAAATTTCGTATTCTATGTTTACATATGTGTACCTCTGGGATAAAAGTATGTGACAAGTCGTTCTCTGATTCAAGCAGTTTAAAAAATCATACATTCCGGCTGGGCATGGTGGCTCATGCCTGTAATCCGAGCACTTTGGGAAGCCGAGGCAGGCAGATATCGAGGTCAGGAGATCTAGACCATCCTGGCTAACATGGTGAAACTCCATCTCTACTAAAAAATGCAAAAAAAAAGAAAAAAAAAATTAGCCAGGCGTGGTGGTGGTCGCCTGTAGTCCCAGCTACTTGGGAGGCTGAGGCAGGAGAATGGCATGAACCCGGGAGGCAGAGCTTGCGGTGAGCCGAGATAGCGCCACTGCTCTCCAGCTTGGGCGACAGAGCAAGACTCCGTCTCAAAATAAATAAATAAAAATAAAAATAAAAACAAAATCAAACATTCCTTGGCTGTGTTGTGCGGTCCTTTGGAAGGATTACAAAATCATCTTTTAGATTTTGTGCACTTGTAGACACAGGACCAGTTCTGGTCCAAGACTTCACCATCTTCCACTGGTGAGTCTCTCCATATGTAAACTGAAGGAAATGGTTATACAATCATGTAGTAATATGTTAGGATCTTGTCTACAGGGACATGGAGGCCTCAAAGCCAAGTATGGTTCTGAAGAGTGCTCGCAAAGTTTACTGGTAACTTTTGAAGGATTGGGCCTCAACCATAGGACCTATGCTCTCACTGCTTAAGAGGTTTGAAGTCCACAAGTACCAGCCAAACTCTCACATTCCTAAGCTGCATTGAGTTGCATCTACAATGGTGATGCTTACTACAATAGGCTTGGCAAAACCCAATTCCTGCTTTCTTAATGGCCAGCTGAACAAATATAACACTCATCTGGCAAACATAACACTGCTAAGTAGAAATTCCAGCATCAAAGATTCATTACAACAAGGGAGAGAATCTGTGGCTATACTGGAACAGGAATGATATGAGAAAATTATTGGTTTTGAACATGATTTATTAGTCTGTTAATTCAGTAGCCATTTTTACTTCACTATAATGTGTATTAAGATAGACTTGAGCTGTATTAATTTTCCCCTCAAGATATCATGGGAACACAAATTTATAATTGAAAAGGGGTTGGTAGAGATGGTGGGCAAATTGTATGGTCTTCTTGCTATTCTTGGAAGCACGTGATTCAAGCACCGCACTCTAGGGAGACCTCATGTTGTTATTTGTACCTTAACCTTTTTTAATGAATTCTCCTGCCCCATACATTTGAAGGCTTAGCACAACAGAGCTAATCCTATGCCTATAATACTAGTTTAAGTAAATTGTATCCAATGATAATCTTTAATTACTGATCAGTCCTGTAATCTAAATTTGCTTTAAAATAACATCTTGAGATTAAAGCATTTTTTAAAATGGAAGTACTTTGAGAAAATTAATATAAACCTTTAAAGCATTTTTAAGACAAATAATACACATTTGTGCAAATGAATGGAAGAAAGTGATTCATGTTAAATTGTTACTGGTGGAAGTGATCCAAGTTATACCTAGTTACTGGTGGCATATCCATACAGGTCCATTGCAACTTCAGTCCTTACCTCATCAGAAGAATTTGACTGAGGGGCATAAAGCAGGAAAAGAGGCTGAGGCAAGTTTCAGAGCAGGAATAGAAGTTTATTTAAAAAGGCTTTAGAACAGGAAAGAAAGGAAGGTGCACTTGGAAGAGACCCAGTTGGGTATGTGAAGGTTAAAGAGAGAAGGTCAGGTGCCCTGTTTAACCATGATCCTAGGACTTTTATAAGCTCACCTCTTTCCTATGATTCTTCTCTTGGGGTGGGCTGCCCGCATGGGCAGAGCCCTCCTTACCCTTGGGAAGTGAGCACACGCAGTGTGTTTAGGGAGTTATACACATGCCCATCTGAAGCTTTCTTCCTTTTTCTGGTACAGTATACCCGAAAGATCATGCTTCGCCATTTTTGTCCCTTAATGTACATGCCCAGGAAGATGTTTCTCCCTGGGGTATGCGTTCAGTTAACATTTTTAATGTTAACAGGTGTGTACCATCAGGAGACTTTCTCTTCCTGGCTACTGAGTTATCATGTTTAGAGAGGCAATGAGATAATTGCCAAATCATCCCCCAGCATTTCTAGTGGGTGGGAGGAGAGCCCTCTCCTGCCCTGCTCATGCCTATCTAACTAACTGTAACAAAATTAAATATCAGTACCCCAAGCTTTGCATCTTCCCTTTGAAAGTAATGAAAACATATGAAAGATGGTCATGTGGGCTCTAGGTTTAGCCATCTCATGATTAAATATATTTCCTTAAGTAAGGTAAACTTTGGGGGCCTGATACCTACGAATTTGGAGGAGGTGATTTTGCAGATTCCTTTTATTCCTTAGGATTCTGTGTTTTTGTTTTAAAGTCCAGCTTCTTTTTTAGATAGTATATTCATGTTCTAATTTGATAAAGGTGCTAAATAATTTTGCGAGGTTAAAAGGCAATGTAATGTGCATACAAACCACTTGGCTTTGCCATATTATAAGGACATGGGGAAAGACCTAATTACATTTTCTGTCATTCCTGCTCTATGAATATCAGATCAGCAATAATACACAAAAGTTTTAATTATTATTTAAATAATTTATATTGTCCTAGATAGTCAATAGGTAAATGTAAACAAAATCTTTTACAGGGTAATAATTATTCAAGTGTCTATCTAAACTACCTCAAATAGTTTAGTTTATTCGAGTGGGTAGACTTGTGTCTGCTTTGAAATAAAAAATAACTCTTTGAAAAATTAATTTTTCTATTTTATGATGCAAAAGTTGTTAAAAGTTGGTGAGTTAGATAAACACTAAATGACTATCATTACCACTTATTGAAAATTTTCTTTTTAAGGTAACTAATTGCCTGCTAATTATTATAGCCAAAGGCTAACATTATCTTTTTTTTTCTTTTTTTTATTATTATTACTATTATTATACTTTAGGTTCTATGGTACATGTGCGCAATGTGCAGGTAAGTTACATATGTATACATGTGCCATGATGGTGCGCTGCACCCACTAACTCGTCATCTAGCATTAGGTATATCTCCCAATGCTATCCCTCCCCCCTCCCCCCACCCCACAACAGTCCCCGAAGTGTGATGTTCCCCTTCCTGTATCCATGTGTTCTCATTGTTCAGTTCCCACCTATGAGTGAGAATATGCGGTGTTTGGTTTTTTGTTCTTGCGATAGTTTACTGAGAATGATGATTTCCAATTTCATCCATGTCCCTACAAAGGACATGAACTCATCATTTTTTATGGCTGCATAGTATTCCATGGTGTATATGTGGCACATTTTCTTAATCCAGTCTATCATTGTTGGACATCTGGGTTGGTTCCAAGTCTTTGCTATTGTGAATAATGCCACAATAAACATACGTGTGCATGTGTCTTTATAGCAGCATGATTTATAGTCCTTTGGGTATATACCCAGTAATGGGATGGCTGGGTCGAATGGAATTTCTAGTTCCAGATCCCTGAGGAATCACCACACTGACTTCCACAAGGGTTAAACTAGTTTACAGTCCCACCAACAGTGTAAAAGTGTTCCTATTTCTCCACATCCTCTCCAGCACCTGTTGTTTCCTGACTTTTTAATGATTGCCATTCTAACTGGTGTGAGATGGTATCTCATTGTGGTTTTGATTTGCATTTCTCTGATGGCCAGTGATGGTGAGCATTTTTTCATGTGTTTTTTGGCTGCATAAATGTCTTCTTTTGAGAAGTGTCTGTTCATGTCCTTCTCCCACTTTTTGATGGGGTTGTTTGTTTTTCTCTTGTCAATTTGTTGGAGTTCATTGTAGATTCTGGATATTAGCGCTTGGTCAGATGAGTAGGTTGTGAAAATTTTCTCCCATTTTGTAGGTTGCCTGTTCACTCTGATGGTAGTTTCCTTTGCTGTGCAGAAGCTCTTGAGTTTAATTAGATCTCATTTGTCAATTTTGGCTTTTGTTGCCATTGCTTTTGGTGTTTTAGACATGAAGTCCTTGCCCATGCCTATGTCCTGAATGGTAATGCCTAGGTTTTCTTCTAGGGTTTTGATGGTTTTAGGTCTAACATTTAAGTCTTTAATCCACCTTGAATTGATTTTTGTATAAGGTGTAAGGAAGGGATCCAGTTTCAGCTTTCTACATATGGCTAGCCAGTTTTCCCAGCACCATTTATTAAATAGGGAATCCTTTCCCCATTTCTTGTTTTTGTCAGGTTTGTCAAAGATCAGATAGTTGTACATATGTGGCATTATTTCTGACGGCTCTGTTCTGTTCCATTGATCTATATCTCTGTTTTGGTACCAGTACCATGCTGTTTTGGTTACTGTAGCCTTGTAGTATAGTTTGAAGTCAGGTAGTGTGATGCCTCCAGCTTTGTTCTTTTGGCCTAGGATTGACTTGGCGATGCGGGCTCTTTTTTGGTTCCATATGAACTTTAAAGTAGTTTTTTCCAATTCTGTGGAGAAAGTCATTGGTAGCTTGATGGGGATGGCATTGAATCTGTAAATTACCTTGGGAAGGATGGCCATTTTCACGATATTGATTCTTCCTACCCATGAGCATGGAATGTTCTTCCATTTGTTTGTATCCTCTTTTATTTCCTTGAGCAGTGGTTTGTAGTTCTCCTTGAAGAGGTCCTTCACATCCCTTGTAAGTTGGATTCCTAGGTATTTTATTCTCTTTGAAGAAATTGTGAATGGGAGTTCACTCATGATTTGGCTCTCTGTTTGTCTGTTATTGATTTATAAGAATGCTTGTGATTTTTATACATTGATTTTGTATCCTGAGACTTTGCTGAAGTTGCTTATCAGCTTAAGGAGATTTTGGGCTGAGACAATGGGGTTTTCTAGATATACAATCATGTCATCTGCAAACAGGGACAATTTGACTTCCTCTTTTCTAATTGAATACCCTTGATTTCCTTCTCCTGCCTAATTGCCCTGGCCAGAACTTCCAACACTATGTTGAATAGAAGTGGTGAGAGAGGACATCCCTGTCTTGTGCCAGTTTTCAAAGGGAATGCTTCCAGTTTCTGCCCATTCAGTATGATATTGGCTGTGGGTTTGTCATAGATAGCTCTTATTATTTTGAGATACGTCCCATCAATACCTAATTTATTGAGAGTTTTTAGCATGAAGGGCTGTTGAATTTTGTCAAAGGCATTTTCTGCATCTATTGAGATAATCATGTGGTTTTTGTCTTTGGTTCTGTTTATATGCTGGATTACATTTATTGATTTGTGTATATTGAACCAGCCTTGCCTCCCAGGGATGAAGCCCACTTGATCATGGTGGATAAGCTTTTTGATGTGCTGCTGGATTTGGTTTGCCAGTATTTTATTGAGGATTTTTGCATCAATGTTCATCAAGGATATTGGTCTAAAATTCTCTTTTTTTGTTGTGTCTCTGCCAGGCTTTGGTATCAGGATGATGCTGGCCTCATAAAATGAGGTAGGGAGGATTCCCTCTTTTTCTATTGATTGGAATAGTTTCAGAAGGAATGGTACCAGCTCCTCCTTGTACCTCTGGTAGAATTCGGCTGTGAACCCATCTGGTCCTGGACTTTTTTTGGTTGGTAAGCTATTGATTATTGCCACAATTTCAGCTCCTGTTATTGGTCTATTCAGAGATTCAACTTCTTTCTGGTTTAGTCTTGGGAGGGTGTATGTGTTGAGGAATTTATTCATTTCTTCTAGATTTTCTAGTTTATTTGCATAGAGGTGTTTGTAATATTCTCTGATGGTAGTTTGTATTTCTGTGGGATCGGTGGTGATATCCCCTTTATCATTTTTTATTGCGTCTATTTGATTCTTCTCTCTTTTTTTCTTTATTAATCTTGCTAGCGGTCTATCAATTTTGTTGATCCTTTCAAAAAACCAGCTCCTGGATTCATTAATTTTTTGAAGGGTTTTTTGTGTCTCTATTTCCTTCAGTTCTGCTCGGATTTTAGTCATTTCTTGCCTTCTGCTAGCTTTTGAATGTGTTTGCTCTTGCTTTTCTAGTGCTTTTAATTGTGATGTTAGGGTGTCAATTTTGGATCTTTCCTGTTTTCTCTTGTGGGCATTTAGTGCTATAAATTTCCCTCTACACACTGCTTTGAATGCATCCCAGAGATTCTGGTATGTTGTGTCTTTGTTCTCGTTGGTTTCAAAGAACATCTTTATTTCTGCCTTCATTTCGTTATGTACCCAATAGTCATTCAGGAGCAGGTTGTTCAGTTTCCATGTAGTTGTATGCTTTTGAGTGAGTTTCTTAATCCTGAGTTCTAGCTTGATTGCACTGTGATCTGAGAGATAGTTTGTAATAATTTCTGTTCTTTTACATTTATTGAGGAAAGCTTTACTTCCAAGTATGTGGTCAATTTTGGAATAGGTGTGGTGTGGTGCTGAAAAAAATGTATATTCTGTTGATTTGGGGTGGAGAATTCTGTAGATATCTATTAGGTCCACTTGGTGCAGAGCTGAGTTCAATTCCTGGGTATCCTTGTTGACTTTCTGTCTCGTTGATCTGTCTAATGTGACAGTGGGGTGTTAAAGTCTCCCATTATTAATGTGTGGGAGTCTAAGTCTCTTTGTAGGTCACTCAGGACTTGCTTTATGAATCTGGGTGCTCCTGTATTGGGTGCATATATATTTAGGATAGTTAGCTCTTCTTGTTGAATTGATCCCTTTACCATTATGTAATGGCCTTCTTTGTCTCTTTTGATCTTTGTTGGTTTAAAGTCTGTTTTATCAGAGACTAGGATTGCAACCCCTGCCTTTTTTTGTTTTCCATTTGCTTGGTAGATCTTCCTCCATCCTTTTATTTTGAGCCTATGTGTCTCTCTGCACGTGAGATGGGTTTCCTGAATACAGCACACTGATGGGTCTTGAGTCTTTATCCAATTTGCCAGTCTGTGTCTTTTAATTGGAGCATTTAGACCATTTACATTTAAAGTTAATATTGTTATGTGTGAATTTGATCCTGTCATTATGATGTTAGCTGGTTATTTTGCTCATTAGTTGATGCAGTCTCTTCCTAGTCTCGATGGTCTTTACATTTTGGCATGATTTTGCAGTGGCTGGTACCGGTTGTGCCTTTCCATGTTTAGCGCTTCCTTCAGGAGCTCTTTTAGGGCAGGCCTGGTGGTGACAAAATCTCTCAGCATTTGCTTGTCTGTAAAGTATTTTATTTCTCCTTCACTTATGAAGCTTAGTTTGGCTGGATATGAAATTCTGGGTTGAAAATTCTTTTCTTTAAGAATGTTGAATATTGGCCCCCACTCTCTTCTGGCTTGTAGGGTTTTTGCCGAGAGATCTGCTGTTAGTCTGATGGGCTTCCCTTTGATGGTAACCCAACCTTTCTCTCTGGCTGCCCTTAACATTTTTTCCTTCATTTCAACTTTGGTGAATCTGACAATTATGTGTCTTGGAGTTGCTCTTCTCAAGGAGTATCTTTGTGGCGTTCTCTGTATTTCCTGAATCTGAATGTTGGCCTGCCTTGCTAGATTGGGGAAGTTCTCCTGGATAATATCCTGCAGAGTGTTTTCCAACTTGGTTCCATTCTCCCCGTCACTTTAAGGTACACCAATCAGAAGTACATTTGGTCTTTTCACATAGTCCCACATTTCTTGGAGGCTTTGCTCGTTTCTTTCTATTCTTTTTTCTCTAAACTTTCCTTCTCGCTTCATTTCATTCATTTCATCTTCCAGGGCTGACACCCTTTCTTCCATTTGATCGCATCGGCTCCTGAGGCTTCTGCATTCTTCACATAGTTCTCGAGCCTTGGTTTTCAGCTCCATCAGCTCCTTTAAGCACTTCTCTGTATTGGTTATTCTAGTTATACATTCTTCTAAATTTTTTTCAAAGTTTTCAACTTCTTTGCCTTTGGTTTGAATATCCTCCCGTAGCTCGGAGTAATTTGATCATCTGAAGCCTTCTTCTCTCAGCTCCTCAAAGTCATTCTCCGTTCAGCTTTGTTCCGTTGCTGGTGAGGAACTGCGTTCCTTTGGAGGAGGAGAGGTACTCTGCTTTTTAGAGTTTCCAGTTTTTCTGCTCTGTTTTTTCCCCATCCTTGTGGTTTTATCTACTTTTGGTCTTTGATGATGGTGATGTACAGATGGGTTTTTGGTGTGGATGTCCTTTCTGTTAGTTTTCCTTCTAACAGACAGGACCCTCAGCTGCAGGTCTGTTGGAGTACCTGGCCGGCTGTGTGAGGTGTCAGTCTGCCCCTGCTGGGGGGTGCCTCCCAGTTAGGCTGCTCGGGGGTCAGGGGTCAGCGACCCACTTGAGGAGGCAGTCTGCCCGTTCTCAGATCTCCAGCTGCGTGCTGGGAGAACCACTGCTCTCCTCAAAGCTGTCAGACAGGGACATTTAAGTCTGCAGAGGTTACTGCTGTCTTTTTGTTTGTCTGTTCCCTGCCCCCAGAGGTGGAGCCTACAGAGGCAGGCAGGCCTCCTCGAGCTGTGGTGGGCTCCACCCAGTTCAAGCTTCCCGGCTGCTTTGTTTACCTAAGCAAGCCTGGGCAATGGTGGGCGCCCCTCCCCCAGCCTCGCTGCCTACTTGCTGTTTGATCTCAGACTGCTGTGCTAGCAATCAGCGAGACTCCGTGGGCGTAGGACCCTCTGAGCCAGGTGCGGGCTATAATCTCCTGGGGCACCGTTTCCTAAGCCCGTCGGAAAAGCACAGTATTCGGGTGGGAGTGGCCCGATTTTCCAGGTGCCGTCTGTCACCCCTGGAAAGGGAACTCCCTGACCCCTTGCGCTTCCCGAGTGAGGCAATGCCTTGCCCCTGCTTAGGCTGGCGCACGGTGCACTCACCCACTGACCTGCGCCCACTGTCTGGCACTCCCTAGTGAGATGAACACGGTACCTCAGATGGAAATGCAGAAATCACCCGTCTTCTGCGTCGCTCACGCTGGGAGCTGTAGACCGGAGCTGTTCCTATTCGGCCATCTTGGCTCCTCCTCCCTAACATTATCTTTCATTAATTATCCTAAAGGACTTCATGCCTTCTAGCAATGCTGACTGACTCTATTTCTGAACATCATTTTATATACCCTTTGTTGGCCTCAATGCAGCTTTTGTCTCCTTTACTTCTCCAATATCTCTGGCATTTTACCATGACCTCCAATGCTGATATTCTACCTCTGTCTAACTTCATATAAAATTAAATATATTACATTTTATTTATCTCTTCAACAGTTAGTATACATTTGAGTTGTTTCCACCTTTTGGCTATTATGCATTTTTATTCAATGTGTTAATAAACATGTTAGATCAAAAATTATATATATTTAAGGGATACACATGATGTTTTGATGTGCATGTACTATGGTCAGTCAAATTAACATATCGATTATTTTGTATAGTTACCATTTTTGTGATAAAAGTACCTAACACCTACTCTCTTAGCAAATTGCCAGTATACAATGTAGTGTTTTTGTTTGTTTGTTTTCAGCTGCAGTGTGGTGGTGTGATCTCGGCTCACTGCAACCTTCACTTCCTGGGTTGAAGTGATTCTCATGCTTCAGCCACCTGAGTAGCTGGAATTACAGGCCATTACGCCCAGCAAATTTTGTATTTTTAGTAGAGATGGAGTTTTTCTATGTTGGCCAGGCTTATCTTGAACTCTTGGCCTCATGTGATCCACCCACCTTGGCCTCCCAAAGTGCTGGGATTACAGGCATGAGCTACTGTGCCCTGCCACAATGCAGTATTATTGATGACAGACTTCATGCTGTACACTAGAACTCTAGATCTACTCATTCTACATAACTGTAACTTTGTGGCCTTTAACCTCCATCTCTTCATTTCTTCTCCACCACCCACAGACCCTGGTAACCACTGTTGTACCCTGTTCCTATGTATTCAAGTTTTGTTTTGTTTGTTTATTTTGGGTTTGTTTTGTTTTTTTATTTTTTTAATTCCACATATAAATGAGATCATGCAATATTTGTTTTTCTGTGCCTAGATTATTTCACTTAGCATAATGTCCTCTAGGTTCATCTATGTTGTCAAAAATGACAGGATCTCCTTTTAAAAGGCTGAAAGTATTCCATTGTATATGTGTATCACCATTTTTTTTATCCATTCCTCTGCTGGTGGATACAGATTTTTCCCCATAGCTCAGATATTATGAATAATACTGCAATGAACATAAAGGTGCAGACATATTTACAAGGTGATAATTTCATTTTCTTGGGTATATACCCATAAGTGAGATTGCTGAATTATATGGCAGTGTTATTTCTAATTGTTTAAGGAACCTTTATATTGTTTTCTACAATGGCTGCAACAGTCTACATTGCCACCAAGTGTGCAAAGGACAAATTTTGTCTATTTTCTCACACCCTTGCTAATACTTATCTCGCTGTGGTTTTGATGTATATTTCCCTGATAATTACTGATTTAGAGCACCATTTAACACACCTGTTGGATATGTTTTATGCTTTCTTTGTAAAATATTTATTTAGGTCATTTGTCCATTTTGTAATTGTGTTTTTGCTTTTGAGTTGTGAGTTTCTTATATAATTTAGATATTATATCCTTATTTGATATGTGGTTCACACATAGTTTTCTCCAAATCTGTTGGCTTTTCAGTTTGTTGAATATTTCCTTTGCTGTGAAGAAGCTTTCTAGTGTGACATAGTTCCAGTTATTTATTTATTTATTTTGCTTTTATTGCCTGTGCTTTTGGTGAGATATCTGTAAAATCATGGCCAATATCAATACCAGTGAGCTTTCCCCCTATGTCTGCTAGAAGGTTATGGTTTCAAGTCTTACATTTAGGTCTTTAATTCATTTGCTTCTTTTAAAGCAAAATGTATGGTATAAGGGTCCGGTTTTATTATTTTGCATTTAGGTATTCAATTTTCCTAACCCTGAAAGATATCATCCTTTCCCCAATGTGCCTTCTTTGTGACCTTGTAAAAAATTACTGCTTGAGTTTACTTCTGGGTTCTCTACCTTGTTTCAATGGTCTCTGTGTGTGTGTTTTTATTACTATTGCTTTTAATAATTTGAAATAAAGAATATGATGTCTCCAACTTTATTTTTTTTCTCAAGCTTGTTTTGGCTATTCATTATTTTCTCTGGGATGTAGGGTTAATGTTTTATAGGCAAAGCATTCAATGTGATGTCTCACACTAAAGAAATATAATATATAAAACACATGATCTTCTTTTTTTTTCTTTTTTATTATACTTTAAGTTTTAGGGTACATGTGCACAACGTGCAGGTTAGTTACATATGTATACATGTGTCATGTTGGTGCGCTGCACCCAGTAACTTGTCATTTAACATTAGGTATATCTCCAAATGCTGTCTCTCCCCCCTCCCCCCACCCCACAACAGACCCCGGTGTGTGATGTGCCCCTTCCTGCGTCCATGTGTTCTCATTGTTCAATTCCTACCTATGAGTGAGAACATGCGGTGTTTGGTTTCTTGTCCTTGCGATAATTTGCTGAGAATGATGATTTCCAGCTTCATCCATGTCCCTACAAAGGACATGAACTCATCATTTTTTATGGCTGCATAGTATTCCATGGTGTATATATGCCACATTTTCTTAATCCAGTCTATCATTGTTGGACACTTGGGTTGGTTCCAAGTCTTTACTATTGTGAATAGTGCCACAATAAACATACGTGTGCATGTGTCTTCTAAATAGATGCAGGAAAAAAACATTGTACAGAGGTCAACATCTTTTCATGATAACAACTCTCAACAAATTAGGTATAGAACAGTATTTTCTCAACACGAATGTGGTCATTTATTAAAAGCCCATAGTTAATATCATAATCAATGGGGAAAAAATGAAAATTTATCCTCTAAGAGCTGGTACAAGGTAAAAATGCCCACTTTCACCGTTTGTATTTAACACAGTACTTCCAATACTAACAAAAACAATCAGACAAGAATAGGAAATAAAATGATCCAAATCAGAAGAAAGAAGTAAAGTTATACTTGTTTGCAGATTGCAGAGATCCTATATGTAAAAAACCTAAATACTTCACTAAAAAGCTATTAGAACTATGGATTCAGTAAAGTTATGGGGTACAACATACAAAAATCATTATTTCTTCACATAAATAATAATCTATGTGAAAAAGAAATCAAGAAAACAGTTCCATTTATAATGCCATCAAAAAATAAAGTACTTACAAATAAATTTGACAAAGGAAGTGACAAATCTGTTCACTAAAAACAATAAACGTTGATGAAAGCAATTGAAGAAGACACAAATCAATGGAAAGAGATTCCATGTGTGTGAACTGGAAGAATTAATTGCTAAAATATTCCAAAGCAATTTGCAGATTAAATGCAATCACTATCAAATTTCCGATACTATTTGTGATAGAAATAGGAAACAAAAATGCCTCTTCCTTTAAGCTGAGATTTTCCGCTCCTCTGTTTTCCCTTTATTTTTTCTCCACAGATGATGTCATCTATTCCCATTGTTATGATTAATATCTTGAGCTTCAAATTTTCTTTCCAAATTTTATTTCCATATAGGATCAAGTGCTCTTATTTACTTAAAATATATAGGGATTTCAAACTGAAATCAAAAGCCAAACTTTTTTTCTTACAGGTAAGCATTTGCTTCAATTTATAATTTCTGTTGTAATAGAGTGATCACATCCCTGTCTCCTAAACTGGAAAATTTGGCACCATTTTAGACTCTCCATTCACTCCCTGCTATTTTGCACTGTCTATTATCAAATCTGTCTAACCTATCTCAGAGTTTTCAAATTTCTCAATCCTTACTTATTTATATCTTGGTCCGTATTTATTAGGCCTTCATTGTACTTCATCATCTCATATTTACAATCTTGTAGTGATTGTAGCTTCCTAAGATTTTTTCTGGTGATCCTTTCTCAACTGAGCCACTATTCACATAGCCACCAGAATGTGTAATGCTTTATCTTTTAATAATTATCATTATCTCTAGGTTAATATCAAATCCCATTAATGTGGAGAACAGCAATGCTTATAATCTAAACTCAGATAAACTCTTTATCATATAAAGTTTTGCCCTATCACCATCCTGTCTTTAATTTACAATTCATGGAATCACCCCGTGACACTGAACTTCTCATCATCCCCACAAAATTCCCAATTACTTCATGATTCTTGACCTACCGTTGCTGAGCTTGACCCAGCTTAAATATGTCCTTCTAAATGATACCTTTTATGACTCTACCAGGAACATTAAGAAGGTATTGGAAAATGGTACATATTCCCTCTGGGGAAGTCACAAATGTGAACCCAAGGCAAGATGAAAGCCAAAGACAATAATTTGTGTTCATACAGGAGACTGTACTCACATAGTCATTTTTCTCTGCTTGTTTTGAATAAGCTTCCCATATGGACCTGAAATGGAGAAAAAAATGGGTTTAGGTAAAAAGAGACCTTTCAACTGCAGATGGATATATGCAATGGATTCATCAGACATTACTTGGGATAGACAGACATGGAGGATTTGCTTCTTCATGTTGCCTGTTAATGTGCATTATTGTACCCTATTGAGCTTGAAAGGATCATATGAGCTGCATGTATCTTTATAATTAATGTGGCTATTATGTATATTCTTAATTTAAAAAGAAAAATATAATTCACTTTGCAAGTATATTTCCTTTGTTAAAATAATCAGAAAACTTTAAAAATATTGGTTCAGTTAGTATTTATAATGAATAAATGTGTGTATGAAATTTTCTTATTGATGGAAAATATTAATTAGCTAGTTAAGTTTATTGGTTTTTGTTTAATATTCAGCTCAAGGCACAATACAGGTGAATTGAATTTGTAATGTTATTGGTCAATTATGTTATGTTTGAATTATTCATAACCCAAGTACTAATGCCCTCATTCTATAGCACGTATCCATGGGGGAACAAGGTTTTCACATACATATTTGGTCAGTTTACATTATTAGCTGAATATCATGAATTCTGTTATAGGTGCCACAATAAAAATCACCATGAAAAATATGCTTAATGGTTATTCTGCAGATGTTCCATTATGAAACTATACTCATGCTATTAATCTTCTAAAGCCTATTACCATTCCTACAGACAAGACCATCAATACAATAATGTCGTTAATTGCCTAATTTCAGTAGTCTTGAAAACAGAGGTTAGAAGAAGTCTTGAGTAAAAACCCGCAACAACAACAACAAAAAAAACTGAAAATAACCCTAATGAATAGTTGTAAATCAGAAAACAAAGAAACTCTAAAACCTTTCTAAAGACAGCCTTCTGATAGTATACACTGAACTATCGTTAATGCTGGATATATCATTGTAAATAAACTTCAGAAATTGTACTTAGTTCCTAAATCAATGTGTTTAAAATTATAATATTTTATTTCTCAAAACAATTTAAATATCTCTCTAATATTTTGTTTCTTATCAGTCCTATCTGAATTATATATTGCTATAGAATTCTGCCCACATCCATATCTATTTATACATATATAGCCATATATAGATAGAGATATATATTTCGCTCTGTGCCTATGAAAATGGAAATGCATAGTTCACGGAGAAAACAGAAGCCAGGAGATAGAACAGGCCACTTTTCTAATTGTCTTTTTGTTGGCAGAATAAAATAATTATATTAAAAATATGAAATAAAGTTACTGATCTTGATATTAGAATGCCCAACTCTTTTTCTGAGTTTTCCTCTATTGTTTCCATCTTTCACTCTGCACCTTTAAATGTAACTTTTTACTTTCAAAAATGAACCTAGATCCAGGGTCCTGAAATAATTCTTTTTTTCTGACAATGAATGATGGACAGATATGTGTTCTCTCAATTTCAATATGATATCCAAAATATTATGTGGGTAGTATAAACACAAATAATTCTACATTTTTATCTGTTATCTGAACAGAAGGACATGTTCTCTTCAACTCCTGTATATTCAATTATTCCTTTCTGCAATATATCAAAGTTCAGATGAACGAATTATGATCTGGCCCCTGGTAATTGCCTTTACCACACCTTTTGTAAAAACTCTTAAGCCATACTTATCACTTACCCTCCTCTGCTTCTTCCCTTGTGCCTTTTTGTTTTTGTTTGTTTGTTTCTACCAGAAACACCCCTCTCAGTTTTGACCATCTAAAATTCTACTTCTCTTACAGGTGCCAACTTAGCTGCCAAATCCTTTTGTCAGCTTATTTTCGATCCTGTACGGTCGTTTTGCCTATTTGTTTTAAAGCACCATTGAAATTTTCATATGTAACAAGACACTTGCTTATTCGCTTTGCTAACACTTTTAGCCATGAGCTTGGCTATGGCTTGAATATTGTTTGGTCCCACAAAAATTCATATTAAAATTTGATTACCAATGTGGTAGTGTTGGGAGGTAGGGCCTCATGGGAGGTGTTTGGGTCATGAAGCAGATCCCTCTTGAATAGACTAATACCTTCCAGAGTGGGTGAGTGAGTTCTTGCTTTCACAGAAAGCAAGAGGATTGGTTCCAAAGAAGGTTCCAAGAGGATTGGAACCAAAGGATTGTTTCCCTCCGGTGTAGGTTGTTAAAAAGGCTTCCTTGGTTTTCTCTTTCTTGCTTTCTTTCTCACCATGTGATCTCTTTGCACGCACCCACTGTCCTTCTGCTTTCCACCATGAGTGCAAGCAGCATGAGGCCCTCACCAGATATAGGTGCCCAATCTTGGACTTGCTAACCACCAGAATCATAAGCCAAATAAACCTCTTTTCTTTATAAATTACCCAATCTCAGGTATTCCATTACAGCAACATGAAACAAAGACAAGCTCCATGAAAAAAAGAGACTCTGACAGCCTATACTTCGTTGTGTTTCAACAGTGTTTGGCATTAGTCGTGAATCACAGAAATTACCCAAGATATAGGTGCTGAATAAATTAATGGAAGAGTAAATTGAAGAATAAATGAAGATCAACATAGGAAACAATTGTGTTTGTGTTACATATGCCAAATTAATTGAATAGTGTCAGCAATAATCATGTGGTTTCAATATACTTACTGAAAAATAGCATAATACAAGCAATGAGAAAAATTGGAAAAATTTACCAGGTTTTTTTCTTAAAATTGCCATCTTTAATATTGGATTATATTAAATGTTTATTAAATGTTTACAGAATAGCAGAGTGTCCAATTTGGGAGAAAATAAAACAAAACAAAAGCATATGCAATTATTTCTCTTAGATCTATCTATAAATCAAATGAGCCTTTCTGAATTTGACTACATTAATAATTTATTTTGTTACATGGAGCTATACACCTGCTCTAGTTTGTATTGTTTTACTGAAGATTAGTATTTAGTATTAGATAATATATGTCACTTTGGGACATATGCATTAGGTAATATATGTCACTTTGGGAGAGAAATAATGGATCTAGAAAATATGATTAGAAAATCTAGCATTGTCTTGCAGAAACATACACCTTTCATGAAATTTTTTAAGTTGGTTGTCTGAACTAGGGGTATGGCCATTCAATCATGGTAGACAATGACACCAAATGACCTTACAAAAGTTTAATTTGTTTTCATGGTGTTTGCAATTTAATATTTAAAATGTTTTTTAACACATTGGTGTACATATTTTTCTTTAAAAATTATGCATAAAATTTTACATTAAGGTTTTATTTTATTTGTCAGTTCTGGCCACATTCTTATAAAAATACCAAGAGAAGACTCTGAAAACACCTGTTTTAATGACTAAAAAATTGATCATGGGGGCAGGCTAGCTCAAGATGCATTTCTTTACCACATATTTTTCTAAAACAAATCAACCTCAAGTGACCTTACCTGGAATCCTGTGATCTTGTTTCAAATTTAATGCTTGAAAATAAATGCTTTAATATTTTATATCAATAAAGGTAAGTCAGCTTCTCTTGGAATTTTATTTGACGTCAGAAATATTGTCTCCATCTAAGTATATAAACACCTTTCCTCTTGCAAGTAGAACTTAATGTACCATCATCAAGCCCAAGGGAAAATAAAACCACTTTGAAGAAAACTAAAGCTAGAAAAAACATTTTTATATACACACTTCTAAAAATCACTCATAAACAAATTCTCACCCCTTGAGAGATGTATACAAATAATAGGTAGCAAAATGTTTTAATAAAATATTAAAAGCTTTACTGGGCCCATTTCAATGGCTTCTTAGAAGCCAAGACCCTGATTGAGTAGTACTTTCTTTGCAAATGCAGGATCAAAAGGTCAGCAAATCTAAGAGTTAAATGGCTTTTGTTTTACTGTTCCACAGAGACAGCTCTCATTTAATTTATGTCACTATGGACCTTAAAATCCTAAAACTTTTTTTATAGGAAAGTCTCTGGTATGGTACCCAGATCAGTGAGATGCAGGAAGTCAAAGGGTAAAGAGTCCAAGTGTGAGTTTGCTTAGAAGATAATCTACTGCACGCCAAGGAAGGCAATGGGCCTTGACTTGGTGTGCTATATAATAAGATTAGGAACAAAAAAGGTAGGCGGGCTTTCCTTTCTCTAGTTATTGATAGTGCGTGCTTGTAAAAGTAACCAAAACAATAGTAAAATATATTAATTCATAAAGAGAACTGTTTTTTTCCCTGATTTTTCTGATTCTGTTGTATCATGTGCAAACTATATGAAACTTTAAGAAGTATTTATTTACGAGGTGCAAGTTCTATGCACTAAATATACTGTGCGTCAATGGGTCAACAAGTGCTTGAGTCTAAGTTTTTGGTCTGCAATTCATTCAATATGAATTCCAATATGAATTCAGGTGTGTCATTTAACCTCCCCAAGTCCAGGATGCAAAATACTATGTAGTACTCAAAAATCTAAGGCTAGCAACCTTCTGATCGGTGCAGATAAAATGGCCTGTGATATTATTAGCTTAACAGACAACTTTTAACATCTTTTTATTTAGCTCTTTATATTCTTCTCTTTCCTTTCCATGGCCATTTCCTTCAGTTGCCTCTTTTGACATATCCCAGGAAGTTGCTAGATTTTTTATGCCTTTTCTGAATTCTACAATATGATTGGGTTTACTCTAGGACAGATATGATTTCTGTTTTGATCTAGGATTCATGTATCATGCTAAGGGCAGGGAAGGAAGTGAGAAACATTATTAAGGACCGAAGCCTAATGAGGGGTGAGAAAGGGTAGATAGTGAATGTGGGGTGTTGCAGGGAGGGTCTTTATTCCATTATCCATCCGGAGTTCAAAAATAGCAATCAAATCATCTAAAAGCTAGACTGCTTTGTATTATCACTATGGCTTGGTAGTTTCAAACAATGTTAGTAATAAATCACCCCTTTTCCAGAAAAATCTTTTGTTTTTCTAAATTGTTAATAAATGTCTGGTCTGTATTACCCAGAGACTGCCTGGCATTAGGTTTTGTTAGATGTTCCTTACCTCAAATGTGAAATGTGGGGAAAATATTTAATCTTCAAAGATGAGGATTTCTTATGTGAAAGTACATGTTAAAAGAATTAATCAGCAGTTTCAAACAATGTTAGTATTAAATCACTCCTTTTCCAGAAAAATCTTTTGTTTTTTCTAAATTGTTAATAATTGTCTGGCCTGTACTACCCAGAGATTGCCTGGCATTAGGTTTTGTTAGATGTTCCTTACCTCAAATGTGAAAGGTGGGGAAAATACTTAATCTTCAAAGATGAGGATTTCTTATATGAAAGTACATGCAAAAAGAATTAATCAGCTAGATAACCATCAAGAAAAGACTATCATTTCAGATTTGAATTAATTAATATTATAATAAATATGGACTGCTTATTTAATAACAGCTTGTATGAAATATATAAATACCAGTAAGTTTACTTTTTTCGGTTCTTTATTGTTCATGAAATGCAACAAAAGCAAAAGGAGATGGTAATAAGATCAATGTTTTGATCCTACTCTTTTATAGTACGTATAACTACTTAGTTTAATCCCTAAATAGAAATAGATGCTTAGCTATTACTGAAACATTTTGGAACAAATCATGAGCCTGATCCTTAATAAATTTTAATTAAATGTTACATTTTGTGATCATTATAGATTCACATGCAGATGTAAAATTAATATACAGAGTGAACTCATGCATGCTTTACCCGGTTTCTGTTAAAGATAACATCTTACAAAACTTACTATAATATTACAACCAGGATATTAGTATTGATTCAAGCAGCCAAACTTTTTAAGATTTCCCAAGCCTTACTTGTACTTATTTTTATGTCTTCTCTTTATCCACAGAAATACATGGCATGGCATTTTCTAAAAAAAAAAGTGAATAAGAAATATATTAGCATGAAATGCACAGATATTCACTGAGCACTTGTTTCCAAGTAGAAAGGTATAGACAGAGTCAGGTTTCCCGGTACAATTTGGCAGTCAAAGTAATTCCTGAAGCAGATCAGACAGCTGTTTCCCTTTGCAAGATTTCTTAAATTTCAGTATATTTCCCACAGAATCTTTCCAAGTTTTTGCTGAAGTTAGCGTTCTTTTAATTCATGTAGTTGATATCTGCACAGTCATTGTAAGGACATCTCTGATTACATTTGTATCATTTTCCAATTTGCTTCTCCAAGTTGTTCTCATTATGAATAGCGTGTGTGTGTGTGTGTGTGTGTGTGTACATTTAGTTCTGTGCATTTTTATCAAGTTTATGTTCATGTATGTGTAGCCAACACCACATTCGATATACAGAACTGTTCTATCACCAGGAGGATCCACATGTTGCCCTTTTATAAACATTCCCCATCCCACCCACTTCCTTAAGCCTAATAACCACTGATCTGTTCTCCATTACTATAATATTATCATGAATGGAATAATACTGTATTCAATCTATTAAGACTGGCTTTTATCACTCAGCACAATTTTTTAAAAATTCAACCAAGTTGTTGCCTGCATAATAGCTTATTGATTTTTATTATTGAGTATTATTTCATGATTCTTTTATTACTTTTTAAATATCCCTTTTTTGTACCAGACCACTCATGAAACCATATTTTTAAATGTCTGCACTAATATTTAAAGTGGTCAGAAAAAAAATGTTTAGTGCTTCAAAATGTAGGCTTTTCAATAATGTTGTGAGCAAGCCCCCCAAAATCTGGCCATAAACTGGCCCCAAGACTGGCCATAAACAAAATCTCTGCAGCACTGTGACATGTTCATAATGGCCTTAACGCCCAAGCTGGAAGGTTGTGGGTTTACAGGAAAGAAGGTAAGGAACGCCTGGCCCGCCCAGGGTGGAAAACCACTTAAAGGCATTCTTAAGCCACAAACAATAGCATGAGCGATTTATGCCTTAAGGCCATGTTCCTGCTGCAGTTAACTAGCCCAACCTATTTCTTTAATTCAGCTCATCCCTTCATTTCCCTTAAGGGATACTTCTAGTTAATTTAATATCTATAAAAACAATGCTAATGACTGATTTGCTGTTAATAAATGTGTAGGTAAATCTCTGTTCGGAGCTCTCAGCTCTGAAGGCTGTGAGACCCCTGATTTTCCACTTTACACCTCTATATTTCTGTGTGTGTGTCTTTAATTCCTGTAGCGCCACGGGGTTAGGGTCCCCCCAACCTAGCTGGTCTCGGCACAATAATATTAATTATAGTAAATACTTCTGGAGTACGCATTATTGCTAGGCATTGTTCTAAGACCTTGTATATATCGACTTCTTTAACCCTGATTATAATCCTAAAATAAAAACTATTGCCATCCTCATTTCGACAATGAAGGAAAAAGACATAAGTGTTAAGAAATCTGACTTGGAGAATACAGCTACAAAGTGATCAATATTTACACCCAGGCAATTAGGCTCCAGAGTCTGTACCTCCAACAGGAGCAGAAAATTTGAGAATTTGGATTTAACATATACAATTAACCTCTTCTCTTTTTCACATCTACTTTGATATTTAAATTTTGTATCTTTGTATTCTTTTAATAAGGCACAAGTTTCTTAAACCCTACTAAGTGCCATATATTGTATTCAGTGCTATGAAGTTACGAATTAAATGTGTAATTGATATTTTAATAAGTAATTATATTGCAAAAAGTTTTATAATTAAAATTAGGAAGAAAATATTATGAAAATAACTAAGTTTTGGAAGATAGGGACCAACAACTTTTGAGAATATATAACCATTGAACAAGATTTTGAAAAATTGATGGAACTTCAGAAATGTTCCTGATTTCAAGAATGAGAGAAAAAAAATTATTGGAGGTCATATATGAATATGACAGGACAGGATTATTTAGTAATTTTCTGTGGCTAAAGCTCAGAATGCTTAAGGGAGGTAGTTTTTGAAAATCTGAAGTGATAAACTGAGATAAAGAATTCTGTTTTTTTTAATTCAAAATTGCTTGGAATATCTTGAACGCAATAAGAAAGCATCATTTTTTAAATAAGGAGGCTCAATCTGCCTGCTATTTATATGAAATCTTCCATTATAGTTGTACCTATAGAAAGCTGACCACAATCTATTCCAAAAAGCTACTGCTTAAAAGAATGTTATGTTACCTGAAATAACAAAGAAAAAATACAGCTATCTACGAAGAATCCAAGAATTCCTATAGGTATAGAGATGTATTCTGGTAATGCCTCAGTTATCCAGCAACAATTTAGGAACTATTTGTTACATTGTATTTTTTGAATATGAAAATTTAGCCATACAACTTTTCTTGTAACAGGTAAATTTTAAGGCATGGAATTATTTTGGACAGGTTTTAAATAAGAATAACAAATTTCTGTTCCACAGGAGCTTAAGAGTTATTAACTATGCAAAAAAAGAATGCTCACTCATACCAGTTTGTACACTTTCTCTCATTTTTCTTGCCACTTTTCTTCATCTACTTTTGTTTTTCATGTTTGAGAGAGACACAAGGACAGAAAATAAAGCACATTTACAGTAAAGCACAACAGCACTATGTGATAATGAATGATAACTGACATTTAAGATCTTTTTTTAGGAATCCAATAGGTAATTATACAAACTTTGAGGAACTGGACATACACACTCAGTCTAAATAGCTCAGCCACCCCTCAGCTCTAAGCTGATTGCTTCCCAGCAGATATACAGACTTTGTTTTTTCCCTAGGTAATATTAGAGAGTTCAAAGAGGAATAATAACAATTACATTTTTTAAATCCAAGTATTTAAAAATGAACTTAAGTAAGCCCAATTGTCTGAACTTTAGGCCACTCATTCAAGTTTTGAAATGGCCACAGGGCATTACTGCAGAAACTGAAGTAAACATTGTGCTGTCTTGAAAGTATCTGAAGGTAGTGACAGAAGAATGCCAAAATAGAATAAAGGAAAATAAAATAAGAATTATATATGATTGATATTGCCAAATTTTAGTTACTTTTATTCCACATTTATGCAATAAAAACTAACTTAATCAAAACCCATCTCATTTTAACTTGATCATTGTGTGCAATATTTCTGCCAAGCCCTCAGTGAGCTACCAAAACAAAAACATTTAAAATGTAATATTATATTTTAATATATATTGCTTTCTTGAAGGTTTTTTCAGAAATGAAGAACAATGTCTATTAATGATAAAAGCATGTTTTTTTCACCTGTTAATTTGAGATAAAATAAATTTAGACACATTCTTATTAAAAATCAAACACAATATTTATAAGGAGAGTCATATAAATATATAAATTATTTTTATTTGTTGAATCATATACTGCTAAACCCTCAAAATATATCCTAATTTTTAATCACGTCATGCTACTACTTTTATTTTAGGTGACCTTTGGCTGAAGTGGATAGGTTTGTGAATATGCTTGTCTATGGAAAAGATGAAAAAAATTAAAATCCATGATGAAAATGTTAAAGACGCTATTCTATTAAAGTATTTAATAGAAGAGCAAAGGAATAAAAATAATCCTTTACTCTAGAATGTATTAGGAATCCTAAAATAACAAAAAACATTTTTTGTTATATATTTTATTTTATTCTTGAAAATAATATAAATGAACATTTTAAGGAATTTCTAACTGGCAAATGAAAAAATACCTCTCATGAAGATTAGATTTCACATTACACAAGAATTTCAAACATTTAAAATTCTGTATGAACATATCTGTGAAACAATTAAAATTAATATGGAGCTAATGGATTAAGAATTTTAGGTCATGTGTCAAATTGAGAAATAATTCAGAGAGAGTGGAAGAGTTAAAAAATATGAAATTCATTTTTAGCGTGGACAATGTTCTACCATGAAAAGTTAGCCTCACCCTTACTTTCTTTTCCATAGTGTGTCTTGCCTGTGTACCTACAAAGCCACACTTGTGTTTTGTGTGCAATATGAAAATGCCACAAGGTCAATTATATTCTTTGAAAGTAAGACTCCAATATTTTTGTGTTGCGAGATATTGAAACAATAATAGAACATTAAAAGAATTCCAAACTTCTTATCATGTACATGCTGAAGTAGTAGGTTTCACACAGCCGATGTTTTTCTTTCATTTTATGAATAATTGTATTATACATGGTACAATATAATACATGACATTATACATGTACAAAGTATAAAGAATATATAGGATATGTAAATTTAGTTGTTACTTATAGAAAAATGTATTATATATTTTTCTAAAATTATTTGAAAATAAGAAATTTAACAAATGTTTCCCTAACCTTTTAATCTCCCTCCTGAGAGTTTGTTTCATTTTCTTAAATTTAGATAGGTGGGAATTATTTCTTCTATTATTTACTGTTTTATAATCCTAGCAACCCTCAGGTCCCAATAGCCTCAATCCTATGCATAGAATAAAGCTGTATTAGTAAAGAATTGAGAAACTATTTGGATGTGGAAAAAAAGACTGAAAAAAGCAAAAACTTAAAACTGCCAAGCACATATGCCTTGCCCACTGATAATATTGAAGTTATTAGTCAGTCTTCTACTACCATCTGGTGGTAATCTGTGGTATGAGCCAAAGAAGATAATTCTGGTGTTAAGGTAAAATAAATTTCAATTTACAAGCATATTTTAAATGGATTATTTAACTTGATTATTATGGAAATGCTAGATTTTTCTACCTCAAATGTTATTCTTATTTTTAAGTTTCAGAAAGTGAGACAAAAGATGTTCTTATTTTGGGGGGGTTTAACCAACAGTAATATATATTGGATAAACTAATAGCATTCACATTGTCCAAATAATAATTGTTTTTTCAATTCATTTGAAACATATCTGAGTTAATAAACTCTGTATAATTGGGAAATCATTTATTAAGGTAAAGGCTCTCTTAAAATAATGTGTGTTTGTTTGATTTGTTTTATTGTTATTATGAGAGTTTTGAAACATATACAATAGGCTACTAGCTAAATATATGTAGAATAGTAAAATTTAACATGAAGAAAATACTGCTTTTAATTTATTATTAACCTTCTCTAGTGGAGCATCATTTATAACAAATGGATTATAAATATTACGCAGCAGGCATATAATAATAGCATCTTATTGTCTGATTCCTTGCAACTCTAAGTCAAACAAGAGTTGAGAAAACATAAATACAAAATTCACAATTCTCAATTTGCTCCTCACTGGTCAGGTTCCCAGGTAACAATTTTTCTTGAGAAAATGTGTATAGCTCATACAGGGAAAGAGGAGAGGCATGAATAATCTACTTTTTTTGTTTAGGGTTTTCAGAGTCTTCATTGGCCTCTCTGACATGGTTTGTCTGTGTCCCCACCCAAATATCATCTTGAATTGTAGCTCCCGTAATCCCCAAATGTCATGGGAGAGACCGGTGGGAGATAATTGAATCATGGGGGCGATTTCTCCCATATTGTTCTCATGGTAGTGAATAAGTCTCATGAAATCTGTTGGTTTTATTAAATGGAAGTATCCCTGCACAAGCTGTCTTGCAGACTGCCATGGAAGATGTGACCTTGCTCCTCATTCGCCTTCCACCGTGATTGTGAAGACTCCCCACCCTTGTGGAACTGTAAGTCAATTAAATTGTTTTCCTATATAAATTACCCAGTCTTGGGTATGTCTTTATTAGCAGCATGATAACAGACTAATACAATAAATTGGTACCTGTAGAGTGGGGTGCTGCTGTAAAGATACCCAAAAATGTGGAGGCAACTTTGGAACTGGGTAACATGCAGAGGTTGGAGCAGTTTGGAGGGCTCAGAAGAAGACAGGAAAATGTGGGAAATTTTGGAACTCCCAAGAGACGTGTTGAATGGCTTAGACCAAAATGCTGATAATGATATGGACAATGAAATCCAGGCTGAAGTGGTCTCAGACGGAGATGAGGAACTTGTTGGAAACTGGAGCAAAGGTGACTCTTGTTATGCTTTAGCAAAGAGACTTCTGGCATTTTGTCACTGCCCTAGAGACTTGTGGAAATTAGAACTTGACAGAGATGGTTTAGGGCATTTGGCAAAATAAATTTCTAAGCAGCAAAGCATTCAAAATGTGACTTGGGTGCTGTTAAAAGTATTCAGTTATATATATTTCCAAATATATGGTTTGGAATTGTAACTTACGTTTACAAGGGAAGTAGAGCATAAAGTTAGAAAAATTTGCAGCCTGATGATGCAATATAAAATAAAAACCAATTTTCTGAGAAGAAATTCAACCAGACTACATAAATCTGCATAAGCAGCAAGGAGCCTAATGATAATCACCAAGACAATGGGGAAAATGTCTCCAGGGCATGTCAGAGACCTTCATACCAGGCCCTCTCTTCATAGACCAAGAGGCCTAGGAGAAAAAAAAATGGTTTAGTGGACACGTTCCAGGCTCTCCCTGCTCTGTGTAACCTAAGGGCTTGGTGCCTGCATCACAGCTGCTTCAGCCATAGCTAAAAGGAGCCGAGATACAGCTCAGGCCATGGCTTCAAAGGGTGTGAGCCCCAAGCCTTGGCAGCTTCCATATGGTATTGAGCCTGAAGGTGCACAGAAGTCAAGAACTAAGGTTAGGGAACCTCTGCCTAGATTTCAGAGGATGTATGGAAACACCTGGATGTCTAGGCAGAAGTTTGCTGCAGGGGCAGGGCCCTAGTGGAAAACCTCTCCTAGGGCAATGCAGAAGGGAAACATGGGGTTGGAGCTTCCACACAGAGTCCCCACTGGGGCACTGACTAGTGGAGCTGTGAGAAGAGAGCCACTGTCCTCCAGACCCCAGAATGGTAGATTCACTGACACCTTGCACCTTGTGCCTGGAAAAGCCACAGACACTCAATGCCAGCCAGTGAAAGCAGCCAGGAGGGGAGCTATGCCCTGCAAAGCCACAGGGGCAGAGCTGCCCAAGGCCATGGCAGCCCCCCTCTTGCATCAGTGTGCCCTGGATGTGAGACATAGTGTAAAAGGAGATCATTTGGAGCTTTAAGATATGACTGCCCCACTGGATTTCAGATTTTTATGGGGCCTGTAGCCCCTTTGTTTTGGCCAATTTTTTCGGTATTGACTCAATGCCTTACCCCCATTGTATCTAGGAAGTAATTAACTTGCTTTTCACTTTACAGGCTCATAGGCAGAAGGGACTTGCCCCATCTCAGAAGAGTCTTTGGGCTGTGAACTTTTGAGTTAATGATGAAATGGGTTATGACTTTGGAGGACTGGTGGAAAGACATAATTGGTTTTGAAATGTAAGGACATGATATTTTGGGGAAGCCAGGGGCAGAATGACATGGTTTGGCTATGTCCCCACCCAAATCACATCTTGAATTTTAGCTCCCATAATGCCCATGTATCATGGGAGGGACCTGGGGGGAGATAATTGAATCATGGGAGCAGTTTCCTCCCATACTATTCTTGTGGTAGTGAATAAGTCTCACAAGATCTGATGGTTTTATAAATGGGAGTTCCCCTGAAAAAGCTCTCTTTTCTGCCACCATGTAAGACGTGACTTTGCTACTCATTCACATTCTGCCATGATGGTGAGGCTTCCCCAGCCATGTGGAACAGTTAGTCAATCAAACCTCTTTTCTTTATAAATTACTCAGTCTTAGTTATGTCTTTATTAGCAGTGTGAGAACAGACTAATACACTCTGCTAAGATATGCCTCATGCAACTACATCAGTATGTGTCCTGTGCTAATATGATAAAAGGCAACAGCTTTTGCCTAATATGGGGGCATTGTGATGGGAACTGCTACTGAAATCTTCCACCCCCAATGGAGTCATTATTCATGAGGTTTCCCAAATTTGATTCTCATTATCTCCAATCTTGGGCCATTCCATTGAAGATTCTTTCTGCACTCTGAGTTTCCTCTACAAATCACATAGGAAGTTCTGGATCATCTGAATGTTAATCTTAGGCTGTTGAGGATGTAAAATTATCACTCAGGATCATTTTTAGAGACATTATATATGAATATGCCAGTTCTGAAATCCTGACAGATGACAAATTGGACAATACTGAAGTTGTGCTTCATAGCTCAGTGGAATGAAAATAAATGGAGCACTATCAAAAAGTCATAATTGTGTTGGTCTCTTTCTGGATTCTCTTCTGGTCCATTCATCTATGTGCCTATCTCTCTGTTTGCAAATATACAATTTTTGTTGACTGTAGGTTTAATACTAAATGTTCTTAAAATTGTGTAATGCTTATTTTCAAACATTGTTGTATTTCAAAATTATTGTCACTGGTCTAATTCCTTTTCTTTTCCTTATATATTTTAGACTCTGTTTCTATATGTCTACAAAAATTTGTGGGATTTTTGAATTTTGACGTGTATTACATTAAGACTAAAGATTTGTTTGGGCAGAACTGACATCTTTACTGTGTTGAATTTTCCATAGTATTTATCTCTGTTTATATAAGCCTTCTGTAATATTCAAAATATTTTATTTTATATTTTTGGAGTTATAAATGGTATTTTATTTTATTATTTATTCATTTATTTATTCTAAGACAGACTCACTCTGTCACCCAGGCTGGAGTGCTGTGGTGTGATCTCAGCTCACTGTAGCCTTGACCTCCTGGGCTGTAGCTATCCTCCCACATATGACCCCCAAATAGCTAGGACCACAGGCATTCTCCATCATGCCCAGCTATTTTTTTTTTTTTTTTTGTAGAGATGAATTTTCATCATGTTGCCCAGGGCTCAAGCAATGTGCCCACCTCAGCCTCCCAATATGCTGGGATTATAATAGGCTTGAACACTGTGTCTGGCCAATAAATGGTACTTTTAAAAAGTATGGTTTCCAATTGTTTATTGCTTGAATATGGAAATATGATGAATTTTAGTATGATCACATTGTATTTTGTAGCTTTACTAAACTTACTTATTATGTCTAGGAAAGTTTTTGCATATTCCTGGGATTTCGCTATAGAAAAGAATGTCGTTTGTTAATGGGAGTAATTTTATCTCTACTTTGCAAACCTTACTTTTTTATTTCTTTTTCTTGTCTATTGTTTTGACTAAGACTTAGAGTCTTATGATAAATAGGAGTAGTGAGACTGGATATTCTCAGCTTGTTCCTGATCTAGAAAAAGCATTCTCTGATTCGCTATTAAGAATGGTGTTTGCTGTAAGTATCCTGCAGATGCCGATTATTGAGTTAAATAAGTTTCTTTCTTTTTAAACTTGAATGCTTAGAATTTTTATGATAAGTGGGTGTTTAATTTTGTCAAATGTTTTATCTACATTTATTGATACAATTATGTTTTATTTTCTTTAAATCATTAACATGGTGAATTACACAGATTAATTTTTGAAAATAGAGCCAATGTTGCATTATTGCAAGAACTCCACTTGGCCATGATACATTCTGTCATTATTTGCTTTGCATATTTTGAAATTCAGTTATTGGTGCACACACAGTTAGGATCATCATAATCTTCTTCATGAAATGACCATTTTATCAGTAGGTAATGTTCTTCTTTATCCCTGTGTATTTATATTATTAACTCTGAAGTCCACTTTAACTGATTTAATATAGTCACTCTATTTTTCTTTTAATTAATACTTGCTTGATATATCTTCTTCAATCTTTATTTTATAACATATTATATTTGAAATTATTTTTTGTAGAAAACATATAGTTGGGTCATTTTTAAAAGTCTAATCTGACAGTATGTTGTATTTAGAACATTTACATTTAATGTAATTACTTATATATTTGGATATAGGTCTATCATTTCATCATATGTTTTCTGTGTGTTCATTTGTTTGTGTTTCCCCTCTTTAGAGAGGTTCCAGCCATCTTTTGGATTATTTCAATGTTTTAGGATTCTATGCTAATTGATCTATCATGTTTTGAAAATATCTCTGTTTACATATTTTAATGGCTGTTCTAGTGATTAAATAGTAATAGTTAACTCCTCAATATCTAACAGCAATTAGTAGTTTACAACTTCTTTTTTGAATGTGGAAATCTTACTACAGCAATAGAGATTTTCCTCTACCCCTTCTATGCTATAACATTTTATGTGATACATCTACATTTATTGAAATACTCATACTCATCTAATACTACTACTTTCTTGCCTTAAACCATAAAACTTTTTAAAAACTCAAGAGGAGAATAATCTGTTATATTTATATAGATATTTACTGTTCTGTTGCTCTTCTTTTATTTCTAATATTTTTTGTTTCTTCTGGTATAACTTGTGTTCTTTTTGAAGAACATAATTTAGCAATTTCTTTTAGTGCATGTATAATGCCTACAATTATTTTACACTTTGTCATAGTTTCTTTTGTGTTGCTAAAACAGAATACCACAGACTGAGTAATTTATAATGAACAGACATTTATTTGGCTCACAGTTCTGGAGGCTGTAAAGTCTAAGAGCATGACACCAACATCTGGCAAGGGCCTTTGTGCTACATTATCCCATGGCCGAAGGGCACAGGAGTATGAGAGCAAGAAGTGGCAAAACCTGCTTTTATAAGAAAGCCACTCTCACAATAACTAACCCATTTCCACCATAACAAAATTAATGCATTCATGAGGTCAGAGCTCTCACGGCATAAGCACTTCTTATCAGGACACATCTCTCACCACTGTTGCATTAGAAATTAAGTTTCTGGCACATGAACTTTGGATGACATTCACACCATAGTAGGTTTCATTTATCTAAGAATGCTTTTCTCCCTTCTTGAAGAATATTGTCACAGGATGGCAATCTTGGAGGAGTAAAGATGCAGCAAGAAATGACAGGGATATGAAGAAAATTGAGGATGGTAGTCAAGATAATAGAAGAAAAAAAACTCAAAAAAAATAGGATCAATTATTCACACCTCATGGGAAGTTTCCATTTGAATTCATTAATAATGGAGCAGGATACAAGTAGGTCTCCATGGAATAAGCAAAGATATATTGAACAAAATCTATGTGGGAATGCTAGAGAGGCAATCTAATGGAAGTATATACTGCAGTTTAAATTGTGTGTAAAATTCTCCTTTTGGGCCACCTCAGTGAGAAGAAAAAGGAATTATTAGTAAAATTGTGTTTATTGAGCCAAGAAGAAGCCACTATGTTAATGTTTCTAGAATCCATTTATATTATAGTATAAACATTTTATATTACCAATAAAGGACTTCTTATTAACTGCTCAAAAAATAACTGCAACTATTGTTATTGTGTGTTCATCTTATTTATGTAATAAGGTACAATTTTCCTTTGAAATATTGTATTTTGAAATTAAATAACTGAATTTCCTTTGTAATTAAGTTATTAAGAGCAGCTTATGTTTATAAAGGCAGTGTTCACTAAAAATCTGTGTAAAAACAAAGAGAGAAATCATAAATCTTAATGCAAGCTTGGTAGATAAAGCTGTAACTATGATCTAAAAGCTAAAATATTTTGTTTTAGAAGTGGGTTATCATAGCATGAAATAATATTAAGCATTTAGGGAATGCTGATAAAAATATATAAAAAATGTTAGATATAGATTATTTTGAGTTCTGGGGAAAATATTGGCGTCATAAATTCTTTTCTGCTTTTGTGACTTTCCTACATATTTTTTCAGTGAACATTTACTATCTATAAAATTGGACAAATATATTTGTTATAGATCAGATGGAAGGTATTACTATAAGCAAGAGTTTTTAGATGCATTATCAACTTTCTTTTCAGGGCAGAGGACTTATTGTTCCCATTTTATAAATAAACAAACTGAATGCCATAGAAGATAATTTGTCAAAGGATAGACTAAGGATCAGAATTGTGATGCTTATTTTTCCAACAGTGCTCTACTGGATTACTCCTATCGGGGTATAATCTCAGGTAGAGTCAACTAAAAATCTGCTCATAAATCTTTCTGGAAATGCCACTTCAGGAAGATGAAGATGAACTATTCTCTATTATTTCTACTAAGCACAACGAAAAATCCTAGACACTATATACAACAAAAACATAAGAAAACTCTTTAAAAAGGAGAGTTTGAAGAATGGTATGGTGGTGAATTTCTGAGTTTTCTCTTTTTCCCATATATCCCAGACTTAAAACAAGGAGTAAGCAAGCTGGAAAAAACTAAAGGCACAAGCAAAAATAGTCTTAACAAAGATCTCCTCTCTCTAGCCAAAGGAACAGGAAAAGAGCAACCTGGAAACACAGAAAACTTCTAGACAGTAACTCTCCATACTATAGCAGAAAAACCCACAAGAATGAAATAGGGGATACCACTATAGACCTTGCAGATATTAAAAGAACAGTGGGATACTTTGAATAAATCTGCATAAATTGGACAGCTTTGATAAAATAAAACAATTCCTAAAAAAAATACTTCCACAACTCACTCACTATGAAATAGATAACAAGAATAGCCTTATAACTATTAAAGAAAATAAATTTATCATTTAATACCACCCACCTCCTCCTGCCCCCCCCAAAAAAATCCTCTGGTCCAAATATTGTTAAAGAAAAACACTAGTTATACACAATGTTTCTGAAAAACTGGAAGTGAAAATAAAGCTTCAAAATCTATCTTATAAAGCTAATATTACTCTGATATCAAAGTCAGACAAAGGGAACACACAAAAATTAAACTACTGACCAATACGCCCTCTTGAATGTAGGCAAAAAAATCCTAAATAAAATATTAGACATAAAATAAACCAACATATAGAAAGAATTATACCTCTTGAGCAAATAGGGTTCATTTCAGTCATCAAAGGCTGGTTCAACATTTGAAAATCAATAAATATTATTCACCATATTAACAAGTAAAAGAAGAAATGGATGGTCACACTAATTGATGCAGAAGAAAATTTGTTTTCAAGATTAAACATCTATTCATAATGCAAAGTAACAACAAAAAATACACACACAGAACACTAAATGAAACAAAAATACCTCTTAGAAAAACAGAAAGAGAGAGAAACTTACCCAACTCGATAAAAGAGCAAGTAATGTACAGAAATATGAACACCCTACCGTTTGCTTAATTGTGAAAGACTAAATGGTTTTCTTCTAAGATAGGTATAGGTCAAAGTTGTCATCTCTCACTATAATTATTCAGTATAGTGCTGGAAGTTCTAGCCAGTGCAATAAGAAATATGGAAATAAAAGGTATACATATTAGAAAAAAAAATGTAAGACTATTTGCTCATAACATGATTTTCTACATAGAAGTTCCTGATTTTGTAAAACACACATGCAGAACTTCCTAGAACTAATAAGTTAGTTGAGCAAGATGGTAAGATATAAGATAAATATGTAAAAACCTATTGTAAAGATCTAAATGTAAGAAATAAAATTATAAAACTCTTAGAAGAAAAACCTGGGGAAAAATCTTCAGAACATTAAATTTGGCAATTATTTCTTAGAGATGACTCCAAAAACATAAGCAACAAGGCAAAAAGAAATAGATATACTGGACTTCATTAAAATTACCATCTTAAAAGGCACCATCAATAGAGTAAAAAGGCAACCCACAGAATGAGTGAAAGTATTTGCAAATTATATGCTTGGTAAGTGATTAATATGTAGAATATATGAAAATCCCTAAAACTCAGCAACAAAAGCACACATCCAAATTAAAAAATGGCCCAGAACCGGAATAGACATTTATCTGTAGAATACATAGACGGCCAATATGTACATGAAAAAAAAATCACTAGTAATTAGGGAAATGTACATCAAAACCACGATGAGATATCATTTTACACACATTAAAATGGCTATTGTTTCAAATAAAAACAGAAAATAACAAGTGCTGGTGAGGATGTGGAGAAATTGGAAGCTTCGTGCATTGTTGGTGGGAAGGAAAAATGGTGCCGCCAGTGTGGAACACACTTTAGTGGTTCCTCAGAAAACTAAAATTATAATTAGCATGTGACTCAGCAGTTCATTTCTATGTATATACACAAGATAATTCAAAACAAGGACTCAAACAGATACTTGTAGGCCACAGTTCATTGCAAAATTATTCACAGTAGGCAAAAGATGGAAACAACTCCTGTTTCCATCAATAGACGAATGAAAAACAATATGTAGTATATACATACAATGGGGTATTATTCAGCCATAAACAGGATTGAAGTTCTCATACATGCTACAATAGGGATGAACTTTGGAAACATGCTAAGTAAAATAATCCAGATACAAACAGATACATATTGTTTAATTCCAATTATATGAAGTAAGGATCCAGAGTAGGCAAGTTTATAGAGAAAAAATAAATTAAAGATTACCATTGGCTGTAGAGAAGAATTGGGAATTGTCTTTTAATGATTACAGGGCTTCTGTTTGTGATGATGAAGAAGTTTTGGAAATAGCTAATGAAAATGTTTGTTAACATTGTAAATCCAATTAATGCCACTCAATTGTATATCTTAAATGGTTAACATGGCAAATTTTATAATATATTATGTATATATAATACAAAATTAAAATTCAATTTGAATTTCTATATACCATCAGTAAACACGTGGAGATTGAAATTTAAAAAGCAATAGTATTTGCAATAATTAAACAAATTAAATACTTAATGTGCACATCTAACAAAATACACACAGGAATTTTATTTTGAAAACTTAGAACATTAATGAAAGAAATCAAAGATCATCTAAATAAATGAAGAGACAAATAGTGTACATGGATTAGAAGAGTCAGCCTAATAAAGATATCAGTTTTCCCCAAGTTGATATGCAAGTTTAATGCAAGTCTTATGAAAATCCCAGGAAGATTAATTTTTGTATATAAATATGCAATAGGCAAATATACTATAGACAAGATTATTATAAAACTTGTATAGAAAGGCAAAGGAACCAGAAATGGTAAAATAATTTTGAAAAAGAAAAATAAAGTGAGAGGAATAATCTACTCAATCGACTTGTTTTATTAGAAAGTGAGACACATAGATCAATGGAACACAATTGAGAAACAAGAAATGGACCTGTACAAATATGCCTGATTTATTTTTGACAAAAGAACAACAGTAACTCTATAAAGAAGATATGGCCTTTCAACAAATTTTAGTTAAAAAAATTAGCTATCCATAGCCAAATTAAAGAAAAAATTATAAGTCTTGTGCAAAAGTTAACTCAAAGTGAGTTATGTCCATAAGTTATAAGAAGTGAAACCATACATTATAAATGAAAAATTAAAAATATAAGCATTTCAGAAAGGAGCATAAGAGAATAATACTTGGACCTATGTTTAGGCAAAAAATGTTCTTAGACTTGATACTAAGCATAATTCATAAATAAAAAAATTTCATATACATTTTGCTTAATCAAAAAAAAACTTTTGCTCTAAGAAAGACCCTGTTAAGATCCATATCTTGGAAAAAATGTTTGCAAATCATATATTCAACAAAATGTTAGTATCTAGAATAAATAAACAACCCTCAAAATTCATGAGAAAAAAATGAAAGATCTGATTAGAAAATGGGCAAAAGAGACAGACATTTCACTGAAATGTCAAATAAGGACAAATAAACACATGAAGATCCTCATCATTTCCCATTAGGGCAATGCAAATAAACCACAATGAGATATTAGCACACACCTATGAGAAAGGGTACAATTAAAAATGGATGATACTATTAAATACTAGAGAAAATGAAAAGCAAATGGATCATTCATATGCTGATGGTGAGAATGTAAATTAGTACAGTTATTGTGGACGATTGGCAGTTTCCCATAAAACTGAATATGCAACTACCATATAATTCGCCTATAATATTCTTAAACATTTATCCCAAAGAAATCAAGCCTTATATTGACACAAAACATGTACATGATTGTATACAGCAGCTTTATTCACATAGTCAATAACTAGAAACTACCTAGATGTTTGTACGTGGGTGAATGACTAAACAAGCTGTAGTAGATCCATATCATGGAATACTATTCAGCAATGTGAAGCAATCACCCACTGGTACATATAAAAACCTGGATGAATCCCCAGAGGATTATGCTTAGTGAAAAAAAAAAAAACACCAATACCAAAAGGTTACATACTGTATGATTCCATTAACATAGCATTTATTGTTTAAATGACTAAATTATAGACATAGAGAAAAGATGAGTTGTTGCCTGGGTTTAAGGAAGGAATGGAGATGGGAAATTGGTGTGGTTATAAACAGACAAAATGAGGGATCCTTGTGGTGATGGAAATATTCTTTGTCTTTATTTTCTCACTGTCAATTACCTGATTGTAATATTGTCCTGTAACTTTATGATATCTCACTTATGAGGGAAATTGGGCAACTGCAGGTACACAGATCTTACTGCCAAAGGAATCAAATTTAATCTTTAAAATTTAAAATTTATCCCATAATTCAATGTTCACTTGAACACCCAAATATCACTTTAGACTTAAACCATACTGCCATTGAAATTTGTCATGAAATTGTTTCTCTCAGATTCTTGACAAAGTTTTAAACAAAACGTGACATCTACTTAAGTAAAATGGTTACTTAAAAAACAACAACAACAGCAACAATAAAAACCCTACCCTTCTCTACTAAATTGCTCTATAAGTGGTCAGGAACAAAAACAATGCTCAATTCTCCAGCACCATTTTTTGTCGTTGTTATTATTGTAATCTACCCCAGTCCACTGTTTTCCCTATTTCTGTTGTTATCCCCTCTGTCTTTGTATTAGTAGCTCTTCTGGACCTGTTGTTTCTGTCATCACTCCTTGTCTTGTGAACCAGCTGTTGTGCCAGAAATGTTATTCTTACTTATGCAATCAGTGCTTTGCAATGATTAAGCCATGTGACAATGTCCAATCTTTACCATTTCAAGTAACCACACATCCCCACCCACAACTGATCTCGGGGATGTGATTCTCATATCAAACATCTGGGAGAAAACTAAGCCAGACCTGATCCAATTAGTCTTTGGGAAACTCAGGTTTCCCTTCCTCTGTGAAATTTCTACCGAACACCCCACGGAGAAGCATGATCTCTTTCACTTTAAAATCGATACACTAAGTTTTTGTAGCTTTCACATGGTAAATGATTAACTTTCTTAAAACTTTCTTAAAATCAGGATGTTATTTATATAGATTTATACAGAAACATATATCTTCTCTTTCCATATGATCTCTGAAATTTTTTACTTAAGATTAAACCTCATATTTCTTTTTATCTCTTATAGTACTTTGCACATAAGCATTAAATCAAATGTTTAATTATTTACTACTGTTTCTCAGAGAACTTAAATACATTCTAAGTAAGATACCACAAACAACATCAACCAGGTGCTTGAATTCTTCCTTTTTTTTTTTTTTTTTTTTGACAGAGTCTTGCTCTTTCGCCCAGGCTGGAGTGCAGTGGTGTGATCTTGGCTCACGGCAGTCTAGACCTCCTGGGATCAAGCGATCCTCCTGCCTCACCCTCCCGAGTAGCTGGGACCACAGATTCATGCCACCATGCCTGGCTTGCTTGCTTATTTGTTTATTTATTTTTCTAGAGACAGAGTATCCCCATGTTGATCAGGCTGTTCTCAAACTCCTGGCCTCAAGAGATCCTCCCCACTCAGCCTCACAAAGTGTTGGGATTATAGGCAAGAGCCACCATGCATGGCCCTTCCTAACATATTTTTTTAAACAAACTCAATCCATTCTGAACACTCTTGAAGATATAAAATATAGTATAAATATAAGATAGCCTCTCTATAACACTAGAAATATAGCTGTCTTCATCCTTGATAAAACACATTCAAAGTTAGTGCTTTTTAATTCTATGATATTTTTATATACCAAAATGGAATAATTGCTTTAAATAATATGGGTAAAAAAAACAAAGGATACAGTATGAAAGATTCATTAAAAATACTATAAAAATACTAATCATTTTTGTTAGGGTGAAATACACTTCTTCACCCTACCTTAAATACTACCTTAAATTGGATTAGAATAGGAAACATTCAATAGAACAAGGAAGGTCTTCATTTACATGAAAGAATAATTTATAATTATTTGTTAACAATAGCTTGCACTGTTTTTTTTTTTGTTTTCTTAATTCAGGCATGAACGTGTTATGAAACATGTTATGAACTCAGAAAATGTTCCCCCTTGTGAAGCTGGTCAGGTCTAAGTAGTGACATTTCATATAGGCTCTTAATGTAGGGCATTATTAATATTTCTTTAAATAAGGCACAGGCTAATACATAAAATGGACTACAGTGGTAAATAATTAATATTATTTTCTAATCCAAATTTATTGAGAATTTCAAAGAATCTTAAAGAAAAATCATCTATACAATAGTTGGACTTGAAACAGTTTCAGTGAAAGTACAGAATTCATTTAAATCCTAGGTGAATTTTCTGTTTTCTTCCTTCCTCTCTTCTTTCCTTCTTTCCTCCCTATGCATTCCCCCACTTTCTTTTTTCCAAAAAACAGTTAAGAACTTAGACGATAACACACCATTTTATGTTTTTTCATCTTTATTTTCAAGTACTCTGCTTATAATTACTATTAATTTTATGTAGTTAAGCAAATATAATATAAAATGTCACCTACTGAATAAATCAGGTTAATATTGTAATTGATTTTTCTGGATTGCTTGTGCTTACTTACTTTCAACAGAGGCTGGTTTTGTACTTACATTTACTTTCTCATTTTCATATTATTGATTGCAATTGCTGCAAAAAATGGAATTGTGTCTATTGTTTTATGGTATTAATTAATTTGATTTACACATGGATTACATTTTGAGTAATTACATTATGACAAAGTAACACTGATGTAAATAAATTACTTTATTTGAATACACTACTATTGGTATTTATAAGTAAACCTCTCATTCCGTAAAAAATCTTTGTGATTAGAACAAAATCAATACCATAATTTTTCACTCTTTCCTACACACCACAAGACACGGTAATCCTTGTTTACATAGCTCTTAATCAGTGTCACACTGAAGAACAATTTTTAAAAATATCCAGCAGGGGATGATCTTAGACCTCATATTTAACACTTTAATCAACGGCCTAAGCATTTTGCTTAGTGTCAAATGACCCTCACAATTGTACATTATAGGAAGGGCATTTTCAGAAGTTTTTTAAATATGTGCGTAAAATGGTAATAAGCAGCAAACTTAGGAATAACAAAATCAGAACTATGTATCTCCATAAGGAAACCTGACTGTGAAAATAGCAGAAAGAGAGAATTTAGCAACATGCAAGTACAACAGTAAAATGTCAAGAATCTCAATGTTTACTAATCAAAAGAATACTATTGTATTAATAGGTAAGAAGGGAATGGTGATATGGGCATGAATAAATAGTGAGATAAAAATTAGGAAACTTTAGCTAGTTTTACAATAATAGGCATTTATTTTATTCAAGAGTAAATAAACTCTATAGACAACTACACAAATAAATTCTATAGAGTAAATAAACTCTATAGATAACTATACAAATAAATTCCAAAACAGTTCTAGAAAACATGCTCTAGACACCACTTAGAATCAAAGAAAGGTAAAAGCTGAAAGACCTAAATGAAGCGAATAAGGAGCGAATTTCCTTTTCAAGTATAGGAAAATTGTATGTTAGCTATGTTGCAGTTAAGTTTAGAGACGAATTGAACTACTAAAAGTGTAGAATACAATTAATATTGCACTTAATTCTTTCAGGAAATGTAATGTTTTCTGCATTGCACTGGGTTACAAGGGAATGGCTTTAAAGGTCTTTACCTGGAGAATACTAAAATTAAAATGAATGTTCCACTTCTGATAATGACAATCTTCGCGATTGAGTTTAACCACCATGATAAAAACAATAAAGGAGCTAGAACAGAACATACACACACATACACACACACACACACACACACACACGGACATTTTCTTCCTTTTGCCGTAGCTATAGGGGACATTCAAGGGCCTGGAGCATGAGCCGCTGCCCGGGGAGCCCTGCCTGCCCCGACACCCAGCCCAGCTTGCTAATGGCGGACTCAAACGCCGCTGACTGCCACCCACACGCCCTCCCCAGACTCCACCGTGTTCAGTTTGTATTTTCGATTGAGAATGGTTTGAGGAAAAATGGTATGTGTACGGCATGTGAGGAATTTTGTCTTAAGCACTGAGGAGAGAGATACTCACTGAGGCATAAACTCACTAACACAGTTTATTTCATCTAGTTTATCTCTACTAATACACTTCTCAACCAAAACAAATGCAAATGTAATGATATATTTAAACAATAAAAAATAACTTTCAATCTAGATGTCTATACTCAGAGAATATATTTTTGAAAAATAAAGATAAGATGGCATTTCCAGAAAAAAAAATTTGACAGAATTCAACATTGCTGATCTGTTTTGCAGGCAGATGCAGATAATAAAGGGTATTCTTGGCAACTAATTATAAAATGTATACAGAAATGCAAAGGACCAAGAATAGCTAAAGACATTTAATAAAAAGAACAAAGTGGGAAGTTATTCTAATAAACGTCAAAAAATACAATAAAACTACAGTAATGAAGATGAATAGCAAAAGTGGTAAAATTGAGAGTGCAGAAACATCCATGACTGTATGAAAGATTAATATAAGACATATTGGAATAAAAGTGGTCTCCAAAGTAGAAAGAAAGTATGAAATTTTTCATAAATTATTCTAGAACAACAGCAAAAATTTAAATTAGAGACAAAAGCTGAAACCTGATCTTACTTAAAAGCGCAAGCAAAAAAAGCAAAAATGTGAAAGCAAGAACAATATGATTTCAGACCATAATGTAAAGTCTTTTTCTTTTTTTCTTTCTATCTCTTCTTCCATTTTTCTTTTCTCTTTCACTTTTTCCTTTCTTCCCTTAGCTTTTGCTTCCTGAATAGGTCCGTCGAAAATCCATTAGGTAGGGCAGAAGCTGGTGTCTGCATGAGTGTGTGTGTGTGTGTGTGTGTGTTGAGTGTTGAGTATTGGTGGTCTAAAGCAGGGTGTTGAAACTCAAGCCAGGTGAGAAGAATGTCTGTGCAGGAGGGTGATGGACAAGTGCAATGTGCGTGATCACATGTCTCTTATTGATTTTATAATGCCATGTTCACACACTTTCACAAAATGTCCACATCGTGTGTTTTGCAACCTTACAGAATATATGCACTCTAGAATATCCAATAATCTGAGCCTTTTGATTTCTTCTGTCACCATCTACCAGAGCAGTTTGGACAACTGAATGTATACAGCTATGTCTTTATGCTTCTAATAGCCATCCTAAGAGCATGTCAGCGTCCTTGCCTGGATGTTACATTCTGTATCATAAGACAATGTTTCCATATTGATAAACTCTCTTTTAACCGACCTTGTTACCTACATATCTTCTCTTGATTCGGTATCCTCAGAATGCAGTCCTGTATTTATTTTATTGGGTTATGTGAATACTTATTCATTGAGTATTTAGATTTAGACAGAGTTTTATGTTTTTTCCTTAGGATGTCTAGCACTATGCTGGCTAAGTTATGTTTGACGTGCTTATTTATTTGTCTAGATATCTAGGGTAGTTTCTGTCTTGTAATGAAGAGCCCTTTACATTGTCTTCCAAAACAGGGAGAGTGCTAGTCTTGAAGAGCCAGATGTAGGCTATGACTGCAGAGAAATTTGATTCTCAGGGAATTCTGGAAATTCAAAATTTTCAACCAAGATCTTCCCATCCATTATCCTACACACTTACTTCTCAGCCTGATGGTAGTGTGGTGTACCTTCCAGGATTGACAATTCAATCTTCCCTAGGTTCCTGCTTACTCCCATATTGAGTCCTAGACCTAGTCTTTAGATTTTCTGCCCACTGATTGTAGGAGATAAGAGTCTATTTATAGCTTTTAAGCGGACCTTCTGGCCTCACACTTCACTTGTCTTTCTCTAAAGCATTTAACACCCAAGCAACAGCTATCCAATTCTGTTTCCCTTATAACTATGATTTCTGATTCCTCCACTACGTGTCGAATTCTTAATATGTTGCATCAGCCATTTCATTTTCTACTTCCAGTATGTTACCTTAGTTGAGTGAAATTTTTAACAGTTGTACTGCTACCATGTGCCAAGGACTATGAATAGTCCATCTACAACCACTGATGGGGTTCTCATTGCCTGCTAACAATGATCTAGCTCCAAAATCTTAGTTTTGAATCTGTTCTTTTGGACCTCTCCTGGCAATGACTCTAGTAGGTTGGGTAAATGTCTTTGAAAGCAAGACTCTAAGAAAGAAATTCACGCAAGAAGTTAATGGAGGTTCTTAGGATGAACAACTGTAGGATGGGAAAGAGGGAAAAGTTGAAATGTACTAAAGTAAGAGTAAAAGTTTTAGTCAATCCTTCAGGGAGCTCTAGAGCTGGGTTAGTCTTACAAAATTGCTCTAAGTAAAGGCAGGGGATCAGGACATTTATACATCACATTGAACTATCACTGGATTCAGCCTGCCCCGGAAATGGTGGACAAAAGTTTGGGCAAGGTAGCTCTCTTGAATCCAAGCCAACTGCAAAGAGGTAACTCAGCCGAGAGCTTTCAGCCATCAATACTCCCAGCATCTAGGACAATGGGTTCTTCCTTCCTGAAAGAGAAAATCTGGATAGCACATCACACTTCTGCAAAAAGTTATAAATGGCTGGGTTAGTTTTTTTGTTTGTTTGTTTCACTTACTGCATTGAACCACAAAATGTTTAATGCTCTCCTTGATCAAATACATGCATGACATGTGCTATGATTTGAATGTGTTTCTTCCAAAATTCAGATGTTGCTAATGTGATAGTATTAAGAGGTGGAGACTTGAAGAGGTGATCAGGCTGTGAGGTGCCTTCCTTGTTAATGGAATGAAAGTCCTTATAACAGATGTTTCATACAGCATTCAGCTAGCAAGCTAGCTTGCTAGCCTGCTCTTCCATTGTTCTGCCATGTGAGGACTACAGGTGCTTTGATCTTGGACCTCTCAGCCTCCAGAACTGTGAGAAAGTAAATTTCCCTTAAAAAAATTACTTACACTTTGTTATAGCAGCACAGAATAAGACAGCACGACAGTGTTATACTACAGAAGGATGTATGAACATGATACCAATTTTCCTTTTTGAATTGTTGAAAAGAAATTGAATTTGTTATTTCCTCCAAGGGTTAGCCATTTGTGGTTGCCATTATAAGACATCTGCACACTAAGGTTTAGCCTTTTTTTTTTTTTTTGGTTGACATTACAAAACATTTAAACACTTTGCACATTTCTCTGAAAGGGCTTCCATGACTAGCAAACAAATGTTTGTTCTATTAGTTTAATACTATCAAAAATGTATCTTTGGAAATTGGATTTGACAAAAACAATTTAAATGAGTATGCTACACTGAAAGTAGCTTTTGAAAATAAAAGTGATGATCTAAACTACATTCCAATAATTTTAGAGTTTCAGATTAAAACAAAAACTGTTCCCTAATTTCAAACTTTACAAAAATGATTTAATAGCATTTGATTTTCTTTTTTCAACTAATATGAAAATAAATTAAGGCTCATAAATGGAATTGATTCATATAAAGTACTAAACTATGGGACACTATGATAATTCTATAACATACTGAAAATGATTATATAAAATAGATATTATAAAAAAGACATTGTGCAAACCATTCTATTATATTGGGAAATACCAATGTTTTTCCTAGTTAATAGACTCAATAATGAGTTTTGTTATGCATACTACTAACCAATAAACATAATTCATTGCTAATTGACATCTTTGTTCTTAAGAAAAAAATAGATAACTGTGTTCAAATCAAATAAATAAAATTATGTAAAATTTTAATTGCTAAATATGTATGTTTTTCAATTAGTACTTTTATGTAGTACTCTCATTCAGTAAAAAACAATGTTTGATACATTTGAGAAAACATATACACAATGGAGTGCTAATACACATCTACCAAGTAGCTATAATTAAAACCTGACTGTAAAGTTTGAGTGAGGACCTGAAACAAAAGAACCTTTCATCTACTGCTGGTGGAAGTATAATTGGCACATATTTTTGAAATTAGGCATTATATTTTAAAAGTGGAGATTTGCCTATGATATGAGCCAACAATTCTACTTTTAGAGGTAGTGACATAGAAATAGAAATACGTGTGCACCAAGAAAGTGTGCAAAGTTGTGTATGCACAAAATTATGTATATAGATGATTAGTTATATAATATAATATAACATATGCCTTAATACGTGTACAAATGTTTCTATGAATGTATAAAATATTCCACTCATTAAAAATTAAACTATACAACTAAACTATACTACTAAGAAATATATGCTCAGTTGTTAAACAACAAAAGAAAGACATGAAAAAATGTTACCATGAAGTCAATAATTATTTTGGGTAAGAACTGTGCAATGATTAAAGGAGAAAATGGAACGCATACTCTGGAGTACTAACATTATTACATTGCTATGTAATATGCTATTCATTGTGATATAATTCATTGAGATGTACATTTCTGTATTTTTAGCATATGTGTTACATTTTTAAACTAATTTTTCTTATCAAAGTAGATAAGAAAAATAAGATAATCTGTTGTTTGTAAGGATAAAAAGAAAATACCACCATGTTAGAAAATTAGGAAAAGTATTCTTCTTATATGTTTTTCACCTTCCTGGGAGAATAGACTATACTTTTACTTATAATTTCTCTATTCACTTATTATGTAATCATTTACTTAATTTTACACAAAATATTTTTATTATTTTTTCTTTACAGACTCCTAATTTGAAATCATGAATTAGTTAATAATCATAAGACGTATTCAAATAAGCTTTTTACATTTTAATGAAAATTTAGTAAAAGCTGTCATAGGAAGAATTAGTCCCTGATTTCTAGCATCCAATAACCCAATCTATAAATTTTAAAAATTTAGAGACTGTTAAAAAATTACATAAAATCAAATGAACAAATGGTAACATTTAAACAAGTTCATAAGGAAAATTCCAAGGTCATTTTTAATGTGGAAAACGGTACTTTTTGAAGTATTTGAAAGACTATCAAATAGAGTTAAAAGTTGGAATAAAAAAAATTCAGTAAACCACAAAACCACTGCACTATTGCACCTTCATTTGGGCAACTCCAGACCAATAATCATACTCACCTATATCAGAGCCGTAAATAGCTTATCACAATCTATTCTTACAAGATTTGGTACACATTGCTCATAATTCTGGCAATTCTCCCTTCTGCAAACCCACACATGGGGTTCCTTGATAGGATTTTTTTTTTTTTTTTTTTTTTTTTTTTTTTTTTTTTTAGTGAAGTCTCATTCTGTCTCCCAGGCTGGAGTGCAATGGCATGATCTCGGCTCACTGTAACCTCTGCCTCCTGGGTTTAAGCGATTCTCGTGTCTCAGCCTCCTGAGCAGTTGGGATTACAGGCGTGCGCCATCACGCCCGGCTAATTTTTTTTATTTTTTATTTTTTTTATTTTTGTAGAGATGGGGTTTCACCAGGCTGGTCTCGAGCTCCTGACGTCAAGTGATCCACCCCACTCAGCCTCCCAGAGTGCTGGGATTACAGGGGTGAGCCAACGCACCCGGCTGACAGGAATTCTTTAAGGAGGAGCTGTCTACATTTTAGGAAATGTCCACGTGAAAATCTGTATGATAGAAACATTTTAGGAGTAAATTAACTTTAGAAAGGAAGAAAAATACTATAGCGATCGCAACTTTATATCTAATACTGATGCGTCATTACAGTCAAGCAAGGGCAATCTGCAGCCCTCCATCACGTATCTTGTTCCAGGGTAATTCCTAAATTTCCTTCTCTGGGTGTTTCACCAATAAGCTTTCCAAAGATGAGAGAGTCTAGATCACCCACACCAGTGTCATTTTGGCCAAGAATCATTAATTTCCTTCTGAAAGGACATAAAATTGACTTTAGATTCCATATCAATGTTACCAGAAGGAAGAGGCTAGGGAAGACAATTTTGGAGTATTAGATTCTGATTCACCCCTGGGCAATCAAGTTCTCTCAGTTTTATAGACTGAGACCGGCTGGTTGTTTTTGTTTTATAAATCTCCGACAGCTTTCCTGACCAGAACATTCTACAGCATCCTCACACTCACGTTTGATCATATTGTATTTGCTTCCCATTCAACTGCCTTTCATTATTTTTACTTTGATTTGAAGTCACTGAGTAATATTGAAGTCTGCTCTGAAAAAGAATCCTATAAAATGCACTGTAAAGATGATAATGTTTCTCATTCAAAAACATGTGGTTATTTAATGTCCCCTAACTAGGGCACCTTAGATTAATTCCCCACTGCTGTAAGTACAAAGAACAGCTTTAATTATTATGAGTAAGTAGGTTTTTAAATTGTTTATTTATTTGTTTATCTTGTGGACTGATGGATTTTGATAACCAAAAGTTTCTCTTTCCACACTAGCTATCAGAAATCCTAGAGCCAAATTGATGACTCACATAAAATACTGCATAGGCCGTGATGGCAAGCACCAGGTCTTGTTTTACACTCCATTCATCTGCATTCTATTTTTTTCATTTTTATTGCTTGCAGTTAAAGATATGCCACTTTATTTATGAGTTTCTGTAACCCATCATCCTAGGAAAAGGAAATCATAAGAAAGTAAGAAGTATTCCTTTGTTCTTATGCATGTTTTTCCCACTCATTGAACTATTTATAAAAAATTTTTTAAAAGACAAATTATGTCTTAGGATTTAAAGTAGAATCCATAATAAATGCAAATTTTATACATATTATATAAAAAATACATTTACAATAAATATGTTGAGAAGGTAATATTTATGATCAATAAAATATTTTTATTGCAAATAATTACAATGAATAAATACTCACTACTTATTTAGCTTATTTAATATAATCCAGAATAAAGAAAAATTACCAATTTTTCTAATTTATTTTAGGAAGATCATTTATTTTAAACATCTGTGATTGACAATATAGCACTCTAAGTAATATTATAATATCAAAATAAATAAATTTGAGAAATAAAATATTAGCTTTCATATTTTTATGAAAAATTAGACAAAAGGAAAGAATACATATAACTAAAACAATAAAATCACTAAGATATATTTAATAGCTGCAACTCTAACAATTTGTGTTATATGCAGATAATATGCTTCCTTTTCCTTTTTTTCTTCAATGGTGAAAATGTTTAAAAATTACATAAACATAAGATAATCTTAAAGAAAACTTTGATAAATTTCCCCAATTAGAAATTACTTAGTCTATGCTTTTTGTAAATAACATAATAAATTCAAATAATAGTGATAGAAGTAAAAATAAATGAGTAAATAAAGTAATCATTTAAAAGGAAAAGAAAAAGTAGAACACAGCACCAAAACAACACTCAATAAAATAGAAAATACAAACTAAAAAGAAAATACATGTAAAGTCTATGGGATTATCATTATTATTATTATTTTGCTCATTTTTGAATCACATTATACCATACATATTTTATCAACAAAAGGTTAAATATTAGGAATTTAAAGAAAAAAATCCAATAAAAATGTTAATTAAAACAGGAAAACATGGATAATAATTTAATATAATATTTTACATTTTAAAAAATGTGTTTTGATAAAATAAGCAATACAAAAGAAATGAATTTAATTTAATAACATCTAATCAAGAAACAAAAAGTAAAAACATGAATGATCCAGGACATAGAGCAATATATTCTCATTTAAAACTTACTGACACTTGTTTTATAAACTTGATTAAAATTTTCAGAGAAATTACTCAATTAATTTAAGGAGAAACAGAATATGCAAAGTGTATGTGTACAATAAATATGATATTGTTAAATTAATTATTTTAAAGAGCTACATCTAAAGATGGCATCACAAAAATTCTCTCAGCCTCTCAAGATGCTGATCATTTTCATGTCCAGTAATCTAGTTCAATATAAACAAAAGACTAAAACTTTTTTCTATTAAATTTTATGATTATATATTTCAAATAGCATAATTTTGAATAAGCATTCAGAGAAATAACATTATAAAATTAATATTAGAAAATAATCAATAATATAAAAAATTAGCCAATAATATTAGAAAAAAGCACTAGCACCTTAATCCAGTCATAAAATAAAATGATAAATAACCATAGACAAATAAGATTTATTGCAAGGTAATAGAAAAATTAGAAAGCCAATTAGTACAACCAATTATAACATTCAATGAAAATATTTAATATTTAATAAAATGGTTAGAACTTTTTCTAATAGGGATTGAAAATAAATTGGTAAAATTCAACTTCTATTCTCCCAAAATATTGTATAAATATTAAATGAGGTACTCTTTATTGTGATTAATAGTATCTAATTGAATAACACTAAAAATATGCTATTAGAATGTGAACTTTTATTACATAATTAATATCACTTAGCATGTCTTTAAATATATTTAAAGATGAATATATATTTGTTTCTCAAAATGTGAAGGTTGTACAAACCTAGTAAAATATTCACATGGACATTTAGTTTTTAATTAAATTATTTTTATTATAATATACTTTATCATGTAGCAAACTTAAAAGTACTTGTAAACTACATATTCTTCTGACTCTAACAAACATAAATCCAAGTTAATTAAATACAAAATATCAACATTTAAAACGTTGTCATCGATTTCATGTGATAGATGATGCTGTTTTGATGAAACTACTGACAATAGTTCTATAAAGGTTAGCATTTCTATACTAACATATACCGTGATCATTTGAATAATTCATTATTGTCTACACTTTTCCCAGACCAAACTTCATCATTATTTATGTAGTATATCTACCTTCTTTTCTCATTAGTCTCTATTAATTGAAGTAGTACACTACTGTGTCACATAATGTTGTTGGCAAACACATATGTTTTTAAAAATAACTTAAATAAGCCCAGATAATTCAAAATTAATCTTTTAATTTGGAATTCTCACTAAAGGTAATATTTTGGCATGAATACAGTTTTTTAAAATAACTTAGATAAACTCCAGGATCCATTAGGACTATTGTTGTTATTTTAAAATTAAGATGTGTTAATCTAACCAAAACATTCATACATTAGAACAACGTATTAAAAGTTAATCAATTCCTTGATAATGCTTTCCTGTGTCACTTTAGTCAATGCCATAGATAGTATTGGCAGTCCATCTACAAACAAAAAGTAAATCGAGTGAAAGCTATTATACCTGAGAAGGCTGAGGAAGACAAAACTACGTCATGATGCCTAAATTATTTTTCCTTAGTGCTTATTTTCTTACATGCCTTCTATGTTGTAAAACACAAGCTCTCAGCCACTTAATGGCATGTGTTCCATGGCAAATTAAACCTATTTGTTTCAATTTATTTCAATTCACATCACACAATGCAGCAAAAGAATGTCACATTTCATTGACTAATCCACCCTTTAAAATTGCTTGGAACAAGTTACAGTAAGAAATTGTGTGGGGATTTACTCTCATTGCCTTGGGAAGAATCAAATCCCTATTATAAATTGGAGCTAATAGTGGTCACCGTGTAGTGTAGTTCAAAATCATTAAGACTGTGTTATATGACTCTAGAGTATAGTATATTTTTAAACATTGAGTCTGCAGTCTTAATATTTTATGAATACTTTATTTTATAAGTTGTAAGTTATGAGTTTTCATAACCCATGAAAAGACCTCAGAGGTACATAATATTGAATGGTTGTTCATGAAAAACTGCATATTTGTGAATTCATCAGCAAAGGAAGTAAAGGAGGGAGATAATGGAAAAAACTCAATTCTGACAATTGGGAAATGTGAGTAATGGTCCTATGACTCCTATTTATTAACTAGGTTTTCCTTAGGTAAGTCACTTTGTTTCTTTGGGTCTTAGTTTTCTCATCTGTCCATCAAGGAGCTTGGATTAGGATACCTCTAAAAACTCTTGAGTTCTGAAATCCTGTTTTCTACTATGACATTAATTTTATCACATATGTATAGATAATTTCATTGCCCACTTAATTCTAGACTGCAAACAATTATCTATCCTAAAAGTGCACCTCTAAAACATTCTATCTAGAAAGCCTTCCCTAATCATCTAGAGCCAACATAAAGAATCTTTTCTTCAAAATTCTATAGCTGATCTATACCAATTTTATAGTATTTATTCTGATATGTGGTCCATATTGGTGTATTTGTCTTTGTTCCATACTAGAAGTCAAGGGCTATTTATTATTCATTCAGGTGACTCCCCTTCTTCTGCAGTGCCCCTACCTCAAAGACCTAATAGTGCTACATGTACATGAAAGATAAAATTGAGGCTCAGTAACAGTGCATTGTATAAATGTAGGGAACTACGTTTTCTGCCCTATACGTGAATCTTATTGTACCTATGAGAGTCACTGTGTCTTCCTCTTCACTCGCTAAAATATTTGGCCTTTGCCGTCCTTTGGACAGTCCCTGGAAATTGCAACTTGAGTAAATCAAGACCTAAATTTAAATTTGCTAGTGATATCCTCCCAGTTTCAAATTTACTATCTACCATAACAACTCATAACGCCTCATCGCTTTCATGGGCCATATTTCTCTGTTTCTGTCACTGGCCTACATCAGAAACGTTGAGAATGACAAAACTCTTTTAGTATTTTTCCCCGCTTGGAAAATGTTTTTTCAATCAGTTGGTAGCAATAAATATCAAAAATTTTGTGTCTGGGGGATTGCTTGTTTCCTTCATATCACTATATTGTACTTAACCTCAGAGCACTGATCACATTCATTTTAATTGCATGTAGATTTTTTAATCTACACGGTAGCCCATGAATTTCTAAGGGAAGAATTTTTTGTTTTATCTCTGTTTACTCAGTAGTTAACATAAAGCCTGTTAGAGCACATCCACATAGCACACAATATGTGAATAAACAACTTCATACCAGGGTCTGCCTGCATTAAATATGAACTGTAACTCAAGGTTGTGCCTTAGAAAAGCTCACAACCTACTTATGACAATCTGAGCTATATAAAATGTGGCAACAGAAAAATCACAGAGTAACTCCTGGATCTTGTTATCTTTCAGGAAATTAAATTCTTCCTGCTAGGACAAATTAAATGATCAGCAAAAAAAAAGTGATAGAAACCTGTAAGAGAAAGTACTAGGATATAAAAAGGAGTTAATTAATGGAGTCTATAATACTATTTCTACCTATCTCACACTATTACAGAGTGTTTAAAAATGTTAAATTGAATGTGTAGAAAAAATAAATACAATAAATTAGTATGATTCAAAGTGTCAGCCCAGGAACCCCTAGATAGAGGCACGGAAAGAAACAAATCAAAACTAATGGTATTCCTCTGAGTGAATATTGATATCAACATAAATTATAATTCCTATTAAATTAATGAAGTGTTAATTAAAATGCTGCTCTACATAGCATTACATATTGTATGTGTGTAAATGTTAGTGCTAGCACATTTTACTGCTTCTCATTTATCACCTTCAGAATCAAATGTGTATTTTTATACACTGTACAACCTATGAAATGCAACAGGCAGATTGGACTTTCCTAGAAAATTTCCTTGTCTTCATTAAGAGCTTTATGCATTTTCCATATGTATGTGATAAAAAATACAGAATGGAATAATATATTATTCTCTACATATGTATATGCATATATATGTGTGTGTATATATACATTTCTTGACTATAACTATAATAATTTATGTTTCAAAAAATTCTATTCTATTTTATATCAAAATATTAAAGGGAAGTAACAAATCTTAAATTTGAGATCCTTTATATATTAATTTTGTTAATATCAAATAATTCAACATACTTGTTCCACCATTATTCCATCATTATTTCAAATATTTCAAATATGTATGTATCCTACCATTATTTCAAATATTTCCATATTCTATAGAATATTTATCTTTTCTAAATTATTGTCCTTAATAGTCAAAGACATAAATAGCTGATTTCTAAGTTTTTGAAAAGTAATTGTATATTTACAAGGAACACTACACCAGAAAAAGTCTGCAACATCAATATTACCAAGACAACTCTTTATTAGTTTGGGGTGTATTTCTCTTAATGTAGACTTCTTAGTCTTTTTGCTACAGATATTATCTAGTATTAATGGCATTACATAGTGGTCACATGAGACTGATAATAAACTGAGAGGGAAAATTTTGTTCCTCAGAAGTAGAGTGTCTTAAACATTTTGATTTCCACAGCTTTTTTACACTTTTAAAAATAATTGAGGAGCCCCAAAACTCTTTTGTTTCTTTGGGTTTTATCTAGTAATATTTACTAAATTAAAAACTATACCCAGTACTTTTTAAAATATTTCTTTTTAATTCACTTACCAACATTAATAAATCTCTTACATTTTAACAAAAATAACTTATATTTTTATAAAAACAAACATTTTCCAACGCAACTATTATTGGGCAATGTATTTTGGCAAATTTGTCTTTTTAGAAGACAATTAGATTTTCATATATTCTACTGCATTATATCTATAATATATGTTTTGGCTAAAATATGAAAAGAAAATATGGCCTGATGTTTATATTCTTTCAGAAAAAGGAAGTGAATTTAAAAGCCTTTTCAGATAATTATGAGTATTTCTTTTTGACACTCCACTAAACAGACAAGTGGTAGTTTCCTTAATACAAATTGCAATGTAGAATCTTAAACCACATAAATGAATTTACTGTATTCTGCTACATTCATCCAATATTCTATCTTGCCATTTGAATGTATTTTTTACTCATACATTATTTCAAAATCTTAGGCAATATATTTTGAAAAATACTGTTTTTTAAAAATATTGGTTCACTGAGTTATACACATCTACCAATATTTACTTATAAATATATGAAATATATGTGTGCATTTATTGAGAGTGTTTTTAAATTTGTTTTTGAGACAGAGTCTCACTTTTTTGCCCAGGCTGGAGTGCAGTGGCATGATCACAGCTCATTGCAGCCTTGACCTCCCAGGATCAAGCAATCCTCCCACCTCAGCCTTTCAAGTAGCTAGGACCACAGTTATGTGTCACTATGCTCAGCTAGTTTCCGACCACCCCAACCCCCACCAAGGCTGGAATGCAGTGGCATGATCTTGGCTCCCTGCACCTCCACCTCACAGGTTCAAGTGATTCTCGTGCTGCAGCCTCCCAGGTAGCTGGAATTACAAGCATGTGCCAACACACCTGGCTAATTTTTAAATTTTTAGTATAGACGGATTTCACCTTGTTGGCCATGCTGGTCTCAAACTTTCAGCCTTGGGTAATCTGCCCACTTTGGCCTCTTAAAGTGCTGGGATTATAGGCGTGAGCCACTGTACCGAGATGGAGTCTTTCTATGCTGCCTAGGGTAGTCTTGAACTCCTAAGCGATCCTCCTACCTCAGCCTCCCAAACTACTGAGATTACAGGTGTGAGCCACCACATATTTAAACATTTTAATATGCAATATATTTTTTAAATCATGCCTGTTAATATTACCATAGCTCATGAGAAAAATATTTTACATTGGGAAGATGTTAAGCTTACGTGGAAGGGTACTATTTTTCCAAAATCCTAGCTTGCAGTTGAAAATTTCAGTTTTATCATAGACAAAAATACCATTATTTTTGTTGAGGTGGCAAGATCATTTCGTTAATTTTTGAGAAGTATCTACTAAATACCAACATCTAAACAACCATAGTTTATCAATGTTCTTCAAAGTAAAAAGAACTCTTCATGAAAATAATAGCAGTTCAATGCTAAACTTTCACAGTCATGTAAATGATTTTTGCTGGAGACAATAATTTGCAGTGGCATATGCAGCAGAAGTACTTCATTTGTACTTCCCATTTTTCACACCTTTTTCATATCTTTTATATATCTAGTTTTTATCTAATATTTTATTTAAAAGATCTGTATTCAAAAATCAAGATTTATAAAAATGACTTTTTTCTGCTTCATCAGGGCATTCCTAAATAAAATTTGGAATCTTTTTTTAGCATTACCATTATTGTTACTGTGTGCTGGTAAAGTCTAACTACTAGTTAGGCCAAGCTTTAGTATCTTGAATCATGCTAAGGCATGAGCAATTGTACCCTTCATTGCTTTTGCATGACCAGTGAATATATAAACTCAGTAGATACGAGAAATAATGTTTGGCACAATTATTTTAAAGAATGTGAACTACAGGGACCTCCCCTGAAAGTTTGTATGGAACTCTTGGGTTTTGTGGAACATGTTTAGTGAATTGTTTTTATAGAACAAGATTTGAGCAGATTGCATACTCCCTAATATATTTACTTTTAAAACAGTAAGTATTTCAGAATTCCTATAAACAACTCGAAAATGTTGCTAGAGAACATTCATATTACAATAATGACACTAAGTATGTTGAATATTAAATGGTTTCCCTAAGGTCATAGAAAAGACTAACGATATAACTTAAGATTTGTGTCTTCAAGGGAAGCCCAGAGTTCCCTCTTCTGTACTCTTTCCTCTTAATTTAGCTTGTAAAATAATATTTGCTAAAGCATTGATTCCTTCTAAATTATTTTCAACTTTTGGACAAATTCTTGAGAGCAATCTTTTAAATTCAGAAACTGTATAGGTTTGAAATTTTAAGGAACCACAAATATGTAACAGCTTTGAGAATGTAATCTGAAGAAAATATGTCACTAAAATGTGTAAACTACAAAATTCTCAATAAAATATTATACCATATGTAAAATTCATTTCTAGGTTACATGTTTTTAGCATAGCAGAATAATACATGCTCTAAAGATAAACTATTTTTTTGCAAAATTGTTCACATTTTCGATCATTTATGGCCATTTGTGAAAACTCAATGCCTTATTATACTGAGACAAACTATAAATATAAAAGAAATTATTTTTCTAAATAAAAAATATTTTATTTAAAAATGAACACTGGCAATAGGACGAGTAATTATAAAATGCTTATAATCTGAAACTGTACAATGTTGTTGCAAATGTGCCAATTAAAAAGGCATTGTTGCATTAATATTTCTACTTTTTACAAAAAGCCTTTCTTATGCATCTTCCAATAAATTGACCAGATGCTTAGTGATATTAAGAGTTGTGAGAAGGGAAAACACCACTAAAAAACTTACCCATGTAGCCAAAACCACCTGTTCCCCCAAAAGCTATTGAAATAAAAATCAATCAATCCATCAATAAAAATAAAATGAGGAAAAAGTTTAAAAATAAATAAATAAAACATTATGAGAAGGGAAATATTTACTTAGCATATACACATAGTGTATATTTTATACATATAATTTATATCAATACATTATGTAAATATAATATATAAATATATATAATACTTGAAGGTGAAAAGACTTACATAAGTGAAGAGAGTAGTGGTGTTCATATTTCATAAATTCAGGACCAAAGTTTATGAAATGAGGTTTATATCTTTTATGATTAACCAAAAATATAATATTTTACCTTATTTCTAGCTTGAGAATGCATGTGTTTAAAACTTTTGTCATCTTTATCTCTATAATTCTTCATGCCTAGCAAAGTTCATAGTGAATGCTTAATAAATGCCAGTCAAATTGAATTTTTAAATGCACATTTGGAACTCTTCATTTCTTGGTAGAATAATATTCATATGATCTATGAATGATAGAGAGTAAGATGAAGAATGGATCATTTAGATTTTACTTTCCAGAGCACATGGCCTTTTCTATATGCTAGCATAATGGATACACTGGTGCAGGGAGCTGGGGGATTTTTCTCCTGGGCCTGTTCCATATTTATCATCTATGTTGTCACTGGATACACAAGGTCTATCCACTTTGTAAGAGGATTTCTGCCTAGAGAGACATATTTTATTTTTTTGCTAAGATGATCAGTATAAAACTGACAAAGTGTTTGCAACTGGAGTTTAAAAGTAGTTCCCGAACCTTGATCATGTTTTTCTTGGTCTTAGTGGTATCAAGAGTGTAGCCAATTCTTTAATGCTTATTCTAGTTGCATTGAGATGAAAGCCCCGAAGACTCCTTTGTTCTAAAATTAATAAACTGAGCAAAGGAAAGAGTAGGTTGTTGTCTATATGAGCCAAAGGATGCATGAATAGGCTCATGCAAAATCTACAATTATATTTATACAGCATAATAAGGCAGGGTCAATATGTTTGGTTCCACAGAATACTGTTCCACAATAAAAAGCAATGATGTATATGTAACTACCTGTATGAATCTTTAGAGTTAATTGTGACACTGTGAAGTGTTTTGCTATCACAAGAAAGGATATTGCAAATGCACTGCCAATTTTGTTACTATACAGGAAACATTTCCACCAAATATTTTTGGGTGCTCGCCTTCTCATTCCAGGATTAGGGGTTCAAACTAGAGATTGATTTATACATATTCCTGAATATCCAAATAATGGAAACACAATATTTTAACAACCTTGTCACATCTCGGTACAGAATATTTGACCAACTCTAAAAATACAAACACAGTACAAGAAAAGAATATAATGACTTGATTGGACTACAATCGATCGAATGGCATTAACCTTAATTGGCTGCATTATTAAATGCATATATAATGGGGAGAGAAAGACATCAATAAAGAGGAAATTTTATTTTTTGACTTTTGAGTTATATAATGTTTCCATTTATTTTGTGCTATATATTTTACAGAAAGAGATGCTTAGGAAGAAACAAGTTGCAATTAGAACAGATTAGGAGGTAAAATTTAAGAATCAAGGACTAAAGTTTATTTCTAATTTTTCTTTTAATACCAGAATCACTAAATAAAGAATAAGTTTTATATATCTTATTGTATGTAGTAATTAAGATATATTTTCTTAAAACAAATTTTATCTTTCATAGTGATGCTCTTATATTCAAAAATTATGCTGAAAAACTATGTCCTATGATGTAATATTAAATCAGTCAATATTGATATACAAACATTCCACTTGTGTTTAAGGAATATGAGAAGGCTTTATTTGGAGGCAAGAATTTGAAGATTAATTTTGTTTGGTGTAAGATTTTCTCTTAGTGTCAATGTCTGTGATATTGACAACGTGTTTTAGTGCAGAGTCATTCTAAGCACTGTTATATAGCACAGCTCCTAATTTAGACTTTCAAAACTCTATTCTTATAGAGAAATTGAATTCCATGGGGCTTTTGATGGGGCTTTTATTTTTAGAGAATATCTCTGAATTTTAATTTTTTTACATATTACAATGAATATTTCCATTATTAAATTATTTTCTGTTATAATGATTTTCTCTAAAAGTTGAAATTTTAGCATTTAAATAATTCATGATAATGACAATAAAAGCTACTGCTTATTGAACACTTATTACATGCCAAACAATGCTCCAGGCACTGTATAAGGGTGATCTCTTATAATCTTCACAACAATCTCTGTGCAAAATATATTACATTCAATTCACAGATGAAAAAAAATATGCCTCAAGGAATTTAAATAACTTGTCCAAGGTCATAGACCGGCAAATTACAAAGCCATGATTCAAGCTCAGTTTCTGATTCCTAAATCCATGTGCATAATGATTAAGGCACAGAGCCTATTTTAGTGTTAATTATTCACGTATACACAACTTCTCAACTTATTTGAATTTTATTTGTGAATGAAGTCGATTTTAACAAGCAATATGAATTGGAACAATCAATATAATTAAAATAACCATACTGTCCAAAGCAATTTACAGATTTAATGTTATTCCTATCAAACTACCAATGATATTCATAGAACTAGAAAAAAACTATTTTCAAATTCATGTGGAATCAAAAAAGAGCTCGAATGACCAAGGCAATCCTAGCAAAAAGAAAAAAGCTGGAAGCATCACATTACCCAACTTTAAACTATGCTACAAGGCTACAGTAACCAAAATGGCATGGTACTGCTGCAGAAACAGACACATAGACCAATGGAAAAGAATAGAGAGCCCAGAAATAAGACCATACAAATACAATCTTCTGACCTTTGACAAAGCTGACAAAAACCAGCAATGGAGAAGTGACTCCCTATTCAATAAATGATGGTGGAATAACTGGCTAACCATATGCAGAAGATTGAAACTGAGCCCCTTTCTACACCATATACAAAAATTAACTGGAAATGGATTAAAAGCATAAACATAAAACCCCAAACTATAAAAACCCTGGAAGGCTGGGCATGGTGGCTCACGCCTGTAATCCCAGCACTTTGGGAGGCCGAGGCGGGCAGATCACGAGGTCAGGAAATCGAGACCATCCTGGCTAACACGGTGAAACCCCATCTCTACTAAAAATACAAAAAAATGAGCCAGGCATGGTGGCGTGTGCCTGTAGTCCCAGCTACTTGGGAGGCTGAGGCAGGAGAATGGTGTGAACCCGGGAGGCAGAGCATGCAATGAGCCAAGATCGCGCCACTGCACTCCAGCCTGGGTGACTGAGCAAGATTCTGTCTCAAAAAAAAAAAAAAAAAAAAAAAAAGGCATGGGCAAAGATTTAATGACAGGATGCCAAAAGCAATTGCAACAAAAGCAAAAATTGAAAAATGAGATCTAATTAAACTTAAGAGTTTCTGCACAGCAAAAGATACTATCAACAGAATAAACAGACAACCTACAGAATAGGATAGAATATTTGCAAACTATGTACTGATAAAAGTCGTATATCCAGCATCTTTGAGAAATTTAAACAAATTTATAAGAAAAAAAAACAACCCCATTAAAAAGTGGACAAAGGACATGAACAGATAATTTTCAAAAGAAGACATACATAGCCAACAAGCATATGAAAAAAAGCTCAATATCACTGATCATTAGAGAAATGCAAATAAGGACCATAATGAGATACCATTTCACACCAGTCAGATGGCTATTACTAAAAAGTCAAAAAATGACAGAATCTGGCAAGACTGTGGAGAAAATGACATACCTATACACTGTGGTAGGAGTGTAAATTAGTTCAACCATTGTAGAAAGCAGTGTGGCAATTCTTCAAAGAGCTGAAAACAGAGCTACCATTCAACCCAGCAATCCCATTACTGAGTATGTACCCAAAGGAATATAAATCATTCTACCGTAAGGACACCTGCATCTGTATGTTCACTGTAGCACTATTCATAATAACAAAGACAGGGGATCAATCTAGGTGCCCATCAATGGTGGATTAAATAAAGAAAATGTGGTACATATATACAATGGAATACCATGCAGCCATAAAAAAGAGATCATATCTTTTGCAGGAACATAGATGGAGCTGGAGGCCATTATTCTAAAAGAACTAACACAGGAACAGAAAATCAAATTCCGCATGTTCTCACTTACAAGCAGGAGCTAAATAATGAGAACACATGGACACAAAGAGGAGGACAAAAGACACTGGGGTGTACTTGAAAGTGGAGGGTGAGAGGAGGGAAAGGATCAGAAAAAAATAACTATTGGTTATTAGGCTTAGTGCCTGGGTGATGAAATAATCTGTTCAACAAACACCCATAATGTAAGTTTACCTATGTAACAAACCTCCACATGTACCCCTTAACCTGAAATAAAAGTTAAAAAGAAAAAGCAAACATGGAGCTGTAAGGTATATTTACATATACTATGCTTTCACTATATTCTCTTTCAAAAGTTTGAAATAGATTATAATTAGATTTTCATTTGTTTATTGTTTAGATGTCATTTAGGTAAACAAAGGCAGTTTAACGAAAGTCTGCTCAACCTGTGTTCCTTCACAATTTCCCAAAATATAATCTGTTGTCAGTAAGGATGAGGGTTTGTCAAAAAAGAAGGAGACAGCATAATTATATTTAGCCAATGGTAAGCAAGTCTTATTGAACTCTTAGTATTTGAGCATACTCAGTGCTTAAAATGGCTACACTGGAATCTGTTACAGATACTTAAATTAGTCAATTTGCTTTATGAAATTTGGTCGTACGAATTAGGTCATTTTTGTCATACCCAATTAAAACAGAGTCAAAAAGCCAGGGGGAGAAAGCACTCAGAGCACATAACATTGCTCCACGAAGATAATTTCCTACAAGCCAAGTTGCTGAAATTGCCTGTTGTAACCTGTAACCAGTTTTATCTAATGGCCACAGAAACAACCTGAATGTTTTATCTAAGGCCCTCACTTGCCAGTCAAAACCTGCCAGCTCCCCAAGACTTTACTAATGGCAATGAATTTTCTCAAAGAACAAAGCATAACATTTCCCTTTTTAAAAATAAAACCTCTAACCTTTTGTTTATTCTTGAGACATACTTAAGACCACCCCGTGTGCGTGCATGCCCCAAACTGCCATTCTTTCTTCCCAAATAAAATGTTTTCATTGAAAAAATGTGTCTCTATATTTTATTTGACTTCAATAGCTTCCTGAGTTAAAGGTTAAGCAATTTTCATTCCATGTGAAAGCAAAAACACCCATCAGTTTATGGGACCTAAATATATCCTAGTAAGGTCACTCAGGCCCTTTTCTTCACGAAAGAGACGACAATTTAAAGAACCGTGAACTTGGATTGTTGGAACTCTATTTCCATCTACAATACCCTTCATTCAACAAAATGTACTGAATATCTAACATGAGCCAGGCACTGTTCCAGAATGGGCAATATAAACTCCTGTGTGGTTCTTACACACTTATATTTGCAAGTGGGGAGTGGAGCAAGAGGCAGACATCAAATGAGAAAAACAATATAAGAACAAAGTTAAATGAGTCACATTATATAATTAAAATAAGGTGGAAACTGTAAAGGAAAGAAATAGGTCTGAAGGAATGTTGTGTTAGCAAAAGACTTTATGAGCAGAGAACATTTAAGTTAGGGACACAGGATTACAAAATGAAAAACAATATGGCTTTAAAAACAAACAACAGCAAAAAAGAAAAGAAGAAAGAAACAAAGAAAAGGGCCTATGTTGCTGAAATGTGAGGAATGAGCAAACGAGTTATTTGAGGTAAGGTAAGAGGAGTAGTTTGACAATGGACAGTTAAGAGATTTGAATTTCCCATGAGGGAAAATATGCAGTTACATGGTGTTACAGAAATTAAAGACACAGCTTTTAGTATGAATGCTGTTTAAAGTATGAAGCTGTTCAAAGTATGAATATTCACATAAACATATGCTAATTGTATAAGAAGAAGGATGTTTTCTTTTTACCGATGTTCTGATGATACACACATCCGCATGTAAACTCATGTCATCTTCATGCATCCTGTAGAGTTAAAAAGTAAGATATACACTTCGGGAGGCCAAGGCGGGCAGATCACAAAGTCAGGAGATCGAGACCATCCTGGTTAACATGGTGAAACACCATCTCTACTAAAAATACAAAAAAAAAAAAAAAATTAGCTGGGCATAGTGACACATGCCTGCAGTCCCATCTACTCGGGAGGCTGAGGCAGGAGAATCTCTTGAACGCGGCAGGCAGAGGTTGCTGTGAGCCGAGACTGCGCTACTGCACTCCAGCGTGGCGACAGAGCTAGACTCCGTCTGAAAAAAAAAAAAAAAGTCACCTATAGAGGCTTGAAAATATATGTTCACTGTAACTTTATTAGCCTTCTGTATTAATATTATTGCTATTCATCAAATTCCAAAAGAAATTGTATGAAAACACAGGCAGTCTACTTCAGAAACAATTTAGCAAGTTCCATAAGACATAATAGGACATCTAATATCTATCACATCTGAATAAATGCAGTGATTTCTTAGCTCCTTCATTGCTTACTGGAAGGATGAATGATATTACATTTTACTTAGCTATATGAAGATACTTTCTAGAATATTTTGGACATATTAACATTTTTCTCCTCTCAGTGCACTGTGAATATTTATTTTTCAAACATTGTTTTGCTTTGAAGATTATGGTATCTTGCTGGTTCACCACCAGAGAGAGTATTATTCGTGTTTGGGATAAACTCTATGAATTGTAACATGTAACCTTGCAACAAATTGCAATATATGAATTGAAAATTAATTTTGGTCAGCTAGAAAATTATTCCTACTCTTCAAATATTATTCATATTATAAATTTAACAATATAACTTCAAATCTTTGACAAAAGCCAAGTTAAAATAAGTAACTTGTATGGAAGAATTGAGTAAAAATAGTCAATATACTTCTCTTATATTTTATAATTTTAATCTAAAAATTTTTATCAAGCTAAATTTGTGTGCTACCCCTTTTCTTCTTAGAGACCTACAGTAAGTCCTTATTACAAATTAAAATGAAATTTAGATATGTTAATCTAGCCTAAAAGGCCAAACATGACCTGATTTAGTCTGCTTCCTCAACCTCTTCTCACACTGATTGCACTCAATATGTCAAGCTTAAGAACTGTTCACCATCTCCCGTATCTACCTACCCTGCCCTTCTTCGTCTGTTGAACATACCAGTCTCATTTCTGCTCTGGTCCTTTGAGCATTCCATTTTTTTCTCTCTCAAGGCATTACCTCTGGATTTACCCTGTCCAGACCTAAATGCTTACACTAATCATTTGGTTCCCAGGTTAAGTTTCACCTAATTGTAAAAACTTTCTTTCACCATTCTAGCTAATGCAGCCACCAAACACATTTCACATGGATAGTTCCAGTTTGATCTTATCTCATGTCTCTTTTCAAATTTCTTTCACAGAACAGATCACAATTTGGAATTATATTATTTATTTACTTGTGTTTTAATTTTCATCTCACTCTACAAAATTTAAACACCATAAAGATAGCAATGATACATTCCTTAGTCACCATTGTTGTCACAAGAGATTATAATAGTGCCAACATATGACATCTCAATAAACAGAAAATAAAACATCACAGCGATTTAGATCCTAAGTGTTCCCTTATTATATTCTCTACATGCGTTAGAGACTCTCTATAGTCAGATAAATCTTTTACTGCATGTATTGTGAAAATGTTTTCAAGGACTTTTCACTAATTACTCTGAAGTCTTTATGAAAAAGTCTCAGCAATAAGAAAACTTATGTTTATTTTAAATATCTATGATTTTATTTTTATGAATGTTATATTGTGAAAATATTGTTCTCTTTTATTTACCTACTAAAGGCATCAAACTTGTGCTGGGATCATAGGGATTAATAGAGTCATGAGGTATACATATCTGTATGTCATTCTTACCTGTCTTAATTTTTTCTCAACTGAATTCCATTTATCTAACATCTATAACTATATTATAAATATTATATACTTGTAATATTACAAAGGCCTTAAATCTTATGTGCAATAAAAGGTGAATAATGTTATTTCCTAATAATGAATGACCATTTCAAAATTTCTAGAATTATAAAACAATACTTTTGAAGCTAACTCAAGAAATATACATACGGATTACATTTTATTACAAGAAGTACCCTTTTAAGCGTAAGTTTAAAGGTAAGTTTCCACACCCTTTTTTCTTTAACATCTCCCTTAGACAGACATGTTATTTGTCTTCTATTTTACAGATAAGAAAGCCAAGAAAAATATACAGGTTAAGTAAAAGGCCCTAAGACAAATAATTTATGAGTTATACAAATTAATCAAGTCCTTCACTTAAACGTCCAAATTCAGTTATATTCAACCATTCCCTAGAGCCATCACTGCGACATCAACTTGTGCATTCCACCAAGGACCCATGACAGCTACAGGAGATCTATTTACTTTTCAAGGGTGAAAATATTGACATTATCAAGAATCACAAAATCAAGAACTACTTATCTTTGTCTCTTTCTTTAAAAAGCAACCAGTGCTTACAGTTGCCTCTAGCATAGATGGATCATAATTCTATTTGAGAATTATTTTCTAAGCTTAAACCCTTAATTGCGGTACTATGCATTTTGTGTAGATTTTTGTTGTTGTTGTTCAATGCTTATTACCAGACACCTGTCTCAAAGCCTGAGGGAGTAATAGCTCAGGCAGACTCTATGAGCCATCTGCCACTGACATTCTCAGATTGTACTGGGTCAACTTCCCTGGGAGTTATATAAGAAGTCTTCTTTGACCTACCCTTTCAGGCCAATCAGATCACATTGGTAACTGCACAGGATTTTAGAGTGGGCCACTTCTTAAAAACGAAATGTCACATTGAATGTGAAGCTGGTGACTGGCATATAAGATACTTGAGGAAATAAAAACAATTTTTAGATTTTAACATGAGCAATTTAGCTGTGGAGTTTCTGTGTTTTGATGAAAACACAGTTTTCCTTCAGATGATAATCTCACGTTATCTTGATGCACTCATTGTGTCAAGTTTAAGAATGGTTCACTATCACTCTTTAGGAAGAAGTTTTGTCACTTGTCTTAAATTAATTGTGTAATGACAATGACCTCAAAAAAAGAATACTGATATTCAGGGTAATCTTACAGTAGGCATCCTATTTGCCATTGAAATTCAAGAAGTTTGTGGAATGACTTTTTTAAAAAGATTGTTTTAATCTTAGAAAACAAACTCTTTAAAAAAATGTGTTTTCAGTTTAATTTAAAATTCAACTTCTCTAATTATAGATCTGTACTTCTTATTAGCATTAAATGAGTTGGTAGTCTCTACTCTTCCTGAAAATGAGTCTCCAATGATTTCATTTGAGATAAAAAGGAAATATATATTCAGATTTTTACTATTAAATCTCAATGCCCTCAAGCAAATGGTCTGGCTGAAAGGTGGTACAAACTAGTAAAGATGCCCTGGAGAAGCTTATTAGAGGATATTAATTAATATGAGTTGCCAGATTTTCATTGCTCGATATGTCACTACTTGCACAGTCAGTACTATTGAATTATTAATAGCACAATGCCCTAGGACTTTCCTCAATTATTTCTATGCAGGCTTAAAGCAAAGTTTAAAGACAGATAAATATATATCCCGGGTACTGTATTTCCTGTAACTAGAATTTTGATTATATCTATTTCTAGATTCTGTTTTTAGCTAGGAATTATGAGGTGACCCTGAGGTGTGTTCATTATTTGATATTAGAAATGATGGGCAACAAGCTGGTGTAATTTTGTTTGTGACCAACTGCAATGGCATCTCTCACAGAATGGAAGGGTCTGAATCAAAATTCCAGAGCAATTCCTTGAAAGTCAACCTAGGGATACATCCTGAAGGACTTTTTATATTTCCAAAAGAAAAAAGTATCACTTCATTCCTTGCTATGGGAAGAGTTGAAGAGACGCAGCCTAGTATTCCAAAATAAATCAATGTACCAGTGTTATTGGATCTACCATGTTTCTCAATAAAACATTTTCTTAGTAAGTAGAGAAGAGCATTGTGGTCAGCACATAGTAGATGTGGTTTGTTAATATCAGTTTTATTTTGTGAGAATAAATTGATTTATAGTAGGGTCAGGGCAAGTGAAGAAAAACTTTTTGAATATCTAATCACCTCACCTGAATCACTGTCTAAATGGAACTGGGCTTATTATCTTTTTGGAATGATTTATTGCTATCTGTTTTATGTAATTTTAAGAATTTAATGATAAAACAGTACAACACTAATGTCCATTAGAAAATATTCTCAGTAACACATTTTAAATGTATTTTTACAATATTGAGTTGCACTATGTAAATGTTGGGTCCTTGAAATGTCATTATGTTTCTGTATTTGATAGGCAAAGGTATTTTTGAAAGATATTCATGTTAAACACAGCAGTCTATTGGTTAAAAATTTATAAATAAAAAAATTTTGACAAGGCTTAGAAGCTCATAGACTGTCTAAATGATGGTAGTTTGAAAATAAATGAAGCAATATATTACATATGCTAAAGGAGAAGCTAATGAAGGAGCTAAAGTCATACAATTTAAAAGAATTCATGTTTGACTTTCTCTAACAGTGAATGTGTTTAGAATTACTAAAATGTAAAAACAATTTAGGGCTGGGTGCAGTGGCTCACACCTGTAATCCCAGCATTTTGGGAGGCCGAGGCAGGCGGATCACGAGGTCAGGAGATTGACACCATCCTGGCCAACATGGTGAAACCCCGTCTCTACTAAAATACAAAAAATTAGCCTGGCATGCTGGTGTGCACCTATAGTCCCTGCTACTCGGAAGGCTGAGGCAGGGGAATCAATTGAACCCGGGAGGCAGGGATTGTAGTGAGCCGAGACTGCGCCACTGCATTCCAGCCTGACAACAGAGTGAGACTGCATCTCAAAAACTAATAATAAAATAAAAAATAAAAATAAAAAATTAGAAACTGATGAACCCAAATAATTAACTATAAGAGTGTATTGAATTGTATGTACCCCAGTGTCCTAATACGAGAGCGAAAGAATGAGATAGAGAATGAATGTGAGAGTGACAAGAGCAAGACAGAGTGAGAGATTTACATAAAGAAATGCCGTTTTGAGAGGTGACACCGTGCTGGCAGTCCTCACAGCCCTCGCTCGCTCTCGGCGCCTCCTCTGCCTGGGCTACCATTTGGGTGGCACTTGAGGAGGCCTTCAGCCCACCGCTGCACTGTGGGAGCCCCTTTCTGGGCTGGCCAAGGACGGAGCCCACTCACTCAGCTTGCAGGGAGGTGTGGAGGGAGAGGCGCGAGCAGGAACCAGGGTTGTGTGCGGCGCTTGTGGGCCAGCTGGAGTTCCGGGTGGGCGTGAGCTTGGCGGGCCCCGCACTTGGAGCAGCCGGCCGGCCCTGCCGGCCCGGGCAATGAGGGACTTAGCACTAGGGCCAGCGGCTGTGGAGGGTATACTGGGTCCCCCAGCAGTGCCAGCCCACCGGCGCTGCGCTCGATTTCTCGCCGAGCCTTAGCTGCCTTCCCGCGGGGCAGGCCTCGGGACTGCAGCCCGCCATGCCTGAGCCTTCCCCCGCCTCCGTGGGTTCCTGTGCAGCCCGATCCTCCCCGACGAGCGCCGCCCCCTGCTCCATGGCGCCCAGTCCCATTGACCACCCAAGGGCTGAGGAGTGCGAGCACAAGGCGCGGGACTGGCAGGCAGCTCCACCTGCAGCCCCGGTGCGGGATCCACTAGATGAAGCCAGCTAGGCTCCTGAGTCTGGTGAGGACGTGCAGTCTTTATATCTAGCTCAGGGATTGTAAACACACCAATCGGCACTCTGTATTTAGCTCAAGGTCTGTGAGTGCACCAATCGACACTCTGTATCTAGCTGCTCTGGTGGGGCCTTGGAGAACCTTTATGGCTAGCTCAGAAATTGTAAACACACACCAATCGGCACTCTGTATCTAGCTCAAGGTTTGTAAACACACCAATCAGCACCCTGTGTTTAGCTCAAGGTTTGTGAGTGCACCAATGGACACTCTGTAGCTAGCTGCTCTGGTGGGGCCTTGGAGAACCTTTATGTCTAGCTCAAGGATTGTAAATACACCAATCGGCACTCTGTATCTAGCTCAAGGATTGTAAACACACCAATCAGCACCCTGTGTTTAGCTCAAGGTTTGTGAGTGCACCAATCGATACTCTATCTAGCTGCTCTGGTGGGGCCTTAGAGAACCTGTGTGTCGAAACTCCGTATCTAACTAATCTGATGGGCACATGGAGAACCTTTGTATCTAGCTCAGGGATTGTAAACGCACCAATCAGCGCCCTGTCAAAACAGGCCACTTGGCTCTACCAATCAGCAGGATGTGGGTGGGGCTAGATAAGAGAATAAAAGCAGGCTGCCTGAGCCAGCATTGGCAACCTGCTCGGATCCCCTTCCACACTGGAAGCTTTGTTCTTTCGCTCTTTGCAATAAATCTTGCTACTGCTCACTCTTTGGGTCCACACTGTTTTTATGAGGTGTAACACTCACCGCGAAGATCTGCAGCTTTCACTCCTGAACCAGCGAGACCAGGAGCCCACCGGGAGGAACGAACAACTCCAGACGCACTGCCTTAAGAACTGTAACACTCACCGCGAAGGTATGCAGCTTCACTCCTGAGCCAGCGAGACTACGAACCCACCAGAAGGAAGAAACTCCGAACACATCCCAACATCAGAAGGAACAAACTGCAGACGCGCGCCACCTTAAGAGCTGTAACACTCATGGCGAGGGTCCGCAGCTTCGTTCCTGAAGTCAGTGAGACCAAGAACCCACCAAGGCCGGGCACAGTTTGATGGTGGCGTAGTCTTAACCCAAAATGTCCTAATTATTGTCTTTATGAAATGTAATTATATTGACAATTAAGTGATCTTTCAGAGCATAAATAAAACTGATAAGAAATAATGTTGATATTAGACAACAGTGATACCTATTTTCAAATTAAAAATGCACAAATAAATTAAATGAAGCCTTAATTTAACACTGAACGAATCATAAATTTATAGAATTTTTAAGTGAATAATTCATCTAAGTTTATTTTTAATATTTATTGGGGAACAGTTACAACTTTGCCACACCGAGAAGTCTTTGAAGTTTCACTTCAGTTATTTTCTGCACTGATTCAGTCTTTCTCAGTGAGCTACTGAAAATGTGAACGAAAAGTGTGTCAGGCTGTCTCCGCCACTGCGCTCAGTGCCCTGCACTTAGCGGTGTTCGAAACTGATGATGATCAAGGAAAAGAAAACGGGAGGAATTGAAATTGATTCGACATAGAGGAACTTTCCTTGCTGATCTTAACATGTTGCAGCTGTATTTTGTTAGTGAAGCATTCAAATGAAAGTTTCAAGGTAAGGATCCAAAGGGGTTGTGTGGGAATTGAAAGTTCCCAAACCCATCACATTAACTGAGCTGCAGATTCTACTGTCATTCTTGTTTGTGTGTTTATTTTATTTACACAAAATTTGATTAGGGAAAATTACTGAAGTATGTTGATTTAGAAGCTAACTTGAGGCTAATGTACAAATTTGTTCCAGAAGGTTTTCTGAGATACAATATGCCTGTTTGGTAAAACATGACAGGTAATCTCTCCAGACTGGACTGAAGTGGGATTTGTAGTTTTATAATTCTGCAGGGAAAGTAATGTAACAGCTGTGAAATAACGTGATTCTTAAGTGCCATTTTCTTACAAGTAGTAAGGATTTTTAATTGATGTATTTAGCAGGTATTAAGCAACCCTCTACACTCTTGTCCAGTGGGAAGCGGTTGTCATGTACCCCGTGCTGTTATCCCATATGGTAGATCTGCCCATGTTCAAAATTCCTTCCGTTTGGATCTGATAAAAATCCCTGACTAATTTAGACTTGCAATTGAAAGTGTTGTAAAAAATGTGAACAATATATCATACCTGAGTTAAACGCCCCTACTTCGTCCCCTACTTTTCTCTAGTTCACATAAGCATAGCTAGCCACATTCTGTTTCAGGATTAAGGCAGTGATAATTTCATTTTATGTGTTAGTTAAGATCAGATGCATTTTTAAATGTGTTTTTTCATTTTTATTATTTTCAAATGGACAAATTAAATGGTAGGTATTTACAGCATACAACCTGACGTTTTAAAGTATATAACATTTCAGATGACTAAATATAGCTAATTAACATATGCATCCTTTTTTTGTTGTTCAAAAGTCCTTTTACAGTAGTAGACATTTCACAATGAAAACTTTATGAGTGAAATAACATTTCTACCTTACATTCAGGGGTTATTCTGATAGGATTAAAGAGAATAATAGAACAGGTTATAGATAGTAAAGTCTAATATAGCAGTATATTTGGTAGCAGTATTGATATATCTATTAAGATAAATTGCCTTAAAAAAATAACTGAGATAGTAGCAGTGAGGCGTGGTAGAAAAAAGTCAGGATTTGAAGACAGGTTATCAGAGTTAAAAGCTGAGATCTAAAATTTACAAACTTTGTGTTTCACTTAAACTCTCCAAACTTTAGTATTCCTAAAGGAAAGTGGGGTTAATGTGAATAAAATAATCATTGCTGTTCAGAGAAAATTCTGTAAAACACTGAATAAACATCATCTAACATCTATCATAGTTCCTAATAAATGTTGGTTACTTAATAAGTATTCCATGAATAAAGAGTTTTGAAAATTCTACATTAAGGTAGACACATTAGTTGCTCCTATGATTAACTACCTGGAATTAAAATAACTTGAAGATAAAAGGACTGCACTAAAAATAAATAAATAAAACCTCCTTTTTGTCCAAAGTTGTAAGAGCAGATAAAAACTCAGGCCTTCTTTGAACTGATGTCTGGCGCATAAGTAGTAAGTTATATTTGAACATTGCCATTTCCTTGAACTAAGGAATTAAAATATAGTTTTGTCAGATTGAGAGAGAAGAAGCATTTTTCTTGTTTTAAAAATCTGCCTTTGTGCGTGAAGGGAGCAGATGGTAGAGCAGAGGGAGGAGATGGTACACATATATTATCAAGTGCTCAGCACATAAATCAATAGTCTTTTAAAATCCAAATTTAACTTAAGAATGACTTGATGAGATGCAGTATAAGTTATGTCATCTCAAACATAAAATATGTTGTTAATAGAATAATCATGTTGGTGTTGTCTTTTTAAAAAAAAAACTATAACAGACAAATTATATGCAATATTTAAATTATAAACATACTACCCAGGTAGTTAATATTATGTAGAAGTTGATGAGATTGTGATTTAGGGGAGTGATTATTTCTACAAATTAATCTTCATTTTTGAAGACTGAGAAATCTTTACTAAATACATGAACAGAAAACTGTCTATCATGGCTGAATTTCACCCATGCTTGACATTATAACATCCTGCCACTAGAGCTCATTGTTGCTCTTTCTATAGATTCCAAGTTCAATTTTTTTTTTCTTTCTTCTTTTTATTTTCTCTTTTTCTCTTGCTTGCTCACATCTCTCTGTTAGCTAGCTATAATCCACTTTGAAAAATATCACATTCTAAAAGTATATTGATATTTATGAATACGTATAATCCAATATCTAGAATCGTCTTTTAAGACCATGATAGGATGTCCAAACTATGTGAGTCTCTGATAAAAGAGCAGCTGATGGAATAATTTGCACAAACATCAGTCTGGTAAACAGATGTCTCCTAATTAAAAATATTATATCATGTTTATCAAACATGTTAAAGTGTTCATTTTCACGTATTCTCCAAGCTTGATCAATTTAATGAAAAATACTAAAGGATCCTATAAGGTATAATTTGGACAACGTAAATAGTTTTTCTATTGTAATTTCCCCCAAAATCTATGCCTTTCCATAGTTATTACATATTATTTGAAGTCTTTTTTTTCTTAAGGCCAATACTGAGACCAAATGCCTTTAAGGCATTTTTAATTCCTCATTGTAAATAGGAAAGAAATGAAGCACCCCACCACTGCCAACATACCCACACACAACAAATTAAGACTTTGTTACTTTCAAGTTGTCTTTGGAAACAATATTTAGAACAATATGTAAAAAAGGTTTACAGGCTGGGCACGGTGGCTCAGGCCTGGAATCCCAGAACTTTGGGAGGCCGAGGCGGGTGGATCACTTGAGGTCAGGAGTTCGAGAACAGCCTGGCCAACATAGCGAAACCTCATCTCTACTAAAAATACAAAAAAATTAGCCAGGTGTGGTGGTGCATGCCTGTAATCCCAGCTACTCAGGAGGCTGAGGTGAGAGCATCGCTTGAACCCAGGAGGTTGAGGTTGCAGTGAGCAGAGATCGTGCCAGTGCACTCCAGCCTGGGCAACTGACACGACTCTGTCTCAAAAAACAAACAAATCAAAACAAAACAAAACAAAATACACACACGCACACACAAACACACCACACAATAAAACAGTTTATGTTACGGCTGGAGGGCTTCTCCCAATGTGTAGAGAAGATGCCAATACCACCTAAGGCAGCAAGAACAAGGTACTTTCTATCTTAAGTAGTAATAGGAGAAGGGAGTGGTGAATAAACAATACAAATAAAAAAAAATTAAAAAAAAACAGGTGGTTTACCAAGAGATATTTGTGAGTTCCTTCTACTTTCTATTTTATCCTGGCTTCCTCCCTGTGTGTAAAATCACTGCATGCTCCTGTTGCTCTCCTAATCAGTCTCAAACTGTTGGCAACCTAACTCCAACACTCAGTCAGACAAATAATAATCCAGTCAAACAAATAAGAATTGCCCAAAATTCATATTGTGTGTTTGTTGTGTGACTTTTATGAATTCTATTAGATAATAGAAGGCCCAAAAAATGTCCAGAATAATTTTGGTTTGTCTCTATTTTCACTAAATCAGTGGTCATTTGTTATCATGGTCACACAAACCTCCACATATCTTATTAAACTATAGATGTTCTTTTCTAAGGAAAACTCCCTCTTAAAATTTTCTAAAGAACCCAACAGCCCAAGCCAAGTTAAAACTATGATCTAAATTCCCTAACTAGCTACAAGATGAATTTTCAATGAATTCATTACCTCTTTCATTTTCTCAATAACCCTTTTCAATTAAAAACGTGACTCAAAACTGTGCATGCCTGTTTCACACATGCACACACAACTCAAGTTGTTCCCACAATGCATTTATGGGAGCACACTTCATTATAGCACAGTCTGGGGCACTCTAACCTGGATCTTCCTATAGTTTGGTCCACTTCACTATAAACACTAGCTTTATGCTCCAAGCCCACCCACCCCCATCACTAGCTAACTGAGACTCTGATTTTCTGATAACCAAAGCAAAATATTTCCTTCTGTTCTACTCTCTGCTTCAGAGAGTTAAAAATTTGAGCATTTCTACCAAATAAGCATTTCTCTTATAAATTCCAAACTCCCTGGATATGCAATAATGGATAGTTAAATTGTTTATGTGCTCTTATGATGTGTCAGACTATGAAAAAGAATTGGACTGACAATTTAGATTCATATTTCAATAACTGGTGTAGGTAACTTTCCTATTTTTTGCCTAGTTAATTTTATATGCTGAGAGAGTTCCTGGAGATATAGGCAGAGTACAAGCTAGGAGAAAGAAGATGGACAATGTAATTTGAATGAGAAAGATGTACAGTGATACTTTTCCTTTCAAATTACCTGACAATTCAAGTGACATGGGTTATATATTAAAGAAAGAATGTAGTCCAAGACAGCATATACCTGTCTGCGACTGCCTTAGATAAATGGACAGCTTTCTATACTGTGGAAGTTAGATATTATATTCAAGATAAAGGGTTTGACTGACAGATCAGTATCTGAGAGAATCCTGGCATATCAATATCTTCATGCAAACAAGCACAGACATTCTAAAGTCATTAGCTGAACTTTTGGTTGGGGGTGGGCCTGTACAACTAAAAGCAGGAGTGATGAAGAGTTTAACATTTCCACAAAAATCGGCAGATCACAATAGTTACATGTTGAAAAAATATAAAACATATTTGAAACAACTGTCAATGAAAATTATTGAAATATTTATCTCCTGAGATTTGTTACATGAAATATGAAATTTTCCAAATTTTTAAAATAAGATAGGCACCCTAACAGTGCATTGTAATGGGAATGGTATTTACACAATACATTTTAAAAACTAAATGTTTAGCAAATATGAATAATGGTCATCAGTAATGGATGATAGTAGTAGAATTTCTTTTTCTTTTTTTGCTAATTTATTTATTGTATATTTTTGCTTTGCATAGCATATTTCAATAATAATGCACATTATGCAAAATAGTGTTCACTATTCTGAGTAATTAGCAGATTTAAATTAGCCTCTACTATAGAGAACACACTAGTCTTTAAGCCTTGCTATTTTTCATTGCAGTATTTTATTTTGATCACCCCACAAATTTTAGTTGATGCTTTGCATATTTGAAATTTACAAGTATTTTAGAATTGTACAAATTTTGTTTCACTTTGAAATTTGTTAAACACATAAACGGTCACCAACATCAATGAAGATAATATGGTATGAACATTTCTTATGATACTCTGACCTACTTTTTATCCTAGGACTAGACTTGAAGCCTGGTAACTAGAAATTACTAGTCTCACCGGAACAATTCTTTATAAAGGGGATTGATGTCTATATAAATACAATGTGCATACTTATGCAAGCAGCCATTAACCTTTAAACCTTATTCAGCTCCTCCTGAGCACAGTCATTTTCCCAGTGTTATCAAGTTAACATCAACTGAATCATTAGCATCTTGCAGACTTTGTGGCAGGGTTCACCATGGAAGGATTCACCTATGAAAGTATTTGTCTTTTGATGTCTATGATCTTTTAATCTGTAGCTTATTTTCCTATGGTTCAAGAACCCAAAACTACATGCTCTTATATAGCAAAGTTGCAAAAAAAATTGGGTGGTATTCCACTTTCTTGTATAGAAGACACTAATTTCCCTAGTTGTTGCATAGAATTGTTTCAAATGTCTAGATACTGTAGCCTCACAGTACCCTTATTTGAAATGTGCAGATAAAATTAGAAAGAAGTACTCTTCGTTTTCTATGTCATGTTACATGTAGGAACATGATTTATGTTTTTGTGTTTGAAGAAGGGTTTTACAATTATGTAGTAATCCATGTAATAAACATGAGGAATTATGTATTGATCGGCAGACTGACTATCAAGCTCTATTCTTTGATTACAAGGGATGAAAGTGTTTATTGTACAATATATTTTCAAATGTTCCTGTGTGGATTATCTGCTTTTGTCTCTTGTTTTTAGCCATTTATTTTTCCATCTTAAATCACCTTTCCAGAAAAGCTCAACCAATTCCTAGGCTATCACACTTTAATGACAAATTGAAATAACCAAATCCAATGAATAAATTGAATCACATACTAAAATGATATCTAGGTTTCTTGAATAAAATAATGAAATGCCCTCACATATCTCTATAGCTATGTCAAACTTCTTTTTAAAATCTCTTGATTATTCTCTTCTTCTTATACCTTCCCTTATACTTCCTCTTCAACCAATTGAATTGGCCACTCAATTTATAATGAGTTGATCAGAAACCTGGATGTCACATGAATTTACTCATCTTCACATTCTCACCTCCAAAGGACCAATATTAAAATTGAGTCTTTGTCCTCTTTACCCTTAATCTGTTTCTAGTATTGGCTCCCATCCTCTTCCCTTTGGTTTACTGCAATAACATAAATTGTCTATAGTCCCCCAAAATTCCAAACATGAATGGACATTTTACTGAAAAGGAAACCAGATGGCAAATAAGTACATGAAAATATGTTTAACATTATCTACCAGGAGAGAAATGTAAAAACCACAGTATATGACTAAATCTGTCATAATGACTAAATAAAAAGCTGCGAGCAAAACAAAAGTAACTTCATTAAAAAATGGGCAAAGGACACAAACAGATACTTGTCAAAATAAGACATACAAGTGACTAACAAACATATGAAAAACTGCTCAGCATCACCAATCAGAGAAATACAAATCAAAACCACAATGAGATACCATCTCACACCAGTCAGAATGGCTATACTAAAAAATAAAAATAGGGCTGGGGTGGTGGCTCACTCCTGTAATCCCAGCACTTTGGGAGGCTGAGGCGGGTGGATAACGAGGTCAGGAGATTGAGACCATCCTGGCTAACATGGTGATAACCCGTCTCTACTAAAAATACAAAAATATTAGCCGGGTGTGGTGGCGGGCACCTGTAGTCCCAGCTACTCGGGAGACTGAGGCAGGAGAATCACTTGAACCTGGGAGGCAGAGGTTGCAGTGAGCCAAGATCGGGCCACTGCACTCCAGCCTGGGTGACAGAGCAAGACACTGCCTCAAAAAAATAAAAAATAAAAAATAAATATAAAAATAAATGTAAAACAGGTGCTGGAGAAGCTGCAGAGAAAAGGGAATGCTTATACACTGTTGCAAGGAATGTAAATTAGTTCAGCCACTGTGGGAAGCAGTCTGGAGATTTCTCAAAGAACTTAACACAGAGTTACCATTTGACCCAGCAATCCCATTACTGGGTATATAACCAAAGGAAAATAGGTTATTCTATCAAAAAGACACTCATATGCATTCTTATGTTCATTGTTGCCCTATTAACCGTAGCAAAAACATGGGATCAACCAGGTGTTCCTCAATGGTATACTGAATAAAGAAAATGTGGTGCATATACACCATGGAATACTATGAAGCCATAAAGATAATGAAGTTATGTTCTTCGCAACAACATGGATGCAGATGGAGGCCACAATCCTAAGTGAATTAATATAGGCACTGAAAACCAAATTGAACTTGTTCTCACTTATAAGTGGGAGCTAAACTTGGAACACACGTGGACATAATTATGGGAGCAAAGACACTACAAACTATTTGAGGGGAGAGGCAGGCAGTGGGCATAGGTTGAAAAACTACTAATTGGGTACTATGGTTACTACCTCGTTGTTGGGATTCATACCCCCAAACCTCAACATCATTAAATATTCTCATGTAACATGCTTGCACATTTGGCCCCATATCTAAAAAAAAAGCTGTAATGTTTAAAAATGAATAAATAAATAAAATTAATTAGGAAATATCCTAAAAGCCCTATAAAAATAATTTTCATGCTATATTTTTTTGGTAGATTGTAAGGTTTTTGAATATTTTCTGTGACAGTGGTCACTGTACGTTTGCACCCTAATGAAATAAAAGTGAATCTTTGGCACAACCATCCTGAAAAAATAGATTAAAAGCTATGAAGGCTGGGTGCAGTGGCTCACGCCTGTAATCCTAGCACTGTGGGAGGCCGAGGCGGGCGGATCACGAGGTCAGGAGATAGAGAATATCCTGGCTAACACAGTGAAACCCCGTCTCTGCTAAAAAATACCAAAAAAAAAAAAAAATTACCCGGGCGTGGTGGTGGGTGCCTGTAGTCCCAGCTACACAGGAGGCTGAGGCAGGAGAATGGCGTGAACCTGGGAGGCAGAGCTTCATACCCCCCAACATTTTATGTTTCAAAATGATATTTGTGCACATATTTAGTTGTTATTTTCCCTGGGTGATAAAATTAACTATATATGTTTTTTTTTTCCTATTTAGGACATTTGACATATTTTAAAAGGAATTAATCTTTTTTTTCTCCAAACCTGTTCCTTTTGCATATTATTTATTATAGTTAAGGATATCATCATCCTTCTAACTGCTCAAGCCACTAAATACAAGGTTATCCTAGAAACCTTCTGCCTTGTTTAGCTCCCACATTTATTTGGTAAATAGGCCTGGATAATTGTGTCATCTAAGTGTTCCACACTTCTCTCTCCTCTTTTAAATACCTAAAGATAGTACATTAGGTCATCATAACCTGGACTATTAATTTATCTGACTCCACTCAATCCCTTGTCCATACTTCAATCAAATGATTTTTCTAAAGTAGAATCTAACCATCTCATAATTTCTCGATAAAATATTTCAAAGTATTTCCTTCCCTCTCTTCTCTCCATGCCTTTGAAAAATGATAAACTCTACAGTTCTCAGCATGTCATTCAATGGCTTGCATGATTCAGCGTCCATCTCACCCTATGGGTTCATATTTCTGTATTTTTCTTCATGCATCTTATGCTCCAGAAATTAATTGATATTAATTGATGCTGCTATAAGACCTTAAACTTATCCATGCCTTTATATTTTTGCATATGTCTCTTTCTCATTTTTCATTTCTTGAGCTGGAACGTTTTCCCTCACTCCCTGCCTCCCTTCTTCCCTGCCCTTTAATTTATTAGACTGATATATAGTATCTCTCTCTCTCTCTCTCTATATATATATAAACTATATTAGACTTTTATATATATATAATATATTAGACCTTAATGAGTAATCCTCAAAGCAGAAATATATCTTCTATGAGAAAACTTTCTTTTACTACACCCTACTCTTAAATTGATTTACATGTGTCTCTGTATGTGTGTATATCACAAAACTATGAGAAAACAAATGTTGCAAGAAATTAGACATACTCAGAAAAGCAAGAGGAAATAATGGATACCAAGTTGATGTGGAGGAACAAAATGCAGAGCATCTCCTGGTATTTTAAGAAAATTAGAAACAGAACTGAAGGAGGTGTCATCCATGCTTCACTGGCATGCCCAGGATTATTTACAGTAATACTTAAATGAAAAAGTTCAGATGCAGTATATTATAGTCCTTTTCTTAACAATGTCAAACATTTTACGTTAGTAATGGAGTAAAAAAACAGTCAGGTTTCAATAGCAGGGCAAAACATTGAAAGGACATGAATAAAAAATGCTCATTATAGCATGTGCTGTAAAAATACGCGGTTCAGATTTCATTTTATGTAATTTTTGAAGAAAATAGAACATAGCTTGCATAATGCATTTCACAGTAATAACATTATTCATGATAGATGAATAAAACTAGAAAATTTGGTTTATTGCTGTGTGTCGTGTCTGAATAATGGCTAAATGTACTACTGCTTTCAATTAGTATCATTGCTTTATACAGAGAGTCAAGTGCGTCCAAATTGCATAGAGAGGTGAACTGACAATTTGTCAATTCATTGGCTCAATTACATACCCAAAGAACCACTTTGAGTTTTAGATTCAGGGTGGATTATTTACACTGAACCAATTAACCAGTTCAATGATAAATGTCTACTCTGTGAACGTAACTTGGAAGTAAATATATATCTACAAATCATTTAAAACTATTGGCACTATCTCAGACATCTATGTGCCTACCTTCATACCTAACATAATGAGGAAGAAAGTTACCATGTATTTGCTTATGGCTACTTGATCTGAATTCTTTACATTTAGAAAAGTGTTACATTCCTCAATGATGCACTTTAGAAATGGAATGAGGAGCCCTTAACAACAAGGAAATAAAATTGCATCTTTTATTTCCAAAAAATATCTAATTTCTCATACTAGTTTATGGTTTCCTAGAATACAAAGACTCTGTGCATATATTTTTCTAAGTAATCAATTATTGGAATTTAAGTTGAATTCATCAATAAACAAAAATAAGATATTTTATGACATATTATAGAAAGTTACATTCAATTATAAGAAGGATGAAATATTTCAATAAGAAATCCCCACATCATAGAGACCACCACATATTAGCAGATATTTACTTGATTTACTTAATTTTTTACTTGATACGTTATATTTCCTTTTACATGCTAATTTTCTTGCTGTATCTTTCAATCAGTACTTCTTAAGTATTTCAGGAACGTAAATCAGAATACACACATAAAAATAATCAATATTATGGGATTTTTGTTTTTTTTAAAAGACAACTCCAATTTGATCAAAATAAGACTATCTTAAAAATGTGGTTCTGGAAACTGAGCCAAGGCCAAAAATAGAAACCTGCAAGGTTTTGGAAGTGCAATATCTAAAAAAGCCTGAGGTTGCTCCAGATGCCCATGTTGGAAAATGTATATGCTTCTGTATCTTTAGCCTACAAGGTTCATTTGTTCATTATTCCCCAGATTCATGCCTTTGCAAAAAATGTTTCCTCTGCCTCAGTAATGTAGTCATAACAATTTTTGTGATTTTGCTGAGCCCTCTGACCTTTATGAAGCCATCCTTTAGCATTCTAGCCAGTACTGAGCTTTATTAATTCAGTACCTGTAAAGCACAGGGTGAGGTATAAATACAGTGACGTGCTTTTTCAAACTATTTTCTGATATTCACATTATTGTATTCTACCATAATTTATAGCATCATTTGTTTTGCCTTATTAATTAGATTATAATTTCCTGAAAGTATTGACTGCGCTTTTATTTCTTTTATATTTCCGTAATGATTAGCAATGCCCGATCTTTGCTATCATATCACTCAATTATACTTTTTTGAATTGGTCTCACACTTTCTGAAGTGATCTTGACTATCCATTTATGTACACACTTTTGTTCTATCTCTCTGCACTAAAACGTGAACTTAAAGAATTCAGGGACCTTGTCTTTCCTGATCCCAGCAGTTTCTCAATTCCAAGAACACTTCCTGCGTCTGAGTAGATCCTCAAATATTTGCGAATGAATGAACAGAGCTCTGATTATGTAATAATGGCCAATACTTAATGGTTTACTTGAGCAAGGACTAAGAAATAAGTGTTATGAAAGTCCAGGCACTGTGAAGGATTACAAAGAGATCCCAGAGAATGGACCAGTAGACTTGCTTTCAAGCAAATTCTTTCCTTGATCAGTTCAGTGACTTGAGCAAATCACTGACACTCTCTTAGCCTCAGCTTCTTGATTTCTAAAGTGAGGCTAATAAATAATTGTATTTCTTTCATCTATAATCTTGAAAGATGGGTATGTGAAAATATTTTCAGCTAATACACTATAGCCATACAGTGCTATGATATTGGTACCTGTGCTCACTGAATTTGTTTCTCTCAGATTAATTATTTTCAGAACTTTAATAGATGTTAGTAAGTAGACTGTACATGTATTAATAAATGTATAATTATTCTCTAGAGGTTTATAAAAGGTAATGTACATATATGTAAAAATGTCACACATTTAAAGTTAAAATTAATATTCACTTTTCTGTCCATAGATGGCAGCAATGCACCAAATCTTACATGCTAACATTGTGAAAAAGTTATCTGTATACTAAATACCATGTTCTCTTAATAGTACATGAAAATTATTTAAGGGGAACCATAGCATCAATAGAATATGAATAAAAATATATTTTAAAAATCCTCTCTGCCAGTCTCAGGCTTTTATTCAATGAACTAAAGAGTTGCTTCAGTTTGCTCAGCATGGGAGTCTTTGTCATTTTAACTGGATGTCACAATAGATACTGATAAAAATAAACCTCTTTTTAGATAATAGCAATTCAAAACAATACCAAGAAAATGCCCCGTCTTTCAGTAGTGGCTATTAAAAATGGATTAATACATGCATGCAGCCCTCTTTTATTTGTTTAAAAATATTAAAATGACTAGAAAGTGCTTAAATAAAGAAACCTCTTGTAAGGAAAGAATAGGGGAAAATAAAGAAAGGAGATTTCCAGATCTAGACCTGAAGACAAAGCAAACCAAGAGAAATGGGCCCATGGGAGACAAGAAAAGCTACAAGATGAGATTGAACTGGAGAGAAATATAATAAATCAAAACAACGCCTCAGAATGCTTATCAGAGTACAAAATGTATTTTGGTCCGTTATTGAATTTTCTGCCTATAAAATTCACTATCACATGTTGAATCAGATTGTTTTTGTTTTCCCTTCCTAAATTAAGAGTTCATTATAAATACTTTGAAAAATTATACCTATGTGGAGAAGGCAGTTTTGAAAGAAATATATTTCCTTTTTAAATCATGAGAAAGTGGTACAAAATTTCTGTGATGCAACATTTAAAATCTGAAAATAATCTCTTGGTATTGAAAATATGTTAGCACTTAATTTAAATGATTTGGTACATACATTTAAAGAAAAAGACATTTAAATATATATATAAAGAGAAAGGGAGAGTGGAAAGGCACACCACACAATTGTCCAATATAATTAAAGATAAGTGAAGCCCACTGGAGGGAAAGGACTGTTGCATTTCAGCATCTCACAAGGTTCAAAGCAAAATTCCAAAACAGCTTACAGATATGGGATTTATTCATATCAAGGGTAGGTCTTTTAATACTGACTTACTTAGCTCTTTAACTCTAAAAAAATTCCTAAATCCTGTAAATCCTCCAGGGCCTACTATCTAATTATATTGCATATCCCGCATTTCTACTCAATAAAAACTACATTATTATTTAATGACTTGACTTTGGAGTCTTGAAGACTAAATTCTAGTTTGCTGGAAATGAATTTTAAAATGTTTTCTTTTTGCCATAGTTTTAAATTTGGGCCTATATTTTCCATCTCATCATTCCACAATTTGCCATAATCACGTTTTTCTAAATAAATATATTTTCACCAATCCAGCAGTACAGATTGAGAAATTGTTCTTTAATATTTTGTATTGTCTATTTTTTTTGAGACAGAGTCTCACTCTGTCACCCAGGTCGGAGTGCAATGGTGCAATCTTGGCTCACTGCAACCTCCGCCTCCCAGGTTGAAGTGATTGTCCTGCCTCAGCCTCCCGAGTAGCTGGAACTACAGGCACGTGCCACCACGCCTGGCTCATTTTTGTATTTTTAGTAGAGACGGGGTTTCACCCTGTTAGCCAGGATGGTCTCGATCTCCTGACCTCATGATCTTCCTGCCTCAGCCTCCCAAAGTGCTAGGATTACAGGCGTGAGCCACCATGCCCGGCCCAATATTTTTTCTCTTATTGTGAAACTCATTTCTAGACCAAAAAAATATATTCACTTCATGTTATTAGCTCAACATGTATATATTTATATTAACACATAGAAAATAAAATCAACAGTAAGTTCCAAGTTTTTTGCATTATCCTCCCAGAGGAAATAAAACTAACAGGATCAGAAAAATGTGCAGAGAAAGTGTATTTGAAACCATATTTGGCATAAATTTCAAACTCTGTATTGGTCATATGCTTGGGTTTTAAATTTTTATAAGTTTGAGAGAGGAATCACTCTAACTCTCCTCATATATGCATTAAAACAAATGTGTATTCAAAATAGATTTATACATTTTTTCAAATCAATCTATAGATTAAGATGTACCAAAAATATCTCAATTACTAATGCATGAAAAGGTGATGATAGCAGTAAATATTTGTAGAAAGGATAAACTACTTTCTACTTTTGAAAACTAATCTTTTGAAAAGTAAAAGGCTTAAAAATTTTATTATTTCTTTCTTGAGTACAACAGTTACTCAGTTGAATTAAAACATAAGGTTCATATTGAACATTGTGTGAAATGTTAATTTTTAAAAATTATCTCCCAAAATGATGTCGAGGGAAAATAATCTGTATTTGTTATATCTACATTGAAATATTACTTGGAGGGGTATAGTTACATAGGGGATTATTTTTAGAAAAGTGATTTTATTATGATCATCTACTGTTATTTTGAGTGAAAAGATAAGCATAATCTTTATTAAAATAACCAACACAAAAATATTAGTGGAATTTTATAATTGTCCTTTGTAACTTTAAAAACAATTGGAAAGGTTGAGGCAAAATACAAAACTGTTTCAAGTCAATTTGTACAGATGGTTTCAAAATCTCTGGCAAAATTAAAATCACCAATTCAAATGACAAAACGTGTTTTCTGAATGAGTTGTTAATCACTAGAAAGTAAATAGTACAGCTATCTAAAAGAAATTATTTCTGAGACAGATATGTCAAGTAATTTAATCCCCAAATATGTGTGTTATTTTATTATCTTAGGGATGAAAAAATAATCTCTCTTGTTTAACGAATAGTAAGGGATACTGTAAAGAAGGTGCCATAATACATATGACCAAATGTCCTTGTACTAGAGTTAGAGTAGGGATCAGACTGCAAATACAATTATTCCATACATGTTTAAATGTCTTCTCTCCATTAACAGGAATGATGAAGCTCCTAGAACGCTAAATGATGAAAAATGTTAGCGGTGGGCGGGCGGCGGGGCGGGGTGGGGGTTGGGGTGGGGTGGAGGACAGATTCTAATCTAAAATGCACAGTGCGTATGGCTGCATATCTCAGAAAGCTGTTACAGTGATAGAAAAACAGAAACTGTGAGTTGTACAGTGTTTTTCAAAAGCCAGGGTGGTTGAAATTAAAATGCCAGGAATCAGCCATATGATATGTGGTGCACCTTCTCAGGAGGAAAAATCGGAGGAGGTATTCTAGCATTAAAAAAGTCATCATTACAGTATGAGGCATTAAAAATTGCCAATTAAAAGCATATAAAATTATAGTTCATATGGTTCTGTCTTTGAGAATTTAGTTGTAGGCTATGGTTCTTTCACAAATATCTAACTGTTATCAATAGAAGCCAGGAATATTCTGACTCTGAAATTAAGGTCTATTTTTGCATTCTCATTTGTTGCTATGTGCATAAGTGTTACAATTTTGCTATGACAAATATGCTGACATAAAATACCTATATAATATAAAATACCTATATAATAAAATCGTGATATTATGTATGTTGAATACACACACACACACACACTAAAGTGTGTGTGTGTGTGTGTATATATATACACATATGTATAATATATTTTAACATAGTAGGGAATAATACTATATATATACATATATACACACATATATACATATATACACATATATACATATATGTACACATATACATACATATATACACACATATATACATATATACACACACATATATACATTTTTTTTTTTTTAGACGGAGTCTCGCTCTGTCACCCAGGCTGGAATGTAGTGGCGCGATCTCAGCTCACTGCAAGCTCCGCCTCCCGGGTTCACCCGCCATTCTCCTGCCTCAGCCTCCAGAGTAGCTGGGACTACAGGCGCCCGCCACCACGCCTGGCTAATTTTTTGTATTTTGGGTAGAGACAGGATTTCACCGTGTTAGCCAGGATGGTCTCGATCTCCTGACCTCGAGATCCGCCCACCTCCGCCTCCCAAAGTGCTGGGATTACAGGTGAGGGCCACCGTGCCCAGCCGGAATAATACTATATTTCAAAGCCTTTCATTGCTCCTACCCATGTGTTAGCTTTTTATTAAATTAAATTTACTGCTAATTAATAAGTGATTATTGATAATTGAACTGCAGTATTTTGTCCTAAAAATGAAAGCCCTTCCTAGCAGTACTGCATAGTCAACAGATGTGTAACAGAGACCCTTCTTTTCTAATTCCATATCCCCTCCTGTAATTATAAGACAATTAAAACTGTTACTGGGTTCATAACCAAAACACATCAACAAATCAGGAATTTTATTGTCATAACCCCTTAGGACATAGATTGCACGTTTCCATGTTGCTAGTGCAACTACTTGATGTTTCAACACATTTGTTACACAAACTGTTTGAATTTGGGGTTCCAGTCTTCACTTATTTTTACCATTGTTCTTTATCTCTTATTCCATGGTTAAACATCTACATGACATGTTATTTAATGGTTTTTCAGTGAAAAGTTATTTACTACAATGGATTCCTTACCAAACGGAGGTTATTCCTGATAATTGCTGAAGATTCCTTGTTATTACCACCATGAATTCTAATGCTGTCTAATGAGTCAATTCTAGTGATGAAGGAAACCCCAGGGCAGAGTGAAGACTGTCACTTTTGGAATAGCAGAGGGCATAAATGATCCCTCTCAGCCCAAGGGTTGGAATAGAGAAGATGAGGTAGAAGGAGGTTTAACAATGGAGACTCTTGCATAAACTAAGTGGCAAATACCTTGAGAGGTTACAATTACAATATTTCTGCCAAGATGGAGTATGAGATCAGAACTCTAGTTAGTTTGCATGATGAAAAACTAAAAGTAGCCTCCGTGATATAGAAGATATACAAGAGAATTTCGTTTAGCTAAATCACAAAGCACGAATAAGATAAAGGTTTTTTTTTCTTCTACTGACAAACATTTTGAAAAACATCATTTATTGGGCATTTACTGTGTGTTAGAGCCATTACATATAGTAATAATCATAACATTGTGAGGCAGAAATATGTATTTCCTTTTGAATGTTCAGAAACTAAGATTAAGAGAGATTCAATAAATTGACCTCCTAGGCATAGCTCAAAGGCACAATGCTCCAACTGGGAATTGGGCTTCTCTGACTACAGAGTTAACTATTTTCATGAAGCCACAACTTTATCTTGTTTTACAGGGTGTTTTTATAGAGGTATGACCCAACTATGTGGAAACAAAGAGTCAAAAGACAAAATACAGATCTAATGGGCTTTTATTTGCAATTCATGAAATGGTTAAGCCTTCATTCTGCAAAACAGAATTAGAGCTTCCACTGAGCAATAGCAGAACAATGGGTTTTATAAGATGGGAACAAGGCAACAGAACATCAGGAAAAAGCTCCTTGGTTAACATCAGGTTACTTCAAGCTACTTTTTCCTAAGGGTTCAAGCAAAGGAGTGTTCCTTATTACACTGACTCAGGTAAACTGGAATCTCCTGTTTTCAGGAAAAAACAAACTGATCTGTTTGGAGATTTATTTGCTGCCTTCCAATTTCAGTTTCATTGTGTGGCATTTAGCATGAGTGACTCCATTTTGGTTTGGTCTGATCTGTTGGGACCCGGTGTAGTAACTCAGTCCAAAACAGTGGCCTCCCATAATTTTTGTTTAACCATTGACAAGAAAGGCAGCCACTGGCATTTGCCTGGAGCAGTAGTGTCAGGGCTGATTAACAGAGGAGAGAGAAGTTGAGTTGTGTCAGGAAGTAGAAGAGTTTTGTCAGGCAAAAAAAAGATGGTCAGAGAGTTCCATCATAGGGAATATAAAAGGCCCTGGCATGTGAGACACTCATGAAAAATTCAGCATGAATGGATCACAGGGAATAACAGAGGGCTGTTGACAGAGAGGAAGCTATAGAGATAGATTAGAACCAGAATTTTAAGAGCTTTATGTGGCAGTGGAGGGGAAGGGGCCAAATAATTAATATTAAATAAAACCACTAAAATAAAAACAAAAAATAGTCACCAGAAATATAATAAAATATTTTGCATGTGTCTGCTTTCTGGAACCACAAATAGTTAAATATTATTAATATGTATGGAATCTTGGATTTAGGCACTTCAACATTTCTCAGTTCATAACTGAAAATATTGAGAATTTCGTATAGATAGTGGATTCTCTCAATGTCTTAAAGTTACTCCTGAAAGGACTTGGACTAGAACGCAGATCTTATAACTTTATAATTTTTCATCATGCTATGAATTCTGCCTTCTTTTCTGAGATAGGCTAAAAATAAGTACTAGAATGCAATATAAACATGGTCTTTGAAGTATTATATCCATGATATAGACTAAAATAACTAAAGTCTGATCTTCCCACTGTCCCAGAATTATAATTTTTTCTTCACCCCAAAGATGGAACTGTATTAAGTCCAGAGATATTTCCTTGTCTGCTCATCACCATTTTTTTTCTCTTCCAGAAAAACTAAAAGCGTCATATTTTAGAATAACTGCCTTTCTCCTAACAGGGAAGCCAAAAGGCAGTGAATGTCTGCCCTGTAATTCTCTCAAATAGGCTTCTGGATCTCTGGCTATAGTTTCTGTTTATATTTCAGTGTTTCTTCCGTGAACTTTAGTGGGTCAATCACTAATATCTAGGGAATGCATAGGTTCATAGGTTAATTCGGGTAAAATAGTGACTGTATTCTCTATATGGTAGTAGTGACTGTATTCTCTATATGGTTATATGGTTTATAGGCCTGTACCTTCCAGCAGACAGTGAAATCCTTGAGAGAAGAGATGGGCCTACATCTTGTTATTGTATTTCTAGCGTAGTACAGAATAGGTACTCATTAACAAAATCTGCTAACTAATGGATACGCAGTCATAAATAAGACAAACACCACCAAAGAAAAATTACACTGGATGATGTTAGACTAGGAAAGCTTTCTTCAAGACTACTGCAATAGAGTAGAGAGACTGAACTGTGTAAGCAAAAACTAGGGAGGTTTTTAAGTACTAGGTTGAGCTAGTGGGAAAACACAGGAAGACAGCCTGAGGGGGGACGTTAGTTACTGTGATCAGGCCTTTTGTGCTGACTAATTGCTGACTATCAAAGTTAGGTTTCTACCCTCCCATAGAGACTGGGAGATAGGGAATCTATCATTGTTGATGATTACATTTCAAAGAGATGGCTCTTGAGTCCTAGAGAAAACATTCCTGGGTTGGAAAAGTGGCAAGAGACTGGAAGAAGATTTACATCTTAAAGGAGTAGAGAAAAAAATTTACAATGGAAAGCTTTTTAAAGTAAGTGCTCCAAGGAAGTAGAAGCCATATAGGTCTGTATCAGGGAGAAACCTATTGGCTGTCAGTTAAGCTAAGAGGAATGTTAAGGCGTTGTTGGTCAATGTGATCTGTGGCCCTTTTGGCATTGAATCTTGATTGAACATTTTAAAATTTTATGTATTGAATAGTGAATATTAAATATAAGTGAGCAAATTATAAACATTAAATAAAATAGATGATTTTTATGAAAGAAAAATAGTAATGAGACAAGTTACATCGTGGATAAATCTGCAAATTTCAAAGTCTTCTATTTGAGGATTCCTAAAAATAGATGGAGAAGAAAATCTAACTAAATATTCACTCCCACCATTTACTAAAGTGGGACGTGAGTTTAAAGGTTGTGTAACCTTAAAAGCTCATGATATCTGGAATGCAAGTTTGCCAAACCAATGTGTAGGATATTTAATGAGTTAAATAAGTATTATAGGATTAAGATCAACTATACAACTCCATGATGTTCAAGAAAAATAAAGTTTCTGTATTTTTCCATAATTAATCTTATACTTCACACGCATGGGAGGGAGGAGGAAGATCAAATCTGATAAAGTTGATAATCTACATTAGATTCAATACTTTACACTTCCCCTTTGACATTCAGGTGCTTGAAAGACTCAGTCTTTCAAAATCTTATCTCTTCTCTCTGTTTCCTTTTTTTTTTTTTTTTTTTTTTTGAGATGAAGTCGCCCATGCTGGAGCAATCTTGGCTCACTGCAACCTCCGCCTCCCGGGTTCAAGCAATCCTCCTGCCTCAGCCTCCTGAGTAGCTAGGAATACCGGCGCATGCCAACACGCCCAGCTACTTTTTGTAATGTTAGTAGAGACAGAGTTTCACCATGTTGGCAAGGCTGGTCTCGAACACCTGACTTCGTGATCCACCCACCTCGGCCTCCCAAAGTGCTAGGATTACAGGTGTGAGCCACTGCATTCAGCTCTCTCTGTTTCTGTTCAACATAACATTTAGGTAATAAATTTAAAAGATAGGTGGTAAGGATAAATGTGGCTTATAAGACTTAATGGAGGATGCTCTTTAAAACCACTAGTTGACCATATGTAGACAAATAGTCCATCAGGAAACATGGTTGTACCTACTTCCTTAGAGCAAGGCACTGATCATTTCACTTTAGTGCTGAATTATCTGAATAAAGAGACATTTTATTCCAATTCAAGACTTTGGTTAGCTTATTAACCCTTTTAGCACCTCCATGTTTACTCACAAGAAAGGAGAAAACCTAAGGTCCCATGGGCATCATTCACATACTAATCTATCTCCATGGTTTCTACAACCACTCAATATCCTCCCATCAATGCCATATTTTACTGAGATGAAGATTACAACTACAATTTGAATATTATATATCTGAGAAGAAAACTTCTACGTTTCAAAATAATTGTAGATAAGCCTGGGATTATCTTTATTTGCTTCAGTTACAAATAGACATTTTACAGCCGGGCACACTGGCTCACACCTGTAATCCCAGCACTTTGGGAGGCCAAGACAGGAGGATCACTTGAGGGAGGTCAGGAGTTCGAGACCAGCCTGGCCAACATGGTGAAACCCTGTCTCTACTAAAAATACAAAAATTAGCTGGGCATGGTGTCAGGCACCTGTAAATCCCAGCTAATTGGGAGGCTGAGGCAGGAGACTTGCTTGAACCTGGGAGGCGGAGGTTACAGTGAGCCAAGATCATGCCACTACACTCCAGCCTGGTTGATGGAGACTCAGTCCCAAGACGAACAAACAAACAAAAATAAATATACATTTTGCATACATAACTGAATATATAAAATATTGATAATCCTGCCAAAATGACTGATATTGCTGAGTTATAATGGTATTACATTTTAAAATATGGCTGATCTTATCTATTTTACATAAGAAAAAATGAAAAAAAATCCTTCCTGGTTTATGGTTGATTATTAGTTGAGTTTTTATCATTTAAAAATTTACTAGAAATAAAATAGCTAACATATTAAGCACATACGATACTCTTACAGGTAGTACAGATTTATACAGGTATTATGGGGGCATGCATACAAGTACTACAGTAAGCAGTGTAGGGAAGTTTAAACTTTCCTTCTGAAGTTTCAGTAATTGAGTCTGCTGAAATAAACTGACAATAGACAGATTAACAGTAAAAAACAAAACAAAACAAACAAAATACACAAACAAAAAGCATTTTAATAACATGCATGTTCAGAGGAGCCTCACAGAATATGTCACTCAAAGGAGGGGCCAGATTGTTGATTAGATAGCATAAAGGACTAGAAGCTTGAGAATTTGTAGGGAGGTGGTGATATGTTACAGGAGGAAAACAGGACAAACTACATGATAAGCAAAGGTTGTTGTATTATGCAGATAAATTTCCTCAGCTAATAAAATTGTGTTGGGATAGCCTCCTGAAGAATAGGCAAAGGTTTATCTGAAAATAATGATGACTTTTAATGTCTCCTCTGGTGATTAATCTTCACTGTTTTTTGATGAGCTTCCTAGTAATGGAGCTCAAGACAATTGCATTCCTTTTGGAAGAACTTTCCTCAGTCAGAAAGGAGAACGTCAGAGAGAGTCCTTCCCTGAGTTTGGAAGAAGAAAAATAAAAGAAGTTGAGAGAAATCTTGATTCTGAAGGAGCTTCTGAGGGCTTTCAATTGCCTTTAATTAAAAATATTCAGCGTGCCAATGCACCATACTTTGGGGTATAATTTTCTGAGCTTCAACAGCAATGTACAAGGATTATATCATATAATTCTTACAACAACCTCAGAAGTAGCTTTGATTTACTCCTGTTTTACAGATGAAGAAATAGAAACTCTAGCAAAGTATGTTGCCTAGGTCTCAGAGATTATAAATGGCATTAGTGAAATTCAATTCTATATATTCTGACATTTCAACATGTCAATATAAATTTATTTTTAATTTATTTTTCATTCTATTGTTTTTTATTTTTAAAATATGGTTAATATAAAATTATAATATTAAACTAATACTAAATAAATAGGCAGAATTACATACATTTTAACTATAAAGAGATTGAATTTGAAAAAGAATCTAAAATGACTAGTAGCTGGCACACAAAATTTTACTTTTATGCTTATATAAAGAAGTACCTACATATAATTCTTACCTTTTTCATGTATTTTTCTAAAAAAACAACTGGTTTCATGAAAATAATGGCATTGCTAGATTTAAAGTAAATGAAATAAAGTGTTCACGGTCCTCCAATTAGTGAAATATGGTATTACACCTGAAAAAGAGCTAAATAATTCAACAACTACCTCAAAGTTGTAAACACATAATAATCCAAGAGGCTTCTTGCAGTAACACAATCTGAATGTATTACTCATAATATTTTCACATTATAGAAAGTTTATGTACTTTTTATAAACTAATGTGACTTAAATCATTTTATTACTTGAAATATAATTTATTTTAAGGCCAATGAAAGCTATAGTTGTCTGCACATATTGGAGATTTATCAGGATAATTTAAGAAAGGCGTATATGTTGGCCTAAGTAACTTAATTTGTTGCTTAATCTATCTCAACAATGGATAATATCCTGTGATATTTTTAACTTCGTAGAAGGAAACCTGACATAAGAAAGTTCTGATTTCCCTAAAGCATGAATTAAAAAAAAATTGAGAAGGTGAAGTTGTGGCCAAGAAATAATAATAGAATCAATCCAATTATAATTATAATGACGCATATACTATTGCATAGGTTTAGTGTACATAATTCATAAATCTAAGGACCTAATCTTATGGTGTCTTAGCGGGCTGACATTTTTCCTTCATTTTGAAAATCTCTTTGGACATGAAAACTTCACTTAAAGGCTAGACTACAGGAAAAAAAAGTGATACACCCTGAGCTGAAAAGATAATACCATGTCTTTATAAAATCATACCAGTCCTTTGGACACCTGCTAAATTAAATGTTTTATTGTTTGAAAGAACATTTCATTTAGCTATTGAAAATTGGGGTGACTATGTCTTTGGATATTTAGAAAATACTCTTAAATATTCCACAGTATAATAACAATAACAGTTTATTGCCACCATTTAATTAAGAGTAACAGCTTTTTCAAACTCTAGAATCCAATCCAAACATAAGTGCATGGGATTTGATAACTAGAGAATTGTCTTTGAAAGGAAGGATGACATGATAGCTAATGCATGCACATGGAAACTAATTAGATTTTTTAGCTAATGAATCCCCATTTAAATAAATGTGATTTGATAAATAATGGATCCCCATGGAAATGAATAGAATTGGATGACTAACACACCCCGCTGAAATGAATGTGATTCGATAGTTATCGCATCCTCCTAAATGTGTTAGATTGAATCCCATTCATTTTAATTGCAATAAATTAAAATAGCTTTTGTTGATGGCCTTTTGGCTAAGATCAAATGCTTTGTCCTCTATTTGGGGACTATATTCCACCAAGGCAGGCAGCCTAGACTTACTGATCTAATAGGTCCCTTCCTTCTGTAACGACATGATCTATAAACTACACATGCCATTCATTCTAGTAGAAATGAATAATTACTAAAACATTTCAATGGAATGTTTGCTGTAGATCAGATTTCATTAATTTCAATAAGCAATTATTAGCTGTTATAAATAGAACCATCCACATATTGTATTTAAATACCATTGGTATCAATAAAAAAGTCAACAGCGTATTTCATATCCAAAATCAAATTTGTAATGTCTTTTGCTATGTGTTGCTTATAAGCAAATAATTATTTTCTTAATAAAAATGAAATAGTAAGGGAAATATTTTGTTAATAAATGTATAATTTGCATATGGACTTGTGAAAACAAAATATGAAAAGTAGAATTTTGAAAAGGAGGTACATAATTGTCAAAAATAATAACTCATTCTGAATGAATGTCTTTTGGAGCATTTATTACATTTACTTAGTTATATTTATTCATCTTTCCATTCAACTGTGTGTTTGTTTGGGAGACAAAGACTGATTTATCTGTATATTCCAAAATAATACAGCATAAAGATATAGAAAAGCCTTGATTAAAATCTATTTTTGCCACTACTTTCAAGTATTTCAATTTTATGAGAAGACAAAAGAGACAGAAAACCAGCGTAGCTAACTTAAGTGGGTAAAATATATTATTAATATTTAAATGATGGGATTAAAATTTAATAATGAAAATTAGTTTAGCTAACCCAAATACACAAACATACAGAGAAATTATGAGAAGCTTCAACAAAATTGTCTTGGCAGAATCCTGAATAAAGAGGTATAGTTTCCAAATGGATTCCTTGGATAAACAGCATCCTGAAACCTTGGAAAATCCAACCCTTCTTTAAATCTCCTATTTCTTCCTTTTTCTCAATAATCTGCTGATAGAATTTCAAATTATGTCACATAGTTTCAAATGTGACTTCAATAATACTTCTGGCATTCTTAACACACACACATAAATATTAATTAATAAAAAGGATGTTATGCATAAGAAATATTTAATACAGCATAATTTTATTGTTATATACATATTTTACTGTACCTTAATCAGGAAAATGAGCAAGAAAGCAATAGCTCTTATCAGAAATAAAATTTTAAATGTGTTAAAATAAGTTCAAGATTATAAATATTGTTAATACACTCGCTGTCCTTAGTTTGTCACTACTTTTAAAGATAAATCTCAAAAGGGTAGTTTTTCGTTTGATTTTAGAGTAGGTAACTTTAATTATATTTTCCAATGTATTACGATTTACCCAAAAAAGAGCAGATTTTTTTTCATATTCTTGTGATTAAAAACACATTTTATAACTACTAATTTCCAGTAAATACTATCTAAAGTCTCAAACATGACAGTCAAGGATCTTCAATTTTTCATTAGCCACAGGAAAAAACACACCACATATTTAGAGAAAAGAGAGTAAAGAAAATTGACATGGAAATTCCTTTACAGGTACAGGAAAGAAATATACTGGACAGTATTATTAATAACATAATTTTCTCTCTACAGTGGGAAGATGCTTAGCAAACTAAAAAAAAATTCAAAAATAATATAAGTGTTGTCATATGTTACATTTAGATAAGTCAGGGCTGTTCTTAACTGGAACCTCTTAGAAGGAAGACTACGTGTCTAATTTTGTATACAACACAACAGACTGTATAACTTTGATGCTTTGATGATAATGATAATGAAACATGGCTTAAAAAGAAAACAGATGGAAAGCTTTAAAGATTTTTTTTTTCCAAAATAGGAAGCATAGCATGAGGTGTTAAAAAAAATAAAGTCTCAATCTACACTCAAACAGCTTCAGCTTTGCTATTTACCTCCTCTTTGTCTCCTGGTTGGGAGCTACCCTCTCTGGTCACAGTTTATCTGTGAAAGAGGAGTATTAATAATACAAATAAGTGTCTATTAAATGTATACATTTTAAAGAATGTTATATTTAATTTAGGGATACAGAGTAATCCTTTAAAAGTGAATTTATCCTTCACTTATGAAGCTTAGTTTGGTTTTAACTAAAAATAAATTATATTTGACTGAATGTCAAAAACCATACTGACTAAACCAATGTTACTTTCTGTATTCAAAAAAGATACTGGGAATTTTATTCTGTATTTTTCCTCTTGCACGTGGCTAAGGGGTGCTTTTGAATCTTAAATTATCAATAATTTATATTGATTAAATGAATTGACTGATTAATAGTCCTGGTAGACAATATAAAATGTTGATATAATAATCGGAATTATTTTGAAAGAAAACCAGAAACCGATACATTCTGTTAGAAATATGATTCTATATTAGAACGGAAATTCCTTGTTAATTTTGCATTTTTTTTTTTTTTTTTGAGGCGGAGTCTTGCTCTGTCGCCCACGCTGGAGTGCAGTGGCTCGATCTCGGCTCACTGCAAGCTCCGCCTCCGAGGTTCACGCCATTCTCCTGCCTCAGCCTCCTGAGTAGCTGGGACTACAGGCGCCCACCACCACGTCCGGTTAATTTTTTTTTGTATTTTTAGTATTGACGGAGTTTCACTGTGTTAGCCAGGATGGTCTAGATACCCTGACCTCGTGATCCGCCCGTCTCAGCCTCCCAAAGTGCTGGGATTACAGGCGTGAGCCACCGCGCCCGGCCCCTAATTTTGCAACTTTTATGCCATCTGGTTAATTCTTTACCATACAAAATTTGTAGGTAGCTATACAGCTGTGGGATGAAATTCTTTATATTGAGAGATTTATTTTTTATCTCTGTTCCATGATGGCTGACACAGAACCATGTTCTCTACGGCTTGTGATTTTACTCTAATGAGTTATGTGAAAAGTATTTAGACCATAAAAATATATATATATATATATATATATATGTATATACACACACATATGTGGGTATGTATATGTCTGTATATTACATACATACATATGTGTGTGTATATGTATATAATTGTTTTATATGTATATACTTATATGTGTATGGGTATACATACGTACACAGACACACACACACGCAAACACATGCACACACACAGTGCCATACTTTTTGGAAATCATGGACACTGAAAAACGTGCCAGTAAATAAAAACACACCAGTTGGTGCTTTGGTTTTGATAACATCATTTAGCTTAAAGTGGAAAATTGTTATTTCACACTAGAGGGGATTTCTGATTTTAATTTGGCCTTCCCAAAAAGGTGAGAAGCTTCATTAAAGATATTCCTCTGTTCATTAATTAATTGATAAGCAGTTGTAATAAAGTGCTTAGAGGAGTGGTTGTCATTAGGAATTTCTCTAGAGGCAACATTTCAGGAAGAACAAACTATCAACTAAGGAATATTCTTAACCAGTGTTTAATATGCACAGAGAGTAAGGCCAGAGGTAGTTTATAGTTCTCTGAAGCTATGAGAAATACATTTTTAAAACTCAGAATAATTCACTATTTAAAACATGATTCCCTTGAATTTTATAAATGGTTTAACAGCTCACAAAATATATTGACAACTGTTCTAACAGGCAAATTTGTATTAAATATTTCTTAAATTTTTATTTATAATTTTTAAACCATGAGTAAAGGAGATTTTAAAAATAGTAATTGGAAATATTATGTCCTCCACTTCATTTTTTTGTTTTTGTTTTGCTTTTGATTCTTTCAGCAGTATATTGTAATTGCTTTCCATTGTACAATATGTTTATGACCCATTCCTCCACTCTTTTCCCACCTTTAATGCCCATAGAGTTGTGTTTATTATGGACCTAGTTGTGAGACAGCATTGTCTCGGGATGTCTTTGCATTTTTTAGGATCGGTTGTCCTTGTGCCTGGAAGATTTTTATAAGAACACTATGGTATGAGCTGTAGTCATCTATCACACACACACAAGTATGTTATATGACTCAATTCTAGAATGGCAGAGTGAAGAGCATGGCAGACTCTTCCCAACAAACATATATATGTGTATGTACATATATATGTAAAACAAGCACCTACAGCCTCTCAAAAGTTGCTTAGAGATATACAGCAAATGGGAAAATATTCATTCAAGGAAATCTACTCTGGTCCATATAAACCGGTTCAGTTTATGGAAACTATTCCTCACCCTCTACTTCAGATGGGTGTACTCAAGAAGGGAAGGCTTCTTCTTTCTTTAACTTCAGAATGGAGTTACAATTTTATCTCAGGGAGAGCAGAGTGCTGGTGTTTTCCATTTCCCCTGGCCCTGCATGACAGAAACTCTATTCTGGGAAGACATAGCTGTGATGACTAGGGTTATCTTCCTCTAGCCATTCCTCACTTGTTGGGCATAAGTTCTACTCCAGATGCAGTAGGCCAGAAACACAGGGCTATAGGAACACGCACACCACAGCTGGTACGTGTAGTGGAGGTCCTAAGCCAGGAGGAGCAAGCCAAGAAAACTAGGAACTGCTCCACCAGGGCCAATTAATAGAGTTTGGCCCCTTCTTCCCAAAGAAGTCCCCTTCTTCCAAAAGCATTGTTCAAAACCATAAAGATAAAGAGTGCAGTCGATACTGTAGCTACAGATGAAGAGGCAGAGCAATATGAAATTTAACAGGGAGAACCAGGAAAAGAGACAAATAAGAGCAGTCTTGAGATCACAGTCACCCTCTGTGATCAGGAATGTTGTGCATAAATACTAAGCAGTGTTCACTCAGGAGGAATTGGAAAAGGTCATGGGGAATACGTGAAAACTTTCCTCATAATTCATGTAGGTCAATAAATAGAGAGTGGAATCCTTATTGGAACTAGGGGATTAAGCACAATCTCTAACCCAACTGGCTGAAAGCAAGCTACTCTGACCCAGGAGTAATTTCTGGGAAGCCAGACTTAAAAATAAAATCACATTAATTCTTGGATGTCTGAGAGTATATATGCATACTCAAAGCTGTGTCCTCCTGGGAATAATTAGAGAGAGAAAACCTAAACTGCTAGTTCCTGGCTAAACAGAGAAAAAACATGAACTTGAACTGTGATGGCAGTATGTAAGCCACAAACATGAGCATGTGTGCAAACATACACACACAAACACACATACATCTAATGGTAAGGGAGAGCAATCGGACTAGCCAACAAAGCTGAAGCACAACTATTAGCAAATTTGAGGCTTCTGTTGACCCAGAAGTGATGCCTAGGTAGCCATCGGGAAAGACGTAAAATAGTTAGTTTGGCCAAGTTATTAAATAACTAAATTTCTAGGTAAACATTAGCATCCTGGTTAGGGGATCAGTATCCTGAGATGCTGCAATAAATTGTCTAAAATGTCTAGTTTTGAATAAAAGTTATGAGACATTCAAAACAACAAGAACAACAGTTAAAAAATAAGAAACTTTGACGAAAAGAAAAAATAAAGCCAATAGAAATGTTTTGAAGTGACTTAGATATTGGAGTTGGCAGATAAAGATTTTAAAGCTGTTATTATATTATTGTAATTTTATAAATATGTTCACATATCTAAAGAACACCATGCCCAAATAATTAACGAAGGTATAGTAACAATGTTTCATCAAAGGGAGAATATCATTAAAATATGAAAATTATGTTTTAAAACCTAATGAAAATTCTGGAGATAAAAAGTACAATCACCACAGTAAAAATTTCCCTAGAAGGGCTCAACATTGTATTTCAGGTGGGAGAAGAAGGAATCAGCAAGACCTGAAGGTACATCAATTGATATTATGCAGACTGAAAAACAGAGATTAAAAACAATGAAAAATAAAAGATCCTTGGAGAAGTATGAAACACCATTAAGCATGCCTACATATATTTAACAAGAGTAAGTAAAACAGAAGAAAAAGGAAAAGGTCAGAAATATTTGAAGAAACATTTGCAAAAAATTTGTCAAATGGATGAAAAAAACCAAACTTTTATGCAACCAAGAAACTAAACAAATTCCAAATAGAATAAATACAGAGAGATCACATCTAAACCTGTCCAACTCAAAGTGTGAAAAAGCAAGGTGAAACAAAAAATGTTGAAGCAGTCAGAGAAAAACTGTAGCTAATACCTACAAGTGAACCCCAATAAGATCAACAGCTGACTTCTCATCAGAAACAATGGAGACCTGAAATCATAAGGACAATATATTCAATGAGATAAAAGTTAAAAAAAAAACACCTGTCAGTTATGCATTCTGTATCCAGCAACTCTAACTTTCCAACATGAAGACAAAATAAAAATGTTTCCAAACCAAAAAAGATGTAAATAATGTGTTGCCAGCAGACCTGCTCTACAAGAAATACTTAAAGGAAATTCTTTAAGCTAAAAGCAAATAACACCAGATGACCATTCAAGTACACAGAAAAATAACAGTAAAGAAAATTATATAATTACAAAAGAAAGTATAATTACATATGTCTTATCCTTTTTATTCTTGTTTAAGAGGCTATCGCATAAGCAATGTATATAATTATCTTATTGGGATATGATACATGTAAATGTAACATATTTACCAATAAAAGCACAAAAAAGTTGGCTTGAGCAAAGCTGTATTGATGTAAGGAAATGACACCAAAATGTAACTTAAATATATCAGAGGAAATAGAGAGAATCAGAAGTTGTAATTAAGAAGATTGATACAACAAACTCTCTAAATATACAGTTGCTCTTTATTTTTTTAGCTTTTTAAAAATACAAATATTATATAAGGTAATAATTATAAAAATAGATTATAGGATTTTTAATATGTATACACATAATATGTGTAATAATAACAGCATAAGTTTGGAGAGAATGATTCTATAAAGGAGTAAAGTTTCTATATTTCACTTGAATTATGTTAGTAGAAATCTGTAAGTTTTTGATAAGTTGAGATTATATTGTAAGCTCTAGGAATAATTCAAATAATTAATAAAATAATTTAAAATTACAACTAAAAAGCATGAAGATAATTAAAATGTTGCTCCAGAAAATACACATTTAATACAAATAAGTCACTAAAGGAAGAACAAAGATAGAAAAATAGATGAAGATATATATTAGGCAAAAAGGAAATGGAAGCTATGAATTAAATCATATTAATAATAACATTAAATGTGAATTGATAAAATAATCCATTCAAAGGCAGATATTTTTATATTAGATTTAAAAATAAAACATGTTCCCACTATACTCCAGCAGAGAAAATATACTTTATTTATTTTTCCTTATTTATTTATTTATTTTTAAAGATGGCATTTTGCTGTGTTGCCCATGATGGTCTTGAACTTCTGGGCTCAAGTTATACTATCACCATGCCCTCACCAAGTGCTGGAATTACAGGCGTGAGCCACCACAGCTAGCCAGAAGATACACTTTAGATTAAAAAATATAGTAAGTTCAAAAGAAAAAGCTAGAAGTGTGAAAACAGCCACCACCATAGTAAAGCCGGACTGGCTATACTAAAATTAGAAGAGGTTAAAACAAACAAGTGTTATTAAAGTTAAAGAGGGGCATTTCGTCATGACAAAAAGTCAACGTATTAAAAAGATGAAATAATTATAAACCTACAGGCAACTGACAATATAGCCCTAAAATACAAGAAACAAAAGCTGACACAACTGAGAGAGGGAATTTAAAATTAATATTTGGAGATTTTAATAATCTACTTAAATAACTAATGTAATAGCTTTTCAGAAGCTCAAAAATAAAACACAATATTTGAACAGCACTATCTACCATCTACACCTAATAAAAATCCATAGAAAACTCCACCAAAAATCAGAAAAATACGTTCTTCTCAAAACCTTTTGGAATATTTTCAGAATAGACCATATGCTAGTACAATAGGTTAAAGAGATGGAAAAAGTCCAACATATGTCCTTGGACCACAGTGGAATTAAATTAAAAATAAGAACAAAAAGAAATTTAAGAATTTCACAAATGTGCAAAATTTAAGAATTTCACAAATGTGCAAAAATTAAGCAACATAAATAACCAATAGGTTAAAACAATCACAAGGAAAGGTAGAAAATACTTTGTGATTAATGAAAATTAAAATACGACAAAGTAAAACTTACGAGATACAGCTAAAACAGAGCTCAAACAGAACATTTATAGCTATAAATTCTATAAAAAAGAGTTAAACTTTGAAATCAAATACTTAACCTTCCACCTTGAGAAACTAGGAAAACAAAGGCAAACTAAGTATATACAGAAAACAGAAGAAAAAATAATGATTACAGCATAAATAAATTAAATGATAAATGTATAAACCATGAAGAAAAACTAAGATTGCCCAAAATCTGGTATTTAAAAAGTACAACAAATTGACAGGTCTTCATCTACATTAACCATACAATTTAAAAGGAGAAGATGTAAATTACCAAAATCAGAAAAGAAAGAGAGCAATGCTACCAAACTTACAGAAGTATAAACAATTAGGAAATACTATGAAACTATGCCAGGACACCATGTAACTTAAAAGAAATGAACAAAGTCCTAGAAAGACACAAACTACCAAAAGTAACTTAAGAAATAGAAAATATAAACTGGCTTATGACAATAAAGAGATTAGATCTATAATTTCAAAATATCCCCCTCCCCCCCGCCACCCCGACACACACACACACATACACACACACACACAAACTCAGGCCATGATGGCTTCAGTGGTGAATTATACCAGATATTAAAAGAATCATGATGAATATTGAAAAATAACTGTCTATACCCTAGCAATGAAGAATTCAAAATATAAATTTAAAAATGTCTTCAACTTACAATACCATTTTAAAAATGAAATACTTGAGTAAATTTAAATGCGAAACTTGGTTACTAAAAACAACAAAAGATCATTGACAGAAATTAAAAGAAGATTTAAATAAATGGAAAGACAGGCTGGGCGCAATGGTTCAGGCTGGTAATGCCAACACTTTGGGAGACCAAGGTGCGAGGATCACTTGGGTCCAGGAGTTTGAGACCAGCCTGGGCAACACAGGAAGACCCTGTCTCTACAAAAAAAAAAAAAATATATATATATATATACACACACACACACACACACACACACACATACATGTGCTTATATATATATATATTTATTTATAATTTATGTAATATAAATTATACAATTTTTATATAATTATATAATTAGCTGGATGTTCTGCCACATACCTGTAGTCCCACCCAGCTATTCAACTCCAGAGGCTAAAATGGGAAAGTCACTTGAGCCCAGGAGTTTGGGGCTGCAGTGAGCCGGGATTGTGTAACTGCACTCCAGCCTGGGTGACAGAGCAAGACCCTGTCTCAACAAAAATGAAAACAAATAAATAAATTAAATTAAATAAGTGGAAAGACAGTCTATGGTACATGCTCTGGTACACAGACTTACTTATTGGCACTTTACTTGGTTTCAATGATGCAATTTAATGGGTTCAGAATAAGCTTTTCTATTATTATATCTTTTCATTAAGATGTAAAAATCATTCTACTACCGTTTATATGGCTAGATAGATTGAGGGAGGGCACTTTTTTAGCTGTCCTACAACCTAATGTAGGATGCAAGATGTGAGAAACCCGCTAGCCAGACTCGTACATTTAGTCCAAGGTTTTTCAACATTGGCATTATTGACATTTTAGACAATTCATTTTTATGAGGGAACTATTTTGTGCATTGTAGAAAGTTTAGCAGCACCCCTGGATACTAGTCAAGCTCCGTATTCCCCACTCCCGGCTTTCTCAATGCTCACACTTAAGGCCCTGTCATGACAATAAAAAATGTCTTTAGACACTGCCAAATGTCTCCTGGAGGGGGCGGGGTTAATCACTCCCATGTGAGAATAACTGATTTAGGCAATGACGTAAGAAGCCTCTGAATTCATTTTGCTTTTACTATAAGCTGAGCAGCCCTTTCCTGTATTTCTAGCCTACACATTTTCTATGGGTCTGCCAGTGCAAAGCAAAACACTACCTTGCCATTTACCTTGTATTTGACTTTTCTGCAGTGATCTCCATCTCCTCTCAGGTCCTAAGGAAACCATTAGCCCCCACGTCCCAAAAAAGTCATTAATTGATGAATCATTTTATATTATTTTCTATTAACTTATATTTGTTGTCTTTTTTCCCTACTGAGCCTGTATGTACTTGCTACTAGGAAATATGTCATATATTTTATTTTCTATGTGTGATTAACGAAGTGGAAATGCTCTCTTAATAAATGGTTGGATGTTCCAAACATTATACACACACACACACTCACACATGCATGACATTTCTGAATAGAGATTGCTTCTCCCTTTGTGAGTCTATGAGTTTGTATGTATGAGAACAAGATGTGTATTACTGGGCATTTTAACTAATATTAAGTCTGATTTGTCAAGTGGTTTAACTATTACTTTTTCATAAGTGAAGCATCATTGAAAAAGGTATATTAACTCTTTTAAGAGGCACATATATATAAATGCTACATATGTGTGTAAAACTAAGCCAGGATCTTGGTAAACACACCGTCAAAAGTCACCTGTCAATATTCTATTATTATACAGCTTCTGGTGTGCAGTATGGCACAAATACACATTTGGTGACTGAAACATAAGAAGCAACATTGTACCTACATAGCTTATCTTTAAAATTGTATCATTTTCTGGCAATAGATATTTTCACTTTACTCTAAGCATGCAACCTGGTAACAAATTCTCTCCTGACCTCAGTGTTTCTAAACAGAAATAGCTTTTTGACTTATGATAGCAGAAATAATGCAGGTGTAGAAGGAGTTGTATAAAGAAGTATATTCAGTAAAATTAAGGAGGATCTAGGCCCTTTTGTATATATTCTACTACATGAAAAGAAGTTAGTAATTCTGAGATTATGGCATTCAGTGTACTTTTTAAAGTTATGAAACACTTCAAAGGTTAAACAATGTTATTAAATGGTTTTAGGAGTTCATAAATTAGTCACTATAGATTTTTAAACAAAGGCACTTTAAGATAAAGCAGAATGATTTGGAACTGTATTGATTGATTCCATTAAAAGTGCCAATATATATCCTCATTTCACTTTTCCTTTAGAAATACAATCAAGAAAATGTTGGTACTACTGGTTATAATTTTTAATACTAAATTAGAGTATTTAAGTGTATTCTAATTGATTTTTTTCTACCAAGCAAAAAAGTCACTAAAAATACATTTGAAAAGAAATGTTTCTGCTCTAATGTATCTCAGATGGTAGAATGATTTGGAGAAAATAGCTCTTGGTGAAACATGTAAAAACATCAGTGGGTGGAGAAGTGAGAAATGTTTCATGAATGATTCTTGAGTTGTCAAATATTAAAATAAAATGCATCTTCTATTTTGATTTCTGAATTTAAAAGAGATTCCAAGTAAAGATCTAGTTAATCTATTGTGCCATCTAATTGTGAAAATTACCTAAAATAATATATTTCACGATGGAGAAAATCTCCAGATTTCAAGGTTTCTGAGCCAACTGTGAGGTTGACTCCAACCTAGACGGAGAAGTGAACATGGGACCTGATGAAAAGAGAGAGGAAGTTTAGTTGTTGTTTCTTTATTTTATTTATTTTATGAGTCAAATTGTATTTGAGTAAGAAGTACGGCATGTCAAAATCTGAAGGAAGAGAAGAGAAGAAAAATGAAAAAAAAAAAACACTGTGTCAAAGCAGGATGAAATAATAAAGCAATCTTGGCTCTGCATTGCTCTTTTTAACATGTGACTGTGAATGGTAAGTATATGTATTAGAGTGACTCTTTGATCTAATATTCATTCAGTATGTGTGTATTGTGAAGAAGTAGGTTAGACATTAGTGACATTTGCATAGCTAACAGTCAGTGACCAGCCAGTATAGGGACATGTGGAAGCTTGGACCATGCCCACTTGGTGTCCTTATATTCAGGGAAATAAACAGCAATCTCAAAGCCCACATAATGCCAACCTGTATAGACACACTTGGCTACCTGCCCTATCAATAATCTCCTTTGAGAATCTAGGGCCATTTACTTTGCATATGTAAGCTAAATGTGCCTGCTGGAACTCTGTTAACATTATGTTCTTAGGCAGAAGGAACTTTGTTGAGTCTGAGGTCACTCAAACCCTGGCTTACTAGCCAGTAAGTCTAGTTTTATATTCTGCCTCAACGAGAACAACCAAGTTCTTGTTTTTTTTCTTAACTATTGATTATTTATTTATTTTATTTTTTTAATTTTTTTTATTATTATACTTTAAGTTCTAGGGTACATGTGCACAACGTGCAGGTTGGTTACATATGTATACATGTGCCATGTAGGTGTGCTGCACCCATTAACTCGTCACTTACATTAGGTATATCTCCTAATGCTATCCCTCCCCCCTCCCCCTACCCCCAACAGGCCCCGGTGTGTGATGTTCCTGTTCCTGTGTCCAAGTGTTCTCATTGTTGATTTACTTTCCTATGGCAAATCTCCATTATTACCGTTTCTACTTACAATATACAGTGCTGTGTATCTGTATAAACTACCAAGTTCAGCTGTATAGTATCTTCCTCAACTGATGATACCTGGATAGTCTTTTTCAGTTTAAACAGCATTATGTCTCAACATAGGAGCTACCTTTACAGAAAAAAAAATATATGAAGAAGGTACAGAAAAAATTAGAACATATGCCAGACTGATTTGCATAGGTATAAAAAGGACAAAATATGAGAAGCTTAGCAGAAATGGCTAGAGTAGGTGACACTGCATGGTAAGTGTATGGCATGACCTCACCTTTTCTTGATGTATATTGGCAAAGAATTGGATACTCATTTCCTTTAAATAAAATGATAAACCCTGAGATAAACACATTTCTTTGGATATTTTGTACAGCTTTCCTCTTATTGAATCTCACTACCTATAAAGTCATTTCAGAAGTGCTATATGTGTGACCTCTTTTTGAAAGAAAGTAGACATTGTTTTAATAAAAAAGTACTTTTTTTCCTTTGACTCTAACTTTTATTTGCATAGTTTAAAGTGCTTTACTGCCAGAAAAAATCACTGCATTTACCCAGCCATAGTAATGGTGATAACAGGGAATTTAGATTCTGATAAAATGAAATAACAATATAAAGGTTTATCCTGAATTCATTAATTTGTATCACTAAAGTAAAGTGAACTACCAATAAAACACATGTGCTACAATATACACCATAAGGGCAGGTATGAAACATATTCTAAGAGATTATGTGACTATTCATCATGGGAAATGTGTCTACCTACAGATCATCTGTGCACAAACTTATATGCATGTACATGCACATTATTTGAACAAATAAATCTCTGCTTTTTTGTCTTTCCCCCTGGAGCTCTGGCTATCTTTCCATTTTGCTGTTCAGATTAAAATACTGTCAAAACCAGGCATGATTCTCCATCATTTGTTTTATTATGGTAACATTTACCTTCATTTGAACAGTCACTGGCCACAAATCTTCATATGTTATGTTATAGTACTGACTTTCTGATATATAACAATGTATAGAATTCTCAGTAGAATGCACATAATTCAGAATTATGTAACTGAATGACCATTAGAACTGAAAAAGGTTTACTGAAAAGAAATCAAAGAAAAATAAAATCAGCATATACCATTTCTAAATTGCTAACATTAAACCTTAGTGTGTTCATGAACAAACTTAATTCCATTTTCTGACAAATAAACCAAAGCAAAATGCAATGATTTTCATCTCTTTAGCAGTATTAGGCACAAAAATGCCATTCTCTGAAATTCATATCCATCAGACTAAAATGACTGAATTTACATCAGCTATTTGATGGAATAAAATAAATTGTTTTAATAGGACATACCCAGTGGATCAATGTTTCCTGCTTTGAAAATGAACATCTTAGTTTTCCCTAGGCATTTGTGGGAACAAGAGATCATTGTTCTATGACATTGTTTCATTCCACTGACATTTCTGAACAGAGAATGCTTCTTCCTTTGTGAGTCTATGAGTTTGTATGAAAACAAGATGTATATCACTGGGGCATTTTAACTAATATTAAGTCTGATTTGTAAAGTGTTTTAACTATTTATTTTTCCTAAGTGAAGCATCATTGAAAAAGGTATATTAACTCTTTTAAAAGGCAAGGATACTCTTATTGACTAAATGACTGAATTGATTCATTAAATAGTGCCTTAACTGCCTAAAATAGTAAATGCAACTTCAAAAGGTGTCAAATTTGCAACATGGAACATCTCTGGCACTAAAATAATCAATATAACCATTCCATTTTCCATTTTCTGAAGAATTTTATGGCTATTTAGTAGAGTTCTTTGCCCTTGTTTTTATTTATTTTTTTCATTTCCAGCATATTCTATAGGCTTAAATGATACAGCATGCAGAGAAAAAAAATTAACTGCTGTATTTACAGTTCAGATTAAGGTGAAACAGAGCAGACTACTATAATGAATCTTTGAAAAATCTCAGAAACTCACTATTACGTAGAAATTATGGTGGCCTGGGTGAATTAGAATTTTGATGGTTTTTGTTTGTGTTTTAGTTCTTCAGCAATGACTTAGTGCTGAATTTAAGCAAACAAGCATTCTATATAATACTTTAGAAACGTTTTTAAGGACTTCAGAGACCATAGCTGTAAGTACTTTAGTAGATAATATACATAGACACAAGAAAATGTAATTATCATACATTTTAAATGTACATAATTTATTCATTTAACAAATTATTTTAGCAACATGGACTACACCAAATGTTAGGAATACAGAATTATTATAAGCCCTTGAAGTCTTCAGTTTAAACCCCATTGTCTCCACATGTATATACAAACAAGTACCTATATTTGCTTATGACTTCTCTGAAACTCATTTTCAAAACAAAAATAAATGAATAATATATGAATTACCTTATCATCCCATCAACAAAATGATCAATCTGATTTATTACCTATGTCTTCTGTTTCTTTCCCCTATAATGATAGCTCAAGCTTTCTTCTTTCTTACAATGGCAAATCTTCCATTTGTTTGAAAGGTCTTGTCTCTTCTTGTCAGCACAGAATGTTTTGACTTCTTTCACTAAGTTATGAAAAAATTGAGTTTTACCTTCTTTAAATTACTACTGTTTGAAGCCTCTGTGAAAAGAAGCTGACCTGAGTATTTGCTAATACACTGAACTTTCTGATTCACCAGGTCTGGAATTGATCTATCTAATGTTGCACTTTGTGTATCTTTGGTTAAAGAAGCAATTCAGTGAGGACCAACCCTCATAAGGCACAACCAGCAGTGTAAGAACCTCTTCTACAAGAAGACTAGAAACTTCTTTTAAAATAGAGGTGCTACAGAGAGAGTCCTTAAAGTCTCTCTGCATAGTAGTTATAAGTAATCTCTAAATTCTTTACTTTCTCTAGTCATAAATCTGAATACAGATAATAAGGGTTTTCTTTCATTTTCTAGTTAATGTCTATTACAATAAGACTCTTATCTATAAAATAAGCAAACAAATGATTACCAGAAGAAACAACTCATACCTAGAAACCTTGTAAACACTTTGTAGATTGATTCTTCTTCCCTCCTTATTAGTGAAGAAGATAAAGACCTTAATTTTATCCTTGTGTCCACTCCCAATCAACCAAACTTGACCAAAATTTTCTTGGTCTAAAATTTTCTGGGTAGATAATTTAGTCCAGTCTACTCATTATATAATATTTATTAAATATACTATATGATAATAAATATATAAGTAATAAATATACAATGAGTAGATTAGACTAGACGGTCTTCCAATCTACTCATTATATAATATTTATTAAATATATTATAATAAATATGTAAACATTATGTAATATATAATTATATAATGAGTAGATTGGACTAGTATATTTATTTATTTATATAATGAGTAGATTGAACTAGATGATGTACCCAGAAAATTTATTTCCATTCCCAAATCCTGTGATTTGTGAGAGTTAATATATTAGCTAGTGAAAATAATAAAATCCCCATACTAGCAAGGGATTTTACTAGAATTAAAGCTTCCATTTAGACATGTGAGCACTTTGGATACAGCAGTATTAAATAGACTGGGTACCTTTTGCCAATAATTTCCAATAGTAAGACTATCTCCAATTAGTGCTTTAAAGTTTAGACCAGTGTTGTTTTTCCAATATGTTTCCATTTTGTAATTACCAAAGTATGGTAAAAAGACCCAGGTTTAAATTTTGTAATTATGTTATTTTTCACTGTACTAAGAACACTTTACATGAGGTCTATGCTCTAAATAAAAACTTCCATGCATAATACAGATTGTTAACTATAGGCACAATGTTGTGCAGCAGATCTCTAGGACTTACTAATCTTGTTTAACCAAATTTATACCCATTAAACAGCAACTGCTCAATTATCCCTTCCCCAGCCCCTGGGAACCACCACCTTCTCTCAGTTTCTATGAGTTTGAGTATTTAAGACACCACATATAAGTGTAATCATGCACCATTAGTCCTTCTGTGACTAACGTATTTCACTTAGCATAATATACACCAGGTTCATCTACATTATTGCACACGCCAAGATTTCCTTTTTTCAAAGATAGAATAATATTTTATTGTATGAATACATCACATTTTAAAAATTCACTCATTTGCTGAAGACTGTTAGATTGCTTCATATCTTGGTTATAGTAAATAATATTGTAATGTGTATGGGAGTGAAAATGTCTCTTTGAGATGCTGATTTCAGTTATTTTGAATATATACCCAGAAGTGGGATTGCTGAATATGCTAGTTGTATTTTCAATTTCTGGGTGTACATATCCTGCCCAAGATTAGGGAAGTTTGGGGCCTTTATTTCTTTAAATAAACTTTCTACTCACTTCTTTTCTCTTCTGCTAAAATTCCTATAATGAGATATTTGTTTGCTTAATGATGCCTAATAAGTACCTTAGATTTTCTTCACTCTTTTATCATTCTTGTTTTCTTTCTACTCCTCTGATGGGATAATTTCAAATGAACTGTTTTCAAGTTTTCTGGTTCTTTGTTGTGCTTGATCAAGTCTACTGTTGAACCTCTCTAATGAATTTTTTTATTTCAGTTATTATATTCTTCTGCTGCAGAATCTCTAGGGTTTATTTAATGTATAATTCTCTTTGTAGAAGTTCTCATTTTGATTCTGTATTATAGTCCAAATTTTTGTTTAATTATCTATCTGTGTTCTCTTATAACTCATCGAGCTTCTTTAAAATAAAAATTTTGAATTCTTTGTCATGTAAATAATAGATCTCTATGTCTTTAGAGTCTCAATTTCTTCTGAATCAGTTTATTTTTATTCTTTTCATACAGAATTTTGGTCAATATATCATTTTTAAATAGATGTTCCTATAGGGGTAGAAGATCTGAGACTTCTTATTTTTCCATCTTGTTGATGTTTCTCTGTGTTTTTGATTTGTGAAATGGATAATTTTTACAAAAACTGTGATGCCAGGATATCATTATTAAAAATAGTTGTGGCAAAAAAGTGATGATGTTATTTTTTATTGCTTTCACAAATTTACAGTAACATGGCAAACAAATGAGTTTGACTATTATTTGTGTAATTTCACCAGTAAGCGTTAATTGTGATCACAATAGACATTGTTAAGCATTATGCTACTTAACACATACTTAAAGTACCATTAATCTATTACTGTGACCTCATTTTGTCTACAATCACTTTAATTAATGACAGTTAAATCTAAAATCATATTCATATATTGGATAGTGTGTGTCTGTTACATATTAAGTTGCACATTTACTAATTCTCCAGAATCTAATAAAAGTAAAACTTATGTTTCATATTATTCTATTGAATGAAAAATGGGCAGGTTTATCAAACAGACCACATCAGTACTTACAAAATTCTATTTATAGAAAGCCTGTTTATGAATATTTTAAAACATCCTTTGTAGGAGAAAATCAATGCTAGTAATTTAAGTATTATATTAATACTCAATACATTAATGCTATTACTACATTGAAAATTCTGGGAGTAAAAAGTAGTCTTGGCTGAAAATACTAAGAAATCACAATAAATAAGAGTTAGAGTATAATATACAAAGTTAGATCTCTGAAAAGATGCATATGCAAAATTTACAATGCATTTTTTTTCAATTAACTTGTATTAAGTGTTGATATGACTTAGATCTGTGCACCCACCCAAATCTCATGTTGAATTATAATCCACAATGTTGGAAGTGGGGCCTGGGAGGAATGTGATTGGATCATGGGGGTGGATTTTCCTCTTGGTACTGTGTCACAATATTGAGTGAACTCTTAAGGGATCTGGTTGTTTAAAAGTGTGTGACAGCTCCCCTTTCCTCTCTTGCTCCTCCTGCCATGTAACATGTTCCTGCTTCTCTTTTGCCTTCTGCCATGATTGTAAGCTTTCTGAGGCCTCCCCAGGAGCCAAAGGCTTTAGGCTTCTTGTACTGCAGAACCTGCAGAACTGTCAGCCAATTAAACGTTTTTTTCTTTACAAATTACCCAGTCTTAGGTATTTCTTCATAGCAGTGTGAGAATGAGGTAAAACAGAAAATTGGTACTGAGGAGTGGGGCATTGCTATAAAGATACCAGAAAATGTGGAAGCACCTTTGGACCTGGGTAATGGGCAATGTTTGGAAAAGTGTGGAAAGCTCAGAAGAAGACAGAAAGATGAGGGAAAATTTGGAACTTCCTAGAGACTTGTTAAATCGTTGTGAACAAAATGCAGATAGTGATATGGATAATAAAGTCCAAGCTAAGGATGTCTCAGATTTACATGAGGAACTTATTTGGAGCTGGAGTAAAGGTCATATTTGCTATTTTTTTTTTTTTTGACGGAGTCTTGCTTTGTCACCAGGCTGGAGTGCAGTGGCACGATCTTGGCTCACTGCAACTTTCACCTCCCAGGTTCAAGCAATTCCCCTGCCTCAGCCTCCTGAGTAGCTGGGACTACAGGCGCATGCCACCACACCTGGCTAATTTTTTGTATTTTAGTCGAGATGGGGTTTCACCATGTCGGCCAGGATGGTCTCGATCTCCTGAGCTCATGATCCACCCAACTCTGCCTCCCAAAGTGCCGGGATTACAGGCATGAGCCACTGTGCCCAGCCCCACATTTGCTATGTGTTAGAAGAAAGTCCTTGCTCTAGATATCTGTGGAACTTTGAACTTGAGAGTGATGACTTAGGGTATGTGGTGGAAGAAATTTCTAAGCAGCATAACATTCAAGAAGTGATCTGGCTGCTTCTTATAACCTATGCTCATATGAATGAGCAAAGAAATGACCTAAAATTAGAACTTACATTTAAAAGAGGAGCTTGGCCATGTGGTATAAAAGGAAAGCCATTTCAGGAGAGGAAATCAAGGTGGCTGAAGAAATTTGCATAACTAAACTAAAGGCAAGTGCTAATATCCAAGACAATGAGGAGAAGGCCTCAAAGACATTTCAGATACCTTCATGGCAGCCTCTCCCATCACAGGCCTGAAGGCCTAGGAGGACAGAATGGTTTCATGGGCCAGGATCAGAGCCTTGCTGCTCAGTGCAGCCTTAGGACACTGCTTCCTATGTCCTGGCTGGTTGGTCTCCAGCATTAGCTCAAAGCCTCAAGCCACTACTCCAGAGGGTGCAAGTCATAAGCCTTGACATCTTCCATGTGGTGTTAAGCCTGTGGGTGAGCAGAATGTAAGAGTTGAGGCTTTGGAGCCTCCACCTATGTTTCAGAGGATGTATGCAAAAGCCTGGATGTCCAGGAAGAAGACTGCTGTAGGGACAGAGCCTTCATGAAGAACCTCTACTAGGGCAGTGCAGAGAGGAATGGTGGGGTTGGAGCCCCCCCCCCACACACACACAGTGTCCCCACTAGGGCAATGTCTAGTGGAGCTGTGAGAAGAGAGCCACCCTTATTCAGACTGAAGAATCATAAATGCACCAGCGGCTTGCACCCTGTACCTGGGAAAGCCACAGGCATTCCACACCAGCCCTTGAGAGCAGCTTCAGGAACTGAGCTCTGCAAATCCACAGGGATGGAGATGCCTAAAGTCTTGGGAGCCCATCCATTGCATCAGTGTGTCCTGGATGTGGGACATGGCATTGAAGGAGGTTATTTTGGTAATTTAAGAATTTAATGACTGCCACACTTTTGTGCATACTTGCATGGGACTGGTAGCTCTTCTGCTTTGTCTGATTTCTCCCTTTTGGAATGAGAGTATGTACCCACTGCCCATATGCCCATTGTATCTTGGGAGTAACCAACATGTTTTGATTTTGCAAGCTCATAAGTGGAAGGGACTAGCTTTGTCTCAGAGGAGACTTTGAACTTTGGGCTTTTCAGTAATGCTAGAAGGAATTAAGACTTTGGGGGAATGTTGGGATGGAATGATCATATTTTGCAATGTGAAAAAAAACCATAAGATTTGGAAGGATCAGGAGTAGAATGATATAGTTTATATCTGTGTCCCTGCCCATGTTGAATTGTCATCTCCAATGTTGGAGGTGGGAGGTGATTGGATCTTGGGGGTGGATTTTCCCCTTGGTACTCTGACAATAGTGAGTGAGTTCTCATGACATCTCATTGTTTAAACCTGTGTGGCACCTCCCCTGGCCCCCTTGCTTCTTTTCCTGACATGTAAGACCTGCCTGCTTCCCCTTTGCCCTCCACTGTGATTATAAGTTTCCTGAGGCCTCCCCAGAAGCAGAAGGTGCTATGCTTTCTGGACAACCTGCAAAACTGTGATCCAATTAAACCTCTTTTCTTTATAAATGTTCCAGTCTCAGGTATTTGTTTTATGGCAGTGCATAAATGGACTAATACCTTATATTAGGTATAGCATGATATAATACCTTATCTTAGGGATAGCATGATACAGTGCCATTTTTCTGCCCTCATAAACCATACGTTTTACCAGAAAATGTTTATATTGTTGTATGTCTCTTTACTGATTGCTATCTTATGAGGTCCATGTTGTCTTACATTTTAATACATGATGTCTGTATTACTATGATTGTTACAAAATGACTAATTGAGTTATTACCAATAGTTTATCAAAACTATGCCTACATTCTTAAGGGTATATACTACTAAATTTGCTTGCCTTTTCTTTGTTTAATATGTTTGTTTTTCTAAGGCTGCTATAACAAAGAACCATAGATTGGACAGTTTAAACATATAAATTTGTTTTTTCACAGTTCTGGAGGCTAGAAGTCTGAAACCAATGTGTCTACAGAGTTGGATTCTTCTGAGTCCTCTTTTCTTGGCCTAGGAATAGCTGTCTTCTCCCTCTGTTTTCCTATTTTTTTGGTCTCTTTTGATGAAAACCCACTGTAATGATCTCATCCTAACAAAATTAGCTCCTTAAAGACCCTATCTTCAAACAGGTTGTATTCTGAAAACCTGGGTGCTAGAGCTCCAACATATGATTTTAAGGAACACAATTATTTCTTAACATTTCATACATCCATTTAACTGTGTACTGTGAAGAGCACAGATGCTAGAGCTGCAGTGCCTGGTTTTAAACCCAACCCCACTGCTTATTAGTTGTCAGCAATTAGGGAAATTACATACATTTTGTGAATCATTTTTAAATGAGAAATACTGGAAGGACTTATATTATAGAATTTCAAGTATTAATTGGATAATTGTAAGTTGTGTGCCACATGGTAAACTATTTAAATGTTAGTTATTATTCTTTAGATTACTGTCATAGTTTTTAATTTCATCATAAGCCTTTAGACTATATGAAATTTTAAAATCTTTTCTGTGGGGAATTAATTCTGAAACCATTTTTGAACTCTATTTTAAAATTATAATTCACGTTCAAACTAATGAGCCCACAGTTATGTGTCATTGATCTAATGCAATATTAACAGTGATTTCTTGTCTCATAATTTTGTTAAACAGTGATCTTTATAATTTATATATGGTATACTTCAAATTTCCAATAAAATAGTTTCAATTTAGTAAATTATTGTTCACCAAATGTACATTTTGTTTATTCAATTTTATAAATCTATTTTGCAATTTATTTCAAAGTATTTTAATTTGAAATATATACAATTTACCATGCATGGCCAGAAACACACAGGTGAAAAACACACAGTTCTTATTTTCAACAAAAGAAAGTAAGGCGCAGAATGTAATAACTATAAGAATATGTTTTAGGTGCATTTTCTGGAGATATAGGTGAAATAAAATGACATAACAAGCAAAATGCAACCCTGTTTTGAGAGAAAGCTGGAAGGATATTAGGACCAAATCAAAGGTGGAATTTTTGCTTAGCTATATAAGAAAAAATAAATCATTGGTGAGATTATAAGATCACAGAAGCTTTTCCATTGATCCTGAAAGACTTCTACTTGCCTGTAATACCTGTTATCAAATGTTTAAAAAGCAATTAAATTCTGTTTCAAGACCTTCTATTTCTGCCTTTAGGACCCAAAATCAGCATTTACATAAGGCTCTAGAGTGAACACAGAGCAGAGCTCTTACTTATTAGTGATCAGAAAATAAACAAAATATTGTAAAACATATTTAAGGTGTTATGAATCATTTGAACACTGAGGTTTGTAGAGAACAAAAATGCTTTGGGACATGTGACAAGGTGATATGGTTTGGCTGGGTCCCCACCTGAATCTCATCTTGAATTGTAGCTCCCATAATTCCCACCCGTCACGTGAGGGACCCAGTGGGAGATAATTGAATCATGTGGGTAGGTCTTTCTTGTGCTGTTCTCGTGATAGTGAATAAGTCTCACGAGATCTGATGGTTTTATAAAGAGGAGTTCCTCTACACAAGTTCTTTTGCCTGCCATCAGGTAAGATGTGACTTTGTTCCTCATTTACCTTTAGCCATGATTATGAGGCCTCCCCAGCCATGTGGAACTGTGAGTTAATTAAACCTCTTTCCTTTCTAAATTACCTACTTTTGGGTATGTCTTTATTAGCAGTATGAGAATGGACTAATTCACAGGATATCTGACACATGTCCTTTTTATCCCCAATTCCACCCTAAATATGGGTTTCTTAACATTACAGAAACAGTTCTTTTCTTTCCACAGAGTCTTAGATATTCTTTTAAAAAGTATATATGCTCTCACCAAAATGAAGCATGTCTTTGCTTGTGCTAAGTATACTTGCAGTGATGAGTAACTTGCAATGTTATTCACTGTTAGCTACTATGGTAGAGTTATTTATTTATTTATTTATTTATTTTTATTTTTGACATAAATGTGTGTGCCCCAAACCTCAGCATTACACAATATACTCATCTAACAAATCTGCACATATCCCTCTGAATCTAAAATAAAAGTTGAAATTATTTTAAAGAGACAATAATATTTAGGTATATCCTCATTCAAACATTTTTTTAAATGTGGAATCACGTGATGAAATAAGTCCCTCAATTTAAAATGTATAATAGTTTGCCTAACTGTGGGAGCCTTTTCGCCATACTTGTTCCTGAGCATGTGTGGGAGCTACGATGTAAGGTACAGCCCCATCTCTGCCCTAGTTTGTATGTCATCATCTTTCCCCTGAGTTGTTTAGTGGAAGATTTTTATCTTTTTCTCCTGTGTATGGTCAACATCTTTATGCTCAAAGTTGCCTGCAACTAGCAGGCTATTAGAAAGCAAGTCAAGCACTAAAAACCTTAAAAGTTGGAGTACTCAAGTGCCTTGTGAATGCTTAGACTTTGAGGATTCAGAACTCTTTCTAAAGCTCTGAAGGACGTTTTATCTTTGCTCTGCTCTACAGATAATTTTCTGAGCTTATCTTGTGTCTTACAAAAATGTTCAGATTTTGATACCTGTATTGACATCTGTATTGTTATATGCCTTACTGTGGTCTCAACTGACATTATCCACTTTTACTTCCAGTAACTTGAATTGGTACTCATTTATAACTTTCTACAAATAAAATTAGGTTAAAGTAAAACAGTATGAAATATTGAAGAATATAAATCACAGAGGATGAAAAGCATTCAGAAGGCTGTACAGAATTGGAATGCAATAGTCCCATTTGCTTTATCTCATGATGATACTTAGATTTGCAGATTAGGTATATGCATATGTGTGAGGCCAAGGTTTCTTGTTTGCTAATTTTAGCTGAGTACTAATTTTCAGAATTACCTTCCTTAACAATACTGATTGCCTCACTAAATTAGTAGTCAATATTTAATCAAGACAGCAATGACATTATTCAATTATTGGGGCTGGGCCATGAGCAATATCTGAAAATGGCTTCAGGTATCACACATAGAACTCTATGTGTCACATAATTCCAATATAATTCCCTAAGTTTTAGGTAAAACATAGGTGAAAAAACATGTATCATTGACTGCCTCTAGTCTTAAAGACATACACACAAGCATAGCACATTCCCAGATTTTGATTTGTAACCAAAGTGGATACAAACTCCAAAAGAGCTCAGTGTGGATACTATTAATTATCATGCTTTAATTAGGCAAGATATTTTTCATTTTAAAGTTGTCATTGGCAATCACTTTTACTGTATATCTTTCCAAATACTACAGTATTTAGTGTCATGGTTAGTATTGCCTTGGAAGAAATATGGTTGCCAGTACAAATTCCTCTAAGAATCACATGTGCTCTTTCTTTTCCGAACTTGAATGCAAAAATTTGATTCCACTGACTGGAACATAGGTCTCTAAATTTATTTGCAAAAACCCTTACTTTAGTATAACTTGTTTTGTGCTTACATGACAATTAATGTCATTTGCAGGTTTGGCAGTTTAGTCTAAAAAGTTTCAAAAAATATTAGATATTTTAGAATAATCTGTAATTCTTTTATATTTAGAAAAAAATGTATTCTGCTTTTCTTCATTTTGCATTTAGCTTTAGCACACTAGCTCCACTTGGAGACGATGTGTGCCACTTACGTATGCTAGAACCATATTCCATGATAGCCTACATTTTATGGTGTTAAAAGTGCTATTTGTATTTTACAACAGTTGTCACTCAATCAAGGTTTTCACTTCCTTAGAAACATAAAGCAAGTTATTAAATCTTGTGAGTCTTACATCCTTCATCTAAGGAATTACTAGAAAAAATATGTATCTTCCTTATCGTTTTTTAAAAATATAAATTTAAAATGATGTACTATTTACGAGGAAGTTTATCACTCATTCATAAATGAGGGCCTGTAAAATTGTCAAGTTTTAACAAATATTACCACTGTCTCCTCTTTGGGCTTTATTCAATAATTCTTTATTATCATTCTTATAAATGTTTCTAATATTTTAAGGGAAATTTCAAGGGTATATCCTTTGATAAAAAACTTTTTATGTAAAATTAATCAAACAATGATTTTATGTTACTTCAGATATTTTCTTCAAGAATTTTAAACTACATTACTTGGAAATAGACTCTGAATGAGTATCAACAAGTTGGAAAACAGACAACATTCAGGAAGAAAGTCCAATAAGCTATAATAAAATACACCAATAACACAAATAATACACTCTACAATGAAACTCTTCTCAGTTATCACTAACTTTTTGCTTTGCTTTGGGCATTCCAAGGCAGCCATAGAGAAGATAATGTATATGAGGAATAAAGTGGATGGACAACATTTTAAAAAATGAAGCATATTTAATTACACAAATTTATATTTACATGAATCCATGTGAATAATTTTTATTTTGTTTTGAACTTAACAATATATCTGTCATATCCTGGAAATGTTTTCCACTATGCATAGGCTAGTTACATAACTCACTTCATTTTATAGATTTAATGCTTCCGAGGATATATCAGTTTACAAAATTATCTGAGATTATCAGTTTTAAAGGTCCAGCAGAAAAAATAAGACAACCTACCAGAAAGGCCTATGATTTAAATAAACATTTTCCAAAAAACCAATTTTTGTTAAAAATGCCTTGAGATACCGTCACTACTATAAACATAAATGCTTATGATAGAATAATATGTTTGCTTTGATCACTCTTAGTAAGAGCAAAACGTGTTTCTTAAGTTGTATCGGGTATATTTTCTACCAAAATTCTCAAAGCCCGTGCTCATGCAAATAGTTCTGTTAAGGCAAATATCATTATACCCAGTTTCCATATCACACACATTCATACACAGCTAGACACATTTTCTGGTGGAGATTTAAACAATGGTATGGAATTCTGCAGTCCCTCCTATCTATATATTCTTTCACTCTGAATATGTACCCTAAATAATAATTCTTATACTTCATTTCTTTATACAAATATTATTTTTCTTGTGTTGGTGTTTGTAAACTAATACCTGCATATAGGAAATAAAAAAGTGATAGAAAAATGGGAGTAGTCATAAGATTGGCACTTCAGATAGGTCGATGTATGGATAATCATAACAGCAATTATAGAATTATTACATTTTTTTAATAAGTAAGATAAATAGCACAATGAAGATATTGTATTGTTCTGGAAATTTCAAAAATGCTAATAATATAAAAAAATTATAAACGCTCAAATAGAAAAGAAGAAAACACTCTGCACATCTAACCATCCTAACAATAATATTTTCCTATGTTTACTTTTCATGGCAGTTGTCATGTCAGTGAGCTTTAATACCTTCCTGTACACATTTAGCATTATTTCAAAAGTCTATTCATGTAACTGCATTCATCATGATGGCACATAATATCCCATCCAGAGAATCATCAAATGAACTGTTTATTATTGCACACTTGTGCTTTATTTTTGTCTTGTGCTAATATTTGTCAATCACTATCTATAGTTCCAGTTATTATACTAACAGCTTCTAGGCTTTAACTTCCATAAGGATTATTTCCAATGATTCCTGGAATAATGCCATGGTGACAACAGAATGGACATATTATTTTGCATCTTCTCTATTATATTTTGAGATTGATGTACCAGAAGCAGAATTACTATGTCAAAAGTTATAAATGTTTCTTGGTCAGATATTGTACAAAAGAGTTGTACCAAGTTCCACATACCAAACAGGTTGTACCAAGTTAGAATGCTACTAGGTTTATAAGACAGCATCCCTTTCAGTCTTTCCTTTTTAATCCAAAATGTTTAGCAAGTTCAAAAATAAAGTTCTGTAAACATACAAATAATTCAGATTAAATATCTAAAGGAAATTTATAGTTACCAGAAGAAAAGATATATATTTTATAAAATTGTTGCATAATTAGCTTCTTTCTTTTTTCTTTTCTTCCTAATCTCAAGGTGTTCATTGATCATGATCATGAGTAGGCACTGTGCGAGATTCAGGGAAAATGAAGATACATAAACAAGGCTGAGGAAATGCCTTCTTATGTCTTTTATATGTATTTCGTTATTTCACTCTCACCACAGCCATTTTAATCTGCCCATTTTTTTCTGATAAAGAAACTGAGACTCAAAATAATAATAATGTGCCAATTATGACATAGCTAGTAAATAATAGAGCAAGATTCCAAGCCTAAGAGTGTATAATTCTATTCCTTTGTAACACTAACATTTAATTTGTACTCTATGGGTGTAGGTTGGAAACTAAAATAGTGTTTAATTTTAATATTTTTACGAAGTCTATATTTCTTTTGGCATGTGGAATCAACTAATAAAATTTTAAAATAATTTTTATTTTTCTTAAAATTAATACATTTCCTATAAATATATAATTATAAACTTTTATTAAAATTTCCAATTTGCCTAAGACTATTTTTCAATATATTTTCTTATGTTTTATCTAAAAGAAAAAATCTTAGCAATGGTATTTTGGAAATGATAACCTATTTTCATCTTATAAGAATAATAAGGTAATTTCCAAGCACTCAACTGTCCAAAACACCAAACAAAACAAAATAAAAGCAATTAAAGTATTTGCGGTTTCAAATTCTCCTTTCTTTAAATTTCTGTTATAGTATGTTGAAAATATAAACCACAAACCCTTTTTAAAAACTATGTACAGACAAACAACTTTTTCTTCACCTTTGAAAATGTTGGAACTAACATTTAAAAGAAAAAAATGGATATTTAAGCAAAATTTTACTTTTGTAAGTGCTTGATAAGAATGTGGTTTTTAACTACCTTGTGAAATTTTAATACGATTAGGAAGAGCTTTTTTCTACAAATCAGCCACATATCATATATTTTATTTTTTCATTACTTTATAACACAAAGACCAAAATCCTGTTCTCTCTGCTATCAGTTAATAAAACATTTCCTGAATTATTTAACTTCCTTACAAATTCAAACCATTTTTATGTTTTTATCACTTTTCTGTCAACAGTCAAATTCCAAAGGGAAACACTATTTATGTTCATGTTTGCCTTTATTTAAAATTGTTTCATTTTAAAAGGTGTAGCAAGAGCAGTGCTGTGTTTGTTCGACTCTGGCTGATATGTGTTATTATGGGTTGACTTTGAGTAAATTGCCATCTTGTTTGCTTAGAAAAATAAAGATAGAGCTAATTGAATGAAAACACCATACAAAGGATTACAACAGTCCATTTTCTTTATTTGAAATATGTCAACACTGAAATATGAATTTGAAAGTACTATATGTAAAATATAGCAAAGATTAAAATGGTTCTTGAAGATATCTTTTGTTTAAAATAAGGTAATTTACATGCCAGAAATCATATTAATTTTCTGTGGCAAGCACATTTTATATTTCAGAAGAAAGTTATTGACTTAATATTTACAGAGGCATTTTTGTTGTTTGAAATCATTGCATTATTACAGCTGCTTTAGTCTGTTAATGTTTGTTCATATTAATCAGAAGCTTGAATAATACATACGTTTATCATTAAATGCCCTTATAGTTTGAAAAGTCTTATATTTTCCTACAGTTCGTTTGTTAGGGAAAATGTCTTAATGCTATTAACATTTTTTTAAAGATTTTAAAACATTTTTTATGTTGTCCTTAGATATTCAAAAGCAAGATAAATTATAATGTGATCAAAAATACGATTGGGCTTTTAAAAATATGTGCAATACAAGTAAAAAATAAATAATGCCTATAATAATTTCTGTATTATATATACATTTTTGGTTTGTAGCACAAAATGCATCAATTTAAACAATGTCTCACACATTGTTTTAAATCACTCATTTTTGCAATACTTTATCTTTTTTTAAAATAAAATAACATTCTATAGTGCAACTTTCTTTAAAACATGAACACTTTGAAAAATCAATTAGTCATTTGCAATGCAAGATATTCTAAACTTATAACATCAGTTTTTCTCCTCTAATTAATTTATCTCAATTAACCAAACAATACAGTCAGTTAGGTAAATTATAGTTTATCATCATTGTATATGTTCCAAATTCAATCCAATTGCTTTTTTAGTTTGTAGACACAGATTGTGAATGAGGGTTTTCCTAGACAAAAGTTGTTCCATGAATGATCTTTTCTCCTTATGTTCCTCTTTGGTGTCTTCGTGTGGTATTTTAATATCAGGTTTCTTCCAAGCTGGTATTCTGCAGAATGACTTTTTTTTTTTTTTTCTGACTGATTTTTCCTACCCTTGGATGGATAGGAAATTTTCTTGGAATTAATTTTATTTGGAATTTATTTTATTAATCTGATGAAATTACTTTTGTTTTTCCAAAAGTTAATGATAATGATAGATTAATGTATTGTTCCAAATAGTAATATATTTGCATTTTAACCTTTCCTTAGTCCTTGGATAGAATCAAGGTACACTGTAAGGAGAAGTGTTTGGAGGCTGATGAGTCAGTGGTCACTTGTCTTACTCCATTGTCAGGTACTTAGAGGTATTGGTACGGCTGTTGATCTTCCTTAGTTTTGAGAGGCAAGTCTCAAAACAGAAATCAGAGTGTGCTGTCGGAAATCTTCAAAACAGAAACTTCATCATGATGAAGTCTTATTCATCATTCATGTATTAATAGCTGTTCTCTCTTCTCACATGTAGTTCTACTTTAGATAGCATCTAAAGCACAGACAGACCCTATTGCAGAGTTAAAAAAAGATGTCTGTCTTCAACATTTATGATAGTGGGTAAGAAATCCCAAGGTTTGTGGTTTTTATTTTTATTTTTTCAAATGCATTCTGTTAAATAGAGACATGTTCTGGGACACCTTGGTCAAATTTCCCCATGTAAGTACAGCATTTTGTATCATGCAACATACAATTGGAAACAGATGCAATTAGCTGAAGTGTATTATGCAAGAATCTGTATACTCAGATTTCCCAGATTATAAATTTCACATGTACATTCACATACACATAATACATTTTAAAGATTTCTACAAAAAGCCTTTCACCCCCCGAATTATGTTTACTAAAGAGGAAAGTGAGAACTGTTGCTCTTACTCCTCAGTGCCTCATGTCATCCAACAGTGATGTAAACAACAGTTCCCATGGTCACCACTTCTGTCCCAGGCCATTGAATTGCAAAGGTCAGAATGTCTCCCCATGCCTTGTGAAACAATTGCCTGCAGAGTAGAAAAAAGTGTTAATGGATCATAAAAATTATTCATACATTCAGAAAAGAAAGAACTAGCAGCAGAGAGCTCAAAATGAGAGTGGTTATATACATTTAAATACACAAATTTAAGCATAAAGAATATAAATTACTCTATTGAATAGGTACTGTTTTTCCCATTTTATGGATGAAAAAAAATAAGGCAGCAAAAGTTAAAGGAACTTTCCCAAAGTCATATAAATACTAAGTGGCAGAGGTGAAATATGAATACAAATAATGAGGTAATCTGTTTCCAAAATCTATGCTCAGAAACATCGCACCACATTGCCTCAATAAAGGTATGACTAATAAAAAAGATTGATGACAGTTATTGTGCACTTATTAGTTACAAATCAACTACCTATGTGGCATTTTTAAAATTTAATTCTCAAAACAAACCAGTGAAATAGATATTATTTCCATTTTACTGAGGAGAAAACTGAGGAAGAGAGAGGTTTACTGACATGTTTGAAGTCAAATAGCTTGTAAGGAGTTGAAGCAGAATTTGGGTTCAAATCTATTTGAATCAAGCTTTAAAAGTCTTAATTATTGTCATTGAATGGATAAATAGATAGGTGCATGGAAAGATAGATGATTAGATTTATGAGTATATTTGTACACAAGTACATATGCATACTCCCTGAAATATGGATATAAATGGGTTTATGAATGTATACCATGTTTATGTATTCATATTTGTTTGTCATAAAATAAAAAAGTAAATAATAACATGTGGAATAATAATTTAAAAATATTTTACAGTCTGATTTTTATTTTTATTTTAATGAACTAAGTTTATGACTTAGAGTACATGAGATAGTATGGAGAATGGGGGCAAAACAATTGAAAAGTTCAAGCTGTTCCTTTAGTATTTGAGATCTCCCTGGATTTGAGACCTCCCTGAAGGTAGGATAAATAATCATTATATTTATAATGCACATCACAATATACAGTACATAACAGGAAATTAGGGGATATTTGGATTGGTGTGGCCTATTTATGTTATTTATTGAAACACTTTGGAACAGATTCTATAGGCTGAGTTGATAATTTTGATGTGAGTATGCCAAAGGGGCATCAGTTACTATTTCCCTTTTATGAGCTATCTAGAAGTATGAGGAGAAAGTGTGTTCGTGGAAACTTCCCTTTAGCAAGGACTTTGGTGAATGCTGGAGTATTTTTGTTAGAGAAGTCATAATTCTAACTCAATACCTGTCTTTTTCTGACTTCTTAACTTACAATTTGTTGCAAATGTTTCTTGTTTAATTCAACTATTATTTATACAAGTGAGAAAACTTAGTTTCAGGAGATAAAACTTTAGTGATAGTTTCAGGCAGTAAACTTCACAATCTACATGACACTCTATGTGAAGCAAAATGTTTTTCATTTTCTAGGAATTATTCTCAGATAATTCATGTGGTCAATATATCTTTAATAACTCCCTAATAGTTACTATTTTTAAAAGTGATTCAACTATAGTATTATATGAATATATATAACAGCAGTGTTACATATCACTATGTGATATTCACTAATACTATAGCATTTATGATCAATTATATTATTTCATGATCATGAACTAATGTATTTTATAGTTATCAATTCCAAATATTATTTCTTAATGTAGAATTTATTTTCAAGACAAGAGTGCCATAGATTTGTTTTAAGAATATATTCTAGTAACTGGTAGAAGTCATGGTTACATTTTAAAAAATAAACTAAAAAAATAGCTAGAATAAAGAAAAGGAGAACAACCCGCAATCATAGGGAAGACATAACAGCTAACTTGTACAGGTAAAGCACATCTTTATTACTTGGTGGTGTTGTGATTATATTCAGTTTTTTCATACTGTTAAAGAAGGAAATATTTAATCATAACTTAGGATTAAAAGGTTTATTGTAGATGCTACATATTCAAGTACTAAAATGATCTAACAAAAAGTCACTTACAATAAGGTACATTACTTTTTTAAGATTAATTTTACAAAATAAGCACAGTTATTTATTTAAGCATTTCATAATAAAATATGTTTTAGATTTGAATATTATATGAACAACTATTTTCCTCCTTGAATCCCAGGTGCACAGACAAATGCAACAGATAGAAAGACTAGCGGCATCAGTAAAATTCTACAATGTCAGCACATTGAAAATGTACTGGTATCTATTTTGCATGCGAGCTCTACAAATCTCTATTTCTTTGAATATTGAACTTTGAGAGAAGCAGCAAAAACCTTTTGGTGTTTATGGGAAGATTTGGGTTCATTTTAAAGATCTCTTTTAAGAAGAGTGAGAGATTGTTTAAGACTATAAATGTCTTTATTGGAATTATGCTCTTACCTTCATTTATTTTAACAAGATTTGTAATGCATTCTGGCCCTTGATCTCTTAGCTGGAAACACTGCCTGTTGTTCCATTATTCCACCATCCATTTGCAAATAACAATACATCAGAACCTTTTCTTGCTACAGAAACAATGCCCTTTATTTGAGAAAGGACATTGTTTTGACAGATAAAGTAGGCATTTGATAAATTGAAACAGGTTTTGAATTATTTTGAGAGAATGTGTGCTACATCTGTCTGCTGATATTCCACTGAAGTAGTGCTTAACTTCCTTGTCTGTTTGTGATTTATTGAGCTACAGCAAAGGTTAGGAAAATTTCGTGGCTCTTCTCATATAATTTGTAAGAGAATCAAATAGCATTTGTTAATGTTTATGATATTTAAAAGACAAAATTACTCCTAAACTTTAATTCACAGTAGATATTGTGGTGACACCTAAAACAAAAGAATATATTAAATGGAATTATTATTCTTACATTAGTAAATTCATGCTGGAGAAATTTTAAAAAAAAAGCACTAATGTAAAATTATTGTCCCAAACCTGTAATTTTAGGTAGCACAGAATTTTAAATTAGATCTTGTGCAAAAAGTTTACTTTTGAAATAACACAGATGTAGCAAGCCATGAGGAAACACCAAATGCTACTAGGAGTACATAACAAAAAGAGTTTTGGAAAAAATATATTAACACCTCATATTCCTTTTTTAACTAAATGAATTTCTAACTTACAGAATTCTTCCTTGAACAATAAAAATTCTTCTTGAAAAGGTAATTATAGCCACAGACAAAAGCTTCCCAATTGAAAAGTCATTTAAATTTATCAGCATTCATAAGCAAAAAATTTTATACAGCATTTTCAAATTAATAAATTGTCCCCTCCTAAATACAGAAAGAACACAGTACAGCATGCAAAATAGGCTTATTTTGATTTATCATATAGATCCCTATTATCTTAAACTTTGATATCAGCATTCAAAATTTAAAAATCTATTTTTGAAATTATTTTTGAGTCTATATTTACATATAGTCTTTAGGTTAGTAGAGGTTGAATTATCATCCCCATTCAACAAATAAGGACATTGAGGGAGAAAGGATCAAAGGTCACAGAGTTGTGGCTAAGATGGTATGATGAGAGGTGTTTAATCTCTAGTGCTTCTTTCAGTAGGCCACACCCCCAAGAGCTGCAGAAAGTTTAAGAATTATATGCTTGGCTGGGTGCAGTGACTCATCCCAGTGCTTCAGGGGATCAGGACGAGAGGATCTCTTAAAGCCAGGAGTGTGAGACCAGCCTGGGCAACATAGGGAGACCAGATCTGTTAAAAAAGAAAAAGCATCAGATGCTCTACATGGTCACTGTGCAAGCAATGTTAAATACCTAGTGTGCAAAGCACATTGTTGTTTATAGCTTTATGCCAGAAACAAATAAACCATGGTACCCTAAATGTCCTCACTTCTTGAACAGTATTAGTTTCAGGTGTACTTAGTAGCAGAAAAAAAAAAGTTTATATTTTCTATTGCTTCTTAAATCATGTCTTATTTTTCTCTCTCTGTTATCAGAGTATGCTTTGGCTCTCTTATTCTCTCCTTCCCCCACCTCCATTCTCATACACACGCACACCTGATTTTGAATTCTGAATATTCAAAATCCATGGTTTAGCCAAGGCAATCTATTACTAACAATCGAGGCATTGCAAAATTGTTGTTTATTTTCACTTTAGGGTCACTCCTAAATAATGCATACAATTAATATCTCTGCTGTCCCTATATACAGTCATCAGTGATATAATGACTGATTATGTCAGCCCTTCCTAACTCCAACAAAACTTTTGTATGCATACTGAAGAGCAGGATGTTGGGTGACAGTAGGGTATTTATTCAGTTAACAAATATTTGTTGAGCAGTAATATGTGTGAAGCATACTTCTAGTTACTGGGAATTCAGCAGTGGCCAAAACACTTAAAAAATACTTGTCCTAATATAACTTAATTCTGAGCTTTTAACAGGTATAATTTCTCCTCTCATCCTTCTTTCTTCTCTCCCTCCCTCCCTCTCGTCCTTCCCTCCTTCCCTTCCTTCCTTCCTCCCTCCCTCCCCTTGTCTCAATTCATTTCCTTTCTTTTCCTTTTCCTCCTTTTATTTACTCACTTATGTATTCACACTAACAACCATTCAATCAGTATTTGCCAGACACTGTGCAAGGCACTACTTCAAGAAATAGCAGCACTGTAGACAGATATAGTATTTTAAGTACACATGCCATGAATGGAATCTACCTTATTTTCATTTTGTAGGCTAAAATATTATCTATATTCCACAATTACCACTAATTATTTTGGTAATCAATTATCAGATATCAATTCATCTGATGAAGCTTTTCTAAGTTTGCATATTGTAAAGTGAGAGAAGATGTTATCATGTGATGTGAGAGCACACATATTTTTCTGATAAAATACAATTTGCATAATAATGCACACACACCTCTATTAATTTATGTTTTGCCAAAAATAAATTACATATTACTTCTAATGTAGCTTCTTTACATTTTAAGATCATAGGAGCATTTCATTGAACTCACTGTTTATCTGTTAATATTTGTTTTAAACTTTAAAGTGTAAGAATTAAAGGCCCATTCTTATTTTATTTTTCCAAACTATACTGCCCTTTAGAAAAACAAAAATGTGTCTTTATTCACATATGTGCTGCCAAAAAATACAAACCTTTCCTATCTATGGTCCTATGGCCACTCTTGCTCCTCCTATCCCCAATCCCTCTATGCGCATTAAGAAATTTATATTTTTATAAGCCTATAGAATGCTTTTCTCTTTGTATCACTTTTGCCTATAATGCCTCTATTTCAATGTATCTCATCCTTGGCACTATTGAGAATTTGGGCCAGACAATTTATTTTTTTTTTCCAGTAGGTGGGGTTAAGGGATCTCTTGAGCATTGTAGGGTGTTTAGCAGCATCCCTGGCCTCTACCCACCAGATGCCAGTAGCACCGCCACTTACTCATATGTGACAATAAAAAATGTCCTTAAACATTGCTAAATCTCTTCTGAAGTTCCAATTGAATCACTGCTTTTATCTAACATTGACTCCAATTGGCAACAATAATTCATTCTTTAAGATATACCTTAAATATACATCCTTTGAAGCCCCCGTTCACCTTCAAATTACAAATGAAGACTCTAGGCTTTGTGCTTGCCATGTAAATTTTTTGCTTTTCCTTATTTCTCTTATTTCACTTATTTACTTACTGTTATCTGTACTAGATTACAAGTCGCTCAAGAGAAATAAATAATTTTCTCATTTATTTTATATTTCCAGAGTATATGACTGATGCCAGTAAATATTTATTACCCAAATGCATGAAAGAAAACGAATGAGATTTAAAGATGCAGATTGATTAGGTATGAAAGACCCTGTAAACACATTGCTATCTAAGTTCATGGCTGTACTATTTTTAGAAAGAAAATGATATAAAACTGTAAAGTTCTCCACACATGAAAGCAACTATAATGTACCTACTAATAACCCACTCCTGGACCATTTGTTATGGAACCAACAAATTCAATCGTTTCAATTTGTACTATTTCTGAAGGAAAGGCTTCAAGTTTTCAGGCTATATGAGGCACTATAATCATCTGTGGAAGCACTTAAACTGTCTTATAGTCTTTCTCTCTGTGGGTATGTGTTTGTAACAGAAATGACCATTGTAGTTATTATGGAGCCTATTGCTATTTTTGTAAGAAATGCTAATGAGGATATAAGAATCCATCTGAACAGCAAATATGTTCTAGTATAACTACTAGTTACATTGACTATTAATAAAATTTGTTTCTGTAATATACCTGTTACAAGAATAATTCTTTTGCACTGTATTTCCATCAAGCATATAAGACAAATATGAACTATCAATTGATAAAACCTAATTTCAAATGTCTTTCTCCTCAGACTAATGTGGAAACTAGAGTTGTAATTATAAATTGCTTGTACCTATTAAAACTCTTAGCTCTAATCTTGTATATTTCCTATAAATCATATAATCGTTTGAAGATTTTGTATGGTTTGAACATATATCCCTATAGCACTTTCTATTTTTTACCGTTTTTCATTTTCATAAAGCAACATTTTAGTAATAATTTATAAAGCTTTTCTTTCTTAAACAGCAAGTCAAATGACTCAATTCTATTTCTAAACAGTATTATTTTATGAGAAAATTACTATTATTCTCTCAAATTCTTAAAATTATAATCTTTTTTTTTTGCTTCAGCCTTTTAAGGAAAGCTTCTATAATTGGATTACTTTCAAAGGATATAAAATATGTATTCATTAAGATGTCAATTAAATTTCAGAAATAATTTTGAAAGTGAAAAACAGAACAAGCAAGAATTTTGAAAAATATAATTAGAAACAAAGGCCCTAGTTGTTGCTGAATGAAATGTCAAGCTAAATTCCCAAAGATGGCAAGTGGTTTAAATATTAAATTATGTATAAAACACTGTAAAAATAAATACGTACATAACTCATGAAGAATAACAGTATTCAGAATTTAAACTTTATTCAAGGAAACTTCTATAATTAGTCTTGAACTTTCCCTAATGATGACTTTTTGGAAACTAACAGAGTGAGTTTTCTGTCATGCCATTTTTTCTAACAATATCTCTTAGTCAAAAGGAAACAAAAATATATTTTGAGAAAAACTGAAAGCTCCATTTTCTTTATAAAAGAGCTGTATTAATATATTTTTCAGAGGGAGGTATGTTAGTGAGGTATTTTTTGGTTTGAAGCTTTAGGGTGAGATACAGCAGGTGGCATTTAGGCTTATTGGTCAATTGGTAGACTCTGGTTCGGTTGTGTGGCTCCTCTATGTTTCCCCACAGTTGCATCTATGTTCCCTCTCAATGCTCTGAAGGTATAGATTCCTCTCCCCCTTGAGTGCTGGCTGTAGATTGTGGCTTGGCACTCCTGGGCTGCCCAGTGCAGCTCTGGGTGATCTCAGTGCTTACGTTTCTTCCCCAAATTGGAAGCAGCAGATGAAGGGATCTTAATAGTGTTGTGTCCAAAGGTCCTTTGCTTGTCCCCTAGGGGTTCCACCCAGGGAGATGCAGGTCAGCAATAGCTCAGTGCAATCAGCCCAGGATGGAGGGTCTGCTGTGGGTCCAAGCCAGGAGTTCCCTGTCTGGTTACTAGTGGTTGATTTGGGTGGAACTGGCCTCCTCTCCTAGGGTGGACTGCAGCTTGTTAGAGGTATGGATAAGGCCTTTGGGATCTTTGCTCCTTTGTTAGTCTGAGGGTGGCAAGGGCAGTTCCACTGAAGAGGCAGTGGCAAAGAGGCTTTCAGTTGCCCCTGGAGGTTTTGTCCAGGGAGTTGCCAAGTTGCTACTGGCTTGGTAGACCTGGAGGGGGGTAGCTGGGCCCCAGGCCCTCAAGGACCTGACCTGGGAGAAGATACAGGAACGGCTTCTCCCATGTAAGAGTCTGACCACTTTTCTGTAGATCTGCTGTGGTAAACTTGTAGCCTACTCCAGTCTCTAGTCACCATGGATTTTCCAGAACCTGGTGGTGTCACCAGTGGAGGCTGTGAAACAAACAAACAAACAAACAAACATAAAAATGGCAGCCTGTCCCTCCCTCTGGGAGCTTTGTTCCAGGGAGGTATGGTCCTGTGGCTAGTCCAAAGGCACCTGTAGGAAATGGCTGGAGACCTCAGTTGAGAGGGTCTGCCCAGTGAGGAGGAGCGGGATAAAGGTCCCGCTTAGGAAAGTAGTGTGGCCAGGTTTTGGTACAGCAGCTGTTCTGTGCAGGGAGTCCGCTTCAGCCCGTGGTCACCTCAGACACTCCAAGGCCCAAAGGCTAGAATGCCTAAGTTGCTCAAACAGCAAAGATGGCGGTCCCCCCTCCCTCTGAGAGCTCTGTCTCAGGGAGGTTACAAATCTCTATTGGCTGGAGAACACCGATGGGGGTGGCTGGATGCCCCAGTTGAAAGGTCCTGCCCAGTGAGGAGGAATGAAACCTGCTTAAACAATCAGTATAGCCATCTTTTGACAGAACAGCTGTGCTGTGCTGGGGGACCCTTTCCACCCACCCCATCAACCCCTCGACTCAGACTCTCCAGTGCTGGGGGATCCTTCCCCCTCCCCACCAACCCCATTGGCTCAGGCTCTCCAATGGCCAAAGGCTGAAATGGCTGTCTCCCAAACAGCAAAGATGGTGGCCTGCTCTTCTTTCTAGATGTGCTGTCCCAGGAAAAATTCAACTCTCCGTCAGCTGGAGAACTAGCATCTGTAAGGAACTTAAACAAATTTACAAGATAAAAACAAACAACCCCATTAAAAAGTGGGCAAAGAACATCAACATACACTTTTCAAAAGAAGACATACAAGGCCAAGAAGCACGTGAAAGAAAGCTCAGTAGCGCTGATCATTAGAGAAATGCAAATAAAACCCACAATGAGATACCATCTCACACCAGACAGAATGGCTATTACTAAAAAGTCAAAAAATAGCAGAATCTGGCAAGGTTGTGTAGAAAAGGGAATGCTTATACGTGGTCATTGGGAGTGTAAATTAGTTCACCTATTGTGGAAAGCAGTGTGGTGATTCCTCAAAGAGCTAAAAATAGAACTACAATTCAACCCAGCAATCCCATTACTGAGTATATACCCAAAGAAATATTAATTACTCTACCATAAAGACACATGAATGCATATGTTAATTGCAGCACTATTCCAAAAGCAAAGATATGGAATCTATCTAGGTGCCCATCAATGGTGGATTAAATAAAGAAAATGTCGTACATATACACCATGGAATACTATGAAGCCATAAAAAAGGAGATCATATCCTTTGCAGGAAATGGAGCTGGAGGCCATCATTCTTAGCGAACTAAAGCAGGAACAGAAAACCAAATTCCACATGTTCTCACTTGTAAATGGGAGCTAAATTACGAGAATTTAAGAACACAAAGAAGGAAAGAACAGACACTGGGGTGGGAGAGGAGCAGAATAGATAACTATTGGGTACTGGGCTTAATAACTGGGTGACGAAATAAACAACAAACCCCTGTGACACGTGTTTACCTATGTAAGAAACCTTCACATGTACCCCCAAACCTAAAATAAAGGTATATATATGCAAATATATATACACATACACATACGTCATATTATTTAGAAGTAGAGACTGTATTCAATAACTTTTCATTTTTAAAGTTTCATTCATTAGATGGCCAGAAGCTCTTTTAGCCAACTAGAATATTTAGTTCCATTTAAAATCTCCTCTTTTTTTTTTTGTGGCAATTGCCATTTGCTGGACCTTGAGTATATCAAAGATGAGTGATTTCAGTTGTCCCTGAAACTGGATACCAAATTACACAATGTGTGTGCCTACTTGTTGCCCTCTTTCTGAAAAGGAAAACATGCATGCCTAAATATTCTTAAATTGTTAAGGATCTTGGAGACATTTTATGCATTATCTATTTTGTGTACAAATTCCATTTCCAAATGTCTTAACTCCAAAGATGAAAAGCAATTTTTTACATTGCTGGACAATTCTAAATGTTAGAGATTACATCTTACATTTAAAATATGTCTCTACTGACTGCTATTGGATCTTTCATGTAGAATACTGTAAAATTGCTATTTTCTTTCATCCTAACACCAAATAACAATTGTAACTGATTTTTGATTGAATCGATCTGTCTCTTTGCATGAATAGATTTATTTTGGGGGTATTGTAGGGAATGACATATTGTTATACATCAGGGCAAAGTGAGAGGAGTACTAATTGTGCAGTGTATTATGGTTCTTATTGCCTAAATTTGGCTGTCTACGCATATAATTCGTAGGAATTAGAACCTCTTAAGTCCAGGTACAGAAGATTGCTCTAAACCAGGTTTCACAGTAAAATAACACTAATGATTTTATATTAACTCCATTTTACTTCATATTAGCTTTGGGTCCAAGATAACTCCTCCGGATAAAATGTGGCATTTTCTAACTTTCCCATTCGTAAGTCTTGCTATTTTAGGATAATGGCACCTGGACCTTTATTAACTCTGACTTTATATATATATATATATATATATATATATACACATATACATATACACACACATATATAAAATTATACAACGAGATCACTAAGACTTCAAGTTGCTGGGGAATATTTTCCTGCTCTTTGTCTAAGGACAGATTAACAGCTGATCCATTGTTTTGTAACTTTGCAAAGTGAGTATTTTTGAGCGTACATTCTCCTGTGCTTCTGTTATCCTTATTAGCTGTGTGAAATTTACTAAATTATCAGAGTTTTTAAAGTTTCAGTTTTCTTAGCTATGAAATATGGAACACAGACACAGACATAAATTTTACAAGACATGAATTAAAACAAATACATGCAGAGATTAATATGTCCCTTGTAAAATGTAACATGCAAAGTTTTAGAAAATTCTTTATATTTATAAAATAAATATGTGTTAAAAGACATGTAAGGGTGAGATCTACACTCCTCAATATGCTGCTATTTAAGGAACTATAAGAACATAGGATGAGCAATGTGGCTCATGCCTGTAACCCCAGCACTTAGGGAGGCCGAGGTGGGTAGATCATGAGGTCAGGAGTTCGAGACCAACTTGGCCAACATGGGGAAACCCCGTCTCTACTAAAAATACAAAAATTAGCTGGGCTTGGTGGTTCTACTAAAAACACAAAATTAGCGTGGTGGCGGGAACCTATAATTCCAGCTACTCAGGAGGCTGAGGCAGGAGAATCACTTGAACCCGGGAGGTGGAGGTTGCAGTGCGGAGATTGCACCATTGCACTCCAGCCTGAGACTCAGTCTCAAATCAAACAAACAAAAAACAAAGAAACCAAACAAACAAAAAAAGAGAGTATCTTTAGCTAGTTTCTCAAAGCCCTCTAATAAAATGGCTTGGCAAGCTTTGAACTCTTCTGGTCACTCACACCCACATTATTTATCCATGTCTTGACGAATGATGTGTCCATATTTCTTCCCTGCCTGTGCTTCCCTTGCTCTTCTTCCCTTCCAAAGATACACTCAGATGCCATGAAAAAGTCACTATGAAATGAGGACAAAAGTCAACACAGAGTAGGTCCAGTCACCGTATGTTCTAAGCAGGCCATAGCCATACCTCTGGATCTATGAATACTCAAACAGCACAGCTTCCCTAGGCATTCTCAAACATCACAATATATCTACACCTATTATTTTTGCTTTTTGGTAAATGTCCAAAAGACTGACCTGCAAACTTCTCTGATTCTCAACATACACAAACACAGTCATAAAAGCAATTAAACACATCAAGGACACAAATAATCTCAAAGAAGAGGCCTCTTGGGCTTTCTATATACAGTGCATTCTCCATTCTTGGTCTCTAGTAATTGCCAATGTGTTTACTCTAGTTTGTACACTACTTATTTCTCTAGTGCTAGAGCATATATTTCTCAAAAATATCCTGAACTTTTAATAGAATTATCTTTCAGTGATTGATATGCAGAATAAATTCTCAAGGGCATATTCTAATTTTGTGTCCACTTTATGGGATGAAATAGTGGGAGGTAACTTTTAATTCTGCATGAGAATACATGATTAAACTCATTATCACTCCAGGAGACTTTGATGTCTCCCTTCAGGAATGAGGATATTTTTTCTTAAAAAGATTTTATAAACAAAGTTTACTCTTTAAGTCAACTTCTGAGAAGGGAAATATTTTAAAAAATCAACTCTAATTTTGATAGCAGTAACTAAGCTGGGCACAGTGGTTCCCAGCTGTAATCCCAGCCCTTTGGGAGGCCAAGGTGGGCAGATCACCTGAAGTCAGGAGTTCAAGACCAGCCTGGTCAGCATGGTGAAACCTCGTCTCTACCAAAATACAAAAATTAGGGTGCACACCTGTAGTCTCAGCTACTCGGGAGGCTGAGGTGGGAGAATCTCTTGAACCTGTAAGGCAAAGTTTCCAGATTTGCACGAGATTGCACCTGCACTCCAGTCTGGGCCACAGAGTGAGACTCTGTCTCAAAAATAAATAAATTAATTAAATAAATAAAAATAGCAACAACTAAAATTAACTAAAGTGAATTTGTTGATGTATTAATGTAACTGGTATGTTCAAAAGAAGAATCTGGCTTGAAAAGTACTCAAAGTGTGTCTTCAAAGATATGTAATATTGTCCCTTCTCTCTCTCTTTCTCTCTCCATTTCTTAGCTCTGCTATCCTCAGTGGTAACTTCATTGCTTCATTTCTGGGCAAGCTCTCTGTGCAGTGGCTAATATGACTATCTGCAGACTTACACTTAACATTTCTCTTCCAACTAGTAGCCCCAAACAAAAGAAAGTGCTCTTTTCTGATAGTTTGAAGAAAAGTCCTTGAGATTGCTTTGTTCAGTCCACTTTCAATTAAGTACCTTCACAAAGTTTCTCCATTTCTAACTGTGCTTAGATGATATAGATGATGACGGTCTATGGAGATAGATATTAATAATGATTTGAGGCACTTTTTCATTTTCAGAGACTTTGAATATGCACACATTATTTGTATACTGAAACACTATATGCAAAATCAAACACCATAGGCATATAAAAACAACATTAAAAACATAAAGGCTAAATATTATATATACTTCAAGGCTAAGGAAATTATCAATAAAAGAAGTTGTATGATGTGTCTCTGGTCACATAACTGATTGGTAGTATAGTCAGAATTGAAATATTGGTCTCTTAATAATAATCTTATCTGAGAAGAAGACACTATTTAGTGTGGAGGCCAGGATTTGAGTGGCTGTTAGAATTTGCAATTAATGGCATTATTTCTAACTTATATGCAAACCTGATTGTGTTAAGTAAGAGACTTGAGAAAATTAAGAATGTGTGGATTAAAGGAGCTTGAACAAATGGATTGATACACCCTACTCCAAGGTGAGTAAACTCTGGTCTCATTGTGTTTTCTTAGTATTAGATTCAAGTAGTTATTAGCTAGCTATGAGATAAAAGAAAACTTCATTTTTCAAGTAAGGAATATGTGATTTTTGTTTGTTTACTTATTTATTGTTTATTCATTTGCTTTCCAGTTGGATAGAATTTCTTGGGCTGATTTTACTAGCTGTCTTTCACAGACTTATGGGAGGGAGAGTAGGAAGTAACAATGAATGTAAAAGTTTGCAAATGCGAATGTATAATGGATGACAATTTGATTTTTGAGGAATTAAATAAGCTGGAGAAATGACTTTTTAAAAAGATGAATAACTGTGAGAAGAAAAGATTATAATTATTACTTAAAGTATGTTGGCACAAATTTTTTTCAACCGCTGCCCTGGATATATTGCACCAACTTAATAGAATTAAAAATATCTCCGAGCCACAAGAGGTGTTAGAGATGTCACCACTTTGACAGCAAGATATCTGTCCAACAGCTGTTAAAATGAAGCCTTGGTTGAGGGATAGGGCCAATGCTAATACACTAGCTTTGCAGTTCCCACAAAACAATTTAAGTTAATCATAATCATTGATGCCAATTTGGAAACATGGATGGGGAATAATGTGATATCAAGAGGTCTTTAGTAAAAAGATCCTGTGGTATTTGCTAGTCAAAACTTTTGGAGGAACGCCATTCTCCCTTGAAATACGGACTAATAATTCTCAAAGACATTGAAGAGAGTATGAAATTCAGAGATTTAGGAAAATATGTAACATGTGCCTATGTCCAATGTCTTCATATTACTAAACCCATCAATTTATAATTAATTCAAAACTGCAAACCTCTGGATTCACATATGTTGACTGGCTCTAAAATAAGTACAATATTGTAATGGGGATAGATGCTTTAATCATTATGTACAGTGATAGTCTCTCTGTAATCAAAAAGTCTAAACAATAAGATGGTTTGTAAAAGTTCCCCATCTGAAGGGTACTCAGCTATTTTGAAGCAAGAGAGTTACTTTGATAGTTAGTTTCTAGAATAAATAATATAAATTGCTTCTCTTTCATTATTTAATAGAAATGGAACTTCTAACATTTAATATTAATAAATGTTCTGAAAGCTCTATTCCCAGAAAAGAACCACTGAAGCTAATACAAATAGGCATTCAGTTATATACTTGAAAACCGTACTAGGATTTCTCCTTCTCATTGATCTTCAGGATGGTGTCCCAAATTTAATGAAATTTGGCTAGTGGTTAGCCATAATGAAAAGGTAGGTATATTCTCATGCTATATGCATCAAGGTAAAATAATTCAGAAGATGATTACCAGCAAATATTTGTTTAATAATTTAATACCATATTATTTCTTCGTTTAAAGGAAAGAACACCTGTTGTGCCATTAGTCAACTATAGCTGTTTTTGAACGATTTTTTAAATATGAAGCCAAATTACACCAAAACATTACTTCATCTATATTAATATTTTAAATCATTGAATGTATCTCTCATCATGGAATCAAATACCATTCTCATCATTTAAAATAACCTGTTAAGAATTTGATAAATGGATCTGGAGACAATTGGTTATCCTGATGAAAAAATGTAATAAAATTGGATGACGGGCATGCCCAAAAATATATTCCAAGTAAATTATAAACCAAAATACAATAAGTAAAATTTAAACTTTCAGAAGAAAATATAGGTTAACCTTGTTTTAGCCTTATGAAAAAAATATAGATAAAATACAAATAGCATAATCTCTTGTCCCAGCACTGCCAATCTTTAGTCTCCTTCATATTTTCCATAGCACTTAACTTCTTCTTGTATATTACAAAATTTCCTTATTTGTGTTGTTTGTTGTCTCTTTCTTTCTGTTAGAATGCAAGCTCCATGATGAAAGGACTCTTTGCCTCTTCTATGCTATAATGTTTCTAAGCACCCAAACGTGTAACATTCTGTAATTTTATGCCTCTTACAAGATAACAAAGAAACTCATGGCAGAAGACACAAGACTCAAGTCGGAGACTAAGGACTTACTACTCATAGCACTGCATACATCTAGAACATGAGCTTATTTGTTTATGTCTGATTCCTCTTACCCCCATGTTCCATGGAGTACTGTGGTATGGGCCCAGGTATATTCTCCAAACAGTGATTTTTGTATTGAAGCTAAGAAATCTTGAGCTTAGAAAATTTGTCTCTTCTATAATGAGTGATAAGCAAGCCTCCATTTTGTCTAGAGAGCAACATTACCCCATCCTTTAAAGTTGCTTGTTGCAAAGACAACCCTGAGGAATGGGCTTTGTAAAGAGCAATCCAGAACTTGTATTTTTGTCTATATATTAAAGATATGCAACAGTGCTCAGAGGCCATGGAGGATTGCCTTATCCAACAGACCTGTGTATGGAACATAGTATAAACTAAACAATCATTAAAAAAATACAAATCAATAAATAGATTGATAAATTTGCATATATTAAACTTTAACAAAATCTATAAAATAAATAACATTGCCAAGTGTAAGATAAGCACAGACTATGCAAATATATTTGCAAAATATTAGTAACCAGAGTAAATAATTTTTAAAAACCAACAAATTAGTACCACAAAATGGACAAAGTAAGAAAAGGAGATCTAATGGCCAGTAAATACAAGACAAGTCTCCTAGTATCAATGGTAATTAACAAATTAAAGCCGAAGCTTTGTGAAATACTATTTTATATATATTCTTCAGTTTGGCAAATTTTAAAAAGTATAAAAATATACAATGGTGGGAGAATGTGGAGCAATGTTAATCAGAAGGAAGGTTTAAAAAATATAAAGTATTCATCAAGCTAAATACTATATTGCTGTCAAAATAAATGAATAAAAACCACATATATCAATATGGACCAATATGAAAAGCATAATAATGAGTGAAAACAGAAACATATAGAACAAACATAAGGTTTTAAACATATACAACAATAGTAAATATGTAAATATTATTTATAAAATTATGCATGCATTAAAAAGGTATACGATATGCACACAAGAAATAAATACTGCTTTGGTCTGAATGTTGATGTGCCGCCAAAATTCATATGTTGGAACCTAATATCCGATGTAACAGCATTAAGAGGTGCAGTCTTGAAGAAGTAATTAAGTCACAAGAGCTCTACCCTCAGGATTGGGATTAGTACTCTTACAAACGGGTCTGCAGGCAGCAAGTCCTTTGCCTCTTCTACCATGTGAGGACACATAGAAGCCAACATCTGTAAGGATCTGGTCCTCACCAGACACCAAATGTGCTGGAGCCTTGATTTTGAACTTCCCAGTCTCTAGAACTATAACAAATAATTTTCTGTTGTTTATAAAATTATCCAATTTAAGGTATTTTCTAATAGCAGCTGGAACAGAATAAGAGAAAATCCAACTCAGGGAAATGGTTCTATCTAGGGAGGGATAGATATGAATGAAATTTGACTTGGGGTAATTCAGGGTTCTTATTAAATTTATAATATTTTATTTTTTTTAACAAAGATTGGAAGCAAACAAAAAACTTAAGATTTGGCAATGCTAGGTATTTAATTTTTTCTGAAATATTTTCTTATAAAGAAAAATCTAGTTATCAGTTTGGAGGCAAGGATTTTAAATGACTACACTTGAAAGCACAGGGCATAAAACTGATTGAATCCTTTCAGTGTGGCAAGATGTGGTATAGACAGAGCAGATGAGACACGCTCTGCACATGGAGCTGATTCCATTCCTGTCTTGGAAAGTTAAAATTGCTTGGTTCTTGTTGCAATAGACTTGGTATGCAGAGCCACGTGAGGACAAGATCTTGAGCTAATGGCTACCATCTAAAAACTGCAGTGCTAACCCAGAGTAAAGGTTCTGAGACTACTCACCCAAATTTTATACCCCAGTTTTCCTTCTCATAGTGCTCTATTTCTAGGCAAGTTACTTAGCTGTTTTATGTCCCAGCTCACTTAATTCTAAAATGGTCATAGTGATAAAAGCATCTTTCTTTGTTGGACAACCTTCTGGTCAACCTCCATCCACAACTTTACCCACCTTCTTTGTTCTCCAATTTTGTTCAAGAATTTACCCATTTCAAAAATCACTCAGAGAAAGGTGCCCCTCATCTTCATCTCCTGGTATGAATCCTGGTTATTCTAACTCAGTTAATGTCATTAGTGTATGTCCTGTCTCTCATTCATGATTGAGCATGTGAAATAAACAGACCAAATAGCACCAAAGAAAAGCCTTGTATTATATGCTTGATTTTCTCCTTTTTCCTTTTAAATGGAATTTTAAAAGAGTCATTTTTGCCTTCAGTTTCCACTGGTGACCACCTTGTACCCTGACATGAGCTAGACCGAAGCAAGATGAAGGGTTAACGATGCAGAATAAAAGGATCAAGAAATATCATGAGTTTTTGATGACAAGAGGGAGCCACAGACAGAACTGTACCTAAAGCCTGCCTTATCTCTAAAATTCCAATTATTGTGAGATATTACATTTCTTTAATATTTAAACCAATTTAACTTAGTGTTTTTGTTACTTGCAAAAGAACACAATAACTGATATATTATCTCATATATTGAACTGTAAAAATAAATGAGAAAAAATTTGTAATGCACCTAACACAGGGCTCAGGATATCGCTATTTTTAGCTACAACACGTTGGGCCTTATGCCTCCTCTGTCAACACATTCCTCCAGCATTTTAGGTAAGTAGCTTCTGCCACTTAGCTTAATCTTCATACAATTCTTGACTTATTCCTCAGTTCTAACTTTCATTGTGTGTATCATTTTATAAACATTATCTTTATAGCCCATGAGTTCATATTTTATAAGGCAGTGGCTAAAGTAGTACTGGGTATTATGGTATTATTTACATTATGGATTGTAAAATATAGTATACATTTTTATAAGAATGTACTTACTTGTCTGAATCCTACAATACCCAACAATTATTCTTATTTGTACATCTGGCTTATTAAGTCTCTGACAAGGAAATGTTTCATTTATACACATTATCCTGCATAAGAAATAAAAGATAGAGCAAGTGAGTCATATATTGAAAGGTACAAAAGCTTTTGTATGTTATCATCAAATCTATCATACAAACTTTGAAACTTTGTAAGATTTGTTAGATCCTTGTGTAGTCACACACTAAAACTTACCCTCCAAAGCCATAGCTTAATGGGAGATTTTTCTCCCATTCTTAGTATTTTTTCCCTAACACAAAAATTATAAGGTATACAAGACAATTAGAGCCTCAAAAATGTCTAATCTCCAAGGAGAACAATCCACTTAGGAAGAAGGCTGTTCTGAAACAAACAAACAAAACCAAAAACCCACTTCACTTTAAATATGCATAAAGTAAATTTGGGAGAGTGAATGATAAAACATTCATTCTACAAGACTTTAATGCCAACTCCTAGAAAGAGTTACAAGACATCATTTTATAAAGAAGAAAAAATATAGTATATGCATCTAAAATAAACCATTGAAAATATTATTTTAATGATAGCAAGCACAAAAACACTTAGCTTGTTCACTCAAACACGAATGTTTAATCCCCCTGAATTCTTTAAATCTCTGATCTCCTTTGGGAATGAAATAACTTCAGGGCTCAATTTGTACTGGTAGCTTAATGATTAAAGATGAAAAAGTCTTTGCCTATGCATCTGATTTTTATATGCCTTGTTTTACTGAAAATCCTATTAAAATAAACTCTGCTTTTAGTTGCTGTGAGTAATTGGATCCAGTACTTCACAGCTGAAAAATGTTGACTTCAAATTTTAATCTTTGTTACTGAGGGGATGTCACTAGAAAACAAGAGGGTTGTAAGTACTCTGTAAGATACAATTGTTGAGATAAAACATAAAAAAATGGTGTACTAAGTTTGTAAGTTTTATGTATCTATGTGTTAGGGACAATTAAAACCATTTACAATACTATTTTTTTGTTAATAATAGACCAGAAATAAGGAACAGAATGCTGTATGTTTTATAACCAAACAAGCAGGCAGATTTAAGAACAGGTTTGCAAGATTTGCGTGTGAATGTTTGTGTGGGAGTGGGGAAGAGGAGGAATGCGGACATATCCTAAGAGGAAGAAAACCTTTTACATGAGTTTGCTCACTACAGGATTTGACATTTATAATGATTTTTTTTTTCAGAATCTCTGTGAAGAGACAAAAACATTTTTTAAAGATGACTGAGCCTATGAGCTGTAAGGAGACGTATCTACAAGTTAGTATGCACCAAGCAATAGTTGATATACAGTCCGTTCAGAGTTCTAGTTCCTTCTCAGTAAGAAACTAGAAACTGTCCTTGGTGTGGACAAGAAAATCCTTTAGGTTCTCTCTCATTTGGTATTTGTGTGTGTGTGTATTCCTTTTTTAGTCCCATTTAGCCTTCTGTTTTCTGAAATAATCATTTCCTGCTGCCTCACTTTTATTACTTTATCTTTGTTTTTATTGTTTGCCCTTATTTTAGGTTGATTTTAATCACTGTATCTCTCATGATTTCTCTTTATTTTTAAGAATATGACATGTTTTTTATTAAAATAATACTTACATATAACTAAAGCCATATAGCAAAGTGCAAAAAAGCGCAACTCAGATCCCACCAAGCAGAAATAACCATTATAAAATTTATAAGAATGAAATTTTGGTTATGTTAATGCCTAATAGATTGATGAAGGCTAAATGAAAGATATCAACAGTTCTTAAAGTTCAGCCTGCAATGCCCTGGGTATCCATCCCTGAGATCCTAAGGAATGTACAAAGTGAAAACTATTTTCATAATACTGAGACAATATTTGCTTTTTTAACTGTATGGGAATTGCACTGATTATGCTAAAGTAAGAGTCAGTAAAATTGCTGCTTCCTTAGCACAAATTAAAGCAATATCAGTCAACAGTATTTGCAATCATTGTATTCTTCACCACAATGCACTAGCAGTTAAAAAAAAAGAGCCAGCTTCACTTAAGGTTGTTCTTGAGACAATATTAAAAATCATCGGTTTCATTAAATCCTTCTTGAATATATCTCATTGTAATAGTCTCAGAGAAAAAAAGAACAGGACATACACATAAAGCACTTCTGAGGCATGATCTGGTTATCTTGAAAATAAGTTTTTGTGTACTTGCTTCAGTTGTTTGCTAAACTAGCCACATTTTTCATAGAATAATATTTTTATCCAAAGAATGACTAAAAGACAAACTATGGGTGTTCACTTGAGTATCTGAGAATTTGCCACCGAAGGAAAACAGTAAAACAAACTATTTACTATCATTGACAAAATTGCAGCTTTCAAGTAACAATTAGAATTGTGGAAACATTGTACCTGTCCCTGTGAAACTGACAGCATGTCAGTGCTTGAAGATCCCTCTGGAAAAAAATCAAAGGAAAAATAAATCTGGTTATTTTTATATTGTGTAGTATAATGTCAAGATTTTGTAAAACCTGTATAAATCTGTGAACCCAATATTTACCAAAATGACCAGTGAATGCATGGTATTACAAAATCATGCATGGCTAAACAGCTATTCAAAGTGCAAAATAGGCCAGTAGATTTTAATGTAAGAGTACGGAAAGTTCATTGATATAATTCCACATTACAACTAGACTTTAAGAAACTCCCTCTCATTGAGTTATAGTTTAGTATGAGACATATTTATTTTCTTCTCTTTTCCATCTGCAAATCTGTAGGAGGCTGGATTTTCTTCAGCTATTTCAGATGCAGATACAGATTGCAATAGATGGATGGCAGAAGCTGTTGTTATTAATTCAGACATTCCAGAGAATCATCAAAGTGTAAATCAATGCCACCCTTCTAACTTAATATTTATGATGGAAAATACAGTTTTTTAAAATAAAATATGATGGGTTGATCTATAATGGGTTTTAATTTTACATAGATAAGATAGAGTCAATATAATTCTAAAACTCTGTGTTTAAATTTCTAATATGATAAAAATCTATAGTTATAAACCACATAAACAAAAGCTCTGGAGTACTTGATAATTTTTAAAAGTGGAAAGAGTTCCTGAAACCAATATGTTTGAGAACTATTCAAATAGATAAATAGGCATGAAAAGATGTTTACAAACATAAAAATGGGGAGGAGTTCCTCCTTTGCAATTGTATGGATTAGTTTCAGAAGGAATGGTACCTGTTCCTCTTTGTACCTCTGGTAGAATTCATCTGTTAATCCATCCGGTTCTGGGCTTTTCTTTTGGTTGGTAGGCTATTAATTGCTGCCTGAATTTCAGAACTTGTTATTGGTCTATTCAGGGATTCGAGTTCTTCCTGGTTTAGTCTTGGGAGGGTATCTGTGTCTAGGAATGTATCCATTTCTTCTAGATTTTCTAGTTTATTTGCGTAGAAGGTGTTCATAGTATTCACTAATGGTAGTTTGTATTTCTGTGGGGTCAGTGGTGATATTCTCTTTATCATTTTTTATTGTGTCTATTTGATTCATCTCTGTTTTCTTCATAATTAGTCTAGCTAGTGGTTTATTTATTTTGTTATTTTTTCCAAAAAACCAGATACTGGATTCACTGAGTATTTTGGAGGGTTTTTTTGTGCGTGTGTCTATTTCTCCTTCATGTCTGCTCTGAGCTCTGATCTTAGTTATTTCTTGCCTCCTGCTAGCTTTTGGATTAGTTTGCTCTTGCCTCTCTAGCTCTTTAATTGTGATGTTAGTGTGTCGATTTGAGATCTTTCCAGCTTTCTGATTTGGGCATTTAGTGCTATAAATTTCCCTCTAAACACTGCTTTAGCTGTGTCCCAGAGATTCTGGTATGTTGTCTCTTTGTTCTCATCGGTTTCAAAGAACTTCTTTATTTCTGCCTTAATTTCATTATTTACCCAGGAGTCATTCAGGAACAGATTGTTCCATTTCCAAGTAATTGTGTGGTTTTGAGTTAGTTTCTTAATCGTGAGTTCTAATTTGATTGAACTGTGGTCTGAGAGACTGTTTGTGATGATTTCAGTTCTTTTGCATTTGCTAAGGAGTGTTTTGTTTCCAATTATGTGGTCAATTTGAGAATAAGTGCCACGGAACACTGAGAAGAATGTATATTCTGTTGATTTGGGGTGGAGAGTTCTGTAGATGTCTATTTGGTCCACTTGGCCCAGAGAATTGGTGATGCAGCCAGAGGCAGCATCAAAGTCATGAAATTGTTGGGTCTCAGAGTACCCGAGACTGCTGAGAAGGCTTTCATTGTTGCCTTGTTTCTCTATCTATACAGTAGATATTTTTTTTTGCCTCTATGATTTGCATTTTTCTGATGATTAGTGATGTTGAGCATTTTTTCACGTTTGTTGGCCATTTGTAAATCTTCTTTTGGGAAGTGTTTGTTCATGTTCTTTGCCCATTTCTTAATGGGGTTATTTGTTTTTTACTTGTTGATTTGTTTTACTTCCTTCTAGAGTCTATAATTTCTGGATAACTGAAACAAGACAAGGATGTCTACTCTCATGACTCCTACTCAACATAGTACTTGATGTCGTAGACAGGGCAGTGAGGCAAGAGAAAGAAATAAAAGGCGTCCAAAAAAAAAAAGAAAAAAGAAGAAGAAGAAATCAAACTATCTCTTTTCACTGACATTATGATTCTAAAAGTAAAAAACCCTAAAGATTCCCCAAAAAGGCTCCTAGAACTGATAAATAACTTCAATAAAAGTCTCAGGATACAAAATCAATGTACAAAATTTAGTAGCATTTTAATATACCAACAATGTTCAAGCTGAGGGTCAAATCAAGAACACAGTTCTATTTAGAATAGTCATTAAACAAATAAAATTCCTAGTAATACAGCTAACCAAGGAGGCAAAGATCTCCTCTGTTTAATTTTCAAGGAATACTGAAGAACACTATTGAAAAAAATTAGACATGACACAAATAAATGGAAAAACATTCCATGCTTATGGATAGGAAGAATTAATATTTTATAAATGATCATACTATCCAAAGAAAATAACAGATTCAATGACATTTCTATAAAATTACCAATGTCATTTTGTCACACAATTAGAAAAAAATGATTTTAAAATTCATATGGAACCAAAAAAGAGTCCAAATAGCCAAAGCAATTATAAGCAAAAACAAGAAAGCCAAAGGCATCACATTACCCAATGTGAAACTATATTATAAGGCTACAGTAACCAAAACAGCGTGGTTCCGGTACAAAAACAGACACATAGACCAATGAAACAGAATAGAAAACCTAGAAATAAAGTCACACACTTCTGACCATCTGATCTTCAATTAAGTCAACAAAAATAACAATTGGGAAAGGAGTCCCTATTCAATAAATGGTGCGGGAATAACTGGCTATCCATAAGCAGAAGAATAAAACTGAACCTCTACCTTTCACCATATATAAACATTAACTCAAAATGGACTAAATATTTAAATGTAAGATCTCAAACTATAAACATCCTAGAAGAAAACCTATAAAATAATTTTCTCAATATCAACCTTGGCAAATAATTTTTGGCTAAATCTGCAAACGTAATTGCAGCAAAACCAAAATTTAACAAGTAGGCCCTAATTAAACTAAAGAACTTATGCACAGCAAAATAAACCATCAACAGAGTAAATGGACAACCTTAAAAATGGGAGGGAATATTCTCAAAAAAAATATATTTTTAGTGCTATTGAAAGTGGACTTATTTTCCTAATTCCCTTTGCAGATAGTTTGTTTTTAGTGTATAGAAATGTAATTGAGTTTTATATGTTGATTTTGCATCTTGCAACTTTACTAAATTTATTAGTTCTAATATTTTTTATGGCGTATTTAGGGATTTCTATGTATAATGTCATGCCACCTACAAATAGGGGCAATTTTACTTCTTTCTTTCCAATTTGGATGTCTTTTATTTCTTTTTCTTGCCTAATTGCTTTGGCTAAGACTTTCAGTACTATATTGAATAGATGTGGTGAGAGTGGACACCCTTGCCTTCTTCCTGGTCTTAGTGAAAAGTCTTCTGTTTCTGCCACTGAGTATAATATTAACTGTGGGATTTTTATATATGGCCTTTACTACGTTGAAATACTTTCCTTCTATACCTAATTTGTTGAGTGTTTTTAGCATAAAATAGTGATGAATTTTGTCAAATGCTTTTTTTGGGCATCTATTGAGTGATTATGTGAGTTCTATCCTTTATTCTGTTAATGAGACATCTTACATTAATTAATTTTTGTATATTAAATAATCTTTGTGCCCAAGGGATGAATCCTGGTTGATCACGGTATATAATGCTTTTAATATGCTATTGAATTTGATTTGCTGGTGTTTTGTTGAAGATTTTTGTAACTATATCCCTAGGAATATTAGAATGCAGCTTTTTGTTCTTGTGCCTTTGTCTGGCTTTATTATCAAGATAAGCTGGGCCTCCTAAAATGAGTTCGAAAATGTTCCCTCTTTAAGTTGGAAGAGTTTAAGAATGGTTGCCATTAATTCTTCTTTAAATATTCGGTAGAATTTAACAGTGAAGTCATCTGGTCCAGGGCTGTACTTTTTTGGGGGAGTTTTGATTACTGATTCAATCTCCACAGTAGTTATAGGTCCGTTCAGACTTTCTCCTTCTTTATGATTCAATTGGTTAAGTTGTATGTTTCTAAACATGGTTCCACTTCTTTTAGTTTATCCAGTTTGTTGGCATATAATTATTCATAGTAGTATCTTATGATCTGTTTATTTCTATGGTATAAATTGTCAGGTCTTCTCTTTCATCTCTGATTTTATTTGTGTCTTTTTTTCTTCTTTTTTAGTAGGTCTAGCTAAAGGTTTGTCCATTTTGTTTATCATTAAAAAAAGTCTAGTTTTGGCTGGGTGCGGTGGCTCAAGCCTGTAATCCCAGCACTTTAGGAGGCGGAGGTGGGCGGATCACGAGATCAGGAGATCGACACCATCCTGGCTAACACGGTGAAACCCCATCTCTATTAAAAAAAAATACAAAAAAATTAGCCGGGTGTGGTGGCGGACGCCTGTAGTCCCAGCTACTCAGGAGGCTGAGGCAGGAGAATGGCGTGAACCCAGGAGGCGGAGCTTGCAGTGAGCCGAAATCACGCCACTGCACTCCAGCCTGGGCGACAAAGCAAGACTCCGTCTCAAAAAAAAAAAAAAAAAAAAGTCTAGTTTTGTTGATTTTTTTTTACTATTGTTTTTCTGTAGTCTATTTGTTCTGTTCTAAACTTTATTTCCTTTTTTTTTTTTCTGCTAACTTGGGGGTTAAGCTTAATTTGTTCTTTATTTCTACTTTCTTGAGATTTAATATTTAGTTGCTTATTTTAGGTCTTTCTTCTTTTTTAATGTAGTCATTTAACACTACACATTGCCCTGTTAGTATTGCTTTTGCTGTACCCCATAAATTTTGGTGTGGTGAATTTTCTTTCTATTTGTCTCAAGATATCTTTTAACTTGCCTTTGTTTTCTTTGTGTTGATTGTGCAAGACTGTGTTGTTTAATTTTCACATATTTGTGAATTTTCCCCTCTTCCTTCTGCTACTGAGTTTTCATTTTATTTTATTTTGGTCAGAAAACACACTTGATATAATTTCAATCTTTTTAAAATTTGCTTTGCCTTATTTTGTAACTTAAGATGTGACCTATCCTGGAGAATTTTATGTGTGTGCTTGAAAAAATAAATGTAGGTTGCTATGTTTGGGGTGGAATGTTCTCTGTATATCTATCAGGTTCAATTTGTTTACACTATTTTTCAACTACTCTGTTTACTTATTGATCTTCTGTCTGGACATCCTATTCTTTATCAAAAGTGGGGTATTATAATTCCCTATTATTATTGTATGGTTGTCTATTTTTCAGTTCAGTTCTGTCAATGCTTGCTTTATATAATTTGTGCTTTGTTGTTGGGTACACATGTAATTTAAATTATTATATCTTCCTAATGAATTGGCCCTCTTATCATTATATGATGTCTTTGTCTTTTCTGATAGATTTTGATTTAAAGTCTATTATGTCTGATATAAGTATAGACATTCTTGCTCACTTTCCATTTTCATGAACTATCTTTTTCTCTCTCTTCACATTCATCCTATGTGTATACTTAAATCTAAACTGAGTTCTTGAGGAAAGTATATAGGTGTATCTTTTATTTTTACCCATTCATGCATTTTACATCTTTAGATTGGGGAGTTTCATCCACTTATATTTAAAGTAATTATTGATACAGAAGGATTTACCATTGTTATTTTGTTCATTGTTTTCTGTTACTCGGTCCATCATTTTTTCTTGCTATCTTCCATGGTATTTTATTGATTTTTTATATTGCTATGCTTTGATTCATTCCTCCTTTTTGTGTGTAACTTCTATAGGTATTCTCTTCATGTGTACCATGAGGCTTACATAAAATTGCTTATATTTATAACAGTCAATTTTAAGCTTACAACAACTTAAATTTAATCAAATAAAAAAACTCCACACTTTTGTTTCTCCACCTCCACACTTTATATTATTACTCTCTCAATTTACATTTATTTATATTGTGTATCTATTAACATAATTTTAAGTTATAATTTTAAAATATTTTTGTCTTTTAAATTTTATGCTAGAATTAAAAGTGATTTATTCAGCAACATTATATCATTCTGTATTTGGCTATATATTTACCTTTACCATCTTCTTTTATCATTTTGCTTGCTATCCTGTTCCTGTTTAGTGTTCTTTCATTTCATGTTGAGGAACCCCTGTAACAAACTTTGTAAAGCAGTTGTAGTGATGATGACCTTCTTCAGTTTTTGTTTGTCTGGATAATACAATGTCTCTTTCATTTTTGAAAGATAATTTTGTTGGGTTTAGTATTTCTATTTGACAGGTGTGGTTTATTTTTCTAAATAGTTTGAATTGGATAATTTTAAGTCTCTCTCTCTCTCTCTCTCTCTCTTTTTAAGTAAGATCTTTGCTCCTTTTCTTTCTCTTTTTCTTAGACTCTCATAGTGCATGTATTGGTCAACTGTATGGTGTCACATAGATTAATGTCTTTCTCTTCTGACTGAATTATTTTCAATGACTCGTCTCCAATCTTGCTAATTCACTATTTTGCTTGATCTAGTCTGTTGAATCTGTTTTAATTCAGTTATTGTATTCTTAAGCTCCATGATTTCTCTTTGTTTTTTATAATTATTTTCCATCTCTGTTGAAATTTTCACATTGTCCATGCATTATTCTCTTGACCTCAGTGAGTATGTTTATGAAGGTTATTTCTAACACTTTCTCAGGTAAATCATTTATCTCTATTTCATTAGGGTCAGTTTCTGGAATTTTATTTTGTTCCTTTGTTTGGAGCACATTCTCTTGTTTCTTCATATTTCTTGAATTTCTACACTTGTGTCTGTGCATTAGACAAAACAGCTTCCTTTCCCAGTCTTTTAAGACTGGCCTCACATAGAAGAAGACTACAATCAATCAGCTTACCCAGAGATTCTGGGACCTTTTCAAACCTTTGTACTGCTCCAAGCTTGTTTCTTGTTCTTTGTAACCCCCAGATGTCGTCTAGTTTTCCAGGTCACATCAGCGCACTGAAGTAAGACAAATAAGACTGAAGCAGGTTCCTCAGGTGCCCTCCCCCAAAATATCGGATCATGTGATGTTTCATTTAATTCTTTCTTTCCCCAAGGAGAACCTAGAAATTGGGTTTATTTTTAATCATGCACTCTGTGCGAATCTGGAGGGAGGCTATGGTGACTATCAGCCCAAACCTTAATCTGTGTTTCAGTAGCCCCCAGATGGGTAGATTGTGTCTGATTTTGTCAGTGCCCCAAGACAAGCAAGACAAAAACTAGTTCTGGGGTAGCCCTCCAAAATGTGGCATTGGATTCATTGATCAACTATTTCCCTTTGAAGGAGAAGCTGGGAGCTGGGAACATTTTCTCTGTTTCCTCTGTGCTGAGCTAAGGAGAAGAGCTATGATGACTTCTAGGACAACTTTCTGTCTTTGCTTATCCCCCAAGTGGCTAGGTTGTTCTAACCCTATCAGGGCTGCAAGCTTGGCAGTACAGAAGTCAGTTCTCTGGAAAACCCACAAAGAAAAGTTGGATGTTAAACACATAGACAAACTTTTTCCTAGCCCTGAGATAAGCATTGACCTGGGGGTCTCTTCTTGATTGTGTGGCCTGTGCTGAGGGTAAGGAGTCCAGTGTGAATGTGTGACGGATCTGTCCACTGGCTTTGATGAATGTGGTTTCACATTCACAATTGTAAGTATTCTCTTATGGAAATAAGATACAAGCCACACCAGTAGAATGAATCATATCAGATATTTAATAAAATATCAGAAAAGAAAGAAGAACCCCAGGATTCTAAGAAGGGCTCTTTTCTGGCTACAAAAAGTGGCTTAGGTACAAGTTGAGCCTTTCAATTTGCACAATTTGTTTCTGGATTTTTCACAAAGGGAATATGTCCGCAAATAATTATTGAATCAGTGTATTTGTAGTGAAATGGAAGGTTCCAGTGCTTCCTATTCTGTCATCTTGACAATGTCACTTTTCTTACTATATTTTCTTTCCATTCTTTTCTTCTGTCTTTCTCCCTTTTCCTCCTCTTCATCTTCCTTTTTAAATCTTCATCTTATTTTGCTAATTTTGCTTTATCTTTTTCTTCGCATTTTCCTATAGTTGTATTCTTGCATATTAAACTGAGAAGATACATTTAACAGACTCTATGTTGTTGTCTTACATCTTTCTGAGACCAATTTCTCTACCTAAGCTACTTTTTTTTTTAACAGACTTCATCAGAACCTGTTTTGTAGGCCTGGGATTCTTCTTCTTTTGATATTATGTTAAACATCTGATATGATTCATTACACTTTTATGACTAGTATCTTATTTCCATAGCAGATATTTTAAATTATGAATTATTGTTTTTTAATCACTTTATTGTTATGTTCTCTACCTTATGCATTTGATAGTGAATGTAAAACTAGGTTGGCCACATCGCCTGTTTCATGAGTCCCTTCTCCTATCTGGTTCTTCCCTCCTCCCTCAAGATTACAGAAGAAAATAAAGATGAGAAACTCTAATTATGTACTTCTTTCTAAATTAGGGGCATTAATGAAATCTCTCAGGATGTTGACTCTCTACACCCTGTTCTAGAGAATGGGGATTAGGCTGAAAGCTGAGCCTTGCCTTTAAAAACAAGAGTCTTCTATTTCTTTTGCTGTTTCCTTTGATGCTTCATCGTGTGGAATTGCAGCATTCCTCAATTCTGGATGCTGGTGTTTTTTTCTCTCTCTTTACTAATATTTTTAATTTATTTTGTTAGATATTGGAGCAAGAAATAATTATGACTCAATTTATTCTTCCAGCTTTTCCAGAAAGTTTCCTCTCAAACTACAAATTAATAATCGTTTGAATCCTTGGCTTCAATTTGATTTAACATACAAATTCTGGCCAATTAAAAAAAGAAACTCTAGAATTACTTTGTAGACATTCTTTAACTGTAATGTTCCTTTACTCTAGGGTATTATGGCATCATAGGTTTGTGTTTTATATATAGTTTAGTATTATGAGAAATTGGAAGAAGACTGTTTTCCAAACTTCTTTGAAAAAAGACTACTCCTCTCTCCAGCTCGGAATATAAACAAAAGGAAGATTTTTAAATTGTCCCAGCACCATGAGACATATTTTATAATATTAAGCTTTTTCCACACATTAATAACACAAGATGTAAGCAATTTACACAAAATAGTTTGAGAGTTTCACATATGCACATGTGTGTACACACAATGACATGATCAATTAGATAATTCTCTCTATATATAATACTTGCTGTAGGCCTGTTATGCTTAAGTTTAGTTGCTAATAATAATAAAGTTCATGGCTGATTGTGTATATTTACAGTTGATTTTTTTGGATGTTGGCACAGTTTCAAGGTCTAAGAAAACTTTTGGATGGAAAAGCATATGTGTTACTCTTCTAAAGTTGAATGCTAAAATCCTGTTCAATATTTAAAATGTAAACTGGCTTTTGAAATAAAGAAATTACTCTGAACAGATTTAATATGGTTCTTTTTAATGCAATAAGTGCATTATATATTTTGTGAAATAAATGTAGAATAAGTTTAAAAATAAATATATGCAGCCCATTTACAATACTCTAGTGAAATACATGAGTGTTTCACTACATGTTTCACTGACAAAAAATAATCACATAAATCTTCCACACACAGCTGCAATTTAGTGAAATATGCAGTTTTCTGTTTTCTATTACTGTATACAGTATAAATTCTTCTGCTGGGAGACAGATTGTGACAAATTTGCAAACAGCATCTGTATTCATACATTTGAAACATTAATTTATCCAGCAATAAAATCTTTGATTTCCCAAAAGGAGAGTCATGTCTGAGAACTAATGCCTATTTTTGAGACTTAACTGAGTTTTCAATGTTACTCGTTTTCTCATGAGTTACGTGCTCCCATGGAAAAATATACAACTTAACAGCGAGTACAGAGAGTTAAAAGGGTCACACAAAACATAAATCTGTATGCCTACTTTATGTATGTGTATAATTCATATAAATAAATTCTTGACTACCTACACTTTCCATTGTAGAAAATGCTTTTGTTAGCAGCAATACCAAAGGAATAACAAGGAAAGCTCTATAATATATACACTGAATTCAATGCTTATGTACTATAATTTTTGAAATGATAAATTTTGCTCTGGGCATAAGAGTAAAACTTCTGGAAGTAGAAAAATAAAGCTTATGTTTATCAACCAGTATATGGTTTATTTCTAGAAATAGTATAGAAGTCTAAAATAAACTATGCAAAATTAAAACAAAGTAGAATTATATAAGTGAAATCTAAGGACTTATGAAGTTTCTTATTTTAAAAAATTCTCTAGAAGTTTATTTATCATTGAACAAGAGCCAATTTCTAACTCCCCTTTTCAAAAATAAATAATGCCATAGTATATAATATCTGCAACAAAGAAAGCATTTCAATTAGTCAATTTTGCTTACCTTATTTTGCTTTTAGCTTTTGTTTCCTTTTCCTAATATCAGTTATATATTTAGCTAGTTCTTAACATCTGCTTGAAACTATTTGATTTATTATCATTCTTTTTTTACTCAGTAATTGCTATACAAAGAAACACGACATTTGAACAGGTTATTTTAAAGCAATTCTGAAATTACTTAATTATCATTATAATTTTCTCAGGAAATTATTAGATTCACCAAAACCTAAGGAGACAAAACCTCTAAAACTCCTCACAGTATCACACAAGGATTAACCTTATCCTGGATTTCCATTGTTCTACTGTGATCTTGCAAACTTTGATAAAATCATATTTAAATACATGCAAAAAATATTTTTTAAATGATATACTGTGAGTTTTTGAAATTCAAACAGCTTTCTCAGCTATTTGAATAGTGACGATCTGAAATCTGCATCCATGCTGCTTTTTTAATTAAAATTTTACCCAAAGGAAAACAGTATTTAACAGTTTGTGAGCTTACTCTCTTTAGAAATTGTGTAGTGAATTGTTTGCTCATAACATAAGGTGCTCTAGTGTCTTGGGCTTTTGCCTAACTGTCTGATCTTTTTTTTTCCACTGCTGTTACACTTTTGACCTAATTTAATTGACATAGGCAATGGCGTTCACATTGTTTTCTGACTGATTACCTGAACAGGTAGTGAAGAAAATTCAAGCCACAAAGCTGTCTGGGACATTCATTTCAGTCACACTCAGTTGGCAGAGAGGGAGTATCACTCAGAAAGAGAACCCACAGAAACTTTATTTTGCAGGAAGGCAGTGACCCTGGAGAATTCTTCAACCTCCACGTTTATGAATTTCTCATTTTTAATTAATTTCTTCTTTCGAGTCAATACATTTTCATATATCATTGTCTCCGAACTGCTGTAGGGATAGAAAAATCTGAATTGCTTCACTGTTGACATATGTGTTAGGTGTGCCTGGCTCTCACCTTCTATACCTGAGGAGAATGTAATATTAGCATCTTGTTTTAAGAATTTATCACTCATCTGTCTTCCATCGATTTCAGCTTACTCTAAAAATCAAGGAATCCTGAAAGTTTGTTTGCATTGGTTTGGTTTTAGGTTTATGTATATATATTTTCAGCCATAAAGAGAATTAGAAAATAAACCAAGTTTTATTGGGTCTTCTTAAAATTTTAATATCACCAATAACCACCTCAATTAGGTGCATAATTTAGCTTTCTCAAACTTCCTTCATTGTGGTGAAAACTCTTCCATAATTTTGTTTCACTATTATTTCAAGAAATATAAAATAAATAAAATGCATCAATTACAGGATGAATGTTTTTTGTTATTGATTGAAGGTGAAAATCCTTATGAATGCATTGCTTAGATTAGAACAGGCCCAAGCATGGATTGAATTAAGGGATTTTAGGGGCTCAGAAATATGGAATTATTTCTAAAAACATGTCCCAGAATTGGGCGATTTCTTACACAACCCTGAGAGCCGAGGAAGAGGTAACACTCTCTGGGGTCCATTCATTCAAAGACCCTGCTCTGGTTTTTCTCAAGCTATGCCACTACTAATAGGAGGAGGAGTTTACAAGAGCCAAAGGGTTGCATCCACTTGGTTGCAACACAATCCCGTCTGTACCACTCCAAGCACCCAAGCATGGAGAACTCCAGAATTCCTATCAAATGCCTCCAAGCCTATGTTCAGGGAAGGTACAGGCTGTTCTCACATGTCTTTACAGCCAAGGGCTGACTATGCTAGGACCCCTAACCACGAGATGGGCCAAAGGGTCATTACTTGTAAGAAAGGGAATGATGGAGATCAAACTGAAGTCAGGGAGTCCCTGTGCATCTATAGGAGGCTACTTATGGCAGGGGAGTAGCCACAAGAAGGGAGAGATGGGGAAGATGTGAAAGTTGACTATAAGATTGTCAAAAGCCTTCTTGATTTATAAATTTATAACTTGATTTATAACCTTAAAATTTTTAGTCACTTAGTCTATTGGCCTCCATTTATACTGTAGATTGAGGACATTTTAGAGAGGGCTGCCTGAAAGTTTATCGTCTTATTTGTTTGAAATCAATTGCTTTGACTGAACCAGGATAATGTAAAAGAAAGAAATAAGTTGTCTCAACATAAAATGGACTCGCATACAAATGTTCCCCTTATATCTTATAAGTTCTCTATTATTGTTAAAAATAGCTAGCTGCTCTGGTCTTTCTGCATTTATCAGGTGGGGGTATTGTGAAGAATAATGTATGTATGCTTTTTGATGCATACTTGGGATGTTTTCAGTGCTGAAAACAATAGCTATTCTTATTAGTAGTATTAGTATTAAATTAAAACAGGAGGAAGGTTATTTTCAAAATGATGCTTCACTACAAATGAAGAGTCTGACAGCATGATTGTACAGAGGTAAATGAAGAAATGGCATTGTCTCTGCGTCTAAATGAAAGAAGAGGAGCATGACCAATCAGAAAAAGAAAAAAGAATGACATGTAATAATGCTGCCCCATAGACCAAAAAGAGTACCGGTTTACAATATGCGCAAATGCTGAATCTATTCAGCAGGCCTATTAAGTCGTTTAAACACAATGTACTTCCAGCAATGCTGATGAAAAGGAATATATAAATCATGGCCAACAAAATTTACAGATGTGGAGTTATGTATTTTCATGTGAACATTCTTAAAATAATGACTTATCTGAGCCTATTGCAAGGGAGATAAGAATGTGTTATGATGTTTTTAAATGAAATCGGTGCTCTTGATTTGATCACACTGTCTAAAACTCACCCAACATTTAATATAACTCTAGTTATTAAATTTTTCTGATAGTTTTCAGGAAATAGTTTCCGGTTTAATCAAGCCAAGTTATTCCAAAACCCTCTCTAAAAAATTACTTATAACTGAAAATTTAATTTTAAAGGGCTTTAATAAATAAAAACAAGCCCTATGTTGGATCCAAATATTCATCATCAAGTAAATAGAAGTTCATAACCATTCTCTTTCATAAAGATTAAAAGACTGTTTTTTCAAATGACAATTTGGAATGTCACAATGATATGAATGGGCAGAAGAAAAATCCTTTCCATATTTGGCACATTTTGCAGTATGGACACATCAATGCCAAGCGTGCTATTTCAGAACTGCTGACTGAAACCTGAAAATATGAAAGGCTTTTTCTTTACGATGACTGCTGCTTCAGTTATCTTTAGTACATTTGACCTTTTCTGTCTTTGGCATCTTTATTATTTTACCTCATCTCATTAAAGTCCCTTCTTTTTTACCTTCTTCCCTGCAGTTTTGTACCTTAGAATGTTGTCTTTGTTACAAGCATTTCTTTCTACTGAGTTTTATAAGATTCAGGGATCTGGCAATCAAAGCACAATATGATCAGCTGGCAAAAAAGGCCAGGCAACAACACTCTTTGGAACAGAGTGTGGCTGACTTGACCACTGTATTCGGAATCTCAGGTAAACTGCTTTTCATGTGTCAGCCATGTTGGGCGTCTGTTCCATTTGCCAGGAAAGTATAAAAATGCATCATTGGTCAGAATCCTGTTCTGTTTCTCTCTGCCCCTCAATGTCACTAGCATTATTTTTTCCTCAGTACAAAGTATTGTGAAAGAACTGTTATCATTACTTACAGAGTAAAAAATCAATCAATCAATCAATCCTCCATTGTTTTAAAGGGGGACTGGATTCAGCTTCCACTTTGTTTCAAGTTTATCTTTATAAAATGCTACATTTACATCAGTATAATTTGCTGGTAACTTTTCAATACCAAATGTTCACTTGAAAATAAATTTTGAAAATATTTACCAATTTTCTGTGATAAAATAATCACCAGTATCATATCTTGATGACACATTTTCACTAATTTTTAATTTTTTGCCTTGAAAACACAATATATAATGTTACTAGTTCCATTATATGCTTAAGTGCCTTAAAATTACAATGTTGTATTTAAGTCTTCTTTATGTTAGAAGGAAAATTTAAAGAATATTATTCAAAAATAGATTGAGCCCTCCTTTATTGCTAGGAGGAATAAAAAATGTTGCAATTTGAAAAACAGTTTTGTAGTTCCTTAAAATGGTAAACACAAAGTTTTCATATGACCTAGCAGTTCCACTTACTGGTATATATCAAAGACAAATAAAATCACATGTCCGCACAAAGCTTTTACACAAATGTTCATAGCAGCATTGTCAATACTAACTAAAAAATAAAAACAACTTATATATCCAGCAAGCGAGGTATGGACAAACAAATTGTGGTATGCTTCTACAATGGAATATTATTCAGCCATAAACAGGAAAAAATATGGATTTATAATACAATGTGGATAGATCTCAAAATATTTGGGCTGACTGAAAATAATCTAGTAAAAAAAGACACATATTGCGTTATTCAATTAACATGAAAAATCCAGATTAGGCAAATTAATATACAGAAAGTATATCAGTGATTGCCAGAAGCTGGGGTAGGGAGAAAAAATGGGGGGGTGATTACTGATGGTTATGGGGTTTTGTTGGGGACTGATGAGATAGTCTAAAATTAGACAGTGGTGATTATTGCACAACTCTGTGAACGAAAGTCACTGAACTGAATGATTAAAGTAGTAAATTGCATGTGAATGAAGCTGCTAAAAAAAAGTGGCTCTCAGATATCAGCCTGCTTTGGAGACCATCTTAGACGAAAAAATATTTCTTGTCTAAAGTCATATCTCCTTTCATAGGACAATGGCATCCAATGATTGAGCATAATAGGTGTATAAAATATTACCCTCTTTCTCCCAACTTAGGACAGCTCTGATGGTTCAAGCACCCTATATGTTTGGCTGGGTTTATCATTTGGAATGCATAAGCTCATCTTCTTTCCCTGCGAATTCCTACTTCCTTCCTTGCCTTTCTGCAATTATTGATTCCGAGGGCATTCCCTAACAAATGTCCTGTGCTCTATCTAGTCTCATTCTAGGAGTCTGCTCTCAGTGGAAACCAATCTATAACAGAGAAGTTAAGCAATATGTACAAAGTTATAACCCCATGACTTTGAGTATGCTTTTCTTTCTAGAGATATTTCTTGACTTTTATTCTTCTTACACTTAATTCTACTCATCCATCATAAACCCAGTTCAAGTTCTACCTCTTTCTTAGTTTCTTCAACTACTCTAGTTCACACTGAGCTTTACCTTTTTAGACAATTAATGTGCATAGTGTCAAGACCTCCAGCTCAGTGAACAATGACCTCATAAGTTTAAAACTGCTTCAAAAACAGCAAATGTGTTAATATCAGGTATAACAGCATTGATACAGTATCCCTGGAATGTGGGGAACCGTGCTTTTCAACTCCCTTTCCCTTGCACTCCTGCCCTCCCCCACTAAAATAGTCTGGTGAAATTTAAATAAAACTATATTTTAGTTAGATTTTCTCCCACTGTTTCATTTGACTCGCCTTAAAAATAAATAAATAAATAAATAAGATTTTCTTGAAATTATAGAATCTTTATCTTACTGACTACGGGTAATTTTTAAATCATGACATGAATGGTAAACATACTAAAACAAAGTTTAGGAAATGATCATTTGAGGAAACTACATTGATGATATCTTCATACACACATATACACACACACACACACACACACACCATGAAGTTATCCAGCATTTGGGCAATTAATGAACCATATAATAGAAACAGTGATGGATTGTATATAATCATTTCCTCTGTAGTCAGCATGACATGTTCTGTAATTCTAGAGAGTAAATATAGTTGCAACAGTTTAGTTTTCTAGTGATAATGAACAAATGTATTACTTCTATTGCTTTTTTGTGCCACACATTATTACAATAGAAAGAAAGAAGAAAGAAAGAGAAAGAAAGAAAGAAAGGAGAGAGAAAGAAGAAAAAGAAAGGAAGAAAAGAGAAAGAAAGAAAGAAGAAACGAGAGAAAGAAAGAAAGGAAGGAAGGAAGGATGGAAGGGAAGGAAGGGAAGGAAAAGAAAATAAAGGTCGTTCTTAACTGACCACTCAGTGATATCGTCCGATCTGTGATGACATCATATAACTAGCTCCTGGATGAGCCACTGTTTTACTTTGAAGACGGACAATGAGCTTTCTCAAACCCAAGCTCAATCTAGGAAAATCTGTACTTGTGCTTCTTTTCAATGAATACTCTAGGGATGTCCATTACTCCACAGAGCTCGGCCTAGGGACCAAATTCTGGGAGAATTGTCAGTATTGGATAGACCCTCTCTGTGTCCAGATCCGTGTCCGTGGACACTTAGTCCTTTTACTATAAGAAGAATTAATTTTATAGGATCTTTTGTCCTTGCGGTTGATAATTGGTAAGAAACACTGTGGTGCAAAACAGTCATAGAATGACAATGTCACAAGGCACTGATGTCTCTGATTCATGTGCCCTCCAGGTAGCTGCTTTGCAAACCAGGGATTTCAAAGATTAGTAGACTTAAACACAGAAGGCTTGATGACTCCCTAATTCTAAAGCAATGGCTGTTATTAATCCTATATTTATTTAAGAAATTTATATAAATAATTGTTCCAGATACTTAAATTCATTTTCCTTAGATTGCAAACAAACAAATCTTTGTTTTGATCAGTCTTTCTTTCCATGTCACTGATTGTCATACTTACCCTGCTTTTATGGAGGAGAAAACTGAGAATTGAGAAAATTAAGTAATTTACTCAACATCATCCAATTAAGATTGAACATAGGACTACCTCACTCCAAAATATTAAATCTTTATACTACTAGGTACATAAAATACCTTGAAAGTCAAGAGATATTAACATGCATTTCAAATACTTTGATATATGGAGTAGGCTGTAAATATTAGTCTAACTGAAGTTTGAATCCTCCTTTTATTATTCTCCAATAAGAAGAGTTTGCTTTTTTAATGAGCTTAAAAATTCCATTGAATAAGAGTGTAATTCATATTTATTGAAAAGAGATGGAAAGATTTTGGCTTCCCTGCTGACAAATTGCTTTCTGAAAGATAGCTCTCTCCTCTGTGCTTGCAAGACAAACTACATGTGAAGAAAAAAAGATACTTTGTAGCTAGCATTTTATTTCCTCTTGGAAGCTCTTGGAATTCTGTCATGAAGCTGTCATCATATGGCATTTATTTTATCTTGATATCAAGATACATATTTAGATAAAGAAAACTGGAAAAATATTTGCTGAATAATGCTTTCTTTGAACTTAAGGGTAAAATGAAGTTTTTTTAAACTACTAAATACATAGTAATAAGACAATAAAATTGCATCAAATAAATAGATGAACAAGAGAATTAAAGATTGGAGTATGGTTGTAACCATCTTAAGTGCCGCCAAAAGAAACACATTTCCACCTTAACATATGGTTAAGGAGATAAAGGAAGGAAGGAGGATGAAGGTTTGCTCTTCCAGTTTTTATTCTAGCTGCATACCCATTCTGAGCATTGGCACACGCAGTCAGGGAGGGGGTACGGCTTGGTGTAATGGATTGTGTGACAGAAATTTGGCATCTTAGTGGCCACCACATTGTGCTGCTCTGACTCCTTCTTCAGGACTGAGTTACTCATTCCCCAGTTGCCAGGAGTGTTGGCTGCTGAGACCTGACAGCGGATCCACTTTCCAGGAATTTCCCTTGGGTAAAGGAACTGATTCACCCCAAATTATACTCCCTTCCTGGGGGCAGCCTGCCTTCTTCCACTGTTGTTACAATATTCCACAGTCATTTCCCTGACCTATTATATACCTTTCTCTTTCACTCCAGATGATTGATACATAGATGGTAGATAGACAGACAGATAGATAGATAGATAGATAGATAGATAGACAGATAGATATAATAAACTATTGACAAATGCAAATTTCTTAAAAAATAAATTATATTGTGTATATTTGAGGTTCATAACATGAGGTTATGGGATACATATAGACAGCAAAATGGTTACCATAGTAAAGCAGATTAACATATCATCTCACGTAGTTACTTTTTCTGTGACAAAGCAGCTAAAATCTAATTTAACAGAAACATCTAATACAATACAACTTCAATAACTTTAGTCCTCATGTAAATTAGATCTCTAAACTTGTTCATTTTACTTATCTGCTATTTTGTATCCTGCGACTTACATCTCCTTATTTCCTTTTCTCCCACCTCCACCCATGGTAACCACTGTTTCATTCTGTATCTCTGTGTATTTGAATTCATATATACATATACATATTCCACGTATAACTGAGATCATGCAATATTTTTCTTTCTGTGTGTGACTTATTTTACTTAGCTTAATGTACTACAGGTACACTCATGTTGTGGCAAATGGGAGGATCTCCTTTTTTAGGGGAGGAATAATATTTCATTGTGGAGATATACCACACGTTCTTTATCCATTCGTCTACCAATAGGTATTTAGTTTTCTTCTATATCTTGATGGTTGTGAATAGTGATGAAATAAACATGGAAGTGTAATTATTTTTATAAGGTGGTGATTTCATCTCCTTTGGGTATATACCCAGAAAAAGGATTTCTGAATCATATGGAATTTTTATTTTCAATTTTCTTCACAAAACTCAATATATTTTTTCACAATGACTGTACCAATGACATTCCCACTGAAAATATCCAAGGGTCCCTAATCTCCATAGCTTCCCCAATATTTGTTATTATAATTTTTTATTTTTAAAGCCATCCTTACTGGTCTTAGGTGATTTAGTGGTTTTAATTTGCATTTCCCTGATAATTAGTGATGTTAAACACCTCTTTCTATACCTGTTACCCATTTTTTTTTCTTTTATTATTATTATTATTATTATTATTATTATTATTATTATACTTTAGGCTCTATGGTACATGTGCGCAACGTGCAGGTAAGTTACATATGTATACATGTGCCATGCTGGTGCGCTGCACCCACCAACTCGTCATCTAGCATTAGGTATATCTCCCAATGCTATCCCTCTCCCCTCCCCCACCCCACAACAGTCCCCGAAGTGTGATGTTCCCCTTCCTGTGTCCATGTGTTCTCATTGTTCAATTCCCACCTATGAGTGAGAATATGTGGTGTTTGGTTTTTTGTTCTTGCGATAGTTTACTGAGAATGATGATTTCCAATTTCATCCATGTCCCTACAAAGGACATGAACTCATCATTTTTTATGGCTGCATAGCATTTCATGGTGTATATGTGGCACATTTTCTTAATCCAGTCTATCATTGTTGGACATTTGGGTTGGTTCCAAGTCTTTGCTATTGTGAATAATGCTGCAATAAACATACGTGTGCATGTGTCTTTATAGCAGCATGATTTATAGTCCTTTGGGTATATACCCAGTAATGGGATGGCTGGGTCAAATGGAATTTCTAGTTCTAGATCCCTGAGGAATCGCCACACTGACTTCCACAAGGGTTGAACTAGTTTACAGTCCCACCAACAGTGTAAAAGTGTTCCTATTTCTCCACATCCTCTCCAGCACCTGTTGTTTCCTGACTTTTTAATGATTGCCATTCTAACTGGTGTGAGATGGTATCTCATTGTGGTTTTGATTTGCATTTCTCTGATGGCCAGTGATGGTGAGCATTTTTTCATGTGTTTTTTGGCTGCATAAATGTCTTCTTTTGAGAAGTGTCTGTTCATGTCCTTCACTCACTTTTTGATGGGGTTGTTTGTTTTTTTCTTGTAAATTTGTTGGAGTTCATTGTAGATTCTGGATATTAGCCCTTTGTCAGATGAGTAGGTTGCGAAAATTTTCTCCCATTTTGTAGGTTGCCTGTTCACTCTGATGGTAGTTTCCTTTGCTGTGCAGAAGCTCTTTAGTTTAATTAGATCCCATTTGTCAATTTTGGCTTTTGTTGCCATTGCTTTTGGTGTTTTAGACATGAAGTCCTTGCCCATGCCTATGTCCTGAATGGTAATGCCTAGGTTTTCTTCTAGGGTTTTGATGGTTTTAGGTCTAACGTTTAAGTCTTTAATCCATCTTGAATTGATTTTTGTATAAGGTGTAAGGAAGGGATCCAGTTTCAGCTTTCTACATATGGCTAGCCAGTTTTCCCAGCACTATTTATTAAATAGGGAATCCTTTCCCCATTGCTTGTTTTTCTCAGGTTTGTCAAAGATCAGATAGTTGTAGATATGTGGCATTATTTCTGAGGGCTCTGTTCTGTTCCATTGATCTATATCTCTGTTTTGGTACCAGTACCATGCTGTTTTGGTTACTGTAGCCTTGTAGTATAGTTTGAAGTCAGGTAGCGTGATGCCTCCAGCTTTGTTCTTTTGGCTTAGGATTGACTTGGCGATGCGGGCTCTTTTTTGGTTCCATATGAACTTTAAAGTAGTTTTTTCCAATTCTGTGAAGAAAGTCATTGGTAACTTGATGGGGATGGCATTGAATCTGTAAATTACCTTGGGAAGGATGGCCATTTTCATTATATTGATTCTTCCTACCAATGAGCATGGAATGTTCTTCCATTTGTTTGTATCCTCTTTTATTTCCTTGAGCAGTCGTTTGTAGTTCTCCTTGAAGAGGTCCTTCACATCCCTTGTAAGTTGGATTCCTAGGTATTTTATTCTCTTTGAAGCAATTGTGAATGGGAGTTCACTCATGATTTGGCTCTCTGTTTGTCTGTTATTGATGTATAAGAATGCTTGTGATTTTTGTACATTGATTTTGTATCCTGAGACTTTGCTGAAGTTGCTTATCAGCTTAAGGAGATTTTGGGCTGAGACAATCGGGTTTTCTAGATATACTATCATGTCATCTGCAAACAGGGACAATTTGACTTCCTCTTTTCCTACTTGAATACCCTTGATTTCCTTCTCCTGCCTAATTGCCCTGGCCAGAACTTCCAACACTATGTTGAATAGGAGTGGTGAGAGAGGGCATCCCTGTCTTGTGCCAGTTTTCAAAGGGAATGCTTCCAGTTTTTGCCCATTCAGTATGATATTGGCTGTGGGTTTCTCATAAATAGCTCTTATTATTTTGAGATACGTCCCATCAATACCTAATTTATTGAGAGTTTTTAGCATGAAGGGTTGTTGAATTTTGTCAAAGGCCTTTATCACCACCGATCCCACAGAAATACAAACTACCATCAGAGAATACTACAAACACCTCTGTGCAAATAAACTAGAAAATCTAGAAGAAATGGATAAATTCCTCAACACATACACCCTCCCAAGACTAAACCAGGAAGAAGTTGAATCTCTGAATAGACCAATAACAGGAGCTGAAATTGTGGCAATAATCAATAGCTTACCAACCAAAAAAAGTACAGGACCAGATGGGTTCACAGCCGAATTCTACCAGAGGCACAAGGAGGAGCTGTTACCATTCCTTCTGAAACTATTCCAATCAATAGAAAAAGAGGGAATCCTCCCTAACTCATTTTATGAGGCCAGCATCATCCTGATACCAAAGCCTGGCAGAGACACAACAAAAAAAGAGAATTTTAGACCAATATCCTTGATGAACATTGATGCAAAAATCCTCAATAAAATACTGGCAAACAGAATCCAGCAGCACATCAAAAAGCTTATCCACCATGATCAAGTGGGCTTCATCCCTGGGATGCAAGGCTGGTTCAATATACGCAAATCAATAAATGTAATCCAGCATATAAACAGAACCAAAGACAAAAACCACATGATTATCTCAATAGATGCAGAAAAGACCTGTTACCCATTTTTATGTCTTCTTTAGATAAATGTCTGTTTAGATTCTTTGCCAATTTTTAATCAGGTTATTTGTTTTTCTGCTATTGAATTATAAGATTTCTTTGTACATTTTGGATATTAACCACTTATCAGGTATCTGGTTTGCAAATATTTTTATATTATTTCCTAGTCCATAGGTTACCTTTTCATTTTGTTGATTGTATATTTTTCCCTGCAGAAAGCTTTTATTTTGATGTAGTTATATTTGTTTATTTTAGCAAACTGAAAATTTGGGTGAAGAGATATTTAAAAATATTCTGATTTATGAATATATTTTGATTTACTCTTAAATCAACATCGTTTTCTATTCACTAACTGTACCTGATGTGTCTATCTTTTCCATTTTTCTTTATTTTTCTTTTTCTCTCAGCTTTAGAAGATTGAGTTAATCATAGCCTTCAGCTATCAAAAGCAAAGGTCATCAAGTATTACATGAGTTAGCAAATGGTCAGGCAAAGAGAAACCAATTTAGATATTTCTTACAAGAGATATGATACAGAGACTTGATTCCAAAGGTGTTGGAAGGACATCAAAAACTTAAAGAAGAAGGGAACTAATAGAAGCAACAGAAGCTGCAAATAACCCTGTAGTAAGCCCAGAAGCCTATGCTGCTCTTGTTCTGTTGGAAATGCATGTTGATTTGATCATCATGTCCATTCTTCTCTCCCAAAGAAACAACCACTACAATGTGGCTGATCTACATTCTTGAGTATATGCATGCCCTTTAAAAATATGCAGGGTTGAGTTGTTAATTTGCATATACTAAAATTGCATTTTAGGTATGTTCTTTCTTCATATTTTTCAGCATTCATTTTTATAACTTCACTACTTGTTTGATGTACATCTAATTCATTTCTAACTAATTCATGGGTTTCCATGTTGTATAACTGTATATTTTATTTATCTACCTCTTTAGTCATGTATAACTAGGTCACTTCCAATGTCCTGCTGGCTCAAAAAATACTATGATAAATATTTTCATATATACTTCCTCTGGGATGAATATCAAGCTAAGGGATCCCTGAACATAACTTACTTAGTGAAGAACTGCCAGAGTACATTCCAAAGTGACAATACCAGTTTATGCCCCTTAATAGTACATGAAGAGGGTTACTAGTATCAGCATATCATCAAACTATGGTATTATCCAACTTTTGAATTTTTCTAATCTCTTATATAGAATTTTTCATAATAGCTTTAATTTGTATTGTTCTAGTGAACCTGTATATCTCTTCTTGTCTTTGTTAATCTTTCAAATTTACTCTTAAAAGATGTATTCACATGCATGCCCACATTTCTACAGAGTTTTATGTCTTTCCATTTTGTTGATTTTCAGAAATATCTTATCATTTTATTTTTTAGTTCATGCATTGATTCATTTTTTAAATAAATTTTTATTGAGCACTTACCATGTTGTAGGCATTGTTTTATGTACTGAGAATATATTGGGAAACAAGAGACAAATTATGTTAATATGAAACTTACATTCTATTTTGTGGGTTAGGAGTTTGGGTGGATAAACGGTGGGGCTAGGAAACAATAAACATGTGAGTTATAAAGGTGATAATGAAATAGTGTGTTAGAAGGTGATAAGTAAACAGGTGCTAAGAAAAAGAGGAAAAGTAGAACAAGATAAGGAAATTAGGAGAAGATGGGTTACATGAATAAATGGGGTGATTAGGATGAGACTCTGTGAGGAGATGACTTTTAAATAAGACTTGGAGATGCCAGGGATATTACCCATGAAGATATCTGGAGGAACATATTCCAGGAAGAAGTAAGGCAAACTTAAGGTGGGAACACAATGTAGGTGTTTAAGGAAGAGGAAGACTAGAGGAAAGGTAATGGTATTAGGAGATCTAGTCAAAGAAGAAATATGGCTTTTACTCTGAGTGATATTGGACACAAGTGACAATTGTCATGCAGAGGAATGACATGTCCTGGCTTATAATTTTAAAAATATATTCCAGCTACTGTGTTGAAAACAGACAGTAGATGGACAAATGTGGATGCAGGGAGGCTGGTCAAGAAACTATGGCAGCAGCATCAGGTGAGATGATAATGGCTTGAAGTTGATTTTGGCAGTGGAGCTGGTGAGAAGTGGTGGGTTTCTGGGCCTATTTTGAAGGTAGAGTCAAAGGATGTTAATTTCTTGTGGGTTGTATATGACATCTATCAATTTGTTTCCTGACTCCTATGCTTATTCACAGTGTCCTTTTTTCAACAAATTTATTTAACTTTGATCTAATCAAATCCATCTCATTTTCACGTTATAGATGGTGCTGTTCATGTCAAGTTTAGAAGTTCCTTCTGGCACTGGTGTACAGTGTGTTCTCACACTACTAATAAAGACATACCCAAGACTGGGTAATTTATTAAGGAAAGAGGTTTAATTGACTCACAGTTCCACATGGCTGGGGAGGCCTCAAAATCATGGCAGAAGGCAAAGGAGGAGCAAAGTCACATCGCACATGACGGCAGGCAAGAGAGTGTGTGCAGGGGAGCTCTCCTTTATTAAACCATCAGATCTCATGAGACGTACTCACTGTTATGAGAACAGCGTGGAAAAAACCTGCTCCCATAATTCAATTACCTCCCACCAGGTTTTCCCCATGAAACATGGGAATTATTGGAGCTACAGTTCAAGATGAGATTTGGGTGGGGACACAGCCAAACCATATCAACTAGTCTCTTATATTTCTTGCTATTAGATTTAGAGTTTGACATTTTATATTTTGGTCTTTAGTCTTTTTAACCATTTATCTTTGTAAAAAGTAAGGTAGAGGATGCAAGGGCATAAGAATGACATAATGGACTTTGGAGGCTTGGGGGAAAGGTTGGGAGTGGGGTGAGGGATAAAAGACCACATATTGAGTACAGTGTACACTGCTTGGGTGACAGGTGCACTAAAATTTCAGAAAACACCACTAAAGAACTTATCCATGTAACCAAAAACCACCTGTACCCCCAAATTATTGAAATAAAAATAAAAATTAAGAAACAATTTAAGGTAGAAATCCAGTGTTTCATTTGTCTCTTCAGATAGTAAATGTGTTTTCCCAACAACTTCTATAAAGCAGCTCTCATTTTCCCCATTGATTTGTGGTTTCACATATATCATATATTATGCCCTCATATTGAATCGTAGTAATCTATGACTAGCCTTTGTTTTACATAATACCTTATAATTGTAAATAGTTGTTACATACTAACTACAAATGTACAGTTTTTACACAAAAACTTTTAAAGACTATACAATTGATTTAAATTTCTGGCACCATTAGGACAAAAATATCCCTGTATATGTTTTCCATAGAGCTTAAAATGTTTGAGTTATCCCTGTCTTTTAAATGCTCTGATAACTAAAGTGAGCCAGAAGTCTGTACCTTGGAACACATAGTTAAAAGAATGTACTCCATTCAATTCTTACAAGTTAGGTTAATAATTTTTTTTTTCTTAAGAAAGATAACTTATGAGATACATGATTTTTAAAAATAATAGTTCCGCTAATTTTAGATTGTTAATCACCAGATAAACCCAAGTTTAATTTTGGCTTCACCTCTTACTACCTGGGTAAATTTCTGAAATCTTATGATCCTCAGTTTCCTTCACTGTAAAAAGGAAACAAAATAGCTATTGCTTCATGTTGTAAGGAAAATGAAGACAATAATGAGTGGAAATAGTAACCGATTAATTAGTCAAAATAAGAAACAGTAATTCAGTGGTAACTCAGCCCTAGGAAAAAGTGGTCTTTTTTCTCTTTCCTCTATTAGTTATTATTCACTTCAGAGTTCCACTGCCGAAACAATTCTCAGTAGTAAACTTGTCTGTAAATGACAAAGGCAGATGTCTTGATAGCAGCACTTTCTCTTTTGGAACAGCACAAATTTCCTGCCAAGCTTTGGGGAAGAAGATATTATTTGACTGACTTCATAACTGTTTTTGGCAGTGTTACAGGATTAAATTTTCCTATGGAAAACATTGCCTAAGTCTTTTGTCTGAGGTGCTCGATAAAATATGGTGTTCAGCATCACTAATTTATAAAAATGTGTTCACACATATTCCTATTACAGTGTTTTATTTTTGTTTTTGTTTAAAGGAAACTCCCTAGGTACTGCAGAAAGGTGGGTAAAATCATTCATTATCTTTGGTTCTTGTTTCTAGAACACTATTTTTTTGTTCAGTAGATAATCAATAAATGTTCATTTATGAAATTTCTATGTCCCCTAAGCTGTGATGATTAGAACACTCCTCCAAATACAATTTTAAGTAGTTTTATTGTCAATATTGTTTAATGTAATAGTAAATACATTCTAAATTTTTCATACACAGCTTTATGGTATTTCTACTATATGTTTCTGGGGGTCCGTTTAATGCTAACCTTGAACAGATATTTGGAGTATAGGTTGACGACTTACAGCTCCTGACATAGCATGACCTTCATAAAATTAAAGCATGGATTGTCTAATATGGTATAAGTGGCCTTTTATTTAAATCTGAGTTGGAGGTACAGAGTCAATAATTACTGAGTAAGAACCAAGTGTAATAACCCAAAGATGATGAGACAGTGTTTGCCCTTTATCAGAATAAGGTTAAAATGGCTGTCAAGGTGACAGACGCTAATCAGTGAAACCTGAACAATTACGCCCAATAATCATTAAATGAAGACAGGGAACTAGACTCCTGGGAAAGCACAAGCATTTGGCAAAACACGATGTGATTTTATTAAAAGAATCAGAGAGTTTGAAGTTGAAGGTGGTATCAAATTCAAAATGCAGTCAAATTTCTCAGTACTGCCTCTTAGAATAATAAAAGGGCTCACAAAAATATGATACGTCTACAAAACCTGCTACAGTAAAAAAAAGTATGTACATTAGGAAAATTAATAATTTCATAGTCTGGAGAGATTTGAAATAATTTCATTTCATTCTGGAGAGGCATGAATGCTTATTATCTTCTAAAATCCTTTATGAGACATGATTTTATAGTATATAATTTTTCATATGTTGATCTTCATAACATAGGCTCTATCTAGAGAAAATTTATAATTGTTCTTTATCTATTTGAGGTACAGTATAAGATGAAAAGTAAAGTACCATATCAGGATAAATTTTACTCTAAGTGACTCTTACAACTGTCTAATAGGATTTCAAAAATTCTTCTACATAGTCTCATTAATAAAGACGTAGTCCAGAAATCATATCATTTGACTACAATATTTTTAAATAACTGAATAATATGCAACATTTTTTAATATGAAATATTTTTCTTTGTACAAAGTTAGGTTGAAAACAAAATTATTTTTCAAGTAATTAGGCTAAATTACCTTCTGAAATCTATGATATTGAAGTAGAAGGTGATTTTCCTTCAACTCCCATTGACAAATTTTACTTTTTAATATGTCTGGCATTATATTATTTTACATCACAGATAAACTGAACGTTGAACTTTTGGAACAAAATGTTGAGGAAATAAGAGTAATAACTCTGCTATTATACACGGCATCCTTTCCTCTTCCTCACATGATTAGAAAAACATTAGTATTTCAATCCGTGTCCATTGTTGTGGTCATGCTAGAAATTAAAACAGAAGTAAAGGATGAGTATATAAATATAAATATAAATATAATTAACTGAAGTTTTAGACAGAAATCAAAGCCTTCAACATAAGTTAGTATGATCATTTTTCTAGAGAAGTATACTAGTGAAATCTGTAGCAAAGTAGAATTAATCTTTTATAACTTTTCTGTCTCATGCATTATTTCCCATTATATAAAGAAAATTCTTACATACAGCAACTCAGCATTAAGTACTTCTGCTTGATTAAACAAAAATGTATATTTAGTAAATGATTGTGCCGTTGGAAAATTGAGATATTTTATAATTTTATAGTCGTAGTGGTACATCTGATTGCATTCTACAGCGTATCGTATTGTCTTTCATTCTCTATTACCATCATAGCCACTTGAGATGAAATCACCATCATCTCTCTGTTTCCTAACTGGCCTCCTAAAATTTGTGTTTTCTCCATAAGAGTAATTGCTCTGGCCGGGCGCGGTGGCTCACGCCGGTAATCTCAGCACTTTGGGAGGCCAAGGCGGGCGGATCACGAGGTCAGGAGATCAAGACCATCCTGGCTAACACGGTGAAACCCCTTCTCTACTAAAAATACAAAAAATTAGCCAGGCGTGGTGGTGGGCGCCTGTAATCCCAGCTACTCGGGAGGCTGAGGCAGGAGAATGGCGTGAACCCGGGAGACGGAGCTTGCAGTGAGCTGAGATTGAGCCACTGCACTCCAGCCTAGGCAACAGAGCAAGACTCTGTCTCAAAAAAAAAAAAAAAAAAAGTAAATTTCCTAAACATCTTTTCTTTGCATTTAGTTAATAATCTCAACATTCATTGATACATAAGAGTATCAATCTGTAAACGTCTTTTTTTTTTTTTTTTTTTTGAGATGAAGTCTCACTCTGTTTTCCAGTCTGGAGTGAAGTGGCACAATTTCGACTCACTGCAACCTCTGCCTCTCAAGTTCCAGTGATTCTTCTGCCCCAGCCTCCCAAGTAGCTGGGATTACAAATGCCTGCCACCATGCCTGGCTAATTTTTGTATTTTTAGTACAGATGGGGTTTCACCACGTTGGCCAGGCTGGTCTCCAACTCCTGGTCTCAGATGATCCTCCTGCCTTGGCCTCTCAAAGTGCTCAGATTACAGGCATAAGCCACCATGCCCCACCACATATAAAAGTCTTTGTCTCACTAGTTTCAAGCCCCAAGTTCTTTCCATATGCTTTTCCTGTCTATAAAGAGATTTTTCTATTTTTCCTCTCATATACCATTGTCACCCTCCTACCCAGGTTTTTCATATGATGAAATATCATTTCTTGAGCGAAGTCATTACCGCCAAGCTTAGACTGGGTACCTTTATTTTATGGCCTCCCTGCACATTACACAGTCCCTTCATTGAACGTAGCACAACTTAAATAATGATTTGTATAATTATTGTTGGATATTTTATTAGCAGACCATAAGGTTAACAAGCGCAGCTCTTTGTTCTGTCCATTACTGTGTACCTGCTGTCTAGCATATAGAAGTTTCCCAAAGATTATTACATGAATTTGCAATTCCTTTCCTCTCAGACATGCTAAAAGTAATCTGTTGCTGCCTAACAAGTTGCATACATAAACATAGTGGTTTAAGACAACAAATATTTATTATCTCATGATTTCTGTGGGTCAGGAATTCAGACACAACACTGACCTCTGGCACAGAGTTCCTCACAAGGCTATGATCACAGTATTTAACAGGATTGCAGTCATCTTCCATCTTAACAGTAAGAAGGTCTATTCCATGAGTTAATTCACATGATTATTAGTATACAGGTTGTCATGGGCTGAAGTCCCCAGCCCCCTGCTGGCTGTTGGCTGGAAGCTGATGTTCCATCTTTGGCACATGCGCTCCTTCCTCTGTAAGACACCTCTCACTGCTGCTATTTGCTTTAGTAGTACAAGCAAGAGAGAAGAGCCTAACAGTGCCTACAGCAGTCAACAAGTCAGTCTTTTATGACTCTGTCTAGACGTTACATCCCACCACTTTTACATTCTTTTTTTGTATAGAAGCAAGTACCTAGGCCGAACTCACACTCAAGAGGAGAAAATTATACAATGACGTGAATTCCAGGAGAGAAACATGTTTTACCCTGGGTCATTTTGGCTTATTAGAATTATCTCCTGAACACACTTTACTCTCCAGTAGCATTTCTTTTAAAATCTTTTAAAATTCTTTCTTTTCTTTCTTTTCTTTTGGAGGTGGAATGTATCTCTGTCACCCACGCTGCGTTGCAGTGGAGTGATCTGGGCTTACTGCAATCTGCAATCTCCGCCTCCCAGGTTCAAGCAATTCTCCTACCTCAGCCTCCTGAGTAGTTGGGATTACAGGCACCCACCACCATGCACCCCCAGCTATTTTGTATTTTTAGTAGAGCCAGGGTTTCACCATGTTGGCCAGGCTGGTCTCTACCTCCCAACCTCAGGTGATCTGCCCCCCTCAGACTCCCAAAATGCTGGGATTATAGGCATAAGCCACCGCGCCCAGCCTCTTTTATAGTTCTTATTGCTCACTTCATACCAAAATTACTACATACATATAATCTGTCATACTCATATCTAAACTTCCTCAAAGTAGTACTTGATTGTCACAGAAACTAGCCCAGTTCCTTAAACATAGAAGGAACTCAGCAATTATTTCTCCGATGAATGAATGAATAAATGAGATTATAAAAATAATTTTTCAACTTTTAAAAAAACATGAACATAGAAATTATTTTCTCCTCTATTTTAAAGTTTCAAAGACATTTATTTCCAAACATAAAGATTATGATGTTGTCATGACCTCTTGCATCCAATTACATATATTCACTGTATATATGCCAGTCACTTTTTTACATATTCCAAAGATTTTGCAGGGAGGGAAATATGTTTCATCCTAGGATAAGATTCAGATTTCAATGCTTTTGTAAAAACATACATAGTTTGTTTTTCAAACTACTTATCTAAATCCCTCATGGAATAATATTTCTTGGATTGAAGATTTGTTTATAATGCTGAAAATCATGTCAGTAAACTACACTCTCAGGTTGAGCAACAGGGAGCCATATCTTTCAGGCCATGAAGTTTACTTGATAACTATTTTTAAAAAATTTAATCAGTCTTACAAATTCTCTGACCCATTCCTCGAAGGGGAAAAATGCTCAAATTTTGCAAAACAGTTGCCAATTTTTAAAAGACTAGATGAGCCTTAATGAAGGAAACAGTGGGGAAGGAAGTACAACTGCCACCTGGAGGAGACAGATGTGGAGACATCCTCAGTCGTTTCTGCTTATGTCTTTTGAGAACAAACACATTAGCTTGTGATGAAGATGTGCCTTAGCCTACGGAATGCAAATACTGGCAGATCATTTTTTTAAACACATTGGAAGATGTGCTAAAGAAAGAATCAAAGTATAATAGTTGGCATGCTATTCGTTGACTTAAAGCAAAACACACACGTATTAAATTGTATTGCATTCAGTGATAGTTTCTATATTAGAAAATAAATAATTCCATAGAAATAGGATTCTAAAAAAAATTTATACCTTGCATAGCTGCTACTTGCTTGTTTGGTGAACAAGAAAAGGATAATTATGAACACAATACCTCATAATTTTATATATATATATATATATAGTTGTTTTAAGAAGATTTTATAAATTCTAATGGTGCTCAAGTATCAGAAATACATAAAACCCTTACTGGGTTATATTAAAAAACCCTTTATTTAAATACATTTTAAATGAGTAGCTATTATGTCATAGGTTATGGTACACATGAGTCTGTGTACTGGCAACTAGTCTCACTGCTGGTAGTCATCTTTCCCTTTAATATACCCTCTAATATAGCAACAAATATTTTTAATGCTTTGTACCTCAAATGCAGAATGTATTAACATATAATTAATTAATTCTCAGTCTCTCACCTCATAGTATTATGCACCCCTCCCTTTTTCCTTTTCTATCTTCTCTTTTTTCCTTATTTTTTCCTTGTATCAGTATTTCATTCTCATTTCACTCCACTTTTGAAGAAACATGATGTATTGTATGTGTGTTCATTGGTATATATTGTATTTATAAAACATACAGTTGCATTTTGTGGTCATATTTTAAAATTTAGATAGATATTGTGTTAAAATTCATTGGTTTCTTTTATTTTTATAATCCACAAAATTTCTGGTGATCAATTTCCATTATTGATTATATATTTGTTTCAATGTTTCTAATAGCTCTATAGCACTCCTTAGCATGCATCCACCCCATTTTACATGTCTGTCCCCAATGATAACTTACCTGAAACTTTCTGCTACTTGAAAGTTGCAAATAATATGTTCATATATGTTTTCTTACGTTATCTTGTGTTAAATTTACATTGATATCTTTTACGTTGAGGATGTTAATGTGTCTGTAATCAGGTGTGATACAAAGCAGGGATATTTTCATTCTTTTTCCTCTGCCACCCTCTCTCCCCCCTGCTGGCCATCCTTGGTACTAAATGTAGTTATTCCAGAGGTGTGTAGTCTAAGGCTTCTATAATGGTTCATTATGTCCCCAGCAGCCCTGGTTTCCAGTCTTTTCCATTATCAGACTCATGGTTTCTATCTTCCAGATCATCTCATGTTCCACAAACAGCACTGAAGCTCCAGCTGTCCCCTTCAAGGTGCCTTCCCAAAAAAGAAAAAAAAAAACAAAAGAAAGTTCAAGCCTTCTAGCTGACTCAGTTGTGTATACATGTATGTGTGTGTGCTTCTTCTTTTAAGTCTATAGTTACACATCAGTGTAAGAAAAACTGGAAACTATATACCTTCTATTCTGGTGTTTAATAGGCCAAACTAAAAATGGGGTTACTCTTACTAAAGGAGACAGAGACAATATGTCTTAGTTTAGGCTACTTGCCACCTCTGCCAAAATTATGCTTTCAAACTTCTGTCATCCACAAAACTGAAAATTTTACTTCATTTTGATCTTTCATTAAGTATACATTGAAGATATAAACATCATAAATACAAGGGAGTCCATAAAGTCTGGAAACATAGGCAAAATATATAAAATGTTGCCAAGGACCTCTTTGAATTTTTTTTAATGGAATATAATAACTTTTCTAGATTTTTCTAACCACTGGTCCAAATGTTTATCTAGCTGACATCTAAAACAATGCTATTTAACAGAATTTTCTGCTATTGTCCAATATGGTAGTCATAGTTACATATGGCTATTGAATACTTGAGATATAGCTAGTGTGCTCAAGGAACTAAATTGTTTGTTTATTTAATTTCAATTTTATTAGCCACATATGGGAAATTTACAAGTTTATTGAATAATACAGATGTAAATAATTTTCTAATTATAAAGTTTTCATCACTCTTGCTGCCATTAATATAATTCTATACAACTTAGTACTGTGGTAGCTTCTCCCCATCGCTTCTCCTTTTTGTGCTATAGCAAACCACTCTCCACTAAGCACACAAATAAGTCATTCAGAAGTTCAAAGATGCTTCACATTCATATAGTTGTGTATATTATTATATTTATATTATATACTTATATAATAATATACTATATGTTTAAAAGTAATAATATTTGTATTATTACTTAGCAGAAAATGAATTTTCTAATTTCTCCCATATTAGCTTTCATTTTCATATATCTCATGGTAAATTTGCTTTAAGTTCTTTGAGAAATCTAATTCTATTACTAGGTATATACCCAAAGAAAAATAAATCGTTCTACCAGAAAGACAAATTCACTTGTATGTTCATTGCAGTATTATTCACAATAATAAAGACATGGAATCAACCTAGGTGCCCATCAATAGTGAATTGGGTAAAGAAAGTAACTGTGGAATACTACACAGCCATAAAAAAAGAATAAAATTATGTTCTTTGCAGCGACATGCATGCAGCTGGAAGTCATTATCCTAAGCTAATTAATGCAGGAACAGAAAACCAAATACTATATGTTCTCATGTATGACCGGAGGCTAAACATTGGGTACTCGTGGACATAAAGATGGCAACAATAGATACTGGGGTCTTCTAGAGCAGGGAGGGAAAAAATGGTTTCATGGGCTGGGCCCAGGGTCTCCATGCTGTGTGCAGCCTAGGGACTTGGTGCCGTGCCTCCCAGCTGCTCCAGCTGTTGCTAAAAGGGGCCAAGGTACAGCTCAGCCCATAGTTTCAGAGGGTGCAAGCCCCAAACCTTGGCAGCTTCCAAGTGGTGTTGAGCCTGTGGGTGCCCAGAAGTCATCAATTGAGGTTTGGGAACCTCCACCTAGATTCAGAAGATATATGGAAATACCTGGATGCCCAGGGCAAAAGTTTGCTGCAGGGGCAGGGATCTCATGGAGAACCTCTGCTAGGGCAGTGTGGAAGGAAAATGTGGGGTCAGAACCCCCATACAGAGTCCCTACTGGGGCACCACCTAGTGGAGCTGTGAGAAGAGGGCCACTGTTCTCCAGACCCCAGAATGGTAGATCCACCGACAGCTTGCACAGTGTGCATGGAAAAGTCGCAGACACTCAACACCAACCTGTGAAAGCAGCAAGGAGGGGGGCTATATCCTGCAAAGCCACAGGGGCTGAGCTGCCCAAGACTATGGGAACCTACCTCTTGCATCAGTGTGACCTGGGTGTGAGACATGGAGTCAAAGGAGATCATTTTGGAATTTTAGAATTTGACTGCCCTGCTGGATTTCCAACTTGCATGGGCCCTGTAACCCCTTTGATTTGGTCAATTTCTTCAATTCAGAATTGCTGTATTTACACAATACTTGTATCCTGATTGTATCTACGTAGTAACTAGCTTGCTTTTGATTTTACAGGCTCGTAGGCGGAAGGGACTTGCCTTGTCTCACATGAGACTTTAAACTGTGGAGTTTTGGGTTAATGCTGGAACGAGTTAAGATTTTGGGGGACTGTTGGGAAGGCAGGATTTGTTTTGAAATGTGAGGACATGAGGTTTGGAGGGGCCAGGCGTGAAATGATATGGTTTGGCTCTGTGTTCCCACCCAAATCTCATCTTGAATTGTACTCCCATAAATCCCACATGTTGTGGGAGGGACCCAATCAGAGATAGTTTGAATCTTGGGAGCGATTTCCCCCATACTGTTTTCATGACAGTGAATAAGTCTCACGAGATCTGATGGTTTTATCGGGGGTTTCCGCTTTTGCATCTTGCTCATTTTTTCTCTTGCTACTGCCGTGTAAGAAGTGCCTTTCGTCTTCCACGATGATCCTGAGGCCTCCCCAGCCATATGGAACTGTAAGTCCAATTAAACCTCTTTTTTTTTCCCAGTCTAGGGTATGTCTTTATTAGCAGTGTGAAAACGGACTAATACAACATCCTTATCCAAATGTCTTTGCATTTAAGATTAATTCTGTGTGCAATATTCCTAGTTGTGAATTTTTGGAGTTGCAGGGTAACTGTTCTTTTATTTTTAATAGATTTCATCAGATTGCTTTTCAGAAAGGCTACACATATACATTTCTACTGCCAAAGTATGAAAGTATAATACTTTTCTATATATTTGCAAGGAGTGAGTGTTATTGCTAGCTTTTGTTGCTGTTGCTGGTCTGAAACTAAAAATAAGTAACATTTGTATTTTAATGTTAATTTCTCTGACAAATAGTGAGTTTTAACATTTGCTGTATAATAATTATTTATATTTTGTTTTGCTCTTCTGTGGATTTATGAATTTCCTTTCACCATTTTTATCTTTTATTTCTTTTTCATTTATAATATTTTACTGTTTATTGTAAGTAACAATACTTTGTCACTTTCGCTGCAATGAATTTACTTTCCAATTTATGATGCATCTATTCATTTTGTTTATAATGTCCTTTGTCATGCTTTAATTACATAAGAATAAATATGTTTAGTTTTTTATACTTTTATACCATCTTGGTTATGTTCTTGTCCACTGTGCTTATTAGTATATTTGACTATAGTTTCTTCTATAATTTTAAGTTTTCGACCTTCAAAAACTTATATATGTAGTATAATTGCATTTTATTTTGGTTTAAAATGTAAGATACAGTGCAAGGTTTATTTGCTTCTAGAATTATAAATAATTATAGCAGCACCAACTTTATTAAATGGCTTTTTTACTAAATTGAAGTACATTTTTGTTATATGTTAAATTCTCATATTAATTTGGTCCTATTACTGCTTTCTCTGCATTTTATCTCATATATAAATCTACTTATTTGTTTCTACACATCTCACTTTTCCTTTTCCATAAAATCTCAGTTATTTCATTTGAGTTTAAGTTTATAATATTTAATTTTCACCATCGCCATCCCAAAATGCCAATCCTGTCAGAATATTAGTTGAAATAAACTTAAATATACAGTTGGAGTTTAGAGAATTTCTGTTTTATGGCACTAAGATTTTATTCATAAATATGTTCTATATCACTATTTGGTCTTACCTTGATGTATGGCTTTCAGTTACTACAATTTTATGTGTGTATGACCTATGTTGCTATGTTAATTATTTACAAAGTAGTTTACATTTTTCATTGCTATTATGTTTAGAATAATTTTTACATTTCAATCTTAAGTGTTTAGTGCTTATGAGAACAGCTTAATGTTTTAGTATTACCTCATATTCAGTCACTGTAGTGAATTCTAGACGATTCCTTAATCCCCCAGAGTATTTTAGGCTTCTTCAAACTACAATATGTTCTCACCAGGAAAGGAATGCCTTTTTTTCCTCTAATATTTTATTTAATAATACCACATATTTATGACTACTATATATTTAAATCTCATATGTTTATATTTTTACTTTATCATGTAAATATTTTATTTTGTTTTTCATTGTATTTGCTACAAAAATAGTGATGACAATAGCAAACAAATTCTGATCAAATTCCTGGTATTCATTAAGATGAATTTAGTATTTTATACTTTTAAATGATGTTTACAGACCTATTAATTTATTTTCCATCATTATTTTATTTTGGAATAACATGCATGTATATTAAGGAAATAAGGTAACTTCACAGCTATTTCCCTATTTGTAATACTATATTCTTTAAATTTCATATAGAACTCAGTGGCAAAATATTGTTATTCTAGTATATTTATTACTGTTAGACTTCAAATGAAATTTTCAATTTTTTCTATTTTATTTTTATTGTTTATGTATAAATGGTATTTTTAGTTTATTAGTAAATTATTCAGTTACTTTAAATTTAAATGTTTTTAATATAGTGTTGCATTTTTATTCTAATTTTTATCTGTGATCATATCTGTTTTAATTTCCCTTAACAATTTATTTTCATTCTCTTTCTTGCTTCTTCAGTCTCACAAAGCCTTTAAATGACATTTTCATACTTAGAAAAAGACTGGTTATATTTATCTTTGCTCTTTTCCTATTTATTCAATTTTAGCTCTTATCTTTGTGAATTTCCACTTTCTACTTGTAAAATAACATGAAGTATTTTTTAGCTACTTCACTATTTTCTTTAACTTGATAAGAAAGATAATGTCTTCACATTTTTCTCTATCATTTAGCTAATCATGGATTCTTTGTATAAAATATAGGTTAATTGTTTTCTAAATAATTTGTAACATCACTTTGCATGTTTCTTGCTTCAATCCAGAAATGTAATTGGGAAATTCTTTATTATTTGTTTTAAATTTTATTAGGTTAAGATCACACATTTGGCCTTTAAAATACTTATGGTTCAAAAAATTTAGCATGTCTTATAGATAGATAACTATATGTAGAAATACATGTAAAAGTAGAGGTATATATGTATATGCATATATATGTATATTCTGGAATTTTTAAATTACGTTGTTAATTTTTTGTTTATAATAATCCTCCTGAATTCACTGGTTATAGTAAATGTTCCATTATAATAATCTCTTCTATTCGTTAAAAAAAGCAAATTTTAATAACAAGTATTACAAGCCCTGTTTCAGGTATTCTGGAACATCAATAAATGCATAAAATATTGAAACAGAACTCTCCTTGCCTTTCTAATAGTTTTTGCTTCATTGACTGTGTTATTTGTTCCAGACAGAATTAGGACTGTCACATATTCATAGATTGTGCCTTGTATTATTACATAATGTGTCCTTTTAATGATTTAGGTTCTTTAAATATTAAATGCTATGTGGTCTCATAATTAAGTCTTACTTATGTTTAGTTTGCATTTTCTTTATATATCTGTGTCTTTATTTGTACCTTTCTTTATCATGTTGTTTCATATGTTTCTTTTAATAAAAATATATCTATATTTTGTCTAACTTTTACATGTTTTCAGTGAAGAATGTTATATATAAAGTAGTATATGTAATGCATGCATACAGTTTCAACAATATGGGCACTCAACTTGAGAGATAGAATATCACTTAGCAAATCTGTGTTCCCCATTGACCTGCCCCCAATGGTCTTTATCTCCCTCCCTTCCCCCAAAGAGAATCTTTTTCACTGATTTCATCATCCTTCAGTTTCATTAACTTTTGAAAGCAGTTCATATGTGTATCACCAATAATAAATTGCTTATATATTATTGATTTATTTATACAAATGTCCTTACAATTTTTATATTCTTTTATGGCTTTAAATTATTGTGATGTTTCATGTTTTTAAGGTTTATCCTTGTGGATATGCCTGCTATGTAAGACAAGTCATTCATATTTTCTGCTGTTGTTGGAATCTTTTTTGCAGTATTAGGCTATTACAAACAGTTTAGTGCAAGTCTCCTGGCAAAGAAATTAAAGAGATTCTACTTGGAATGGAATTGTTGAGTAATAAGTTACAAATATTTAACATTACTCTATAACAAAATAACATTCAAAATTGTTAAACAAATTTAAACTTCTACCAGGAGTGTGTAAGAATATTTTATTGCCAGGTATTTAAAACATTAATTTTTGTGAATATAAAACATCATTTTTTTATGGTTCTCAATACTTTGGAATTTGTTATGATTTGATTTATTGTCTAATAGATTTAAAAACTCTTGTTTATATTCCATGTATGCTTGGAAAGAGTGTGTATTCTTTCCTTCCTCCTGAGTGTGTAATCTCTTTCTTCCTTAGCAGGAACCCCGTATTTTAGTTGAACTCACTGCAAGCCAGAATAATAGGTACACTTTCTTGTGTTCCTTGAGCTCATGCATAACTATAGATTTAAAGAAAATAAAAACAGACAAAAATAACTAAGTGCTACTGGTGGCACAATGGAGTCACTATGGCATTCTTGGACTCTGAACCTCTTAATGTTTTCCACATGAAAAAGAAATAAACTTTTCTTTGGTTTAAACTGCAATCATCATTTTTTCCTGTCATATGCAGCTACTCATAGAATTATAGATATTAAATATGAAATTAAAATGTTTAAATAAAATTCATTTTGCTTTTAATTTGAATGAAAGGATAAAACAGACAGCTGATAGTTAATATAAGCAAACAAATGTACTCCAGTACATTGGCTTTCATATAGAAAGCCAAAAGCAAACTGCATAATTACAGGAAAGGGATATATCTGTTAAGCAATTTAGGGTTATAGACAACAGTTCAGTAGTGTACGGTTTATTTCAACATCTGTTTGGATTGCATTAATGAAAGTTTCATGTCAAGAGTGTTGTCAAATGAAGTAATAATTTGCCTTTACTCTGGTAATCAGTCACCACTAGTGCATAATATGTAGCTTCAAGCTCCACATTTCAATAGGAATATGAACACATTATAGAATGTTCAGAGGATATCTGCCAGAAATGCACAGGGATTCGAATGATATCTCTCTTGGGATATTCGAAGATTATTAATGGTAAGGGAGCATTAATGAGTGATTTAGGCTCACTGTATTAGGCACTAATGGTTTAGAATTAAAACCAGTTGTTAATAGTTTAAAATATATTAGTTTAAATTTAACATAAAGAGGGACTATGCAATAGTTAGGACTAAACAGAGATAAAATTAATTTCCACAGGACATAATGTGTTTCCTGTTCACTAGTGGTGACTTAGGCCAGATAACCACATGGTGGAGATGTTGTAGAGGGAATTCAAACATTAGATGCCTTGTTGGAATATAGGACATTTAAGGTTACTTCCAAATTCTAGAATCTATGAATTTATGGGACAAATATATGAGACAAAAAAAGTCTCAAATTTATAATTGATGTAGTGTTCATACTACTGTATCTAAAACATGTATCCCTCAGCTTAATTACAGTAATCATTTCCTATACTAAATATACTTGATGGAGAAACTTTTTATTATGCCGAACACTGGATTAACTTTTTAAATTATTTGTACCTCGGCATTATATGTACCTGGCATATAAAAACTCTAGAATCAGCATAAGGAGAGTGCTTTCATTTTACAAATGTATAAAAATACATAAGGCTAAAATGGTATTGAAGATAAATATTACAGAGAGAACACAATAACCCAAAAATGGGTCAGCACAAACTATCCAATTGATTAGATGCTTGCAGAAAACCACAGCAAATGGCAAAATCAATTTACCAATCAGCTTTGCAGTGTTTTCTTCTAAACTCAGCCAGCTGGGAAATTAGGCATATATTTGGTGTTTTTATGTCTTTCATTGAAGAAAGCATCATTTTCCTTTGGAAGCAGATGGTTTGGAACTATAGATTGGTCAAAGTTCAGTAAGGTTACTCTACTACAAACAGAGTAAATTGATGTGGCACAATATGCTAGTTTGAATCTTTAGAAGAATTCAAAACTGAAAGAGAAGACTTTCTGAGTTGATATTTGGTTATAGATTTTTGTAAGCTAAGAAATTACTCAGTTATATTTTAATGCAGTGATTCTTCATTGTTATTTACACAATGTTCCATTCAATTTACTTTTTTGTAGGTTAATGTCCTATGGCTTATCTCAAGGAATAGAATTTCAAATGATTATTGTTTTAGGTTTTGTCAAAGTAAAAGAAATAAAGAAATGAGAATTCATACAATGTTTTGGAAAACCAGCCTTCAAAACAATTTTATTCTGAGGTCAAATTCAGTTGTTTGAACTAAATTATCCAGTAATCAGTGTTTCCAGATGAATGTTTAAAAAAGAAAAGGATCACAGCATTTTAAAAGGGAGAGTGAAATTAGGTATCATTTATTCGAATTCATGTCTACAAATGAAGGATCTCCTGCCTGAGATTTCAAAACTTGCAGCAGCATCACGTCTAGAACCCAAAATCTCACCAGGTTCTCAGGTGATGCTGTAATCTTGTAATTTTGTACAATGTCATATCCCACATAAGGCAGTCATAGCATTAAAGTATTAATTTCATGATGATGAAGAGAAAGAATAGTTCATCAGAACCATAGTTGATTGAAGAAAAAGTACACCAAGTAATTGACCTTCCATTATGCCATTAAGAAGGATTTCCCATGATCTTGCCATCAATTGTTCTTGGTTACTAGTCTGAGTAAAAATCATTTTAATGATTGATAACTTTCTAGTTAATTAATCCTCAAAGATTAATCAAAGCCTTCTCTTTATTAGATATTTTTAGAAGTTAGATATTTTTGGTGAATTTATCTGGCATGCTGCTGTCAACATTTAATTTTGAGAGTCATTACAATTTATAATTTATAGGAATACAGAAACCAAAGAGTAGAAACTACTGATTCGCTTGTTTTTCACATATTTGAGTTCTGAGTCTCATCTATATTTGTATGACTATGGCCCATATATATAACAAGAATTCAACTTATGGTTGTGGATAAATGAATGATTCAATGAATGAAAAGATATTCAGTGAATAGTACAGAAAAATTATTATTTAAAAACAGCAATTTTTCAGTAATAAGTATAATTCAATCACAGCTATTATTTGTTTGTAAAAGTTTGAGCTTCATCATATAAAAAGTTGACAAGAAGGATGCTAACTACTGTGTCAGTAAAGGTACAGTACATAAAACAACTTCTTAAGATGTCAGTGAAATTAAGAAGAATTCTGAAGACTCAACAAAAAAAGTAGGTCCTAATATTCACTTAATAAAATAGCCTGCCTGACCCTGGCTGAAAATATCAGATTTAAAATTAAAATATATGATAACTCCAAAAGGAATAAATGATAAATTCCAAATGGACTAAATGTTTTAGAATAAAATGAAATCATAGGAGTATTAGATTCATCCATGGGGAAATTATTTTATAAGCTCAGATTGAGATAAGTTTTTCAAAACATGACCCAAAATTCAGAGTCATAAACTGAGAGATTGGTATAGTTGACTATATTTAAATGCACAAAGGAAGAAAAAACAAAAATCTTTTGAGTAATAGAAAAATAATCATAAGATAAATGAAAATTGGGGGTGGGGGAAATTGAAGACATATCACACAGGGTTAATTTCCTTCATGTATAAATAGTTCTTTGAAAAAAATATGACCAGTTCACTAGAAAAATGGGCAAATTATTTGAAGAGACAATGAGAAGGAAAGGAAATACAATTACATTTAACCTTATTCAATGTTGGGAAAATTTCTAAATATAAACACATTGAGATTCCATTTGTCATCTCTAAGACGGAAAACATGCAAGTTGTATTTGATAAAACACTCTTCTGGGCAGCTGTAGGAAAACAAGTTGTCCCACATATTAATTATGGTAAGTGACTTGATGATATTAGTCAATATTATATTTAAAAATTCTCTTTGATCTGGCAAAAACTTTATAGCAAAGATTCTCTCTTAAATGTGAAAAACATTATAAAGATTTATTACAGTATTGTTTGTACCAGAGAAAGATTGAAAAAATATAAATATTCTTCAATGAAAGATGAATTAATTAAATTATGCTATAACCATACAAATTTCATAGAACTGTGATAACCAGTGAGGAAACTTATCTTTAAGTATGAACACTTTATTGAATCTAGAGAAATCTATGGAACTTGGAGCTTTATTAAAAAAAAGTTCCAACAGCAAGAAACAGTCAATAATTCAGTAAAAATGTGATACTATAGTTTTAAAATATGGAGATTTTATCTATGTACATGTATATATTTATATGATCTAGACTTCTTCAGTTTATATCCTGCTTCTATCACTTAGCTCTCTGAGTGATCTCTTGTGCAAGATATAAAAACTTCCTGTGTCATAGTTGTCTCATTAATAAAAAGCAGATAATAATAACACCAATATAATGAGAATTAAGCTCCAAACACTGCTCTTGGTACAGGAGCTATATGTGTTAGTTTCAGTGTCATAATAATTACTATTTCTTATAATTTTATATTTTATATATTATATAATATACAATATTTTATAATGTATTATGTAATACATATACAAACACTTATCATTGTTATGAATGTATATAAAACTATAGAAGAATAAATCAAGAAACAACTAATGACTTTTTACTGAATTTCGTAGTATGGGAACTGAGATTGATGGCACTTAAAAAATAATGTATAATATCTAATCCATGGATTTATGTTGTTTGTATATTTGCATTGTGTTATTGATCAATTTATTAATATTCAGAATTGCACATTTTTATTGAAATTATAGTTAAAGAAAAATTATACTTACTAATGTGCAATATTTCCTATGATCCTCTAGCATCTTTAAATGCTGGAGAATTAGATGGCAATTTCACAGGGTTTTGTAAATTTACTTGGATTGTTAACAGATTGGGAAATAGAACAATTTAGGAGCTGAAGTTGTGGAAACATAATTGTATTACTCACTATAGAAGGATATTAAGATAGAGTTTACTTCATAGTAAACACTTATTAAGGAATCTCAGACTATAAGTATATAAGCCCTAAATAAGGAATTCCAGAAAATATTTATTACTGTTAGTAAGGACATTTTCCCCTCCTCATCTTGATCTTTACCTAATTTTCCAAATCAAGGACCCACAATGAAATTGTATCTTGACACCAAACTTCTGTCTACTTTTAAGTTATATCTATAAAATATACAAAATATAATTTCATGTAATTAATTATAAGATCACAAAAATGTTTTCTTACATAATGCTAATAACTGACTGTAAAATTATTTTTAATCAATAGGCATCTGATTATGTAAACTGAAAACTAATAGGAAAATAGAATTCACTCCCTGGTAGTCTTTTAAAAATTTCAGGGAAATAGTGATTAATGAAGTCTTTGGTTAACAACTTATTTTCACCTGTGATATACATTGCTCCATTTTTTTCTCAATTCTTTATTTTTCTATTACAGATAGAGTATAATTTTTTTGCTCAATTGATGTTGCCCTGAGGTACGTGGCAGGCTTGTCTTGAGGAATATTATCAGGCATATATGTAAACAGAGGCTGGGGACTGGCTTGTACAGTTGAACGGGCCCTCTTGCTTTTCTATCACGGCCATGATGAGAAGAACATCCCTCAAGTAGTAGATTAGGCTAAGAAGTATGAGAGACAAACATAGAGGACCTGGATTACAACTTCATCTTGGAGTTAAGCCCAGCCAATCCCAGCTAAATCAGTCGAGTCCAAGCTGACCCACAGATGCATGAATAAATTTACTCAATTCGGCCGGGCGCGGTGGCTTACGCCTGTAATCCCAGCACTTCGGGAGGCAGAGGTGGGCTGATCACGGGGTCAGGAAATCGAGACCACCCTGGTTAACAAGGTGAAATCCCGTCTCTACTAAAAATACAGAAATTAGCCAGGGGTGGTGGCGGGCGCTTATAGTCCCAGCTACTCGGGAGGCTGAGGCAGGAGAATGGCGGGTGAACCCAGGAGGCAGAGCTTTCAGGGAGCCGAGATCGCGCCACTGCACTCCAGCCTGGGCAACAGAGAGATACTCCGTCTCTAAAAAAAAAAAAAAAATTTACTCAATTCATGCAAGAATAAATTACTCTTGCTTTAAGTCACTGAGTTTTGCAGTGGTTTGTTATGCAACTGTATTGTGGCACCAGCCAACTGCTACATTGCATTTTATTGTGGCAATATCTAATCAATACATTGAATTTTAGAAGTTTGTGTGGATTTATATAAAAAGCAATTCATTAAGTATCATGCAATTTGGCAATTATCCTCCATGCATTTAATGCTTTATCAAGGGTTTCTCAGTGATAGATCCTACATCCAGAATAACAGTTTCTAGGAACAAACTAAGGAGTGGTTATGAATTTCTATGCCCTGAGTATAAAACCACAATCATTTGTTTAAATCTGTATGTCTATTATCTAAATAAGTATTCAAAATATTGTGGACAGTCAGTGTATGTGTATTGACTAAGTGAACAAAATAAATAAATGAAGGAGTAGCGCATCAAATGGACCAAATTTACTGGTGGCTGCAAATTCTTTGCTTCTCTCCCCATCAAGATATGCAGTTAATTTTCCCTCCCTTTGTGTATGCGGTAAATCTATGATTGATTTGATCAATAGAATATGGCAGAAATGATAATGGGTACATTCTGAGGCTGAGACATAGGAAATTGCAACTTTCATTTTTGCATACATAGAATGCTTTCTCTTGGAAACAAGCCACCGTGTTCCAAGAAGGTGAAGACATAAAGAGAGGCCACATGACGGAACTGAAGTATCTGCTGAACAGCCCAAGCTGAAGTACCAACTAATAGCCAGCACCAGCTACCTACCAGCTGTGTGGGTAAGCCATCTGGGATATTTCAGTCCAAAGGAGCTTCTGTATGACTGCAGCTCCTGCTGACACCACATGGAGCAGAACTGTCCACATGAGCTCAACCAATTCACAGATTTTTAAGTGATAACACGTAGTTATCATTTTAAGCCACTTGATTGTGGGGCTGTTTATTTTGAAGCAAGACGTAACTGAAGCCCTAATGAACAAGTTAATGCTAGGCTTTGCATTATTACTTATATATTTCAGTATACTCCTGTATGTTCCTGTGAAATATTGAAAGCTGAGATTTAGCTCTTTTCTGTGGCTATAGCCTCAGGAACATACTTTCATATTTCCAGTGGACTCTATAAAGAATTTTGAAGAGCTCTTTCTCTGAAGTTCCCAGATTGGTATTTATTGAGCCAATATGATCCGCCATCACCCCAAAATTCACACCATGACTTTAAGTCTCCACAGTATTCCTAAATATGTTAGCTAGTAGGCAGCATTTAGAAATCAGGAAAATTCATATTAAATTTATATTTTTAGCTTATCTTAATAAATATAAATTTTTACAACACTAGATTTGTATTTTTGTGTAGCACTTCTGGTTATGCACTAGATTTACATTTATGCATGAAGCTAATTAGAAGCAACCTTATTTATATGAGGCATCATTTTGCAATTCAGCAAAGTCTTCACTAGTTCTGGTTCCCATATGCATCGGAACTCTTGATTATAAAAGTGAGAAATTCCGGTATAAATTTTAAATAAAAGGGGATTTTTTTGTTTGTTTGTTTTGGGCAAGTAAAAAGTTCTATGGTCGTATATTTAGGTCTAACTTGATTCTGAGACCAGCACCATCCATTTCTCTCAATACCTTGGCTCCTCTTTTCTCTGGCCAGATTTAATTCTCAGGCTCTAGTGTGGCCTCCGAAACGTCCAGGTTCACCTTTTTAAATCAAAAGAGCAATCCTCTTTCTATAGTCCTAGTAAAAGACTCACCATTTCACTCCTACTGTGATTGAGTCGTGAACTCATAGCTGAACTATAGCCAGAAATTGAATGTTTGTGTTGACCAGGCCTCAGGAAAAAGAGTAACGAAGTCTTACGGGAGCAAGAGAAACAGATGCTAGGCAATGCCAACAGAAATCTACCTCACAAGGCTTGTATACTTCTGTTCAGTGCGATCAATTTCTGGTCTACTTAACTCTATCAAGCAGGTGAGGGAGTATGTTTATCTAGTATCTTAAAACTGTCATTCCACACAGGCACTGGCTATGGATATATCCAACCAACCCATTCAAAGACATTTAATCTTAACAAAACACTTTTAGGGTATTTTTAATTTTTTTTAAAAATAAAGTGTCTTAACAGAAAGGCAATTAATCTTAACCAGAGGATTTCAGTCTTAACCACTACACCTTTCTTTTGGATGGATTTGTTCTCCTTTCCTGCGGTCTCTGAAAAAGTTGTTCACTAATCTTAAGTTTCACTAAGCCTTTAACTTTGGTTCAAGATGAACCATTCTAGTTCAATGGAAGCAGCAGTTTTTGTTAAGTCCCTAGTTCCCACTCTCTGTTAAAACTAAAGCCACGGATAACCTGATCTGATTCTCTAAACTGTTGTTTAATCCTTGATCTTCAGATTTCTCTCTACTGTTTGTTTTTTTTTTTCCCCATGGTTAGCTGAAGGCATTTTTAGTTGTCCCTTTTTATAATTTCTTCCCATGTTTTGCAATTCTCTTCTGATTAGTAAGATAACTTGATCCCATTTTTGACTCTTTATTTAGGCTAGGAAAATCCAGCCTATGGAAACATAGCTTTTTAGTGCAGATTGCATCAAAGACTGATTTATCATCCCAGACATAGTACATGCTAATCACACACCATGATGTATGTGATGGTCCAGCCATGCTGAATTAGAATTCTAGTTTTGTATTAGGTACATCAACCTGTACCATGCAGAAGATGCCAGAATAGTATTTTTCAATTTTTTGTACTTTTCTTTATGTTTGAATTATTTCCTAATTAGTTTTATTAAATCAGAGGGGAGAAAACTATCTGAAAATTTTAAGTTTACAGTTCCCAGAGGTCCTTAACTGTAGGTTGGTTTAAATGGTTCATGAAGAAATTTGGTGAAATCTTGCCCACATATTGCAATTGTGAAAGAGCAAGTAGCTAAGTTCACAGTCAACTGAACAAAAATTAGGATTTCAAAGGATCTGAGGACTTTCCAGATGGGAATGCTGTCATGGGATAAGTGAATCGATATTGGAGATGAATCTCATTTTAGCTACTGCAAACTTGCTGGACCATTTCCTGAGATATTGTATAAAGCAATTGAAGATGGCGTGGTGTAATGTCGAACAGTAATACTAAACCACTCTCTATTACAAAGAATTTTCAAAAAAGTAGCGATCAAAATTTTGTCCTGATTATATACGGCATGATTTTTCTGATTGCTCTTCTCCTAATAACTCAACTGGTACTTACTTATTTTCTTTAAAAATGGTTCTATATAAGTGCAATATGTCTTCTATCTAAAAAACAAAATGCTTATTAAAAATGAAAGCTTTTAAAAGTTCTTCATTTCTAAATGAATTCTGAAATACTGAATTTATCCTATAATGTGGGTTTGAATTAAGGGCTATAATATGAAAACACTTATTTGTATATTTTAAAATACTAAAATTTTTTAAGAGGATCTTCTTTTTTAAAAAATTCAAATTTTAGTTTGGTTTTTAAACTATTACTTTATGTTTCTTGGAATAAAATTTTAGCAATGTGTGACTCTAGCCACAAAATGTTACCCTTTTCTGATTTATTGACTTTAAATGGAGTGGACTACATTGAAGATTTACTTTTTAATGTATTCTGATATCTTACAGAGTTATATTTTGATAGAGTGGATCAAACAGTCCATTCTATTGCTCGATTTGCCATGGACAAGTGCAGTATTAAAATTGTGGGATGGGTTATTTTTGGGTCACTGATTCAACTAAAAGGGGTATTAATTCTTGCACATTTAAATTCTTCACATGTAAATCTAAAGAGTGGGGTGGCTGGGTAGGGGACTGGGCACTCAATTGTTTTGTCTTAGTAAACATTTAAGCAGCCAACTTATAGAACTGGTATTATTATCAATAAAGCTTTTGAAAAACAAACAAATAAACAAACCTGGGACAAAGGAAGGACAAGCTGTTTACATAATTGAAGTCAAAATATCTTGGAGCAGTTGTTCAAGAGTTCAAAGAAAAAAGAACCCCAGGCAGGGGCACTGACCACAGTGCAACAGGGATCAGAGTTAAGCTGGAGGAGAGCTATGGCTTTTGTTTGGCCCCGTTATTGTTTTGGGTATGACTGGGAGTTTAATGATGTTGGCACAAGGCCTGAAATGCAATTTGCTATTTTTATTACTCTGTCAGTATGGCACATTAAGGTCCTCAATACTCTTCAACAAATGTGAGAGGAAAAACCTTTTTCCTATCAACCACTGAAGAAATTAAAACGAAAAATGTCTAAAGCATGTTTCTCAGTACCACAGTGTAGATTAAAGCTTTTGAGTTAGTCTAACTTATTAACTTAAAACTGTGATTAAAAACCTAAATTATATAGAAATATATGGTCTTTAGGACTGCCTCTAGAGAATTTTTTAAGCAGTGGCCTTTTGTTCTTTGTGTCTGTACTCTAAAGGTAAAAAACTAAAAAAGAAGACCAGGACTTTTTCTTATAAAACCTTTTCCACTTTGTTTCTGGTTGGGGATAAACAAAGTCTAGTTAACTGATAATCAGAGGTCAACTAAAAATGAAACAATTACATAAGAATGGAAATGGTGAAATTAATTCACAGTTTTGATACCACTACTGTCTTTTACTTCTTACCCTTAATGAGGCTATATTAAAAATACTGGTATGCATTAAATATCAAAATTTAACTCAGCCATTACACTACAAAAGCCCTCAATTTTAAAGAATGCCTTTTTTCCCAGAAATGTTTTCTCTTTTAATCTCATATATTACCAAATTATATCATGCAAAGTAATTTTGAAAATTGCTTGTAATTGAGGCAAATGTGTGGTTTTTGCCCAAATTTTCCACATAATTACTCTAATTCTTTACTTGGCTCTTCTTTAAAATCCTAGCATAACATTTTAGGTCATGTTTCTTTGAAAAAATGCCTTAAGGCTTTGAAACTTAATTTAAGTAGTGTTCTAGGTTTTGCTAAACTGGTGGAGTTTACCAGTAATTTAAATGCATGATAGTTGTGAATTAGAGTCACTGAAGTGATTAGCGATATTATAATTAGGTTACATTGTTTGCTGTTGCAAAGAATCTGAATTTTCCTTGTCAACACGCAACTAGAGTTAATCCCTTCGTATGTGCTAACCTTATCAATTTACTCTTGTTCATAGAAATCTCAGATGATCGCATTGTGTTTTGTTTTGTTGTGTGTTTGTTGGTTAATTTCCATACCTCCAGTCTCCATGTCATTAGAGCTGTAGGAAAATTTTTCAGGAAAGGGCCGGGCAGTAAATATTTCATGCTTTGAAAGCCATATAATCTTTGTTGCTACTATTCAACTTTGTTGTATGGCAAAAGCAGCCACAGGTGATACACTACAAAAAAAAATGAGTGTGAATGTGGTCTAATAAAACTTTATTTACAAAAGCATCAGGCCGGATGGATTTGGCCTACAAGTCCTAGTTTGCTGATAACTGCTTTAGCCTTCGTAAACTTCTTCAGAGCAGGGACAATAATTAATAATTTATACAACTTATTTTTTAAAAATAAGTAGTATTTATAGGGTTCCTGAACCCTTATACATTATTGGTAGAATAAAGATGTCAATCACCTGTGGCAACTTCTGGCCAATAAAGTGTGTATACTGTCAGTATAATAATAATTCCTGACATTTATTGTAATTTTAAGCTAATTATAAGTACTAGCTCTTTAGCTATTCACCCCAGCATAGACATACAAAAACAAAAATCGCATATGAAATTCTTGGCTAATGCCTAACATAATACCTGAAAATTCCATTTATCAATTATTTGGATTATGTTTAAATAATAATTTTTATGATAATAATAACATGGAAATCTGTAGTGGTTACTGAATATGCTAAACCCTTTTCTGAGTCTTTTATGTATACTAATTATACACTTACAAAAACCTTATAAGGTACATTTGATTATTAAATAGATTTTGCTGAAAAAATAGCTGAGGAACAAAGTCCCTAAGTTCACATGACTGACAAGTTGCAGGGTCAGGTTTGAACAGAGCAGCCTGGTATCATTAAAATACATTTGCTATGCTCATTCAAACTTTCTGTGTGGTAACCATTGGAATTTATAACACAACCCTTTATTATGTTTTTACTATTTAACTTTAAATTAAAAAAATTAACCTGTATGGACAATCCAAAAAAAGTTAAATGTTTAATATTCCTTACCCTGGAATATTTTTATACAATATTTGGAAACAAATGTTCAGTGTCAGAAAATTAGCTAAATATAGTATACTTTATCATTAAGATGGAATAATATGAAACCACTAAACATAATTTAGTGGCAGAATATTTATTAACATAGGAAAACTATTCACCGTACATTTAAAATTGGAATAAATAGCTTAACAAATGGTATATTATTTCACATACATAAAATATCTACACAGGTGGTATGTTGGTAAATGTTTAACCAATGGCTTACCCAGAGAGAAAAAAAAATGCATTTGTAAATATTCTTACCATGGACAATTTCAAGCTACTAATGTAAAGTCTGGGAAGCTACCAGATGTGGAAAGAGATACGCACAATTGGTTCTTGCAAGCCATTGTGAGCTGGCCCCAGCACCCACAGATAAACACTAAATCAAAGTGCAAGTCCTCTCTGAATGGTGGCATAATAGCTGACTTAGTTTGAACTATCTAAAAAGTAATTGTTAAGATTAGTTTAAACGTGCAAGAAGCTCATGGGGGGGAAGTCTGTGAAGGATGAAAGGGGAGATAGCTGGCGAAGTCAAGAAGAGTCTTCAAGACCATGAGGCAGTCTACATCTGTGAAAGAAGAGAAGGAAGAAAGAATCAGGTAAGAGAAGCCTCAGACCTCAACACAGTTCTGAGGAAATCTTTGCTAGGCCAATGGGAAACTCCAAAGTGAAAGTGTTTTTTAGAGGAGACCCATGTCATGCAAGAATGCCAGTGCTAATATTCAGGTTGTGCTCAGGCATTGCCTCAGCAGCTGGGTATAGCATGGCTTGGCTTGAATGAATGTGGAGGTGCAGTTGAAGAAGACATACTTCCACAGCCTCCATAAAAAGGAATGATTTTTCTTCTATTATCTTTCCAGTATTTCCGTTTATGTTCTATAACCTATAGATTTTTCAATCAAATACATATTGTAATTGTGAAAAATTCAAGTTTCAAATGATATTTACCATTCATGTAGTATTAACTGTATATCATATATTATACTATTTTTTCTGCTTATAATAACTAACCATTACCTGAGTCTTCACATTTTATTTTTCATTTTTGTTTTTATTTTTTTGAGACAAGGTCTCGGTCTGTTGCCTAGTTTGGAGCGCAGTGGCGTGATCATGGCTGACTGCAGCCTCGACCTCCCTCCAGGACTCAAGCTATCCTCCCATCTCAGCTTTCCAAGTAGTTGGGACTACAGGTGTGCACTACCACACCCAGTTAATTTCTGTAATTTTTTTAGAGACAAGGTCTCCCCGTGTTGCCCAGGCTGGTCTCCAACTCCTGGGCTCAAGGGATCCCCTTGCCTTAGCCTCTCAAAGTACTGGAATTACAGGTGTGAGCTTACAATAAGCCAATGAGCCATGTAAGCTTGGCCAGGCATGTTCCCTGTTTATAAAGAATTTCCATGTACATTTTAATATCTTCCTAAATAATTTTTTGAAATGAGCAATATAGTTGCTCCCCATATTTATATGAACAATTTGAAAAACAAAAACACTCTTCTAGTGTGGCTGAGCAAGTAAATATTCAATTACAAGAAGCTGGGTTCTGGATATCTTGATGTTTTTCATGTTTTTAAAATGATGGGAATGCCCATCCTGTCTTCAATTTGTTTTATCCACATTATTGTGATTTTGGTATGAGTAATGAGAGGCAGCCCAGGGTAATAATTAGGAACATGGCCTCTGGAGCCAGGCTGCCTGGGTTTGAAACTTAGCTCTGTTATTTACTGACTGTGTGACCTTAGGCTAAGTCACAAAATCTGTCTAGGCTTCAGTAATCACAACCTTTAATGGTGATGATGACAGTACCAACTTCATAGGATTAGTATAAGCATTAAATACTCGTAAATTCTTGCAAAACACTTACACTTGTAAATACTTGTAGAACACTTTGAAAAGTGCCCAGCACAGAGTAACTGCTATACAATTGTAATATTATTACGTAATGGATAAAAACACTACATTTAAGAAATATTAAGAAATTCTTCCAAGGTAAAGGAAATAAACATAGTCATGATTTTAAAAAATGAAAGAATCAGCAGAGGCAACTTAGTGAAGTACAATATGTCAATGAGCCATGTAACCTTGGCCAGGCATGTTCCCCCTCTGGACCTTAATTTCCTCATCTGTGCAATGGTGTGTTTGTACTAGACAGTTCCCAAGGTGTTTCCTGGGTCTATGGTTTTATGGCTTCCAAGAATTTAATTTGGTATCATTAAACCCTGAGAGGAAAAAAAAAAGATTTCCTTTTGACCTTTTGTTTCAGAGGAAAAAAAAAATCTACAAAATACTTAATACAAAATTTCGAAAGATCACAAGTACCAAGCATGTATGATTATTACATTACTCAAAACCACAAATAGCATAAAAGAAAGTCATTTCAAGTTAGTGTTCAGTATTCAATATCGTGTAAGATAGTTTGATTGTTTTAAATTAAGATAAATTACATGAGCTGCTTTTACTTGCAAGTAATTTCAGGAATTTCTTTAGAAATTTTGCAGTCCGAAGTTTTTGAGATGTGTTGAAAATGGCCACTATAGATAGGAAAACTCTTGGAAAAACTGTGTGGAACTTTTCTTTTGTTATATGTTTTTTGAGTCAGGTCCAGAAGCAGTGGTTAACCTAGCAACACTGACAAGAGTCATAGTGGTAAATACATTATCATTTGATGTTTAAAACTTTGTTATTCATGTGACATTGAATTATTTCTTGCCTAATTAGCTTAATTATTAAGACATACTGTAGGTAGGACCAAAGTTTTGAATTCATAGCATATTATAATAAAGTGGTATTATTGATGAAATATAAATAGCATGGATTAATTCCACTAAGCCTTAATTAACTGTAAGCTAGACATTTTATGTATGTCATCATTGAAATCTCGCAGAGGCTCCTGTACAATGTCCTGTTGTTATCTCCATTTCCCAGAAGAGGATACCGAGTCATCTCAGAAACCATACTATTTAATAATAGCTAATAGCTATGACTTATTTATTATTTTTATATATTCTGTTAAGCATTGCATGTTACAATGTATAGCAGGATATCTCTCTGGGTAGAGAATCATTGAAAACATACAGACTGGACTTCCATCTATATGTCTTTGCCTCAGGACTTTTCTCTGGCTCCAGAGCCCACTCGGCTGGGATGGAATTACCTGAAAATTAGTGTGCATGCACAAGCACACGCACCTGTACACACACACACACACAAAGTCCAACATCCCTCAACTAATCGTCTGGCTCCTTGCTCTTCAGTTAGTTCACTCTGAAGACCTTGTTCAATACAGCAGAGTTAAGCTCTAGCAGCCTTCAATGATGTTTGCTAGATAGTGCAAATTTTATTAGCCAACTTCCTCTCTCAGTCTCACTTCACCTGTCTCCACCAGACTTTCCTGGAATTACCACCATGACAAATTTCTTGTGTTAGGATACTTGTCCCTGACTGTACTGCTGGTGGAATCCAAAATGACACACCATGCTGTTTAATCCTTTTAAGAACTCAGATGAGTACATGTTATTTCTTCAGTTTTTCAGAAAGAGAAATGAGACTTAAAGAGATTAAGTTATTGTACCCAAATCACGCAGCTGTTAGGAAGTAGCCTATGGTCATATTCCTGCTATATAGTTTCTAAAATCTAAGATCTTGAACTCTACTCCACATTTTGAGTAAATGTATTGAAATTCTATATCTGAAAAAGGACAACTAAATCACCATTATTGTATAACAAGTATGTCAAAACATCACCTACTTACATTGCCCTAACTCCAAAAATAAAGTGAAGCATATTTAATAGTCCATGAATCCAATATATTTTGTTGAATCTGGTTGCAACTATTATTTCACTAATGATCAGTATTCTTCATAGCATAATGCATACCTTTTATTATCATGTGCTGACAAAAATATAAGGCAGAAATCTATTTTTCTTAAATATTATGGAAGTCTGGTATATTTTTCTTATCAAACAATATAATGCCACGGATAAAATTGAAAAATATGACCCATTCTCCTTAAAATAAAATTTATTTGAAGCCAAAGAAGTATGAGTAGCAAAAAAACAAATTAAATCAGAAGGAAAGTATAAAAAGTGAGATCACTTTTCAACATTTTCACTAAGAACATGCAACAAATTGTAGAGAATAACTCCTCCTTTCTTTCCTTGTTAATTTCACTAAATGGTGTCTCAAAATTAAAGATATGTATTTACTCCTGAATTTGTGATTGCGTGTTCACTTTCTACCAAAGTTAACTTCAGGAAACGTTGAAAACAAGATGTATAAATGGTTGAGCAGACCCCAAACTTAATGTTTCAGTCTCTAAATTCACAAACCATTCCCTTGAACTACCTGTGTTATTTAGAATAGAAATATAGATCTCTTAATTGTTCATATTTCAAAGTATATAGGATGACTTATGACATTTCTACTTTTTTTCTTTGCCAATTTCCACAAATGAATAATATTAAAAATTCAAACAGCATAGCTAGAAAGACATTAAAGAAGAGTTGAGAACAAATTGATTCCGTGTTTAGATTGATTTGGATGACTGCTGATGGTAGAGATTCTCTGAAAGTTTCTTTGAAGAGTGCATGCTAGAATTCTACTTTGCTTCTTTTGATATACTTTTTCTTTGTTCAACTATTTTCTTTAACTTCTTTTCTTAATTCCCTTTTATAAATACAGTTTGGAAATAGTAAAATAAAAAAACACTTATATAGTCCTTACTATATTCAAAAGATATTATATTTTTTGTTATATTATTTGTTTTATATTATATTAAAACAATTATATTAATTGTTATTAGTTTATTTATTCATAAAAAAATCCCTTTTACTATAGTGTAATCACTATCCACTATCCACGTTTACAAATGAGAAAACCAATATGAAAAGGTGAGAAAGATAAGAACAGGCCATGACAGCTGGAAAATGGCATTTCACTATATATTAGATTTTGGCATTGCTAGAAGCTGGGCACTATGTATTAGATTTTGGCGTTACTAGAAGCTGGCCTCACAGTCAGAAAAAGACTTTAGTTGAACATTTTAAAAAATTCACAAAATACAAATATCAGACAAGGTTACTCTCTTCCTATTTTAGATCAGAACAAAAATAAGAACATTTCATAATCATGCTTTACTGGGGGCAAAAATAAGAACATTATCTGTATTATAAAATAATGGCCAGACATTCCCCTAGGAGTGCTGCTTCTTTACCAATTACAGCTTTAGCCTTGCCCTGGTCTCTTCAATTTGTGGATAAGAATTAACAAAATCCCCAAGAAATATCCCCATTTCCTGACAATATTCAATCAAAGCAAAGCCTTATTTCCTTGGATTCTGTCCTAACACCTAATGCAGGTTCAGGTCCCATATTAAGTCCCTTTGGATACCCTCTTACTGAGATGCACACGGTTTCTCATGTGTGTTCTCCTTTGTTGCAGCAGGTTCATCAGCACAGCTTCATTGAACATAGAAATTATCACAAGTGTAGTATGTATTGTTAGATGTGCTACTGGTAGTCTTTGTCTAAAGGACATTGATAAAGATTAGGTAATTTTCCCATAGTCACACCACAAGTAAGTGGCAAAGATTAGATTTCAACCTAGGATAACTTAACTGCTTTCATGATTAAACAAAAAAAAAGTGATGTGGAAGCCAATTTAGTATCTAAATTAATATCTTCACCTTGTCAAAAAGTGGATGGATTTGCCTAATGTCATATAAGTAAGACGATAGTATAAGGAAAAAACCATCACATCAGAACAGATTTTGATTTCCACATACTCTGTCCTGCACATAGGATTTTTTGTTGTTCTTATTAATTTATTGGTAAAAGTGTTTAAAATATTCTTTTAACAGTGGCTATCATAAACACTATGCTGCTGATTGGTGCTAAAATTGAGATAATAATTTATATTAAGCCTACTTTCAGTGAAAATGGGAGACAGTAATTTATAGTAAGCCTGCTTCTGGAAAATAAATTCCTCAGATCAAAGATTGGAAAATTCTTTCTAGCGAAGATACCCAAGAAAAAAGTCATGCAATATTTTCACTGCTATATGGTACTAAATAAAAATAAAAATTAAACAATGATGATAAAACAAAGCCCTTCAAACTTCATGAATGTCGAGAAGTATTCTGATTATTGTGAATAATATTTAGCAAGCTTCTTTTTTAAAGTAAAATTGATTAAGAGCAGTGGTGTATTACTGAGAATGACTTGCTATTTTAATATATATAATAAAAGTATAGCCAGGCATGGTGGCTTGCACCTATAATCCCAGTACTTTGTGTGGCTGAGGCAGGAGGATTCCTTGAAGCCAGGAGTTCAAGACCAGACTAAGCAACATATCAAAACTCCATCTCTACAAAATAAATAAATAAATAAACAAACAAACAAACTGGCATGGTGGTGTGTACCTGTAGCTGGGAGGCTGTGGCAGGAGGATCACTTGAGCCCAGGAGTTTGAGGTTACAGCTATGATTTTACCACTGTACTCCAGTCTGAGTGACGGAGTGAGACCTGGTCTCTAAAATAAATAAATATATATATATACTTATATATATATACTTGTACATATATACACTTATATATATGTACTTATACATATATATATAGAGAGAGAGAGAGAAACAAGTAGTAATTCTGGAACCAAATATAATTTTAAAATGCTTTAGAAGTTTTGTTTATTTTTATATATTCAGAATAATCCAAGTAGTCTTAAAAGGTTATATTTTTAAAAAGTTATACTAATATTTATATAAAATAATATTTATAATATATTTTATTATACTATATAACTTATTTTATTAAAAATATATTAGATATATATATAATACATCTGGACTTTTAAAATGAACATTTCTATTATTTTTACAGGTGATAATGGGGATACAATAACTTATACATATTTGTAGTGATCAATCTGATGTGTTTTTATGTATGTATATACCCACAAAACATATATGAGTGCATGCATTTGTATACACATATATGTACACCCATGAAACCAACACTACAATCAAGATTATGAAAATCTCAATCATACCAAAAAGTTTATTACAGCCCTTTGGAATCTCTCACTTTTAACAATCCACAAATCTTCCTCAGTATCCAGACAACCATTGAACTGCATTTCATTTTCTGGAATTGTACACAAATGAAATTATATAGTATAAATACTATTTTTAAATTTGGCTTCTTTTACTCAGTATAATTATTCAGAAATTAATCCATGTGTAGTATGTATTGTTAGTACAGTTATTTTCATTGCTGAGTACCAGTCCATTGTATGTGTATACTACAGTTTGTTTATTCTTGCACCTCTTGATGCACATGAGTGTTGATGGACTTGTTGATGCACATATGAGTGTTGATGGACGTATGAGTGTTGATGGACATATGAATGCTGATGGACCTCTTGATGCACATATGAGTGTTGATGGACATATGCATGTTGATGGACCTGCTCATACACATATAAGTGTTGATGGACATTTGCGTGTTGATGGACATATTAGTGTTGATGAACCTGTTAATGCACATATGTGTGTTGATGGACATATGATTTGTTTTGGCCAATAAAAATTGAGTTGCTGTGATAGCTGTGTACAAGTATTTATTTTAGTTTCCTATTTTCTCATTTGCTCCCTTTTTTGGCCTTAATTCAGTAGTTTTAAAAATGCCACTTTATCTACTTTTTTGGCTTTTTAGCTGTAATTTTTTTTGTTTATTTGTAGTCATTATGTTAAGATTTATAGCATACACTTTTAACTTATCACAATAATATTATACCTCTTCACATGTAATAAAACAGCTTTACAATACATTTTACTTCACATCTGTTATAAATCCCAGTCTACATTGTTATTATTATGGCTTTAAATAGTAATTGTAAAATTCTGTAATTTTTAGTAAAATTTTAGTAAAAATTTCAGTAATTAAAAAACAGTAGGCTGAGCACCATGACTCATGCCTGGAATCCCAGAATTTTGGGAGGCTTAAGTGGGTGGATTACTTCAGCCCAGGAGTTCCAAACCAGCCTGGGCAACATGGCAAAACCCTGTTTCTATAAAAAATACAAAAATTAGCCAAGCATGGTAGCATGTGTCTGTAGTCACAGCTACCTTGGGAGGATGAGGTGGGAGGATTGCTTTGTCCCAGGGAGGCTGCAATCAGCAGTGATTGTGGCACTGCACCTGAGCCGAAGTGACAGAGCAAGACCCTGCCTCAAAAAATAAAACAAAACAATGATCAAAAAAATAAAGAATAACAAAGAGTATTTTATTTGATCATCTGATATGATTTCCTTCTGCAAGAAATACATTATTTAATAATTACTATAATTCAGATCTGCTAGGGATAAATTATTTCACTTTTTACATGTCCGAAAAAATCTTTGGTTTACACTTATTTTTTAAAATTTATTTGCCTTGAATATAGAATTTTAGATTTCACGGCGTTTTTAATTACTGTTTTTGTGGTTGTTTTATCTTTCAACACTTTAAAGATATTGTTCCACTCTCTTCTAGCTTGCATTTTTTAGTGTAAGATGTTGGCCGTCACTCTTCTCTTCTTTCATATGTATGTAATTTCTTCTCTGATGCTTGCGCTTGTAGTTTATTGAGGTTCTTTCATGTGTGGGTTTATCGTTTTCACCAAATATGGAAAAATTTTGGTCATCATCTTAAAATATTTTTTCTGCCCCCTCATCCTTCCTAGGGCCAGTTACTCGTGTATTCCACTCCTTGAAATTGTCCCAGTTTACTGATGCTCTCTTCACTTTTTATTTTCATTATTTTCCCTCTTTATTTAATTTTGGAATGTTTCTATTGCTTTTTTTTTTCATGTTCAATAATCTTTACTTTTGCAGTATATAATCTGTGAATGTCACTCGTGTATTTTTCATCTAATATACTGCACAAATTAAATTTAGATTTGTTGTAAAATATCATTTCTGTCTCTACTTAATATGCTCAATATTTCCTCTGCCTTTTTGAATGTATGAAATATATATATAACAATTTTTTATTTCTAATGTATTACTGCTATAATCTGTTTTATTTTTGTGCCTGTTTCAAATAATTTATTTTCATTTTCATTTTGAGTTGTATTTTCCTGTCCCTTTGCATGCCTGATGATATTTAAATTGATCTCAGACATATTGAATTTTACTTTGATATTAAATTTACTTTGATGCTGAGTATTTTTGCATTGCTATCAATATTTCTGGGTGTTGTTCTTGGATGCAATCAAGTTTTTTGAAAAGAGTCTGATGTTTGAGCTGTGATTCCCAACTGAAGATGTTTTGGATGCCCCGTCAGTGACATTTGTCATTTTCTGGAGACATTTTTGGTTGTCATAAATAGTAAGGCTGCTTGCAAGTGGCATTTAGTGAGTAAAGACCAGAGATGCTGCTAAATACAGCACATAAAACAGCCCCACACAAATAATTATCTGGTCCAAAATGTTAATAGGGTAACTGTTGAGAAACCATGCTTGAGAGGCTTTCTTTTAAGTTTTCTTTCATGACACCAGACCAACCATTAATATTTTCACTAATGAGTATTCCCTTATGAGTATTCTACCTGATATTTCAAAATAATCAGATTTTTCTAATATGGCCTTTGGGGCACAGACAATTCCTAGCTCTCTACGAGCTCCAGTGAGTTTCCTCACTTCCTTTCATGTGGTTCTTCTCCGCTTCCTCACATTGTTTCCTCATACTAATCTTTGGAAAGTGTTTAGTTGGACTCAAGAGGGCCCCTCTTTGGATTTCCAGAGCTCTGTATCTCGGAGGTTCTCCTCTTGGATATTCTGTCCTGAGAACTACAGCCTCCTTGGACTCCAAGGTCTCCCAGCTCCAACTTCTCTGCTCAGGAAGATTACCATGCTCCACCTGCATTCCCCATTTCCAAACTCTCCACTGTGGTTTGGAAATTCTACCAGGTAGTACGATGGAGCAGGCTAGGCTCTCATTGCTTGTTTTCCTTTTTTCAGGGAGCTCTGTTTTCCACTGACAGTTTTCCTATGTCTGAAAAATAGTTGCATATCTTTCGTCTGATATTTTTAGTTGTGTATGCAGAAGGGTAAATTTGGTGAGTATTATTCAAATTTGATCAGGAGTTTCTTTTCATTTGTTTTTTAGGTGAGTAGTATTCACAATTGAAATATAAACATACACATTCTTAGAGAAATGGATTTGTTTCATAAATTTAACAATTTTTTTTTCTGAAGAGCACATGATATATTTTAGAAGGAATGTTTCTTATATATAAATAAATATGTTAGATTGTTGAGATTAAGTGTTACAGGTTTTCCCTATAATTATTTTGAGAGTTAATGTGTCTGGCTCGAATAATTTTAACAATTTTTTTTTCCTCACTGATATTTGAGTTTTATATACATAGCAAATGATCAGCCTACAAACTTATACACAGGATAGGCAAATATGGCTGTTTAATTAAATACAAACAATTTCTTCCTCTAGGTCAAATCTCATACATTTACCAATAATTATAAGAAAAAGTGTTAACAAAACGTCTTCCTTTTAAGCTGCAATATTATAGATCTGTAAAATATATCACTACTTATGAGGTGGTAAAAGACAAATACGGAGGCAGCAGTTTTGAATAAAAACTCCATTCAGTCTTCCTGAGTTTCAAAACCATGGACTACTGGTACATGAGCTAAAGTCAGAGGATGTTTGGGCACTGGAGAGAGTGATATTGTCCTCTAGAAATGTTGTGATGATTAAAGGAAATGATTAATATGACAGAGGAGTATAAAATACAAAGTAAATATATGAATACAAAATAGTCCCCCAAAGACTCTAGGTCTCATTTCTCTTATTTGAAAATGCAGTTAAGGATACCATTAATACATAATATTTAGTAAGCACTTTGAGAGTGTACCTTTCTACCTTGTGAACAGCCCATTGCATGCGTTATTTGATTCTTACAGGAGTTCTGCTTAGTTACTATCATTCTGTTTCACAGGTGTGGAAACAGAGGCACAAAGAAATAACCTTCATTTCAGGAAGAACAACTAATGGACTGTTTTTAGTGCCAGAGTCAAGACGACATCTTCTGATTCCACCTGATACTTATTCCATATACAAATAGCAAGAACAATGTCTTAATACTTTTGATTCTCTTAACCAGCAAAGGGTCCTTAGTAGATGTGAGCAAAAACATGTCTATTTCAATAAACAAACAAGTAAACAAATAAAATCTACCATGTTATAAAACAATAAAAGAGCTTGGTGGATATAGAATGGGGAAAAGAGAATTAGTTTTGAGTCAAAATGTCTGGATATGAGTCTTTGTTATGCAGTTAAATCATTCACCAAATATCATTGAGAGCTCAATTCTGTCAGGCTCTCTGACACATTAAAAAAAAAAAAAAATAGAGAACTATGGGCCAGGCACCATGGCTCACACCTGTAATCCTAGCACTTTAGGAGGCTGAGGCAGGTGGATTACCTGAGGTCAGGAGTTCAAGACCAGCCTGGCCAACATAGTGAAACCCCATCTCTACTAAAAATACAAAAAATTAGCCAGGTGCAGTGGCACATGCCTGTAATTCCAGCTACTCAGGAGGCTGAGGAAGGAGAATCCCTTGAACCTGGGAGGTGGAGGTTGCCGTGAGCCGAGATCAGGCCAATGCACTCCAGCGTGGGCAACTGAAGGAGGCTTTGTCTCAAAAATAAATAAATAAATAAGTAAAAATAAAAATAAATACAGAACTATGAATATTTGGGGTTTTAATTGTCATTGCTGTTGTTTTATAAAAGTCACTTTCTTTGATGCCAGGTTAGTTCAGGGTGCTTATCAATCTCCTTTCTTAATTCATGTTAAGTGAGAAAAAATCCTGACCATTTTGAATTAGCATATTCTATTGTCTTCTTCTGATAACTAATAGTTATTCAATGTAATGAAAAGAACTGATTTTGTTTCATAATATCAATTGTGTGAAACTTAGTAAAAAATATTCTCTTCCTATTTTTCATGAAAGATAGCTCCAGTAATTGTTTCTAAACCTTTAGTTGGTTTGGAAGAGATAAGTAAAATTAACCTTTCAATACTTTATAGAAAGTAGGACTCCAGAAGTTTAGATTTCTACTAATTATAAAACAACTGCAACTCCGCTACCCCACAAACACATCAATAACAAGTTTTTAATACCAACTCACTGTATCTCTGTTTTGGGAAATTATATTTAAAAATAAAGAAAACATATTTAAAGTGATATTATTTCAGTAATTTTTCCCACAGGTGCAATTTGATACACATTATAATGTGATTCTTTTCTAAAGCCACTTTGTATTGGGACATATGAATACTGTCACATACTGAGTCACTGCAAGCTGAATATATTTTCTAAATCTGTTAGCTATCATGTCAGCAGTTCTTGGAAAACAGATCCAAAACAGCAGATGGCTGAGAATTTAGGCTCCCTGTACTTAAACTGGTAGTAAAGATGTCATTACTAATCCACAGACCTAACTGAATCTTTGAATTCCTCAACAGAATGTTTCCATATATTGCTTAATCATTTTCCAGACTTGCAGGCTCAAGGTAATCTGACTCTTAAATACTGCATATTAATCTGTCATTACATATGGCTTATGGGATTTTTTCATGGATTGACTTACAAAGAAACAGTTTTGTTGATACATAGTTAAATCATTTTTCATGTGCCTGCTTCTCTGGAAAAGAGAAAAACACATATAACTTTACTTAAATCAGTAAAGAACTACCATTTTAGATATAATTTGTCTGTACAAATACCATATTTAGCATATGAATCAGAAAATGAATCATAGAATCAGATTTGACCTCCAATGGAGAAGTGAAAGGGTACATTATAAATCTATACCTGCCAATACTCACCTCAATAGTTTATGATTTTAAAATCAATATTAAATATAATGATAAGTTAATTGTACTTAATTTTGTTTTAAGTTGAGTTATCAATAAATTCTGAAATTAGATTTTGGAGAAAAGAACTTTAATTGTATTTGCAATGTGCATTTATGAAATACTTATCAATATACTCTGATACATTTGATTTTGGATGTTGAAAGAAAAACTACATTCATAAATTTTTCTATTAGAATGATGTTAACAAGGTTTGATTAATATACATTACATATACATTGTTTATTCTTAGGAAGAATAAGTTAAAGAAGCAGCAATTAGATTGCTAATTTTTTGTTTATTAAGGTAGAAAGATGTTAATTAGTTAGGAGTACATTGAAAAAGTGTTAATATATTTCTGAATATATACAAGGCCAAATATTCAAGTTCTTGAAAATTAGAACATCTGAAGAATATCTCCTGGTCATTGCTCTCAATAAACATTTATAGAAGACTTTCAGAAGCCAGCACACTACAGTTGTTATGGGATTTCAAAATATACTTTAAATTTGTTAATTCCACTTGAGATAAATGAGAAAAACCACATAATCTCAACACCTGGTCTCAATTACAGTTAAAGTTCTTACTCATTATTGATGCAGGTTCCATCAAAGTGATCAAAATACAGTAATTGGGAATTCTGGAAAATTTTACAGAATTGAATATTATAGTCTGACAAATTTTAGAAACTCATGATTTTCATGGTATTGGGCAAACTGATGTAAGAATAATAAACAGAATCTCCAAATTCTCTGAAGAATATATATATATTCTTAATATATTATATGAATATATCATATGATATATGAATATGATATATTCATATATCATATGATATATTCATATATAATATGAATATATATACATATATTTATATATATATACATGGTTTTGCTTTCGAAACTCCCCATGCAATAAATGGATGTGACCTATATAAGAGCACTAACTGTTTGAGATCACTGAAAACACATCATGAAAACATTCACAAAGCAATGTTTCTTTGAGTTGAATCATATTCATAAATTTGAAATTAAGAAAAAGAGATGCAGTGAAGTAATTAACTTTCCCTACCCATATAGTTAGTAAGTGACAGAATCAGGGATTTCATTTTGCTCCTTTCATTTCAAAGTTCAGATTATTTCCAATAGTACCTTACATTGCCAGAAATAAGTATCTATTGGCAGGATGGAAACATAATGCTATAGAAAACAATACTTTAAAAAAACCCAGTATGTTGGGGAAGAAAATAAACAACAAAATATATATATATATATTATCTAGATAAAATTTAAAATATTATGTCAAACAGGCAGCATGATTTTACAATGTAAAAAACATACATACAATTATTTCAATTTGGGAAAAATTATATTGTGGGCAAACACTTTGTTTTATAGTGCTTTTTATAAATATCTGCATATACTTACATTAGAGAAATAGGAGAGGTATAGATGGCAGTGGTAAGTCAATATAAAGAAGAAATCATTAACAGTAAGAGATACATAAATAATTGAACTGACTGACTCAAAATTTAGCTACTTAACATTAAAATTGTTCAAAAACAGTCTAGATAACAATAATAGACTGTATCACATATATGGTTTTGTCTAGTTCGTTAACTAGTTGATATAGTTGCTATTGATTCTAACAACATGAAAATAATTTCAGGTTGCTTCATTACTTAAAATTTTAAAAAATAAGTCTTAATTACGAATTGGATGTATAATAAACACTAAAAAGTATTATGATGTATGAAAACACATTTATTTAAAAATAATATGTTGTCATTTATCTAGTCCTCTACATGTTATAATACACTTGTATAAGAACTACTCAGTCTAATAGTTTAGTAATAATTAAAACAAATTGTTAAAAATTGTTTATATTATGATGAGTATATTTTATTTTTAAAAAAACATCAGTAAATATATAAGGAAGAAAAAATATATTAATTTTAAATATAAATTTAGGTTCTTAACTAAAATTTAATTAACAGGTAACTACTTTGTAGTAATTCATATATTGCTCAACTTAAGGAATAAAGAAATTATCATACTTTCATCAGCAGGAAAAGGATTTTGCACAGAAATCATTGTGATACACGGTTGTAGATATTCATTTACAGAGTGCCCCTTGTATTTTGCCCATTCTGAAAGAAATATTGTATCAGCTCAAGAAGTACACTAATAAAATTATTTAGGAGTCATATACTACTTCTGCACACACACACACACACACACACACTCACTTTTTTTCATTAACTTAAATCAAAGATGTCTTTTGACTAAATTTACTGTAAGACTGAGTTGAGAACAAGAGATACATCATCCTTCAAGCTACCGAAGATCAGGAAGGCTGCCTCTCTCTCAGGAGTAGAAATCTCTCAGATCCCTATCAGTGAGTCTTGGTTCTGGAAATATTTGTCCTTTCTGAATATCAGCCAGAGGCTGATAGAAAAGCAGGAGGCAAATAAAGATATTTCTTAACTTTGCAAGCTCTTTCTTCTCTGGAGCTTTTTCCAAAGAATAGTTTTTATGTGAAACAAACTGATAGCTTCAAGTTATAGCCCATTGAAAGTGGTCTGATTACTAGTATCTGCACCCATACAGTAATGTGGGACCTTATCTAGAGAGTGAGGCCAGTGGACCAACCATAGTGATAAATTTGACATTTCAAGAAAACGTGTTTTTGATGCTAAATCAACTCATTTATTTCCTTCAATGCCCTCCTACTTTGATTTTTGCACACACAAAAATATGATTGAAAAGTAAATTGAACAGAATTATTCACAATTTTTCCCCTAACTAACCTACAGACTTTATTTGGATTTCATCAGTTTTTTGACTAATGACCACTTTCTATTCCAGAATCCAACAGAGAAAACCACATTGCATTTAGTCATTATTATCATAGTCTAGTCTGGGACAATTTCTCTGTGTCTTCCTTGTTTTCATAATCTTGACACCTTTTGAATACACTGGTCAAGTGTTTTGTAGACTGTCGTTCGATTTGGGTTGATCGGATATTTTCTCATGATTAGACTAGCTTTATGAAATTTCTGGGAAGAATACCCCAGAGATGGAAGACCCTTTTTTTATAGCATCATATCAGGTTGGACCAGTCATCAACATGACTTATCCTGATTATCTAAATGATGAAATTTTATTTAAAGTATTGGCTGCCAAATTTCTCCACTGAAAAGATAGTGTTTTTCCTTTTTTGGAAGTGAGTCATTAAGTCTAATCCATATTCAAGGGAGAGGAACTAACATCCAACTCCTGAATGGGAAAGTATGTCTATATGTTATTTGAACTACTTCTACACAGATTTTCTCTTCCTTCCATATTTTCACTCAATCATTTTTATAGCAGTATAAACTCGTGTATTTATTTTATACTTTGGTTTATAATCTTGTACTAACCTATTTATTTTGGTGTTCACACGTTCTAGCTTTGTCCATTGGAACTCTTTCACTCCTGTATCTCTCTCACATGACTTTATGCTTCTTCTATTTCTCTCTGTTTCGTTTTATCTCTTGTGCAGTGACATTTTAGCACTGAAAGATGCTCCAGGCTCATATGACATGTTCTCTGTTCTAATTCTAGAATGAAACATTTCTTTAAGAAACTCTGATTTCTTTTATTGGAGAAAGATATTTAGAAAACAAGATCTGACTGTTGGGTATTCCCAATTTAGTTTAAAAATATCATAGGATCATCATATGCTCTCAAAATCTGGTTTTTTCCTAACAAAAGATACTTTTAGTAGAATGTAATTTCAACATTATGAATCATGATATTGGAGGGGAGTTGAGACAGCATCACAAACAAATGTATAAACAATTACACAATTATCAGATTTGAATTTGAAAAGTGTTTAACTGTTAACATAAATGTTATTTGTTTATTTATTTATTCCAACCCCACTTGATTGTCTTGTGTTAGGAGGTGAAATACTTGCTCTGTATACAAAATATAATGGCTGCCTCAAGTTGGTCACAATCCAGTGGGGGAGTTGCCCAAATATATTAATTATAGGAAAATAAAGAAAGTGCAAAAACAGTGCTATGAACTAAGTGCATATGAGCAAAAGGAATAAAAAAATAGAAAAGTAAACTCAATGTTGAGAAGACCCTTCACTAGAATGCCATTTAAACAGAGTCTTAAAGAAGACAACTTGGAAGATGAAAGTTTAGTGATGCTGATGTGGAAAGCAAGTTAAAAATTCCATACATAGAAAATCTCTGTTCTATATGAAATCATGAATAAAGTCATCAAAGTCATGTGAATATTCATGGAATCATGAGGAATCAGTGTTACTGGAATTGCTCTAGATGTACATGGGAGTGCATTAGAAGATGAGGCTGGAGAAGTAGATTGGGACAAGAGACTGTAAAGAGAATTTCCCAAACTAGCACATATAAATAAATGGAGTCTCTATTGTAATTCCTATTATCTGAAAACGTTGAAATTAATTTATGATAAGACAGTTTTGCTTACTTTTTAATTACCAGCTGAAGATTGGGAATGTGCCATATTGATTCTCAGTTTGGTACAGTTTATTAGTATAGTTAGAGAAGGCTTCCATGGTCAGAGGTGTGGGATTGAGACCTAGGCTTTGTCAATTATGAACTATGTAACCTTGAACAGATTATTTTATCTCTTGGATACTCATCTCATCTAAAAACAGTATGGAAATAAACACTTCTTAGGGTTGTTGTAAAGATTAATTGCAATATTACAGGGCACATCTAGGCAGAGTATAAACTTAAAAAATGTCAACAAATATTATTTAAATTTTGTCTCAGTGATTATATTGGGCATGATATATAATAGAACTACAAAGGACTGGCTGGCTGGTCATGCCCATAGAAGCTGACTATGTCTATAGTGAACAAATCCTTTGATAAAGGAGAAATTGCCACAAATAATTGGGGCAATAAGAATCACAAAGGTGAAAAAGACCTTCAAAATTAGCTTTCTTTTCGTATTGTCAAGGAAATATCTTCAAAATTTAAGCTGACTCAAGTAAGGTCACTGAGAAAGTCGGTGCAGAGCATGTGGAGTCCAAGCCTCCCTTTCTTTGTTTGTTATCTCCTTGTCAGATACACAAAGTCAGTGCTTCTGATAGATAATTATTGTATTGATTAGTTAATGCTTGGATTATCTTCTAAACAAATACACAATTTGTTTAAAAATATAAGTATATCTAGTTCTAGATCCCTGAGGAATCGCCACACTGACTTTACAGTCCCACCAACAGTATAAAAGTGTTCCTATTTCTCCACATCCTCTCCAGCACCTGTTGTTTCCTGACTTTTGAATGATTGCCATTCTAACTGGTGTGAGATGGTATCTCATTGTGGTTTTGATTTGCATTTCTTCATGTGTCTTTTGGCTGCATAAATGTCTTCTTTTGAGAAGTGTCTGTTCATATCCTTCGCCAACTTTTTGATGGGGTTGTTTGTTTTTTTCTTGTAAATTTGTTTGAGTTCATTGTAGATTCTGGATATTAGCCCTTGGTCAGATGAGTAGGTTGTGAAAATTTTCTCCCATTTTGTAGGTTGCCTGTTCACTCTGATGGTAGTTTCTTTTGCTGTGCAGAAGCTCTTTAGTTTAATTAGATCCCATTTGTCAATTTTGGCTTTTGTTGCCATTGCTTTTGCACACGTATGTTTATTGCGGCACTATTCACAATAGCAAAGACTTGGAACCAACCCAAATGTCCAACAATGATTGACTGGATTAAGAAAATGTGGCACATATACACCACGGAATACTATGCAGCCATAAAAAATGATGAGTTCATGTCCTTTGTAGGGACATGGATGAAATTGGAAACCATCATTCTCAGTAAACTATCGCAAGGACAAAAAACCAAACACCGCATGTTCTCACTCATAGATGGGAATTGAACAATGAGAACACATGGACACAGGAAGGGGAACATCACACTCTGGGGACCGTTGTGGTGGGGGGAGGGGGGAGGGATAGCATTAGGAGATATACCTAATGCTAAATAACGAGTTAATGGGTGCAGCACACCAGCATGGCACATGTATACGTATGTAACTAACCTGCACATTGTGCACATGTACCCTAAAACTTAAAGTATAATAATAATAATTAAAAAAAAATATATGTATAAATTCACTCATTAAGAATACAGACACATAAACTCTTATAAAAATTTTAATAGGAACAAACTATAGTATAATTTGCATTTGATCTCTTTTATTCTCCATCTTCTGGCCCCTTTACTAACATATTTGTTCCTTTTTTTTTTTTTTTTTTTTTTGACAGAGTTTTGCTCTTTCGCATAGGCTGGAGTGCAGTGGTGCAATCTTGACTCATTACATCCTCCACCTCCCAGGTGGAAGTAATTCTACTGCCTGAGCCTTCTGGGTAGCTGGAACTATAGGCATGCACCACCACACCCAGCTAATTTTTTTTTTTTTTTTTGTATTTTTAGCAGAGTTGAAGTTTCACCATGTTGGCCAGCCTGGTCTCGAACTCCTAACCTCAAGTGATCTGCCCACCTCAGCCTCCCAAAGTGCTGTGATTACAGGCGTGAGCCACTGCACCAGGCCTCATATTGATTCCATTCAGTTGAATAGTGGGGTAACTTTAGGCATTTCTTCAACTTTTTCTAATATTGTGCCTAAAATTATAACAATTTCAAATAAATTTAAAAAAACACAATTTGAATTGCATTTGATAATTTAAAAAAACACTCTCCAGAGGGCTCAATTGTAATCACTATATTCAAATATAGAAGTATGAATAACTAATGACTAAGGTAGCATAATTTATATGAATCAAGATTTTCATTAGGTTGAATAAAATATACTGGTTCTTCTTTTCTTATATCTTTGGTAAAACAGTCTCATCATATCTTATCTCTCTCTTCACCAAATTCTTAATGATAATGTGGTCAAAATCTAAATTACCACAAAAGATTAACAACTAGGGTATGTTGTTTTATTAAATTGCTAATATTATTCTGCCTACCCTTTGAAAAGGAGACAAAAGTTAAGGGAAAATTTGATGTTATGGATCGATTTAAGTTACACGGTGTTTTGTAGGCTTAAGATAAAATTAGCAAAATTACTAATACTTTCTACAGTGGTGATAATCGACAATACATTGTTTTTCAAAATATGTACTCAAGAGAACTTCTAAAATATTCTGTGACTCTTGTTAAAATGCAGATTCATGGACTTAATAACATATTACCTGAGTTAGAATCTCCAAGGTTGTGTATTTAACAAGTTGCTGGTTTGTTTCCTAAGCTGATATGGTTTGGCTCTGTGTTCCCACCCAAATCTCATCTCGAATTGTAATCCCCACATATCAAGGAAAGGACCTGGTGGAGTTAATTTGATCATTGAGGTGGTTTCCCTCATGATGTTCTCGTGATAGTGAATGAGTTTGCACATGATCTGATATTTTGTAAGTGTTTGACAGTTCCTCCTTCACACTTTCCCTTTCTTTCTCCTGGAGCCTTGTAAAGAAGGTGCCTGCTTCCCTTTCTGCCATGATTGTAATTTTCCTGAAGCCTCCTCAATCATGTGGAACTGTGAATCAATTAATTTGCTTTCCTTTATAAATTACCCAGTCTCAGGGAAGTTCTTTATAGCAGTGTGAAAACAAACTAATACATAAGCTTTATTTATGTTGAAGAACTTCTGGTATTCTGACTCTTTAGGAGCTTGAGTATTAAAAAAAATAGTTTTCTGTCCAGCAAAGCCTTAATATTGGGCATAGTGCATAATATTCTCACTTAAGAATTTTCAAATTAGCTGAATAAACATTCTCAAAAATTCTAGTTAATGGAATTAACATAACTTTTCTGTGACTATATGGAAATTAGCTTACATACTGAAAATTCAGAGGTATACATAATTAGACTTTGTCTATATCTGTAAACACTGTATTATTTGAATAATTTTGATTGAATAACTATTTTCTAATTTAGATTTATATCCTACTAGCAAAGGTCATTACATTGTAACATTTGTTTATTTTATTATGATTCTGAGTTATATTTTTTAAAATTTATATCCTCATTTTAAAATTTTATAAACTGTATATAGTATTTATTATACATGAGGTATTGCTTTATGAACTATTCAAATATTAAATTATGTGATTTTATAACAGTTCTAAGAGTTAGGTGCTATTATTTTCTCCATTTCACAGGTGAGGAAACTGAGGTATAGAGAGGTTATATAATTTACCCAAGACCTTGCAATTGTCCTAAGATGATGAAACCAGAATTCAAACCCAGGAAGTCTGGCCCAGCATCTATATTTTTAACTCATGCTCTGCTGCCTGTGACATGAGATTGATAAATTTCGTTGAGGTCAAAAGTTGGAAGCTTTGATTTTATTGAGCTTTCTGCCTAATTCTTTCTATAGTAAGTGAGAAAGAGGCCAATTTTTTAAAAAAAATCTGTTTGAACAAGTCTTAATACAAATAAATCCTTTTGGCAGGCTTCTCTAAAATAATGTCTTATTTTATCTTGCAGAATTTGCAATTAAAAATATTTCTTCAAAAATTAACATTTCAACTTAGTGTGATAAAGTCTGACTTTCATTTTCCTCTTGTAAAATCAGTCATCAACAACAACAACAAAAAAAGGAATTGCAGAGGGTTTTGTTTTGTGTTTGACTTCACTATTTCTATTACAGTAGCTCTTCATCATCATGGACTTGAATGTTAAGAAAAAAATTAATATGGCTTATAGCAGTAATCCTCTTAAATGCTTGAGACTTTGCCAGCTTTCAACTAACAAGCCGGGTTATTAACGGCTGCAGTCCTACAACACTCTGGGATTATTGTCTAGGTCTGCTGATGAGGCATTGCTAGTGACCAGTTTGTAAAATGCAATCTGTTATTTTATTTCATAACCTGATCAATGATTAAAACTGCTTGAAGTACAAAAATCTGCCTTCCCAACCAGCTGATGATTTTTGCAACATAGAATTGAATGGCTCCTTTTATGTGTGATTAAAGGTTCTGATTATTACCTGTGTAAGTTATCTGGCAGCTTTTTTGGGGGGCTTTTGGTTTGATCAAGTAAACTTGAAAAGAACATCAAGATTAAAAAAAAATTAACATTACCTTTAACTAAAAAAAATGACAGCTCTGTCAGAAGACTGTCTCCCCTCACCTGATTCTTAATATGGAGTTTCTGACAAGTATAGAGATTTGCCTTAATTATTTATTCATTTCATTGAAATCATCTTCATCTGCTTTAAATTTCTAATAAGTCTATTTAAATAAAGAGAATCCTATTTGAATGTTGATTTTATACTTTAAAAATCATGAAGGTGTCTGTGTTTATAATGAAGTGCAGAGGAGGCAATGGTAATGGTTATATCAGTAAGTGGCCAGAATAAAATTGCAAATCCCATTAGCTAATGACATAATGGCATTTCAAACCAAGTTACTATAAAATAGTTCCAGATATCAGTAGATTAGAAAACAATAATAAACCATTATTGCTGCTAGAAAATATGGAAGATGTAATCTGAAAACAAAGAAAAAAATAATTTTTTTTTTCACATACTTTCTCACCTTTATGATCTGAACAAGTTACAACATATAGAACACTTGCCTTTGGTACAGTCAATAGGGCAGTTAGTTGCCTTGTTCCCTATGCCTAGGTTCAGGCTTCAAAATCTGGCTTCAGGTTTTGACATAATGATTCGTTTGATTGGCTTGGTTTGATTGTCTTATTAAAAACCCAACAGCTCTGATATGAAGAGTTTCTGAAGCTCTATTTTTTCGTTTCCCTTGTGGGGTCTAGATGATGTCCTGCAAATTTGCTTTTCATAGGTATCCAAATTCAGCATAAATTCACCTACCAGCCCCCACCCTTTGCAAAAGCCCCTTTTCCAGTAAAGTATGTGTATTGAAAGTGTTAAGTGTTGGGATTTAAATATAGCACAATACATATGAAGATAGTTGAGAGAGACGTCTGGTATGGTGGATGTTTTATTTTCAGTGTAGTTTTAAGGATGGTTTTTCCTGTCTTTTAAATAGGAATGGATGACAGACAGGTTGGAAGCATGTTTTAAAAAATTCCTCCTGTATACAGACAGGGACATACACAGAGATACATGTAAGTTTAAAGAATAGTATTACAGGCAGGAGAATAAAAGCAAGACAAATGTGTGCAGAAAGGAAAACTAGGCAGTTATTCCTACCTGAATTTTCACTCGTAACTCTTCTGAGAATACTATATCCTACAATAATCCTATGTGTCAAGTATCAAAATTGTATTTTGGTGAGAAAGGTTATAAAGAAAATATGTTTTTTCAGCCTTACATTTTGGAAAATTCTAACTTCTTATTTGCTTCTTAGTTGCTCAGATTTCTGAAAATGAAATTGGAAATCTGAAAAACAAACCTTCAGAATTATAAACTAAATTGTCTTACAAATTTTTTAGATCCTATTGATCAGTCCAATGTCATTCTACCTCATGAAAATCATAATAATAAAATAAAAATATTTTCCCTCGTCTGGAAGCATTTATGAAAACTAAACATGGCATTCTGAAATTTCAGGATGATATGTCTTGTTGTATTTTGTCCCCCAATTCTTTTGATGATAACTCATGGAGCCCTTGCATTTTGCAAATCTTTGCAGTACAATTTGGTAATAATTAAACACAACGGCCAAAAAATAATAGCTCTCAATATTACTTTTGCCCCATTCCAATTTATTTCACCCAATGTAGTTGTTAAATTGTAATCATAAAGTAAAAATTCACCAATCATGCAGAACAAGTTTAAGTTGTTGATCCATTTTAACATTCAAATCTCCCTACCAATGATTTTAGCAATGATTTATACCTCAATGTAAGAAAGTTGCATGTGTATATTTTTAAGTTTATTTTTTTTGTAGGGAGATAATCATGATACAAAACTAAATTAATGAATGAGAAGTTTCTACAAAAGACAAGTTAAAACAAAAAAAAAAACAGGCTGTAACAAGGACATAATTGAGGGGACAAAGGCAGATACATCTTACCATTTAGTCTGAAGTAAGAATTGGTTGCTTAAAACCTTTATTATATTTTTAAATTGGTAAATGCAGTGTAATTTTCTATAGATATAACCATTGGTTAAAACTGAGGTTTTATAAAATTATTTTAATAAATTCTGATAACCCATTTATGCCTTTATTCCAAGAAATCTAATTCTGCATGTAAAGTTCCAAGTGAGTAGCCCAAGAGAATACACTTAAATGTATCCACCTATTATGTACCAAAGTAAAAAACATATATGTTTGTGGTGATACATTAGAAGTGGAAAAGTTGGATCTGCATCTCCAATCTGTACTTGCCAAAGATTCTGATATTTCCCAAGTCTATGCAAATATACATAGATTTTCCTTCATCAGGTATAAAGAACATGTGTGAAGATGAAATAACTCAGCACAAGAATGTATTCATACAACATTCGTATGGAAAATTTGAGAAGTATAAGATGGCATAAATTTTCTAAAACATGGAAAGGGTGTTTGCTTTATTTTCGTGTTTACATATATACATATATATATCTCTCTCTCCTATGAATCTGACAAATTATAATATATAATAATACATTGGACTCTTGTTGCACATCGCTCCTGAAATTATTAAGGGATGTTCACATTGGTTATCTCATTTGTTTACCCAATATTCTTCTGAGGTAGAAGAAGTTATACTGTGACATCTTTTGTGCAGATAGCACTTTTCTTTTATTTATTTATTTATTTATTTATTATTATTATTATTATTATTGTTATTATTATTATACTTTAGGCTCTATGGTACATGTGCGCAATGTGCAGGTAAGTTACATATGTATACATGTGCCATGCTGGTGCGCTGCACCCACCAACTCGTCATCTAGCATTAGGTATATCTCCCAATGCTATCCCTCCCCCCTCCCCCCACCCCACAACAGTCCCCGAAGTGTGATGTTCCCCTTCCTGTGTCCATGTGTTCTCATTGTTCAATTCCCACCTATGAGTGAGAATATGCGGTGTTTGGTTTTTTGTTCTTGCGATAGTTTACTGAGAATGATGATTTCCAATTTCATCCATGTCCCTACAAAGGACGTGAACTCATCATTTTTTATGGCTGCATAGTATTCCATGGTGTATATGTGCCACATTTTCTTAATCCAGTCTATCATTGTTGGACATTTGGGTTGGTTCCAAGTCTTTGCTATTGTGAATAATGCCGCAATAAACATACGTGTGCATGTGTCTTTATAGCAGCATGATTTATAGTCCTTTGGGTATATACCCAGTAATGGGATGGCTGGGTCAAATGGAATTTCTAGTTCTAGATCCCTGAGGAATCGCCACACTGACTTCCACAAGGGTTGAACTAGTTTACAGTCCCACCAACAGTGTAAAAGTGTTCCTATTTCTCCACATCCTCTCCAGCACCTGTTGTTTCCTGACTTTTTAATGATTGCCATTCTAACTGGTGTGAGATGGTATCTCATTGTGGTTTTGATTTGCATTTCTCTGATGGCCAGTGATGGTGAGCATTTTTTCATGTGTTTTTTGGCTGCATAAATGTCTTCTTTTGAGAAGTGTCTGTTCATGTCCTTTGCCCACTTTTTGATGGGGTTGTTTGTTTTTTTCTTGTAAATTTGTTGGAGTTCATTGTAGATTCTGGATATTGGCCCTTTGTCAGATGAGTAAGTTGCGAAAATTTTCTCCCATTTTGTAGGTTGCCTGTTCACTCTGATGGTAGTTTCCTTTGCTGTGCAGAAGCTCTTGAGTTTAATTAGATCCCATTTGTCAATTTTGGCTTTTGTTGCCATTGCTTTTGGAGTTTTAGACATGAAGTCCTTGCCCATGCCTATGTCCTGAATGGTATTGCCTAGGTTTTCTTCTAGGGTTTTTATGGTTTTAGGTCTAACATTTAAGTCTTTAATCCATCTTGAATTAATTTTTGTATAAGGTGTAAGGAAGGGATCCAGTTTCAGCTTTCTACATATGGCTAGCCAGTTTTCCCAGCACCATTTATTAAATAGGGAATCCTTTCCCCATTTCTTGTTTTTGTCAGGTTTGTCAAAGATCAGATAGTTGTAGATATGTGGCGTTATTTCTGAGGGCTCTGTTCTGTTCCATTGATCTATATCTCTGTTTTGGTACCAGTACCATGCTGTTTTGGTTACTGTAGCCTTGTAGTATAGTTTGAAGTCAGGTAGCGTGATGCCTCCAGCTTTGTTCTTTTGGCTTAGGATTGACTTGGCGATGCGGGCTCTTTTTTGGTTCCATATGAACTTTAAAGTAGTTTTTTCCAATTCTGTGAAGAAAGTCATTGGTAACTTGATGGGGATGGCATTGAATCTGTAAATTACCTTGGGAAGGATGGCCATTTTCATGATATTGATTCTTCCTACCCATGAGCATGGAATGTTCTTCCATTTGTTTGTATCCTCTTTTATTTCCTTGAGCAGTGGTTTGTAGTTCTCCTTGAAGAGGTCCTTCACATCCCTTGTAAGTTGGATTCCTAGGTATTTTATTCTCTTTGAAGCAATTGTGAATGGGAGTTCACTCATGATTTGGCTCTCTGTTTGTCTGTTATTGATGTATAAGAATGCTTGTGATTTTTGTACATTGATTTTGTATCCTGAGACTTTGCTGAAGTTGCTTATCAGCTTAAGGAGATTTTGGGCTGAGACAATGGGGTTTTCTAGATATACTATCATGTCATCTGCAAACAGGGACAATTTGACTTCCTCTTTTCCTAATTGAATACCCTTGATTTCCTTCTCTTGCCTAATTGCCCTGGCCAGAACTTCCAACACTATGTTGAATAGGAGTGGTGAGAGAGGGCATCCCTGTCTTGTGCCAGTTTTCAAAGGGAATGCTTCCAGTTTTTGCCCATTCAGTATGATATTGGCCGTGGGTTTGTCATAAATAGCTCTTATTATTTTGAGATACGTCCCATCAATACCTAATTTATTGAGAGTTTTTAGCATGAAGGGTTGTTGAATTTTGTCAAAGGCCTTTTCTGCATCTATTGAGATAATCATGTGGTTTTTGACTTTGGTTCTGTTTATATGCTGGATTACATTTATTGATTTGCGTATATTGAACCAGCCTTGCATCCCAGGGATGAAGCCCACTTGATCATGGTGGATAAGCTTTTTGATGTGCTGCTGGATTCTGTTTGCCAGTATTTTATTGAGGATTTTTGCATCAATGTTCATCAAGGATATTGGTCTAAAATTCTCTTTTTTTGTTGTGTCTCTGCCAGGCTTTGGTATCAGGATGATGCTGGCCTCATAAAATGAGTTAGGGAGGATTCCCTCTTTTTCTATTGATTGGAATAGTTTCAGAAGGAATGGTACCAGCTCCTCCTTGTACCTCTGGTAGAATTCGGCTGTGAACCCATCTGGTCCTGGACTTTTTTTGGTTGGTAAGCTATAGACAGATCAATGAGACAGAAAATCAACAAGGATACCCAGGAATTGAACTCAGCTCTGCACCAAGCAGACCTAATAGACATCTACAGAACTCTCCACCCCAAATCAACAGAATATACATTTTTCTCAGCACCACACCACACCTATTCCAAAATTGACCATATACTTGGAAGTAAAGCTCTCCTCAATAAATGTAAAAGAACAGAAATTATAACAAACTATCTCTCAGATCACAGTGCAATCAAGCTAGAACTCAGGATTAAGAATCTCACTCAAAACCGCTCAACTACGTGGAAACTGAACAACCTGCTCCTGAATGACTACTGGGTACATAACGAAATGAAGGCAGAAATAAAGATGTTCTTTGAAACCAACGAGAACCAAGACACAACATACCAGAATCTCTGGGATGCATTCAAAGCAGTGTGTAGAGGGAAATTTATAGCACTAAATGCCCACAAGAGAAAGCAGGAAAGATCCAAAATTGACACCCTAACATCACAATTAAAAGAACTAGAAAAGCAAGAGCAAACACATTCAAAAGCTAGCAGAAGGCAAGAAATAACTAAAATCAGAGCAGAACTGAAGGAAATAGAGACACAAAAAACCCTTCAAAAAATAAATGAATCCAGGAGCTGGTTTTTTGAGAGGATCAACAAAATTGATAGACCACTAGCAAGATTAATAAAGAAAAAAAGAGAGAAGAATCAAATAGATGCAATAGAAAATGATAAAGGGGATATCACCACTGATCCCACAGAAATACAAACTACCATCAGAGAATATTACAAACGCCTCTACGCAAATAAACTAGAAAATCTAGAAGAAATGGATAAATTCCTCAACACATACACCCTCCCAAGACCAAACCAGGAAGAAGTTGAATCTCTGAATAGACCAATAACAGGATCTGAAATTGTGGCAGATAGCACTTTTCAAAGCTTCATTTTCACCTACAGAATGGCTCAATCAATGACAGAAGCCAATTTTAAGAAAAATTGTTCATATACCAAGCGGATGGATACCATCCGCTTAAAAATATTAACCACAACATATTTATCAGCATTGTCTGGTATATAAAGTGGTAACAGAGTACTTTTTAAAGTTTCTTACCACTGAATTATATAACAACTCCTTCTAATCTCCCCAAATTGGATTAAATCAGATTAAGCATGTGATAGTAACAAAATAATAGTAAAATTAGTAATGGAGATGATGGGGGTGGGTAAAAGGGAAACTAAATTCTATATATTTCCCGATATTCAGAAAGATTTCTAAAAAATACTTGGATTTCAATATACCACACTGAAGATTGAGGCCTTTGTTCATTGTTTTTCCGATGGAAAAGAAAAGAAACCTGAGGCTTTGCAAGATTTTTCAGTGAGATGCTTCTGACAAGTGATCAAATCATTGAACACTCTTCTTGAAAAATAATGTTCAGATGTAGTCTAAGTATACGCCCTGTGACAGCACGAACAACCTTTCCTCTTTGTTGACATTCATTCTAATAATAGAAAAATGTAGACAGAATATCTGACACCCCCACCACACCAAACAAGACCGTGACTTCATATCTGAGATATAAAATCTTATTAATGGAAATATTCTCATTGTTTAAAAATGGTTTTGAAACTGCCTTTTTACTTTTGATTACATGTTACCAAAACAATAGGAAATGTGGTAGATAGAAGCACAATGAAACTTAAGAAATAATAGTCTTATTCAAAGAGTTGTAAACGTTGCCTAGTAAAATGATGGCTCCCATTAGATCAGGAAATTGATGTATTTTATTAGCAATATATACATAAATATCTTGTCAATGCTTCTATAAATAGACACTTTTTAAAGTTAATCTTTAATATGAAAATTTTCAAACACAAAAAAGTACAGAGTGTATTATAAAGACTTTTCATGTACCCATCACCTACAGCCAACTTGATTTTATGGAGATACTACCCAATTAATCACTTGCTTCAGTAAACAGATTATTTTAAAGAAAATCTCAATTTCATGTCATTTAGCAGTAAATTACTTCAGTATATATCTCTAAGAAATATAGAATATTTTTCTAAGACACACTTCATCTTATCAAACCTTTCAAACATTAGCAACAATTCCTTAGTATTATCAGCTGAGTTAGCTTTTTAGGTTTCCCTAATCATCTATTTTTTGTTTCTAAAATGTTCATATAATATAATCAGTTGATGTGCCTCTACCTCTTTTTTAATCAGTAAATTAACCCTGCACTCTGATTTCTATTCCTTATGACTCATTTTTAAAAGAAGCCTGGCCATTGCCATGAAAATAGTTTTGTTTATTTCATAACTGTCTAGTCATATGCCATGCCACTCTATTACTTATATTTCTTCTAAATTGATCAGTAGTGAAATATATGACTTCTGATTGATCTAATTCAGATTTGAGTTTTTGACAGGAGTGCCTATTTTCTCCTAGTTGTAAGACTCAGAATCTTTGTAACTACATATCAATGAAATACAATGTACTTTGGGACTAATTATATCTCATTAAGTTTCAGTTCTACCATTTATTAGCTTTAGTGTCTGACCCTTAGAAAATTGTATACCCTATCTGTCACTCAGCTTCCACAAATTATGCTTCTTGTTTCTTCTCTCCCTTCAATGCACTGTGACCTTTAAATAATAATTTTAGTTTGTCATTGTTGAAACACATGCTTTCTCCTCAGTAACTTTTTTTGTAAATGTGGGAGGAATAACTCAGTTGTAAAACTATTGGCAGGCGATGTTTTATAAAATGTTTTGGTGTCTGATTATTGACCTACAGAAGTAAGGAATATTGTCAAAACATGATTTTTTTTTTTTGAGTAACTAAACATACACTAATAGATAGTGGTTACGAGGTGTTTTATTCATTTTCTTTTAATATTTTACAAAAAGAGTGTGTTGAAACAGTCCATCTTACAACCCTTCTCTGATAAGACATGTGAGTGAACTAAATGCAGCTAACCTAGCAGCAGATGCAAGGATGGTTTTCGCAGAGTCTGACGCTAGAGGAGTTACAACTTTGGAGATCAAAGCTCTTTGGGGCTGAACAAAAAAAGGCAAAGATTAATCTGTTTGAAATTACACAACAATTTATTTTAGAGGGGAAAGTGTACATGCTTATTTTTTCTTCTGATGTTTGTGTCATTATTATACATTATTCATAGCTAATGTAGAGGGTATTAGTTATGACTTGATTTTCTTTCTTTTTTTTTTTGAGAGGGAGTCTCACTTTGTCACCAGGTTGGAGTGTAGTGGTGCAATCTCGGCTAACTGCAAGCTCCGCCTCCTGGGTTCAAGAGATTCCCCTGCCTCAGCCTCCCGAGTAGCTGAGACTACAGGCACGCGCCACTACGCCCGGCTAATTTTTTGTATTTTAGTAGAGACGGAGTTACACCACGTTGATCAGGATTGTCTTGATCTCCCGACCTCGTGATCGACCCGCCTCGGCCTTCCAAAGTGCTGGGATTACAGGCGTGAGCCACCGCGCCTGGCCGTTATGACTTGTTTTAAGCAGGGTCTGAACCCTACATTGTAATATTTTTAAAGTGCAAGAGGTTTTTTATATTTTCTTTATGTACATCTTATGTTCTGGCTATGTAACCCATTAATTCTATACTTCAGAGTGGGAAGTGATATCCAAAACATTTCTAAAAGAGCACTGGTTAACCCTATTTCAGTGACTCAAATGTCGTAAAACACATATACCACATGATAAACTTCACTGAGCACAGAAAAAGCCAGATAGTACAGTTTAAATCCTAAGAATCACATAATTTCAAAACTGCTGAAGGAATTGGGGACTTTAAACCAAAGACTAGAGCTTGGCGTGGACCAAATTTTTAATTCACAAAATAAGCTGTCTTTATAGTTTTAAAAAGGAGGATTGTGAATTATCAAGTGCAGTTACATCTATATTACATAGAAGTGAGAGATTCTTACAAATAGAGTTAAAGAGCAGACTTATTTTACTTAATATGTGAAATAATTTCTCAATCATTTGAGTTGATTCAAAACAAAATCAATTCTTTCTAGGTGTCACTTAACTAACTGTAGCTAATTTTCACACATACGGCACTATTTTTTTTTTTTTTTCTTGAGACGGAGTCTCGCTCTGTCGCCCAGGCTGGAGTGCAGTGGCATGATCGCGGCTCACTGCAAGCTCCGCCTCCTGGGTTCATGCCATTCTCCTGCCTCGGCTTCCCGAGTAGCTCGGACTACAGGCGCCTGCCACCACGCCCGGCTAATTTTTTTGTATTTTTAATAGAGATGGGGTTTCACCGTATTCACCTGGATGGTCTCCATCTGCTGACCTAGTGATCCACCCGCCTCGGCCTCCCAAAGTGCTGGGATTACAGGTGTGAGCCACCGCACCCGGCCCACATATGGCACTATTGTACAGCTGAGTGATGGATCAAATAATGAAATCGTTGATTGTTTTTAATTGTATTTTGTGTCCCCTCCACATTCATATACTGAAACCCATATCCCCAGTGTGATGGCATTAGTAGGTGGTTCTTTGACAGATAATTAGACAATGCTTTTGGGGTCCTCATGAATGGGATTTGAGCTCATATAAGAAAAACAAGAAGAAGAAGAAGAAGAAGGAGAAGGAGAAGGAGGAGAAGGAGAAGAAGGAGAAGGAGAAGGAGGAGAAGGAGAAGAAGGAGAAGAAGAAGAGGAGGAGGAGGAGGAGGAGGAGGAGGAAGAAGAAGAAGAAGAAGAAGAAGAAGAAGAAGAAGAAGAAGAAGAAGAAGAAGAAGAAGAAGAAGAAGAAGAAGAAGAAGCAGAAGTAGAACAAGAAGAGGTACTAGAGCTTGCTTAATTTTTCTCTTCTCTCTGCCATGTGCAGATGCAATGTGCAGATGCAATTGGAAGACAGCTGTTCACAAACCAGGAATAGGGCCCACATCAGACGCTAGATCTGCAGGTACATTAAAATTGGACTTTTCAGCCTCCAGAACTGTGAGAAGAAAATGTGTGTTGTTTAGGCTACCCTACCAGTATATGGTAATTTGTTATAGCAACCTTAACTAAGACATTGCCATATCAATTTTTCTATAAATCCAAGATTCTACTTCTGAGCATCACTGATAATAGCATGCTTGGAAATGTATGCCTACAAGATTTTCAACAAAAAAAAGTCCAACTGAAAAGAATATTTATTTGTATAGTTTAATAATGGAATGGAATCAGAGTGGATAATTCAGTAAAATACATATAAATACATGGTGAAAATTGACCACTTTTACTTTCTGTTTTGATTTTAAAAGTTACAATCAGTACTCATTCTAGCTCTGTTCAATGGTGAAATCTACTGGCATATTATTAAAGCTGTCAGAGGAAAAGGAATGTTGGCAAGCCTTCAGTTGGCAAACGTGAACAGGGGTCTTGGCTCTGATCTTAAGGACAGACATTATCAATTTGGATAAATGATTTTGTATACCACGGTGTGTGTTTTACTTATTTGTTTGTTTGTGGTACAGCTGTAAGTCAAATGCTTTATTATTTGTTAAAACATCTAAAACTAACTTTGTTTTTGTTCTAGTATAGATTAGAATGATCTAGAGTTTTCCATAATATATACCTAAAAACTCAATATATAAGGCACATAATCAATTACAGCTTTAAAATCAAACAACAAGCTAACAAAGCACATAAAACACAATACTTCATATTTATCAAAATTTGTGTGTACTTTCTGAGAGCTACCTGACTCAATCTGTAGAGAAGTAAGAAGTAGGCGGGATTCCTTCACACTGTCTTCCCCCAAGTTCAGGCACCTAATTTTGACAACGTAACATTTTGCAGATTGAAGAACAAGAATTCTAGCCCTATTATTTAAAGGGAAGTTTAAGACTCAGAAAAGAAAAATGAAAAGACTCAGAAAAGAAAAAAACTTCATGAGAATTTTCTGAGCTATGCCTATGAGGTATGCCTGAGTCCTATGCTCTGATGTCTAATTTGTTTCCCCATAATAAATGTAGAAACGTAGAAAATTCCCATGAAGTGAAAAAAAATTAAAGAATTGAATGTGAAGGTGAGGGAAGACATGGGTGTAGATACAAAAGTGTAATGAGTTTCAAGATTATAAATTAAAGTTTTATTTTGCAGAATTTAAAAACAAATTACAGTTTTATGCTAATAAGGGTGAAGTAATTAATATTACTTGAAATGCTGACCACACAAAATACACCATGTATTATAACTTATTTACTACTCACAAACTTGGGGTGCAAAAATGTATAATTCATCACATTTTTTCATTGGGAAAATAGGTGCAGGGCTGATAAGCAACATATTGCCAAAGTACCTATAGAGGCAAATGTGAAAGCTAGATTTTCAAACCTTTCCTATAAATATTTCTACTGGACTTGATTATAGAAGGTAAGGTAGGAAGGAGTATGCTTTTCTGTCCCACTATTCTATATCACAAAGACCTAACCAAGTCAGTCATTTATGAAAATCATTCCTGTCAAAAATCAAACATACATATATGATTATAATAATAATGTAATCCTCTATCAGAGTAAGAAATATATTTCATACAATTTTATCTGCATGTGTAGTAATGTGTTAACACCAGGAAAATATGATTTTGAAGACATTGAAAGCTGACTCTCTCTCTCTCTCCCTCTCTCTGTCTCTCTCTCTCACTATATCTATGTGTGTGTATATATATAAAGAGAGAGAGACAGAGATCTTTAACCATTATGCCTTAGCTTAGTTCAGTACAGAAATAACTTGCGTTTTCAAATGGCCAATTAAACACTTACTTCTTTTTGAGAATCTATGAAATAGTTTTAAGTAGCAAAGTCAACAACAGTTAACATAATTAAAATGGCATTTTTAGTAAGAATTTTATTCCAACTTGTATTGATGTTTATTTAAAAATACTCTTGCCTTGTGAACCCATCTGTTTCTTGCCTATTATGCTACCTAAATTCTGTAATCATAGTACTCAAGGGAGATTTTCACATAATTTTTTTCATGATATAGAAAGCATTCTACATTTCATTCAAAAGAAATAATTTGATTTAAACTCCGAAGTAGCTGGGAAGAGATTGTTGATAAAATTAAAAACTGAGACTTCTTCCTGAGTTAAGTTTTTTCTTATTGTAAGTGACTGTATTATAAATTTCCTTCTCTTGACAGGAAAAAAAAAAAAAGATCTCCAGTCAGTCAATGAGTCACAGTTTTGAACTTTAAAAATTCTCTCTAAAACAGAAGCAATATTCTTTTGAATATATGACTTTCAAATCACCTTTTGAGCATATTGAAATCAATTAAACAATAAGTATACTCTCATTTACAAAAGAAATCAATCAGCTGTCATTTTTGATTGATTATTCTTAGTTGGAGTGGTATTTAATTTATGAATTTATTACACATTTTTCAACTACTATAAAATGGCATATGAATTAGGAGTGATGTTTCATAGTAAATGGACAAAAAAATTTAGTCATCTCTCAATACATTTTGTGAAGTCTTTCTTGAACCATAGGATCAGCTGTTATTGAATAAGGTAGGTTATTTTTATTAAGCGTGAAATGATATTGCCTTACTATACTGTCAAGGACAAGCACATTCGCAAAAATTGAACCTAAAATATGTGCCCAGGGCAAATTAAGCTAACTATATTTTGTGTATGCATATGATATTCAATAACACCATATGTAATACCTTTCACTGTGAAAATATGCTTTATATGACCTAAGTAATCTTTGAGAATAAGGTTACCTAATGTACACCCCAGTAACCCTCCACAGGTCACTGACCACAGTCATTGTCTAAATATAAATCAGAAGAATGCTTTCTATATCCACATTTTGAGATTATCGAATTGGAATCATTGATTACAAAACTAGTATGGTAGGTATAGTCTTCCCAGAGTGAATAAGAATTTTATCACTGGCATTGTTTATAATTACAACAGTTGTCACTGAACCAAACTAGGCCTGGTTGCCTGCACACAATGGAAATCCATCAACACTGAAGCACTGGGTTTTGCAGTGAGAAAGGTTTACTGCAAGTGGACTGGCAAAGGGACAGGAGAAAACACTCAAATCTGTCTCCCAGAGCTAGGGGCTGGGTGAGATTTTGCAAGCATAGGGCAGTGAGGCATGGTCTGATTGCCAAGGCATGGTTCCTTGGTCTTGATCCAAGCCAGGGCTCGATCTGATTGGATCCTGGATCCTGCCATGGGTTGTCTGCTTCTTAATTCAGTCCCCACTCTTCCATCAGAGCACTTAGGTTCTGCCTGTGGTTGCATACTTGGTCCATCTGGGCATGCTCAGGTTATGTGACCTTCAACCTGCAGGATCCATGACAACTGAAAAACACCTCACAACTTTGTGACATAAAAGTTGAACCAGGTTGGTTTGACATTTAGTCAGTATTATTATTATTTTTAAATTATCTACTAAGAATCCATTTTCTTATCACCTGTACCATATCAGATTGCTTCCTCTTTCCTCCACCCTTAATACACCACTGCTTGCTATCAGTATTTTTTATTAGTTTCTGAAAAGTAAAATCCTGTCTTCTTAGAAGTGTGGAAACCACATATTTTATTTAAAAATGAAGCTAAGTAGGAAATTCATTTTGTTCTTTGGCAACTTCCTACACCATCACTTTTATTTTTTTACCTCTTGCATAAAGAATTTTTTTTTCAAAGACAATGCTTGTTCTAGGACACATTTAGCATTACAGCTTTGTCTCTGGGAAGAATCTAGAAAAGCGAAGGTAAAATCTGCATGGTTGCTAGAGATTGGGAATGGAAAAAAAGAAAATGAACTTTAACTGTATCAATGACTGTTTTCTTCATGGTGAGGAAGTAAATTTTTATTAAATATATCATTTCATTTACAAAGAGCATGGGCTGTTGAAACTGTTATGGAAGTGGCACATGGTTATGGTATCTATTTTTGTGATCATGAAAAGAGCAGGAAATTGTTTGAAATTGTTTGAGTTGCATTAACCTACAATTAGAGTTATGACAAAATAAGCAAAAAAAAACAGTCTAAAATGGGAGGGGAATATTCATTTAGACTCCATTGCCGAAGTTTATGGCAGGCATATAACATGTGTTATTTTACATAACGTTTTCAACAATCCTGCAAAGTATTTATCCTTATCTTCATTTTAGAGGTAGGTAAACTGGAGATCAGAAAGTTTTAATAACTTGCCAAAATTCCCAGAGCTAGTAAGTTGCATAAAGAATTTGTAGCAAGATTAGCCTAACAGTTTGTTCTCATCTCATTGTACCCAAAATGCAAAAATTTAGAAGAAAATGTATATGAGAGTTGAGTCTCAGCTCATAAAAAGATCCTTATGGGAAAACTAAGGCAATAATAAAAAATAGTAATTCTTATTGTATGGTCATTATATTTTAGTTTGCAGTGGAAGAATTCCTATCTCTGATTAAGGAAGGTAGGAAAAATTGGTAACTGAGGAATTATTTCACAGGCTCACTTCTATTAACTGCTATCACTAAAGAACCAAACAATTAATCCTACCAAAGTCCTCAACGTGTGTGTGTGTGTGTGTGTGTGTGTGTGATTGTGAATGTGTGAAACTTATATTGAACATTTGGATAGAAAATCTTCCAAAAATGTGTATAGATTCTATAATCTTTAAAATATATTTTGTGCAATATATTTTTAAGGTATCTTCAAAACACAGGCCTGGCATAGTGGCTCATGCCTGTAATCTCAGCACTTTGGGAGGCCAAGACGGGTGGATCACTTGAGGTCAGGGGTTCGAGACCAGCCTGGCCAACATGGTGAAACCGTGTCTCTACTTAAAAATACAAAAATTATCTGTGTGTGGTGGTGCATGCCTGTAATCCCAGCTACTTGGGAAGCTGAGGCAGAAGAATCATTTGCACCCAGGTGATGAAGATTGCAGGTCGCTGAGGTTATGTCACTGCACTCCAGCCTGGGTGACAGAGTAAGACTCTGTCTCAAAAAAAAAAAAAAAAAGTCAGAATTAAGACCACTTACTGTTTGTTAAAAGGAACGAAACCATAGGAATCTGCATAATTTGTTATGTTTCACACTTTTGTGATTACACACTTGATATACCTGTTACTATTATATCTCATACTTTTTAAAGAGAACATTCAGGGTCCAGTGAAAAAGAATTTCTGCTATTCACAATAACAAAGACATAGAATTAACTCAAATGCCCATCAGTGATAGACTGGACAAATAAAATGTATACACCACGGAATACTATGCAGCCATAAAAATGAACAAGATCATGTCCTTTGCAGGGACCTGGATGGAGCCGGAAGCCATTATCCTCGGCACACTAACACAGGAACAGAAAACTAAACGCTGCATGGTCTCCCTTACAAGCGGGAGCTGAACAGTGGGATCTCATGGACACAGGAAGGGGAACAACACACACTGGGGCTTAGCAGGGGGCAGGAGAAGGGAGATCATCAGGATAGATAGCTAATACATGTGGGGCTTAATACCTGGGTGATGGGTTGATAGGTGCAGCAAACCATCATGGCACAAGTTTACCTATGTAACAAACCTGCACATCCTGCACATGTATCCTGAAACTTAAAATAAATAAAATAAAATAAAATAAAATAAATAATAAAATAAAATCCAAAACAACAAAAAACAGGAAAAACAATGTCTGGTACAAACATAAGCTTAAACAATGTTTGCAGAGAAAATGAAACAGCATCAAAAGATAAAAATACATAGCCATGTTTAGAGTACTAATCCAAAGATCTCAGTCTTTAATAATATTTCCACCAGAAAATTTCAGTATTCAAATATATTTGGCAACAAAAATTCATTAAAATTTGGTTATCCAATGTTTTCTTTGTTGACTGTTACAACAAAAATATACCTCTCTGAAATTTTAAATTGTAACAGAATGAAGGAAACCACTGGATGATGTTATATCAAAATACCCTAAATTGTGTTAATAAAATCGTATACTTACTTAAGGTATACTAAGAGGATAATCACCTCTCAATTTCAATGAGGGAAAAGCAATATGTTTACCTAGTCTACTCTGGAAGAAGTTGTTTTGTAATCCCTTCCAAGAAATGCTTCTCCCAAGAAATAGACATATTTTGGAAGACATAAAAAACAAGCAATATGCATAGAACACAAGGTAAATGTAAGAACATGTTGCTCTAAATTCATTGTCAAAATGTATGTTATTTAGTGCCAATCCATTCCTTTGGCGGTGGGGGGGGGTCAGTTTTGACTTAAACCTTCAAAAGGTTGTTGAAAAATTGCTGACCACTTCAATCTTCAAGGTACTCTACAAATTCTACACCGTTTATAATATAAAAAATGTATTCAGCTAAAGTCTAAATTACAAAATAAGATGATTAGGCCCTGTTAAATTATATTGTTAATAATCAGATCTTAGAAAAATAACACAGCAATCCTTAAACATATTTTGATTCAGTTGTTTCTGCTTGCATGAAAAAACATTTGATAACAATGAAATAGACAACTTAGTTTTCTATAAAGTTTTCAAACTGTAATAAAATGCTGTACTGTAAATCCAAAATGACCTGCAAAACTCAGGGGGAAAGTGAATATGATTTCTTTCCAGTTATTCTAGCAGAGACAATATAATTTTTGAACTTCCTGACAGCTCTATTGCTCTCTCTACCATGAGCTGGCAATGCGTTACTGGTGCCTTCATCAAGAAATGTTCTTTCACCTAACACTGCAAAGTCAAAATTTCACCTATCGTGTGTATGACACTGTAGCTTGAAACAGACAGAGCAAATTGAATTATGATGAAAATACACAGGAATTACAGATTAATAGTAGCAAATTTGTATTCTCTTCATGTCTTTCCATGTTTTAAACAGTGCTATTTTAAAAATTCAGATGAAAATGTTTTCATTTGTAGAGAAACGTTATTTGTGATGAATATGTAAAGATATTTAAAAATTTTTATTTAGACTTCATAGAAGTAGACTGAGCTTGCTGATTGTGTTTAATACTTTAAAAATTAGTAAATACTGATTGCTTGAGTAAGAGGTAGTGTATGGGCAGGACACTGATTTTTATTCATCTTTAGTGTTTTCACAATTTAAAACATATGGTTGAAAATAACAGGAAATTATTTTTTTGCATCACAAATTAAGAAAAAATGACATTTTTACAGCTTTAAAATAACACTCAGAAGATTCTAGCAAAAATAGTTTGACTATAAATACAAATATTATGCTATTATTAGATGTTATACTGATAGCCTTCCCAAGCTTGAATGTAATATTGTGCTTCAGGACAATGTATACAAAAACAAATGGAAAAAGTTTTATCCACATTTATGTCAAGTGTTTTGTTTGGAGAGTGTACTATACAGAACGATTAACTTAAAAGGATCAAGTCCATGTGGAAAGGAAGACTATCAGAGGAGAATGCAAGGAAGGAAATGTTTTGCAGATGTACTGCATTTAAATTAATAAAATCTCATTAGGTTTTATGTTTGCCAATAACGGCTGGAAAAGTTACCATACATTGTAGGAACAATTACCCAAATCTTCACTGTCTCATTAGGTTTGTCATACTGTTTTCATTATAATACATTAGAACTTGCAAGTGAGCCTTCAGTAATGACATATTGTTCCAATTCTCCTTTCAGCAGGCTCTAAGATATTTTAGTATTTGTGCTATAAGCCAGCAGGTGTCTTCACTTTGCTTTTTCTGAATCAGTTTTATACACAGACCTCCAGACACAGAATGGAATGTAAAAGGGCTTTCAACAACCACATAAAACTGAGTCTGATTAGAGTAAAGCAATACACACTATTTTTATGATTTTATGGTAATTCAATGCACTAAAAATGTGCACCTTTAGAGTATATGTCTGTGCTAGTAAGACCTGTTAGTGAAAGCTGTATTAATGTAGATAAACCATGCAGTATATAAAGTTTAAAGATTTGCATAACAAATGGAAGACATAGAGCTGATTTGAATATCTAAAGCATTATAAACTTCAATAAGAACAACCAACACTGTTTGAGCTTTCAAGGCACTTGCATTCAAATGAGAAAGATTTAAAAAGGATACGATTTTTAAAATGCTTTGAAGCTTCCTATTAAAGGTCTTAGGCAGCTCAAGGTTAAAATAAATATTGGATTTAAGGTGGGTGAGAAAAGACTTAGAAGCAATTTAAAGTAGAAATCACTTAGCAGTGGAATAGAATGAGTGTTTATAGTTAGTGTAATTGTCACCTGACCTTCAAAAAACAAAGAGCCACTCTACACCATCCACAAGAATGAAAAAAAGTTTGCCAAAAAAGACATCCAAATTTCTACTCTAATCATTTCTTAAAATTAGAGTAAATTATGACTCAAAAATGTTTTTCCTAGAAAAATAAATGTCCCCCCAACAAGTGTAGCTCAATCTAAATGCTTGAAACAATAAAGATCAAAGTACCTGCTAATGCACTAAGCTATCATTATAGTGAAATAGCGTTCTATGATGTGTCCTTTTCTGAAGCAGGTGAGAACTCACAGATATCTTCTCCTATCATTGTGCCAAATAAGGGAACAAAAGCTGTCACTAAATGGGTTACAATACTCTTAATAGTTATGATACACGAATTGGTGAGTGTTGGGCAATTTTTTTAATTGTATGATTGAAGGATAATAAGTAAAGACTAAAAGAACAATCTCTTATATTAGAAGGACTTTTAAAATGATCAAATACTTTTTGACATTAGAATATAGAAATATTATTTTGTGGGATATAAATGTACCAATTTATTTATAAGCACTTATATAATGCATCATGCATATTTTACAGAATTACTATCATAAAATATATAAAAATATATATTATATAGAAAGAAACAAAGTACAGGCCTCCCCTCAAGCAAAGAATAATGGTTTACCAAACCCTCTGATTACAAATTACTTTACTTACAGTTCTTTAGAAGGAAAGGAAATAGCCATTCACCCACAGGCTCCTCTCCCACAGCAAGTCACTGGTGACATTTTCTGTATGCCATGTGTGGACTTTTGGGAGAAGGTGGCTTAATTTACTTTGCTTGAATTCTGCTGTGCCAGGGCATCATTTTAGCAATTATCTAACAAACTTCTGAAATCTATAGAAAAGCATCTGCAACACATTTTTCATTGCTAAGTTGGATATACTAATGAAACACTTTTATAACCACTATCTAATATGTAAAGAAAATGTTTTCTTCCAAGTATTTGTACTCAATGTATATGATTATTATATATAATATTTGCAAATTATTTTTTTCCAATAAGCATGGTTGTTTTCAAAAGGACCCTTCCAAGGGTCCTTATTGATAAATTCAGAATCAAGCAAGATTTGAACATAGCTTGGAAAATTATATATATATATATATATATATATATATACACACACACTATATATATTCTTTTATATATGTGTGTGTGTGTTTGTGTTTATATATACACACACATATATAAAAGTATATATATAGTGTGTGTGTGTATATATATATATATAGCTGAAAATAACAGAACTGATTAGAAGACATCTGTAAAGTCCTTTGCCTTAGATAACTTAATTGTATTAAGTTACAAAGAATAAGAAAATTTAGTCCTCAAACAGAGGCCTGCTCACCTTTTAACCTGTCACTTCTTGTACGTGTCCCATTCATATCTCACGTATGTCTTGAGGGAATTGAACACCTATTTATTGATTGCTTAATCTGCAAGCATGGATACAAAACATGGATGATCTAAATTTCTGATGCTTTATCAGGTCCTTTACATACATTAAGCATTTTATTACAGCATACTTAGGAAGAAGAAACTATCATTATCATCATCATTCCTATATACAGATGAGAAAACAAAGACACAACAAGGCTAACCAAGGTCAGATAATGAGTGGCTTAAAAGGAATGTGAAACCAGAGGGCCTAGATCTGTAGACTTAGAGATGTGAAGACTACATTCTTGACCATTAGTTGTACAATCTTCTCAAGAATTCATTTGTAGTCAATACGAACATTTTTACAGGAGGTGTTTTGAACCCAATTTCCAAACACTCTCTGTCTTTGTTTCTGTCTCTTTCTCCCTCACACTCTCTCTGTCTCTTTCACACTCTCTCATTCTCTTTCATATATATAGAGATATCTATGATATACTTCTAGGTCTGTCATTTATGTGTGTACGTTCATGAAAATTATTGAGGCACATTTAGCAACAGGTTTTTGCCCTGTTTGTCACACAGAAAGAACAATATGTCTATGAAACATTATCTGTTTTTAAAAACATCATTCTCTTTGTCTATACATATACATGAGACGAAGAGTTCACGAAGAGATTAATTTTTAAAGACTTGCATTCATTATCATATGACAGGAATATGTCATAAATGCCTCAGAGTTCTTATGGACTCCTCTCTTCACTTATCCTCTCTAAATATCTACGTTATTTCCGATAGTCCATGAGTAAACAAGGTAGTCAAGTTAGATCACTGCTTTTCAGTTCAGTTGTGGAGACATAGCCACAAAGATTTGTATATAGTAATGAATTTTTCCCTACTGCTTTTTTTTCCTGACTAGTATCAGTTTCTAAATAATAGTATTATAGAAAGAAAATATGTATGCACATGTATGTTCATTGCAGCACTATCTGCAATAGCAAATACATGGAATCAACCTAAACGGCTATCAGTGATAGACTGGATAAATAAAATATGTTATATATACACTATGGAATACTGTGCAGCCATAAAAACAATAAGGTTATGTCCTTTGCAGGGACATGAATGGAGGTAGAGGCCACTATCCTTAGCAAACTAACACAGGAGGAGAAAACCAAATAATGCATGTCCTCACTTATAAATGGGAGCTAAATGATGAGAGCACCTGGACACTTAGAGGAAAACAACACACACTGGAGATTATTGGAGGGTGGAGGGTGGGAGGATGGAGAAGATCAGGAAAATTGACCAGGGGGTACTAGCATAATACCTCAATAATGAGATAATCTGTACAACAAATCCCCATGACACAAGTTTACCTATGTAACAAACCAGCACATGTACCCCTGAACTTAAAAGTTAAAATAGGCCGGGTGTGTTGGCTTATGCCTATAATCCCAGCACTTCGCAAGGCCAAGGTGGGCAGATCACTTGAGGCCAAGAGTTTGAGACCAGCCTGGCCAGTATGGTGAAACCCCATCTCTACTAAAAATGCAAAAATTAGCTCTTTCGAGCTTCTGCACAGCAAAGGAAACTACCATCAGAGTGAACAGGCAACCTACAAAATGGGAGAAAATTTTCGCAACCTACTCATCTGACAAAGGGCTAATATCCAGAATCTACAATGAACTCCAACAAATTTACAAGAAAAAAACAAACAACCCCATCAAAAAGTGGGTGAAGGACATGAACAGACACTTCTCAAAAGCAGACATTTATGCAGCCAAAAAACACATGAAAAAATGCTCACCATCACTGGCCATCAGAGAAATGCAGATCAAAACCACAATGACATACCATCTCACACCAGTTAGAATGGCAATCATTAAAAAGTCAGGAAACAACAGGTGCTGGAGAGGATGTGGAGAAATAGGAACACTTTTACACTGTTGGTAGGACTGTAAACTAGTTCAACCCTTGTGGAAGTCAGTGTGGCGATTCCTCAGGGATCTAGAACTAGAAATTCCATTTGACCCAGCCATCCCATTACTGGGTATATACCCAAAGGACTATAAATCATGCTGCTATAAAGACACATGCACACGTATGTTTATTGCAGCATTATTCACAATAGCAAAGACTTGGAACCAACCCAAATGTCCAACAATGATAGACTGGATTAAGAAAATGTGGCACATATACACCATGGAATACTATGCAGCCATAAAAAATGATGAGTTCATGTCCTTTGTAGGGACATGGATGAAATTGGAAATCATCATTCTCAGTAAACTATCGCAAGAACAAAAAACCAAACACCGCATATTCTCACTCATAGGTGGGAATTGAACAATGAGAACACATGGACACAGGAAGGGGAACATCACACTTCGGGGACTGTTGTGGGGTGGGGGGAGGGGGGAGGGATAGCAAAAAAAAAAAAAAAAATGCAAAAATTCGCTGAGTCTGGTGGCGCATGCCTGTAATTCCAGCTACTTGGGAGGCTGAGGTGGGAGAATCGCTTGAACCCGGGAGGTGGAAGCTGCAGTGAGCCAAGTTTGTGGCTCATGAGGGAGAGAGGCCCTGTCTCAAAAAATAAATAAATAAACTAATTAATTAATTGATTTAAAAATTAAAATAAAAGAAATATAAGGTAATTGAAAGGAATGACGTGATATGTTCATCAAGAAAAAGTAGTTAGTGGGTACCCCTGATCCTATAGCAGCTTCAAAAAATTTTTCCAAGAAACATCTTGGCTTTAGGTACCTGTAAAAATAATGACATATAATTAGGATTACACTTGGACTATGATCAATCTTACTACGTCTTCCTTTAAGGCTGGAGAAATGGTACACATATGGATATACTATTCCATATTTTCCTTAATGTTTTTTAGTTTTAGGCACACACACACACACACACACACACACACACAGACGCATGCATACTTTATATTTTAAATTTTCACTTAGTGCTTTGTAAGGCATACATATAAAAAATAATACATTTTGGTTAAACATTTTAAGAAGTAAGTCCTTATTTTTCACTACATTATGAGACAAAAATTCGTAGGAATATACCAGGATATCTAATCTCATTATTATTCTTAATAAACTTTATAACCTTGACCAAATTGCATTAACTTCTCTTGGCCTCATTTTCAGTTTTAATTTCTGGCTTAACATTTTTGATTCCAATAATTTTCCCCTCTAATCTTTAATTTTTTTTATAAATCTTTTCCATTCTCAGGTTGTTCAATGCACTTTTTGTGTAAGTTCAATTAGCCAATATTCTGGATTAGTGAGATACATTTTACAAGCAAATCTCAAAAGACCACATAATCTAAGAATTGTAAGATATTTTAAAATGGATATTTTTGTTAACATTTCTCTGATTTGCTCCTAAAATATTAAATATGCCTACTACTCTTATTTTATCCAGGTATGAATTGTGTCCTACTAGACCTTGTATTTATATGGACTTTGAAAATGGCTTACATAACTGAGCTGGTAGTCAGATATACTTCCAGGTAAAGACATACTCCATTTTAGCTCATTTCTTAAAAAAGAAAAAAAACTTTGTCTTGATTTTATTTTTATTTTAAAATCAGCAGGCAAACTAAAATGTTGGTTCAAGCCAGTACTCAGCAAGTCTATATAGATTTTAATTAATTTAACTAATTAATTAATTATTTTTAAGTGGTAAGAAGACAATGGAGGTAAGAAAATAGAATCAAACTACTTGCCACTTTATTTTGAAAACAACTTATTTTCCTTGTAGTTTGGTTCTTAGTATTTACTAGAGAATGTCTTTTTTCATTTGCCTTTATAATGTCTTTTTGTTGGCTTGTCAGCATCTCATTACATTATTTAGTTTTATATTGCGCTTGTAGTATAATAAATTACTCCCTAATGTAAAATGACCAACACTTAGAAACAAACATAAAATTGAAAGTAACGAAATTATTATTAGAGGAAAATCATCCATAATAAGGAAAATAGTAGACTAAATTGTTTTCAGTTTATTTACAAATATATGCTCATTATAAAAATTATTTAACTTAAAAAAACTTAATTTTACATCTGTCAAGTTCTATGACATGTGTGTTTATCTGCTTTTCTGGATTACAGCCAATCTCTTAAAGGAAAAACTAGTTATCTCCAGGGATTTCAACTACTTTATTTTAATTAGGTCTTTTTTAAATGGACTTTTGCCTTGGAATTAGCAAATATGAATGGTTTTAAAATGTAAGATACAAATTCTGTCATCTCTCAAATACTCACAGGAATAGAGGAAAGAAGATGTATAGATATTCCAGTAGAAAAGAAGATTAAAAAATAATTACATTTGACTTTGGGATAGACTGTGTTGTATTGTTCCCAGGCAGAAAATCCTTCTTAATTTTTTTCCAGCTTCGTGTAAAATTGGTTTGCATTTATTAAATATATACTAAGGGGGGTAGGAACTTATTCTATGTATGGTAAAATATATAAGTAGTGTATATTATGGCTAGAATTCCACATATACATTCCTCCAGACAGGTAACCATTAATGAAAGGAATAATAAAAAAAGTAGCCATATTTAATCAAGAAGTCATTGTTGTTAGGTCTTAAAATGTTATTTCCTTTATAGGGCTATAAAAAATAAAATGCTGAATTCTTTCAAGAACACTTTTATTCATTAAGTTAAATGATTTTGGTTTCTCATAAAATAATTGTAAACTGCTTTAAAAAATGATGGATCTTAGTGCTTAATGAATTTCTTCATTATTTGTTGTCTGTCGCATTCTATTGCAAAACTTACTAAAAACTGTGATACAGTGAAATAGCAAATCTGAACAAAAGCAATCTTGTTTTATTATGTTCAAAAGAACACTTTTAATACAACTTTTTTTAGGAATCAGTTACAACAAATGCAATTTTCTTCAGGGCTATTGTTCAGAATGATGAACCACATATATACACATCTGGCCACCTGAAAAAAGAATCCAGGAAAATTTGAAGATACTCCCACAGAAACGACATTTGATGAATAGAGCCTTTTATCATCTTCTCTGTACTCCTACCAAAATGAAAGGGCAAAACATCTCTGAAAATTTGTAGAGCAGTCACATATTCATTGCAAACTACCACCAGAGATGCTTAACAGAACACTATATCCTACCAACTTGTGATTGCAAACAAGTCAAAGGCTTATATTATGAACAATATCACCAGAAAACAGTAAACTTCATGATATAAATGTCAGCTTGACGTGATGTATTAGTGTGGCACCCCCAAATATTATTCTTTAGATGTTGTGGCAGAGAATGTTCACTTCAGCCAAATATATAGGGACTTATGACCTTCTGAATTTAACATACCACAGGGGACACTACCCAGTAACTATGAAAAAAATTAACAAATTCTAGATTAGAAGCTCCAATACTAAAAAGGCATTAAATAAATGAAATTGCCCAGGGTTTTGGTGAGTTACAAGCTTTGGAGACTCTGTATGAAAACTGTAACATAACTCATTATAGCTTCGGGCACTAATAAGTTATGAGGCACTCACATGTATGAGATAAACCCCATAACTTACTGAAGTCTATATCATCCCTTCATTATATCTAGGGACATGTGAAATAGCTGAAATTCAGCTGAAAACCCCAAAGTTCAGTAATAAAAGTGAATAGATCAGCACATCTATTGATTTTGCTGTCTTTTTTGTGCTTTTAGTTATCCTACTCCCTTTCACATCTGAAAGATTCCAGCATTTTTCTTGTGAGCTCTTTCCATGTTGGCATTTTAGGTATGCTGGCAAACATCAAAATAAACTAGGTTTCTGCTTTGCTCTCCTCTCAAGACTAATTATATTAGTCAGTCAAAAGTCTTAGGCACTTTCTTCTTCTAATAAATAAATTGTATTACATTATTTCAAAGGCAGAGCTGTGGAGACAAATTTAAAATCCATACTCACATCATAATGTATGATGAAAAACAAAGAGAAATATGAGAAAATAATGTGGTGTATTTTAATGTTGGTATAAAAGGCTGTGTTTATTTGATTAATGGGGAACTTAAGAAATGGAATAATAGAAATCAATCGTTTAAGAATTCATCCTACATTGCTCATTTCTGAAGTAGGTACATCTTCATGTATCTAGGCCTTAAAAATAATCAAAATGTTCACAGAATGACTTTAATTTTTTTATTTTTAAAGCTTAACGTGAATTTGCAAGAATTGGGAAAAGTCACATAGGTAATATTACTGTTACATTAATCTAACAAAAATAACATAGTCTAAGAAAGATAAAGATAGCATAGGTGATACTCAAATTTTTACATAATAAAAAGATCACAAGAATGTGACTCAACAAGAGATAATGCAAATTATAGGAGCTTATAGATTTCATCATTTAGTGTTATCTCCAAAGAAAAGCTGAATGGAAATATCTGCCATTCTCAACAAATTTTTGCACAGTACTTGGCAATGTCAGGAGATATGCAGCAAACAGGTATTTAGTGGAATATCAAGATCAAGAGGAGTCTAGGCACAGATGTTTTCACTAGCTAACCGGGATGAAAGGGTGGTTTAAGCAGTGGCTGCTTGGAGTCAGAAACATAGGAGGGCTTAAAGATTGTGAACCCAAGGCATTAACCAGGGAGTCCAACATATTGTGGTTAAAAATAAGCCAGGGATTTTGGGACCAAAACAGTGAAGCAGATTTCGATTGACACCTGTGTGAAATACACATTTATGGAAGCACAGTCATGAGGAAAGGCTAAAGTTGAAGATCTCTATCTATCTTCTGTCTCTGTCTCTATCTCTATCTCTCTCTATATATATATTTGTGTATATATTTATATATAAATATACTATGTGTATATATTTATATATAAATGTACTATGTGTATATATTTATAAATAAATATACTATGTGTATATATTATATATAAATATACTGTGTATATATTTATATATAAATATACTATGTGTATATATTTATATATAAATATACTATGTGTATATATTTATATATAAATATACTATGTGTATATATTTATATATAAATATACTATGTGTATATATTTATATATAAATATACTATGTGTATATATTTATATATTATACAGTATATGATGTATGTGTATACAAATATAATATATAATCTATATACATATATGTACATATTATATGTTTAAATTATATGTGCATACGTATATATACATATATATTATATACAGTGATTTATTGCATATTTAACATATACTCTGTGATTTTACATTTTCAAGATAAGACCCCAAATCTGAATAAGCTTATGCTCTTAGCCCCTGGTGTACTCACTCCAAAATTTTGGTCTACAAACTGTTAAGTGCTTAAATGCTTTACATATGTCATCTTGTTTACCCCTCACAATAATATCTTGAGATACATAATATTTCCACCATTTTACATATGAAAATAACTTGCTAGAGGTCACATATTTTAAATGACCAAGTTTGGAGCTTACATCTTCACATGCATTTTTTTCTGTTTTTATTTGTAACATTTTAAAATTTATTTTACAGTGGCATTTCTTCTTACTTAAAATTTCCACTTGGGGAGACTTAAAAGCCGTGTTATTTGGCAACTGGCAAAATTATCTGTCAATATATGAATCACATTCTCAAGGGATAATTAAAAAAATAATAATATATTGATTGGGAAAAAATAAAATTAAACTAATAATAAAACAGAAGTAGAGAAGTCAGTATGTTGCTTCTTGTTTATTATATTGTCGATAGAATTTTGGAAAACTTAAGTTGTGAGTATCAAACCTGAATCTTAGAAGAAAATAATTAGAAAAGGTTAGGGAGATGATATAAAAGAGAAGACTCATATATAGCAATTTACCCATTGTTCTGTACTATTTAAGAAAAAGTAATTTTGTTAAAGTACTGGTCGTGGTCCTTCTTTATACTAATCAACTGGAGGGGACAAATCTTTCCAGTGTTCAGAACAATGTAGAAAAATAAAATATCTGAAAACGTGACTCTTCAGAAAACATTCCGCATGTCAGTTACACAGTGTAGTTCTGAGATTGTCTCACACTTGTTTTTCTGCCACAAATACATTATGTTTAATCTTTGTTTTCTTTTTTGTTTTAACTCAGATATTGTGACCACCCAGTTATTTTCTTTTCACTTAAATTAGAAGCATAGATGCAGGGGCTTCCATGACAGTTAAATGGATGAGTTACAATATCAGTAAGAAAAATATCTGGACATTATGATAAATGATTTTATAATTCCTCAGTTAAAGGAAATAATTTACTCTCTGAACAATATCTTTATTACCTTAGGGCATTTAAATTTAGGTGGGAACTAAGGTAAATTTCCTTACTTTCCATGGAAAAGTAAGCCCACTGGTAGTTGTAAATTTCTATATAAATGTTAAATAATAAGAGTCGGCTAAATGGCTATCAATTGTTGGAACTTTATAATGCAATGAATTTGGCATATGAAAAAAAATTCTACACCCCTTGGAAGTGTGTTTTATGCTTGTTATAGCTGCATAAAATACAGATTGAAAATAAACTGAACATTTTAACTTTGGCAACAGGGGAGAACATATCGATTCCTATTTTTCAAGGAAAATAATATCATGCATTATTGACTCACGTATGGAATAAAATACATAATAGGTTGAAGCAGGGCTCTTACAAAGATGCTATCCTTTGTTCCATACAGAGACTCAAGGAATAAACATAAAGGAAATATTCTTTATTTATCCAGCTCATTCTTTTTCTCCTAAAGCTACTTTTTTGTATCAGGAGATCCTTGCAATATATTTGCTATTGTTTTAAACAGTTCATCACCTTCAGAATGATGATGACTACCACATCTTTAGGCATGCTGGTGCTCATAGGATATCTTGGGTCATATACTCATAGAGAGGCAAACAAATCTGAAAGCCTTCCACTTATAGGGAACGTTCCTCTGATCAGAGCATCGGATGGAATTCTGTTTTGAAAATCTGGAATTCTTTAACTTCCTTATGTATCAGTTAAAACTTACAAGAATCAAAATCAGTAGTGCTCTTCCATACTGATATGCTGGAAATCATATAATCTCTAACAGCTGAAGAAGAGGGAGATTCATCCCTATAGTTCATTACAAATTATTAATCAGTCTTGTTTAAAAATAAAATAACTTCTGTAGAAATGCATTTTACTTCTGTATGAAATAAGTTAGAAAAATATATGATTGGTAGCACTGTTTTTTTCAAAGAGTTGTACACAAATATTGAAAGAATTCATAATAATTTTGTCTTCTTCAAAGATATTGTTCCTTCTGAATAACTCAAAAGAACTCCTATCCAAGACATACTTATGTTCTTTAAATGGGTAACGGTTCTGCTGAGAACATAAAACTCTTGAGTCCCTGGAGGGCCACTTTCCTCAAAGACCTTATCCATCTACCTAAATTTTCTGTAAAAATATTATCTTTCTTGTGAGCTATGACATAAAAAGAGTGGGAAAAACTGAAAGCTATCACAATCACGACAGCATATGGAAAACGTAAGAGCATTTATATGTGCACTCTTTTATGTATACAGGTTATTGTACATATTTATATCTGGACAATGGTTCATATTTTCAATATATTAACTTGGCCAAGCTACAATAAGTTGAATGGCATGATCCTTTACAATAATTTGAATGGCATGATCCTTTCTTGATAGTAAAGTGTAAAATTTTTCCTTTGACTTTAAAGTTTTATTTTTTACAGAGTGTATTATATATAATATCTTTTTATTCCATTTTCTTATTTTTAATTATGAATTTAGGTGAATAATTATGTTACCTAGATTTATCAATTGATGAACTATTTAGCTGAATTTCACATTATTTTCACAGAATATGATATGTAATCATTTGAAAAAACATTTTTTTTCTTTTTTTCTTTTTTTGAGACAGAGTCTCACTCTGTTACCCAGGCTGGAGTCTAGTGTTGGTGATCTTGGGTCACTGTAACCTCTGCCTCCTGAGTTCAAGCAATTCTTGTCCCTCAGCCTCCCCAGTAGCTGGGATTACAGGCACCTGCTACCAAGCCCAGCTAATTTTGTATTTTTAGTAGGGACAAGGTTTCACCATGTTGTCCAGGCTGGTCTTGAAATCCTAACCTCAAGTGATCTGCCTGCCTTGGCCTCCCAGAGTGCTGGGATTTCAGGCATGAGCCACTGTGGCCAGCTGATACATTTTTAAAAAAGAAAGTTGCCTTAAACTTTTACTTACATAGAAGATTTTTAGAAATATGAATTTATATTTACATTATTTCCATTGTCCAATATTATAGAAATGTCACTACTACGTACTATACTGTACCTAATTCTTCTTATTATGATGATTTTATAAATTTTGGCATATTTTGAATTCTGCATATTTTTACTTGAGGGACACTGGTTATTACAAACAAGTTGGTATAATTATCATCTTGCTATTTTTATGGAGAAGTGAATGCTACTTAAAAATTTTTGTCTATGTTGACTCGTATTTTAGGTAGGGACTTTTGGTAAACCCTTTTCTCTTCTTTGTTTTAATTTTCTCAACTCAGAGAAAAGGATGCCATTTGTTCAGGTCTATAAAATTAAAGTCTCAAGACCATTTGATGTAGACTACACATTGTGTGGGAGTCAGGGTTATCTAGTCGGATGACTTTGGATAATTGATCTTAGCCATATGGCCTCAATTTTTTCCGGCATAAAATTAGCTGTTTGGAGATTTCCTTCAGTTTTCAAGATTTGAAATTCTACTTAAATATGAAAAACAAGACCTGAAATATGTATTTGGTACTTATGCATCTATGAAACATCTACAAATTATTCATCATCTGTCCAAGTAGCCATTTGCTATTTAATCAACAAATATTATTGAGCATCTGCTTTATACTCAACTATGTACAATACAGTAGAATTGAAAAAAATAGTAATCAATTTTTGCCTTTAGGGGATTCAGTTCAATTAATGATAAATTAGTTAATTATTTATGAATATTTTAATTATCTATTATATAATCACTGTTACGTGTTAGGCACTGGGAAAAACATTAAAAATTAAAGAATAAGACAATTCTTTGAACTGAAACAGATAAAGACTGTATTCTAATAGGATAAATACTATGAATTTACAATGTACTGTAGGGGCACAAAAGGGAGTATAACTAACTCTGAAAATGTCCTGGAAGCTTTGGAAAAAAGTGACATTTGAGATGAGCATTACATGTACCCTAGTTGGAATTTTCAGTGTTAGTGTACTTGCAGGGCCATGAGAGCTATTAAAGGCTTTCATCTGTGGGCTGTTGTAATCACATGTGCCTTCCAAGAACGAAGTCCTAGAGCACTCTCTCCCTTCCTTACACTTCAAGGGATTTTGGGAATCAATTTTGATTATTCTTTTTAAAGCTATGATTTCCCTGGGTATTCTTCTTTGATTCCCATAGCAAGTAGTGTCCTCTGAGAGTAAATAAAAGCAAAATAAAAAATGAGGAACTGTCTTATGTGGGTAATTTGAATTTCAACACATCGAATTTCAACCATATCAAGAGATAAGGAAGTCCATAGGTCTCTGCTCCAAAAAGTTTCTCTGTGGTATGTATCATTTCTTCACATCAGGAGCTTCGTCCAAGTGAATGGAACTTAAAACATTGTGGTTAGATGAGATTCATTCAAGACAATTTTCTAGCTAATTGAACTTGTGTGAATTTACATTTGGGGCTGACTTTGAGTTTTTTCATTGATGCTATATTTCACATCTTGATTTACTCAGCTTTCCTCTCCTGTCTGTTAATCATTTACTAGAAAGAATGTGACAGTTGGTTTCTTTCAGATCATACTTGCACTGCATATTTGGGCTCTTTTCTTAATTTACAAGGCATCTGTCTTTATCTTATTTCCTGGGTGATTATTCTAGTATGTTCAAGTTGCTGTTCTGCTCTGTCTTCAAACATCTGTGTTTCTTTATTTTAATTAATGTGATTTTTTTTCCTGGTTGTGGACTCACAATTTTTGTATTGTATTTTATTTCTGATGTCAAGAGTTTCTATATATAAATAGTAATATAAGGAAAGCATTAAAACATGTCCCCCTTTTTATGTGTCTATTCTGTGAGAGTTCAAAGCTTGCTTGCTCTTACTTTAACAGACTACAAATTTGTTTATACAACATTTATTAAGAAGTTACCATGCTAAAGGCTACTAAGGACTATAAAAAAGGAAACCATGTAAAGTCATTGCATTTGTTTTTTAAGGGCTAGCATACCCAGAAAACAAAACTTTATTCGAATATAAAATGAGAACATGTATAATTCTAAGCATATCAAGAGCTACTGAACCTTATATAACAATAAAAGATAATGTTTGGAGATATACTTTGTTATAAAAGACATAAATATTTTGGTTTTAATTAACATTGAGTAATAATGGTTGAAATAATTTTGTAAAGTTAGGATAGTAAGGTATTTTTTAAACAACGGTTATCTCTTATCTACTCTTCTGAAATGTATTTTAAAAATCTAATATTAAGTGAAGTTTAGCTATAGCTTCATAGATTTTTGATCCAACTGATTATATACTGATATGTTCAGTTCCTTTTTCAGTCATGAGAACCTTCCACTAAGACTAACATTATTGGAAGGACAATAAAAATGAAAATACATATGTCATAAAGTTCTCAGCAATAATGTAATCTAGAAAACATACACCAATTGCATGATTAAGTACAAAAATGGCCAGATCAATAACTTCATTTCTGTTTTTATTTCTCTGGGATGCCTAGAAGTTGGAAGATGATTCTCTTTGTGGACATTTGCTAATAAGTCTTTGTGGAGAATAAGTTAAATTCTTTGTGATGAACGTTTTTATTCTTCTAATACAGCCTAAGGCAGCACTGTCTAAATTATTATTGTAATGCATGCAGGTGTAAGCACTCAAGTTTGATTTCCTGAAGTAGCGCTTTTGTGTATGTGTGCGATTTAAAAAAATCTGTTGGCATGCAATCTCCCAAGTCTCCATGTTTATCTGTTTGTGATGTCATATGCAAAAGCAACAAATCAGTGGATGCATCTACTAAAGCAGATTTTTTAAAAAATCAACCAAGCTTCTCCTGAACTATAATTCTTGCCTAGTAAAACATACATATATGAAAAATGTATAAAAATAAAATCAAAAATTAAGACAGTAATAAACACTTTAGACAGATTTCACATACCTAAGTCAAATGGTAGTTCTAACACAGGCATTTATATGGGCCAATTATATAAAACCATTTTGAAAGACTGTTTTTCACCATGTTTCTTCAATTCTTCAGAGTCTGCAGTGATGACCAACATCAGATACTATTAAGGAGTCTTCAAGCGTGTAAAATAATATGATTTCACAATGATTACATATTCACTCTACAGCTGGCTGAGTTTTTACATCTCCATTTGTCATTGACGATTGTGTCCAATTAAATGATTAGCTTTTAAAAACTGCTGCACATTATGAGTGTGAACTTGTGTTCCATTGCACTGAGTGATGCAGAAACAAACTCATTACAGCATGTAATTCACCCATATTAAATAACAAACAGATGGCTGCTGTAAATGAGAGCTCCTTTTTCTCTTCAAAAGTGCCAGGAAAAAGGTGTTTTTATTTATCTTTGTTTCCAGCTTCTTTCTGTTTTCTTGACAAGTGGGCAGCTGGTTGCTGAGGTTTTCAATTGGTGCAGAAGAATGAAAAGCCTGTTTCCATTAATTTCCCCATAAAATAAGTCTTTGAATCATTTCTGTTATAAATGCAAGTGCAGTAGCAAGCTGCTGCTTGATTAATTCACTTATTATGAAGATTTCATCTTTTATAAGAGGGCCTGCAGGTAATTTATCTTGTTTAGTAAGATTAGAAAAATGTAATTATCTTGATACCTTTGGACCCCTCTCATTTTAATTGTGTTCCCATAAATTTCAAACATAAAGATGGGAATTTTTTGTGCACAAATGTTCCAACATGTGGTCGAAAAATGTGCTTTAAGCCCTGCATAAAAATTTATCAAGTAAAATACATTAGGACTGTACTAATACAGGAATGCATACAAATAAAGCTAGCACAGAATTATAGTCGTGTGTACAAACAAATATCTGAATTTCTGGTTCCCTAGTCACCTAACAGCTGGGATGAGGTAAAGGGATTTGGGATTTGTTAGACTTTTTTTTTATATGTCACTGGGGAAATGAAATCTGTCTTATGTATACTAATAAAATTAAAATTGTGTTTGTCTTCAAATCTTCCAAACTCAAGTCAATTTCTACTGAGTATATATTTCATGGATTGTCTTCCCATCATTTCCATTATGTCTCTTAGCATCTGTGGATAATTGGATACATCCCTAATTTTACAATGATAATATAATTTATTTTAAAAAAACACTAAGTGTATGAAGAATCTTCTATTTAACTTCAGATATTCTGTCTTGCAGGGATCATGCTGTCAGGCTTGTAAGAAATACCTCCTTTTCTCCAGTCTTTCCTTCAGTTCTGCTGGAATTGGCATTTTAATATCTTTAATTTCATTTGATTTATAGTATTTAATTTGCCTTTGCTAGATTTATAAAATATGTTATGATTTTCTACTTAATTACTTCTTATTAATCAAAGTATATATTTCTTTCAGCCTATGCTCATTGTCCGGGAAGAAGGAAATCACTAATACTGTATTATACAACTATATTATTTCAGAGTTTTCAATCCTTTTCCATGGCTACATACAAGAAAGCATTTCATTCTTTGTGGTCCCTTGAATGGCATTGAACTGGTCAAGTGATTGTTTTTGATAAATTCTATAGATCTGTGCTTAGGCACTTAACAGGATGCAATCAGGGTACACTGAGATTTGCTATGTAAGAGCCTCTGTAATTAAAATGATGTATAGTTAGATCTCTAAATATACTGGTTTCTACTTATAAAACACTTTTCTATGTATTTCAATAAAATTGTAGAGCTTATAAAATTGAAATAAAATGGTTGTATGTTTGTATATTCTTCTTTATCTTTGTGATTTACTCACTTTATTGGATAGTTACAGTTGCTGCCTTTAAACATGTCTGCCTGTAGGGCTCTGTGTACAAAAACATGAATTGAGGATATTTTTATAGTATTATTGGATCAATTTTATAAATATATGCTAAATCTGGTTTATGTGTAAGACTCAATGTCAGGAATAAGAAAGTTCCTCAATTTATTAAGCTGTGCTGCAACCCCACCTTATTCTCTGGGGGTCTCTGTTACCTTAGCTGTAAGTGCTGCATGCTGTATACTGAATCATGTTCCCTAAAATTCATAGATTAAAGCCCTAACCACAATGTGATTGTATTTGGAAGTGGGATGTTTGGGAGGTAACTAGGTTGAGATGAGGTTAGGAAGTTCGGGTCCCCGTAATGGGATGACTGTTCTTACAAGAAGAGGAAGAAAGGCTAAGAGACTGGAGCACTCTTTCTCCCGTCACCATGTCAGGACATGGTGAGAAAGCAGTCATCTACAAACCAGGAAGAGGCTCCTCATTAGGCACTGAATTAGCCAGCACCTTGATCTGGAACGTCCGGTCTTAAGGGCGCTAAGAAAATTAAATTCTGTGGTTTAAGCCACCTAGTGTATGATATTTTGCTATGGCAGTCTGAGCTTGGGCAAGACACTATTGCTGCCCTGCCTCCACAGCAGACTTTTTGTGAGGACTAAATAAATCACTTTGAAGAATGAATTGGTTTCATTAGTTATCTTTTTTTATGCTTAAGTCTCTCAAAACTCCCTATCAAATAATTAGTGTTAAATAAAATTGTAAAATGTTTATCATGGTTATTCCATTCATTATTATTCACAAAATTGATGAAAAGACAAAGGAACTAGGCATTTTCTAAAGGGTACATATGTCAGGGTAAATATACATCTGCTAGAATTCATTAGCTTGTTGCAATATTAATGGAAGAAATTACAATTTTAATAAGTATTTTATCTCACTTTTTGATCATTGGCAAAGATGAAGTGGTAGCTTAGCATTTTCCTCTGATTTCTTCCTCTAGTATTGGGGCCTAGCTATGTCTCCCTTCATCTGTCTGTCTTCTTATATTATTACCTAATGCTAGTTAATATCTTCTTTATGTCTTAATTTAGAAATTTCTATGGGGGCAGATGAAATATTTGTTCTCAAGACTTTCAGAGCTTCTTTTTGATTAAGATAGAAATAAGTAAAATAACACTTCTGAGATTAAATCTTAGAGCAGGCAACACTGAGGGAAAAAAAATGCCAAAATGATTCATTATCTAAAATGCAAATTTGATCATGACCCTCCCCTATCCTTAGGCTGTTGCATAAAATGAAATCTGATTTTAAGGAGAGTGGAGGAGAAAGTTACAACATTGAAGAAAGGAATTGAACAAGGCTGTCCACTGGCTCAGGGACTACTTCGAGGATATTTCTCATATCTTGTTGAAACAAAATCTCAATGTGTCAGTATAAAAATTGGTTTTGAATTTGAGCCAATGGGTTTGAGATAAGTTTCTGCCAGATTAAAAAAAAAAACAGTAAGTACAGGAGAAAAAAGCAAAACAAACAACTACAAAACAAGTCTGCTAAAATGAATCCCGAATGCTTAATGTACCTTATTCCTAAGAAGGCTGTCTGTTGACAGATGTTCATTTCCAGTTGGATCACGGTATCATAAAGGCAGTGTTTCATCGTGCTCATGAAAAACATCTAAAAGCAACAAAGAAAACAGTATATAAAAACACAACTTCATTTCTTTACAATCCCAGGCTATGAAGCAGGTGTAAGGGCTGCTAAAATCAACAGAGAAACAATAGGGATAGAAAGATGCCATGCAGGGAGAAATGACAAGAAAATGCCACCAAAAGAGAAATAAACAATGAAAGGAGCTAGCAGTTGCAGCTATCAGATGTAAAAATTGTACTGCTTAAGGGTAAATTTCAACACTGAGATCCAAATCTGTACTTACTGCTTCCAATAGCAGGAATAGAAGTGGCAATAGTAGTGCCCCTCCAGTTAAGTAGTCGTTTCAATTTTCCATTACAATGCAACAAGCCACCCTAAAAGTTAGTGGCTTAAAACAACAACACTTTATTATTGCTCATGATTACATGATGAGGGCAGATCAGCATCTCTTATTTACAGGTGGTGTCAGCTGAACTGCTGAGGTGACAGAGAGGGACAAAATGGCCTCATCACATGGCTGTCAATTGTTGCTCCCAGGGCCTTGATTCCATTGGTCCTCTTCCCATGGGCATTTGAGATTCCTCATAGAATGATAGCCTTAACATAGAGAAGCCTCTGAGATGGGGGCTAAATTCTACTGAAAGGTGGAAGCTGCCAGGTTTCTTGAGTCTTAAGCCTGTAATTTTCACATTGTTATGAGCATGAATAATGGGACGTGTGATATATTGGGGCCCCCAAGTAAAATCTATCATACAAAGCTGTTTGAAGAATATCATCAACAAGCCATACTTGCAGGAAGCAGTCTGACTATGATGCAATGGATAAGAAGAGACTCTCTGAATAAAAATATAATAATAATCAGGGAAATGCAAATCGAAACCACTATGAGACATTACCTACATCAGTTAAAATAGCTAGTATCAAGGAACCAAGAGAAAACAAGTGTTGGTGAGTTTGTTTAGAAAAGGAAACTCTTGTACACCGTCATTTAGAATGTATATTAGGGCAGCCGTTATGGAAAACAACATGGAGATTCCTAAAAAAATTAAAAGTATAATTACCATATGATGCAGCAGTCTGTCTTCTGGCTATATATACATAGGAAATGAAATCTCCACCTCACAAATACATCTGTGCCCCTGTGTTTATCACAGTAATATTAAAAATAACCAAGATATGGAAACAAACTAAGGGTCCACCAATAGATGAATAAATAATGTGATATATATATATGTTTGTGTGTTTATATAACACACACAGGAATATTATTCAGCCTTAAAAAGGAGATTCTGCCATTTTCGACAACACTGATGAATCTAGAGGACATTATTCTAAGTGAAATAAGCCAAACACAGAAGAAAATTATTGCGTAATCTCATTTATGTGTGAAACCTAAACAAACAAAAAGCTGAGAAAATGTTGAATACGTAGAAACAGAGAGTACACTGTTGGTTATCCTAGGTAGAGTGTGGGAGTCGATGGGAAAATGAAAATCAAACAGTACAAAGGTTGAGTTATGGAGGATAAGTAAGTCTGCAGAGTTAATGAACAGCACGAGAAATATAGTTGTATACTGTGAACTTGTTAAGAGTAGATTTTTGTTAATTTTACCACCACAACGAAAAGGGAACTATGTTAGATGATGGTTGTTCATTTGTTTGACAGTAGTAATCATCTTACTATGTATATGTACATCAAAACATCATGTTGTATACCTTAAATGTGAACTATTAAGAAACAATAAAAAAGTGTGTTCTCTGTATCCATTGGCTAAGGAAGAACAAAGATTTTTAAAAAGACACACTAAATCACCTATCATAAGGAAAGTTTCAAGAATTTTGGAATAAAGCCCTGTTCAACTCCACCACCATCAATAAACCACACTGAATATGAACTAAAGCAAATGGCTAGAGAAATCTACCTCTTTTAATGGTGAATATTTTTTAATCCAATACAGTATCTATACAAAGATGCTACACGTAAAAGAGGGAAAGGGTTAAGATAAAAAATAATAATAATTGTAAAGGATCCTTACCAGAAAGAAAAATAGTATGGAGTGAGTAAAATCTGTGAGCAAATTTAAACCATGAATCATTACAACAAAACAAAACACATAAAATTCCCAATAATGCAATCATTTCTATAAAGCAAATTCACAAAAATAAATATAAGATCTGAGAGGGCAGATGGTGAATTAATAAGAGGAATGCAACATAAAATGCACATGAAAGTATTCAAAGCATCTGTCTGAGAAATAAAGGAAAAAAGAAAAAGAAACAGAGAATAGACATTGTAAAACAATACAGGATATAGAAGACAGAGATGACAGAAATGTGCAAATAAAAAATAAAATAATAAAAGTAGATCCGATGAAAAATGACAGCCTAAGGAAACAAAGCATGACTATTTAGAGGATGCAAAAAAGAAAACTGAAACAAAGGGAACAGCTTAAGAGTAAAATTCAATTTATTTGTCAAACTGTTACACAATGAAAATATGGAGGGTCACATTGTATACTAGGATGAATGAGATGAGCATGATAAATATTCATTCATATTCTAGGAGTTTCTGTAATTCAAATGTGAAGAAATTATTTTGGCATTAAGACAAAAATATTCTCATTTCTATGGTCAAAACTTTTATTCTGTGCTCAGACTAATATATACAGAATTCTCAAAAGAAGAAAATATAACCAATATTTTGTTGCTGACAAACTGCCACTCGAATTCAATGGCAACAGTTTCAAACATGCAAGAACTTAGGGAATATCATTGCTACAAATTATTATTGAGAAAGCTGCTAAACAACAAACTTCAAACAATAGACATGTGATTGCAAAAATTGCAGCTAAAGGACTGAGAGTAAGAATGAATGCATTAACAAAGCAACTAGACTGAAACTAATGTGCGCTTTAAATTTGCAGAAAAATAATGTAAACTTTATAAGCCCTGACAGTACAAAATCATAAACATGTTTTCCCTAATCCCACACTTTTATATACAGTCCTTTCATTAAATTTTTAAAGGTAAATTAAACATTTTATTTGGGAATCACAGAATTGCAGTTTGTGGAATACAAGCAGATCAGAGTGGTCTTTGGTTTGTCCAAAGAACAAAGACAAGGGTGGGATTTTGTTAGAAATAAATTTTATGTATTATTTTGAAAGAAATCTCACTGTCACTAGAGAGCTTTGGGGAGCAGTTAAGCTCTGATTGGTGAGTGATGGTAACAAGTAAAACTAGTCTTAGAGCCCAAGCAGGTTTTTTCAGCAGCTACCAGGTAAAAATGGTCTGATGGTTATAGCAGGCTATTTCAGCACCTGAGTTTGCAAAAAGCTCGATTTTTGGAGCTGGTATTATGTGTCTGGAGTGCTTTTTCCTCCTGGTCCATTCACTCTGATTCAATTGGGTATAATAAGAATGACCAAATTTGTGTAATCAACTTTCACAATGCCAAACATACGTTTTATTCCTGACTGTATTCTTATCACAACTCAGAGAAATATAGTTTTTGTGGTTATACAAATATGAAATGTAAATTAAAAACAGAATAACAATCCAAAAAAAGAAAAACTATAAATCTAAGGAAATAAGAAAGAAGTGATACAGATACAAAGGTTAAAATTAGCACATAGGAGAATATACCAAAACTTATACATCATTTCTGAAGGTTCTTTTTGCAGAAAAACTAATAAAACAGTTAAACCTATATATATATAAAATATATATATAGGTTTATATATATAAATATAAAATATTTATATATATTCTATATATAAATATAAAATATTTATATATTTTCTATATATATAGGTTTATATATATATATTTTAAACTTGCATGAAAAGTGTGGAAAAATTAAGAAAATTTTAGGAAAATATACTTTACCAAAAGTGACTCCTGAAGTTAGCAAACTTAAACAAATTTCCCAAGAAAAATTAGAAAAATATATGAGGACTATAAAGTCCTGTTTTTTACTTTTTCTTACCTCCTCGCTTCCTCCCAAAAGCACTAAACTCAGATATTTTCACCAGAAAACTCTACAAAAATATAAATTTAAGATAAATTCAACCATTTGTTCAAGTTATATAAATCTTCACATACTGCATGTCATATATAAAAACGAAAATAAAAACCTTCCAAGTTCTTATTAAACAAAAATAATCAATATTAAAACCTTATATGTTTCAATGGAAAAAATAGCTACAACCCAAACCTCCAATTCCTATTATGATATTTACATAGAAATTCTTAGTAAAATGTTCACGAAGAGAACGCACATATTACAAGTGTAGTAAACCATGAACAAATAGGGTTTATTTCATAAATGTAATGATGTTTCCATATTAGGATATATCTTATATTACCCATCATTATTGTCTTAGGAGAAAAAATATTATCCCCATACACCCTGGTCAGGTATTTGGGAAAGTTGAAAATCCATTCTTGATAAATAAATTCATGTTAGATAAATATCTTTTAAAAAAAGAAGAATGTAAAGACATCTCAGTACAAGAATGAGCAACATACATAAAATATGGCATCTCTCCATTACATGTCATCCCCTCTAGAAGGCAGCACAGAGAAAAAATCTCCTTCTGTGACCCTGCAATTCCATCCACAAATCACTGCATAACATGGACTGTAATAATTGACAGGTCAATCTTCTCAAAATCAGTTATGATATCTTAGTCATCCTTTTATTACATTATCTACTTGGGTTTCTGGCCCGTATGCCTCAAGAACTGTGAAGGGATTGGTATACCCCCCCACTTACAAGCTAACGAGTTAGCCTTCCATAGTCTCCAGGATATTGATAGAAGGCACCAGGCTCCTGGGTGGAGGAGACTCCTGGCAGAGAAGGCAACATGAGATCAGCTCCTTGGTATTAGTTACCCTTGCTTCCATGTTGCTCAGCAGCAACATCAGTGGGACAAGCTGGATGTCTGCACACACAGTGGGTTGCATTTCAGGAGATGAAATTTGATTTTATAATGGTATTCATCATGCTTGCTTTTTGTCCCAAAAGGAGGAGTTATATTTATTCCACAGGACCATAAACATGACTGGCTTTTGTTCTACCTATATCATCCAAAGCTGTTTACTATAAAAGAAAAAATCTTTAAAAGTATATTCTGTAACAAAGAGCAGTCAATACGTTGCTTTAAGAGATGAGCAGAAATACATGTGACCGGTGAAGGTGTGTCAGATATTGTATTTAAGATTGTCTAAAAAGGCAGAAATTTGATCAAAATGCATTCATTTCACTTAATTAAACAAATATTTTGTTTTAGCTTCTATTGTTTATTCTTATAACACAAATTGACTTTGTCTCTGTTGTCCCATTAGTGGGAATGTTACACAAGGACTGAGGTCTGTTACTAACCCCTTGAATTGAATATATTAGAAATTAGTTTTGCTGTTTTATGGAAGTTTCATAAATAGAGGTGATATTTGGTACAACATGATTCTAAACAAAGATACACTAGGTGCATCTTGCTATGTAGCCCATATTTTATAAGACATATCTACAATATGAAATAGTCTGTGGGTTAAACTTTTTATATTTATTTTTTTCCACATTTTATTTCATTGGTCAAGGGAAAATGTAACTAAAGAAAATAAGGCTTAATTTCAATGACTTGTTAATAAATATTTACTAATTTGTGTTTTAAAACTATTCTTCCAGAAAAAGCTAACCGTAAATGGAAAACTTGCTCCACCAGCAGGTGTTTTCTAATTGAAAATAAATGAAAAATGTAAAATAACTGACAGTCTTTGTCAAAATAATTAGGTTATTTGAAAATATTTGTGTAGCACACAGTAGGTTTTTAAAACTGACTGAATAAATATATGAAGGAATGAGTTGCTGATATATAAATCTGCACGTTGCCCCTGGGTATCTTAGCTGGTAAAATAAATACGGACTAGAGGCTCAATCATCTTCTCCCTTATATTAAAACTACACATTGTATAGATTGAAAACGCAAAAGTAAGAAAGTTGATAGCTTCAGAAGTCCTTCGAGAATAATGTGTAAATCGGAACTTGGCCCAACTACCCCTCCCCCATTTAATAAAAATTTTACTGTTCAAGCTGTGAATCAGCATAGCCTATAAACTGTAAGCTTCTCTTCCATGCCTTTGATACTTGACAGCCATAATTGACATATATAAACTCTTTCAAAGTGACTTCTGGAAATTTTCTCGGGGATAAAGATTTTAGATAATGAGGCAGATGGCTAAGTACACACATTAGGATATTTTGCTTTTGGCCTGCTTATTCTGAGTTTGTTATATTTTGTATTGTTTGGGAATTGCCAGTACAATTAATACAACAATTAATAGGGCATTGCATTCTTCATTATTTTATGCAGGATATGATGTCATCCAAGTCTAACATATATGACATATAATGTCAGAAATAAGTTATTTTTGAGTCATACTGGCTTTACTCTCTCCACAGAAAGAAAAAAAATCTAAATATTTTATAGATATTAATTGAAATCTTTCAAAATATTTAATAGAAGTGAATCATTTTTCTCAAACTTGAATGGAAATATTAACATTTGAGATCTGATATATTGAGTGTTTTATGCAATTTTTATTTATTGGTAGAAATAAATTATCACATTATTTTCCAACAATATCAGAGCTGAATCTTACTATATATGGAATTTCTAAAAGATATAATTTACCCTCCTATCATCAGTGTATCAGAGTACTCATTTTTTAAAGATGTTAGTAATGATTTTAAAATGGGAATATGAGTGTATTTTTTCCTCTAGTCTTGATTTTTCTGTTTTCCATTTTTTTCTAATGTTTGTGTGTGTTTAATAGTGGAAATTTTATATTTTATATTTAAAATATGTAGTAATAATATCATTTTAAAAGTATATTTCAAATGTTATTTAAACTTTTCATGGGATTTTAATGTTTTGTGTTGTCATTTATGTTTCTAGCTTCGAATTTACATTAATCATTGTTGGGCAATTTGAAGTGACCTCTGAACAACAACAAAAAAACTACTAACTCCCCTGAGACCATATGGCCGTAGAAATTTCTCAGTAATCTTTTTACCACCTATGCTATTTTTTTAAGGCACATCTTTGAAATTCAACAAGTGTATTTTATCTTAAGTTCCAGGTTAATATAATGATGGCCTGACCCTCAACAATCCTTTATTAGATTAAAATATGTGTTTGTTAGAAAATTCAGTTTATTGAAAATGGAATTGAATAATGTCACTTTTATTACTTTCTGAAAAATATATAATTATTATAGTTTTGATATCTCTGTATTTCAGAAGTTTCTGTGTCCTTTAAACATATTAAAGAAAAGTTGAAGCAGCATTTTTCTCCTAAAAATCAAAATCTGTTATTATTTAATTTTTCTATAATTAAGCATAATAGGCAGTAAAGGACCTTAATTCATTTAGTACTGAATACATTTATATGACTGAATATTACTGTCCATCGTTGACTGAGAATTTTATCATACCCTCCAGGCCTGTTTTTAAAAGTTGTATTCTGAGATGAGTGGGATTAGAGAATACAAAGTTATTATTATGGTAACATACCATAAATGTAACTCTTTTCCATCAATACTGTCAGTACCTGCTTTTTAATTAGTTGAAGTGTTTCACAATTTTTTATAATTTTACAATAATAATTTCACAGAAAAAAGTGCATATGTCTATCATCTGTGTACAGAAGAAAAATATATATGCATAAATCTCTCTGTCTCTCTCTCTCTGTCTCTCTCTCTCTCACTTTCCCTTTTTCTACATTGGCATACATGCTTGGATGGTTCTCACTATTTCACTCCAAAAAGACAAGTATTTCGGCATTTGTACTCAGGATGCCTATATTAGCTAACCTAGATGACCTTCTATGTATATCACCACCAGAGGGACTTGGACTTTTCATAGTGATAGTATTTTGCCCCATACAAATTACTATATTCACTTTGTAATACAGCTGTACCAGCAGGCTTTAGCAGTTATAGTGTTTCTTATCCTCCTACTGAAAAAAAAAATGTTTTAATACTTATTCTTAATGCTCTTATTGCTATTTATGCCTCATCTGGCCACCAGATGCACTTCCTATGAAAGAGGTTGTTTAGGCATTTGGTATGTTGGCTATTAGGTTTGTTCATATAACTACTCAGCATGGTTCACCCTTTATAATATGGTGCTTCGTGACATTTGAAATTCACAAACTTGAATTGATTGTCTCTTTTGATCATCTCCACAACTCTGTGAGTTGGCAAAACTGATACAGGATCCACGTATTTTTTTCAGATGCTAAAACTGAGATCCAGAATAATTAAGTAATTTATGAAAGAGGCAACACTTATGCAGTTGAGCTGAGATTAAGAACTCATGTGTCATGAGTCGTAGTCTAATGCTCTTTTGACTAAAATCATTCTTGAGAACACTTTGCAGCCACTTTCTCTCATTTCGTAGTCACTTGAATTCAAGGCCCTAATAAAATTATAAAAGCCATTCTTTTTACTTAAGCTAACTCTGGACACACTAACTCAATGCAGGCGTGTAACTAAAAACCATACAACTGAATGAATGAATGAATGAATGATGAAAGAATGAAAATAAATAAATATTATCATGAGGCCATAGTGTATATGAACCTAATATCTAGAGGTCATCAACCATTTATTTATTATGCACCTTGCACTGTACTAAGTATTTAAAACATTGTGTTATTTATTCTCTATAAAATTGGTTAGATGTCATCATTCTTAATTTGCAGATGATACCAGTATGTTCAAAGAGTTCAAGCAGCTTGTCCAAGGGCATGCAATGAAGTGGTAAAGTCAAGATTTTAATCCATTTCTACCAGCTTCCTAGGTTATAATTCGTACTACATTTATTTTTAGTAGTGTGATAAGTGATTATATGTATAAGGCACTGTTCTAAAAAATTATCAATATCACTAATTTAATACTCATAATACTCCTTTGACTGCAGTATTCCAAGTGCTAGCACTTTTTATTGTATGTAGGAAGTTTGGACTCCATTCCAGTTCATTAATTTTTTTCTTTTTGAGATGGAGTCTTGCTTTGTCACCCAGGCTGGAGTGCAATGGGGTAATCTTGGCTCACCGCAACCTCCACCTCCCAGGTTCCAGAGATTTTCCTGCCTCGACCTCCTGAGTAGCTGGGATTACAGGTGCATGTGACCACACCTGGCTAAGTTTCCTGTTTTTTGTTTGTTTGTTTGTTTGTTTTTTAAGTACAGACAGGGTTTCACCATGTTGGTCAGGCTGGTCTCGAACTCCTGACCTCAGGTGATCCACCCACCTCTGCCTCCCAAAGTGCTGGAATTACAGGCATGAGCCACTGCGCCTGGCCCATTACAAAATTTTAATAAATCCCATGCTTGTTTTGCTCTCAGGCACATACAAAATGCCATTAAAAAAACACAATACCAGCCTGGCCAGCATGGCAAAACCCCATCTCTACTAAAAATACAAAAAAATAGCGAGGAGTGGTAGCATATGCCTGTAATCCCAGCTACTTGAGAGGCTGAGGCAGGAGAATTACTTGAACCTGGCAGACGGTGGTTGCAGTGAGCTGAGATTGCACCACTGCACTCTAGCCTGGGCAACAGAGCGAGATTCTGTCTCAAAAAAAAATTTAAAAATTAAAAAAACTTAAAATAGCCTTTTCCTATGGACTTTTAAACATTGTACTTCTCTTTATAATACGTTATTGCTAACTTAAACTTTTAACATGATACAAATAAATAACAATTGTCTTTACTGGTCTACTCACATCTCTGTGATTCTAGTAGTTTTCCCATGCTACCTAACTTCATAGTTTAAAACAGAACATTCCATCAAATTCTTTTATGTGAGTGTTTTTTGTTGATGACTTACTGAGATACCTGTAGCTAATAAAATTATCCTCATGTTGTGCTATAAATAGTAAAATGTGATAACTCTAACAGGTAAAATCTGCCCATTTTATACTATCAACAGCAGAATGTGATAAGCATAGCAGACAAAACAGTGCCCATATTATAAGAGGACATGAAGAAAATTTGAGTTTAAAGATCTCACTTGAGGTTTTTATGAATTCATTAGCTTTTAGCACAGTTGCATTACTTTATAAAATTTCTTCCTTATTAAAACTGGAGTTGTTCCATATACATATTAGAATAAGCTTGTCCATGTTGGCAATAAATGCTGCTAGCATTCTGATAGGAATTGCTTTAAACCTATAGCTCAATTTGAGGAGAACTGACATATTTTCTATTTTGGAACTTCCAATCCATAAACACAGTATATCTCTCCATTTTTTAGGTATTCCTTAATTTCTTTCATCTTCATTTTGTTATATACATATATATATTTGAGACAGAGTCCTGCCCCACCACCCAGGCTGGAGTGCAGTGGCGCAATCTCTGTATTTTGTAGTTTTTCACAAATAGATCCTATACATGTGTTTTTACTTGTATACTTTGGCATTCAATTTTCTTCAGAGTGAATCTAAATGGTCTTTTATTTTTTAATTTGTTTTCCATACTATTAGTATATAAAAGTGTGACTTTTTGTGTGTGACAATATTGTACTGTGCAGTTTTGCTGAACTCATTTATTAGTTGTAGGACATTTTTGTAGAAATTCCTTAGGATATTCTATGTAGACCAGAAAATAGGAATAGCTTTAGTTCTTCCTATGCAGTTTGCATGACTCTTATTTGTTCTTCGTGCCTGATTTCAGTGACTAGAACTTCTAGTACTAAGTTGAAAAAGAGTGGTGAGAACAGTCATCCTGGCCTTGTCCTAGTCTTAAGGTGAAATGATTGAGTCTTTCATTATGAGTATGCTGTTAGCTATAGGCTTTTTTAAAACACGCTTTATGAAGTTGATGTAATTCTCCTTTATTTTTAACTTGTCAAATTTTTTTTATAATGAACTAGTGTTACCAGAGATTGAATATAACTGAGAATGGGGAGGGAAAATGAAAGTGGGTGTGGTTATAAAGGGCAACATAAGAAATTATTTTATTGGACTGTTTTAGTTTTTGACTATGGTGTTGGATACACAAACATATACTGGTATAAAATTTGAGAAAATTAATACACACACACGTAAATGAGTACAGGTAAAATGTCATGAATATGGAAAAGGTGGGTGTATCGTGTCACTGTCAATGTCATGGTTGTGGTCTTATAGTTTTGCAAAATGTTACTTTTGGGAGGAAATTGGCAAACTGTACAAAGATATCTCTGTATTATTTCTTATAACTACCTGTAAATTTACAGTTATCTCAATACAGATTTCGATTTAAAAATTAGAATTTAAACTATTGTTTGATAGAACTTTGATCCTTTGCAACAGAATTACCAAGGCAATTACATTCAGATACAGACATTTTATATGTGTTTTGTTTAGATTCAGTTGCTGCATTAATTAAAAGTTAAAATTGGGCCAGGCACGGTGGCTCACGCCTGTAATCCCAACACTTTGGGAGGCCGAGGCAGGTGGATTACTTGAGGTCAGGAGTTCAAGACCAGCCTGACAAACATAGTGAAACCCTGTGTCTACTAAAAATACAAAAATTAGCCGGGTATGGTGGTGGGCACCTGAAATCCCAGCTACTCTAGAGGCTGAGGCAGGAGAATCGCTTGAACCTGGGAGGCAGGGGTTGCAGTGAACTAAGATCATGCCATTGCACTCCAGCCTGGGCTACTGAGCAAAACTCCATCTAAAAAAAAAAAAAAAAAATTAGAAAAAATTAACATTTACAGAATGCATTGGTTTAAATTATTTCAAACATATAAAATACATTCATCAATTAAAATTTTGAGTCTATTTATATATTTATAATGTTTAAAATGATTAACCATTAAACATAAATTTAATGTGGATACTATAGCCTTACCTGCCAACTTAAATAAGGTGCCTTCATAGATGTTAAAACCAGCTGAAGAACAAACTCATTAGCAACTAGAATATTTTGTATGTGTATGTATTTTATGAGTTTCCGCTATTTTTTATTTCTTCTTGAATATGTCTACTAGGTGACTGCAATATAGTTTGAGAACGAAGTTATTTCATTCGTTTTTGGTCTTTCAATTGCAAAGCACACATCAACCAGTTTATAAAACCAATTTCAATTTAGAAAAGAACCTCAAGCTATCATCTCCACCCCTTTCTAGGAAAAAGTCAAACATAATGCCAACCTTCTCAAGAGAACACCTCCAGGCAAAAAAAGTCATACTTAGGCACACCCCTCAGATAAGGTACTCACTAATGGCCAATGCCTGGAGGAAACACTGAACTTTTTTCTGGAGAAATAGGATTACACTATTGCTGATTTTTTAGCTCTGCCTGGTTAACCTAGAGAAACTAAGTCCCCTCTAATGACTCAATTAGCAGGTAGTTTACTATGACTGACTTAATTTGAAGCTGATAGTTCATATTTCTATACAAATCTTTAGTCTGATTGAGTAATATGCACAAATCAGATGTAATCTAGAATTTATTGAATAATGTCTTCCAGTCATAACACTAATTATTGTGAATGTGAGCTATAAAAAATAAATTGTTTATAGTAAGAAAAACATAGAGAATAAAATCATAAATTTAACTGACACATGCTTCCTCTTTCATAGCTACATAGTGAAACAAGGGTCTAAAATTTAATTGATATCATTAAGTGAAAGCTAGAGTTGTGTAGCTTGTATCAGTTCAGGATGAGAAAATATCTGGGGATGCTAATTTGAAGAACTCTATTAATGTAGTACCCATGGAAATGGACTAGGAAGGAACAAAGAGAGAAAGAGAGAAATAGGAAAAATGAATTTGGCCTTAGAAAAGTCACATATAAAATTACATACCTTTACTAATACATTTAAAAATTTCAAATAATTGAGAGTGATAGAAAAGAATAATTTATATGTTTAGAAAATATGGCCAAACACAATGATTTATGCCCGTAAACACAGTCCTTTGGTAGGCCAAGTTGGGAGGATCACTTGAGCTCAGGACTTTGAGACCAGTTTGGGTAACATTGGGAGACCCCCATCGCTACCAAAAAAAAAAAAAAAAGATTTTTAAGTTAAAAATAAAACAATAGCTGGGTTTGGTGGTGCACATCTGTGGTCTCAGGTACTAGAGAGGCTGAGGTGGGAGGATTGCTTGAGCCTAGGAGGTCTAGTCTGAAGTTAGCCATGAGCATGCCACTGCACTGCAGTCTGGGCTACAGAGCAAGACACAGTCTTAAAACAAAAACAGAACAAAACAAAACAAAATAAAATATGAATATATCTGTGCATAGATATGGTCACATTGAGGATTCTCGTAAAGGGAATCCCTACTTCTCAACGAGTGGCGCAAATATTTGGAGTCCTTGGGGTATCACTACTTTTGTATTTTCATATAAAATAGGGAAACAAAATATACTACATATGAAATTAAAGCCAGTTAATCCATATAACATTTGACCTAATGACAATTCTCAGATATACAATGAGAATGTCAATAAAAAAAGGAATGTCAACTAAACACTGTTAAAAAAATTAGATTTGATTTATACAAAATGCATGATGCAGTACATGTAAGCAAAGCAAGAGAAGTTCTTTAAGTATACAGTAAGTAAATTGTAGTCTTTGACATAAATGAAATTCATTTTGACCCTTTACTATCTAATTATGTGGTTATGAACAGCTGCTTTTTATTAATAGTATTAGAAAATTTTACAAACCACTCAACAAGTCTAACTTTGCTATTTAACTTTCAAAAACGTATTTTTGAGATAATGGATTTTTAAGTCAAAGAAATCATACGTGAAATATGGAACATAAATGTCATTCCAATAAAAAATAAGAAAAGAATAGGGAAGCAAAAATATTTGTTTTACTTCAAAGGAGACATATTCTTCAAAGTCATCTCAGTGTATTCTAACACTTGCCATTATAGGTAAAAGTATAATTCCCATTGGTCAGAGATTTGAACAAATTGAGCAATATTTGATTAATCTTGGTTTTGTTTATAATATCCCACATAGCATTGAAAAATTTGAAAAAAGTACACACTTAACATATTTTATAGCTCTAGATATTGGTTTAAGTAAGTGTAAAAATAATGATAAAATATATCATGATCATATAATAATAGTAAAGTGTTCTGTAATTTTTGATTGATTATCTTCAGCTACCTAATTACAATGTTTAAACATAATATGTCAGACTCATGGTTCATTTCTCAATATAAATATTGTTTTAAGAAATGATATTGACAATTTAATTGCTACTGCTTCAGCAGAACAAAATCTCTCCAAATTCAACAAATCAAAATAGTTTATCTAAATTGGCGTTTCTGTCAATAGGACACAAAATACATGAAGATCTTGATTAAAATAACAAAATTAGTGATTTTGCTGAAAAGAAGGCAAAATTTTATGAAATAATATATAATAATGTGAGAATTGTGTATGTGTTTACTTGATTACTCACCTAAAAATTATCACCCCAACCCTTAAGTAAATATCCACACATCCAATCATCTCTGAGGTTTTACCAAATTTCCGTTATGAGAAAAGACATAGCTTTACACACGAGGTCATAATACAGTAATATTTATCAGCTTAGGAAGCTAAAACACATTCTCAAATATTTTGATTTGTAACTGGTGTGATGCAATACTGAAAGCCTAGGAAAGTAATTTGTATGTGGGAACTGCCTCAAAGCTGAAGGTGGGAAAGTTGGTTCTACTTCTTATGGTGTACCTCCTTGTTCAGTATAAAACCCCTCTGTTTTCTTAATTATCAAAAATATCTTGTATATATTCACTGTACTAATTCAGTAGGTTAGTCCTGTATTGGCTAGTGTGATTTTTCAGACCAAGAAGCGACTGTACTTCCAAATCTCATTTGCGTTTTTTGACACAGGAAGAGAAAACATCCGAGGGAGTTAAGCTTTTCTCACTTTTTATACAATTACAAAAATTTACCAATTACTATGGGCAGCAATTAGATAGAAGAAGGGCCCAAGATTCATAATGCCCTAGATAAGGTAGTAATGTTCAGTAGGATTAAACTTATTAAATTTCTTGACTGCTGTATAAGTTACCAAAGATTACTTTTGAAGATTTCAATAAGTAATTGAAACAATTAGATAATAGCTTATTGAATTAAAGGATAAGTATCAAAATAGGAATACTATAGATGTTAGTTGAATATAACGAACTAGATGTATACCTAAGAGGTTATCAGGGCTTTTCTGAACAAAACCTTTATGACTGCAAAAATTATTTTCTGTAAGTTAAACAAATCTATATAGTGCAGAGAAGTCAGATGACAGGCACAATTTGTGAGATGGTATTAGATCTATAGTCTTGACCTGATTTCTCCAACTGATTATTTATATAAGTCTCTTCATACTTTGGCAGAACCAGAAGCAATGCAACTTGGCCAAAAACAAATAATGTTTGTTTTACCTAAATAATACTGCTTATTGGTTAATTATCGCATCAACATTACTAATTTATTAGTGCAAGTTATTATAAAATTCCTTGATTATAGTCTTAATGTCCATATAATCTGCAATCATAGCTCCTTATACATTCTTAATATTTATAATTTGAGTCACTATTTTGTTTAGTTAGCCTTTCTTGTGGTTTATCAATGTTTTCAATGGTTTCAATCTGTTTCTTTCCCTTATCTGTTTTCACTCATTAATTTTCAATTTTACTTTTATTATTTCCTTCATTTAAGTAACATAATATTCCATTTATGTTCCTTTTACTAGTTTCTTAAGATGGATGTTCAGGTCATTGGTTTTCAGTTTTTCTTCTCTCAATATTAGTATGTAGATTTATTAATTGCTTTAACAGCTTTCCAAAAATTTTGTTATTTGTTTTCCTTATTATCCAACTGAAAATATTTCTTTGGTCTTGTCATTTCCTACCTAAAGGATTATTTGGAAGTGTGTTAGCTAATTTCCAAGAATATGGAGATTTTCCGAATATAATTTTCAACATAATTTCATTCCAAATATGACCATTTCACTATGATCAAAAAATCTTATCTGTGCGATTTCTTGCAAATGTTTAATATCTGTTTATAGTATAGCATTTGGCTTATTTTTCATTAAGCTTAAAAAGTGTGTATTCGGTTATTGAATATAGTGGCCATAATGTCAATTATTTTTAATTTTTTTATAATGTTCTTTAAATCTTCTACATCCTTACTGTTTTTTTTTTATTACTTCTATTGAGTACTGAAAGAAAAATGTTTTAAAAAGTTTCCATTGCAGTAGTCCCAGCTACTCGGGAGGCTGAGGCGGGAGAATGGCGTGAACCCCGGGGGTCGGAGCCTGCAGTGAGTCGAGATCGCGCCACCGCACTCCAGCTTGGGCGACAGAGTGAGACTCCATCTCAAAAAAAAAAAAAGTTACCATTGTAATTGTAGTTTAACTTATTTCTGTTTAAGTTCTATCAGTTTTTGTTTCATGTATTTTGAACATCTGGTAATAGTTGTATACACATTTAGGATTGTTGCATCTCTGACAAGTTGATGTTTTCACTTTTATAACATGTCCTTCTTTACTTAGTATTCTTTGCCTCAAACTTTGATAAAATATAACTTGATTGGCTGCCATATGGTTAGGTTTTGCACTCTATATCTTGGTCCCAACCTTTTACTTTTAATCTGAGTTTTTATAATTAAAATGCTTTGGGGGATCTTCCTAAATATCATTTTGATATTTGTTTTTAATTTAATTTTTTTACCATATTCTGAATGACTTGCCTCTTTTAGATGTATCCAGATTTGTTTTAAGGCCCAGTACATAGTAAATCATATGGATTCAAAATACTTATTCTGAAATGATTGAATATATAGTTTCATATATATTTATTAGGTCAATGTGGTAGACAGTGTTCAATCATCTATGTGTTTGGTGACTTTTTCTAGTTGTTCTGTCGTTTGATAACAGAGAGATTCATCATCTCTAACAATGATTGTAGTATTGTCATTTCATCTTTTAGTTCTCTCGATTTTTTTCAGGTAACCAGTCACATCTACATATATAATTTCTATCTTTTCCTGATGAATTATTTATCATCATAAAATTTCCTAGTTCCCTGCTAACAATCTTTTTCTTAGTATATATGTTGACTGATATTAACACCCATCCTAGACTTCTTATGCTTACCCTAAACATAGTATGTCTTTTTAAAAATTTACTGTCAAATTATTGGTTGCTTTTTAGTTAATGTGTGTTTCCTGTAGAGAGTACATATTTAGGAACTGATTTTGTTTTGTCCATTCTTTCAGTCTTTGCCTTTAATTGGATTATTTCTCCATAATTATTTAAAGTAATGGTCAAATAAAAGTACACCATTATATGCTTTCTGTGTGTCTCTTTTAGTTTTCTTGTTTACGTTTTCCTAATATATTTTGGATTATAAAATTTGTCAATGATACTTTAATTTTCATATTGTGTTTTTAATTATACTTTTTGTATTATTTGGGGTTTGACTCTAAGGATTAAGATACATGTGCATTAACTTTTGCAGTTACTTGGAAGTTAGACTGTACTAATTCACATAAATACAAAAAACATGCAAACATTCAGTTTATATGTTCCCCTTGTCATCTTCTATGCTATTATTGCCCTGTGTACTTAGATTATAAACTACACAAGTAAATGTTACAATATTTTTCCTTAAAACTCTCATATGTATTTTAAAGAAATTCAGATGAAATAGTTATTTGCATTTACCTACATATTTACCATTTTTGATGTTCTTTGTTCTCTCTTAAAAATCTGGGTTTTCAGTAGGGATAAAGGTCCTCAGGATAAAGAATATACTTTAGCATTACTTATAGCATCAGTCTGCTGGCAATGAATTACATTAGTTTTCTTTTATCTGAAACTTTTTTATAATGGAAATAAAAATCCAGGTTGGCATTTTAGTTTCTTTTAGCATTTTTTCCCTCTACTCTTTACTCTCTTCTAGCCTTCATATAGATTTAGATGAGAAATGTATTGTATTTTAATTATATGTGTATGTATAGTTAAATTCTGAACATTTATGTGTCTAGCTATATGTTTATATAAATAATGTGTAATTTTTTATTCTTTTTACTTTCAAAAATGCCTTTGTATGTTTAATTTTTCAGTCGTCTAACTCTGATCTGCTCAGGCATGATTTTATTCACATTTATCCTGCTTTGTCTTTCCATTGATTTTAAAAAATACCGTACTGTTGTCTTCTGACTTGTATTGTTTCTGAGGAGAATTCAGCCATCACTATTATTGTTATTCCTTAGAATTTGTCTCTTTCACCTCTGCCTGCTTCAAGAATTTCTCTTTGAGTTTTGAGAAAGTTGACTGAGGTATGTCTGTATGTGTTTTTTCTCTGTACTGATCCATCATGGTTTTGTTCTTGATGCTGCTGCCCTTTCTATTGGTGCTGCTGTTGCTGTTTCAGTTTCTGGAATTATTAGTTGATGTTTTAAATCAAATTTGAAAAAAAATTACCATTTTTTTCTCAAATACTTTTTCCACTCTTTTCTCCTTAGAGACACCAGTTATCTTAACAATTTATTACAGTACATCGATGCATCTCTTTCTGCCTCAGTTTGGATAACTTCTATTGAGCTACTTTCAAATTCAATAACCTTTTCCTTAGGTCCAAAATGCTATTAATTAATTCCCTTGAATGAATTTATGATTTCAGAAATAGTATTTTGTTCAATTTTTATCATTAGGGGTTCAATTTATTTTCTGAATAGACTATATCTTCACATTTTAAGTGTGTAAATATGTAATATAGTATAGTGGTTTTGAAATCCTTTTCTTCTGTTAAGGAATGAATGCTTTTGTCCTCCAAAATTCATATATTGAAGATCTAACCCCCAGTGTAGTTATATTTGGAGATGGGTTACTAAGAAAGTGATTAAGGTTAAATGAGGTCATACAGATGGTGATCCAATAGGATTAATCAATTAATCCAAAGGATTGATGTTTTTAGATGAAGAGATACCTGAGAGCTCACCGTCTGTCCCTCTTTTTCTATCCACACAGACTAAGGAAGGACTATACATGGAAAGAGCAATAAGAAAACTTTCTAAAAGCCAAGGTAAGAACTCCCACCTGAAACCAAAAGAGCCAGAGCCTTGACTTTGGTTTTCTAGCCCCCAGAACTGTGAGAAAATAAATTTCTTTTGTTTAAGCCACTGAGTCTATGGTGTTTTGTTATGTCAGCCTAAGCAAACTAGTACACCTGCTATCTCAATAACTAGTTTATCTATGTACCTCTTTTTACTGATTGCATTTTTTCTTTTTAATGTGTCACATTTTTCTACTTCCTTCACATCACATAATTTATTAGTGTATTCAGAAAATTAAGGAGAATGCTTTGTCTTGTTTTTTAAATTTTTTATTTTACTTTTCTGCACAGAACCTGAGCCCTTCTCTCAGTCTGGTGATTAGGGGGTGAAAAACTGATCATTCAGATTCTTCAGGTCTTAAGTTCAATTATATTATACTTGAGCTATGGTTTTAATTCTATTGAGCCCAGTTGTGATTACTCCAACCTCCATCTACTTTATTGCTGTTACTTCTGCTGCTGCCGCCACCTTTTTGATCATGTCAGCATTTGACCTGGGCTTTCGATTCAGCTGTTTTAGTTTACTGGTTCCCATTTATATGCAATTTCTCTAGGGACACACATTCCAAACATTGCCACAATGTATGTGACTATATGAGTCCTCTCTGCTTTTCAGCTGGTTTCTTGACAAAATAGGGGCATGATGTGTAAAGGATAGTTGTGAAGCAAACAATTTGTTTTGCATTTGGACATTTTTCTATTAATTCCATCTTGCCAACTTATATAATCATTAAGGTTTGACTAGCTTCTACTCCTTCCTAGAAAGTCACCATCTATGACAAGGGCACCCTTTCTAGGCTCATACCTATATTATGCAAAGAAATTTCAAAAAGTTTGTGGAAAAATTGAATTTAAAGATAAAAATAAAAAAATAAATTTTATTTCTCACCATAAGCTCCATGAAAGTCAAGACACTTTTGTAAATGATAACAACAGCCATTTAGTCTATCCTTAAGGAACTGAGGGTCCTGGGAATTTGGTCATGTCAATGTTATTTAATTTTTTTACAATATTAACTGAAGAAAAATTGGTACCTTTAAATGTTTTTTAAGGTTAGAAAACGAAATGAAGTCAGAAAAAGTCCAATCATGACTATAATATGAATGCCTCGTAACTCCCCATCAAAACTTGCAAAATTGCTTTTGTTTGATGAGAGGAATGAGCAGGAATATTGTCATCATGAAGAAAGACTCTCTGATGAAGATTTCCCAGGCATTTTTCTGCTAAAGCTTTGATTAACTTTCTCAGAACAGTCTCATAATAAGCAGTTGTTATCTTTATTTGTTCCTCCAGAAAGTCAACAAGCAAAATCCCTAAAGCTTCCTACATAATGCTGCCATGACCTTTGCCCTTGACTGGTCTGCTTTTGTTTTGACTGGACCACTACCACCTCTTCATAGCCATTGCTTTGCTTGTGGCTTTGTCATCAGGATCATATTGGTAAAGTCACGTTTCATCTGACGTTACAAATCTTAGAAGAAATGCTTCAAGATCTTGATCCTACATGTTCAAATTTTCCATGGAAAGTTTTGCTCTTGTCTGCAGCTGATGTGGGCACAACAGTTTTAGCATTCATCTAATGGAAAGTTTACTCAATTTTAATTTTTCACTTTGAATTGTGTAATCTGGACCAATTGAGATGTGTGTGGTGTTGGCTATTTTTGCTGTTTATAATCAGTCCACTTCGATTAGGGCACAAATAAAATTAATTTTTTTCTCACAAATTGACGTAAATGATCTGCTGCTGTCGGGTTCATCTTCAACACAGTCTTACGTTTTCATGGGGATTATCTTTAAAAAGAGTTATCAATTTTTAAACTGTTGATTTCTTTGAGGCGTTGGCCCCAGAAACATTTGTAAAATAATATAGTTTGGCTGTGTCCCCACCCAAATCTCATCTTGAATTCACACATTTTGTGGGAGGGACCTGGTAGGAGGTGATTATATCATGGGGCACAGGTCTTTCCCATAATGTTCTAATAGTAGTGAATAAGTCTCACAAGATCTGATGTTTTTAAAAAGAGGAGTTTCCCTGCACAAGCTCTCTTCTCTTGTCTGCCACCATGTGAGACATGCCTTTTACCTTCCGCCATGATTGTGAGGCCTCTCCAGCCCCATGAAACTGTAAGTCCAATAAACCTCTTTCTTATGTAAATTGTCCAGTCTTGGGTATGTCTTTATCAGCAACATGAAAGTTGACTAATACAGTAAATTGTTACCAGTAGAGTGGGGCACTGCTGAAAAGATACCTAAAAACATGGAAGTGACTTTGGAACTGGGAAACAGGCAGAGGTTGGAACAGTTTGGAGGGCTCAGAAGAAGAGAGAAAGATGTGAGAAAGTTTGGAACTCTTGAGAGACTTGTTGAATGGCTTTGACCAAAATGCTGATAATGATATGGACAATGAAATCCAGGCTGAGGTGGTCTCAGATAGAGATGAGGAACATATTGGGAACTGGCACAAAATTGACTCTTGTTATGTTTAAGCAAAGAGACTGGTGGCATTTTGCCCCTGCCCTAGAGATTTGTGGAACTTTGAACTTGAGAGAGATGATTTAGTGTAAACGTTGGAAGAAATTTCTAAGCAGCAAAGTGTTCAAGTGGTGACTGTTAAGGGCATTCAGTTTTAAAAGGGAAACAGCACAAAAGTTCTGAAAATTTGCAGCCTGACAATGCAATAGAAATGAAAAACCCATTTTCTGAGGAGAAATTCAAGCTGGCTGCAGAAATTTGCATATGTAACAAGGAGCGAAAAGTTAATCCCCATGACAATGGGGAAAATGTCTCCAGGACATATGAGAGGTCTTCATGGCAGCTGCTCCCATCACAGGCCTGGAAGCCTAACAGGCAATGATGGTTTCATGCGTAGGCCCAGGACCCCCTGCTCTGTGCAGCCTAGAGACTTTGTACCCTGTGTGTCATCTGCCCCAGCTGTTGTACCCGAGTGAGTCAGAGAGAAACGCCACACTTTGAGACAATTTCAGGAGTCTTTTATTGGCCCGTGACCGAGAGACAGCTAGTGCTCGAAATTCTGTTGGCCCTGAAGACGGGGCTAGATTTTCTTTTATACTTTGGTTTAGAGAGGGGAGGGGGATTCTAGCTGCAGCAACTTTACAGAAGAGAAACAGACAAAAAAAGTTAAAAAGACAAATGGTTACAGGAAAAACAAACAGTTCCAGGTGCAGGGGCTTTAAATTTATCATAAAGTGATAGGGTGACAGGTGAGGGGGCTCTGGGCATTATCTACCAGACAAATGTGGGGGATTTATGGTACCATCTTTGAGTAAATTGTTGGGAACTGCGGACACCAGCCTGCCTCAGTGCCTTATCAGTTAATTGGACTCTTTGATATGCTGAGAGCCAGCTTACACAAGTTAACTCCTTAAGGAAGGGGGTGGGTAAGGAGTCCTTGATGTCTTGCAAATGAAGGAGCCAAATAGAGTCCCTCTGGTTTTCTCAGCTAAGGGAGAGTCTATTCATATTAAAACAAAGTTAGGTAGCTAAGGAAGAGTCTAACAAGGTAAGGTATTACACAGCCATGGCTAAAAGAGACCAAGGTACAGCTCCAGCTGTTGCTTCAGAGTGTGGAAGCCCCAAGCCTTGGCAGCTTTAACATGGTGTTGAACCTGTGGGTGTATAGAAGTCAAGAATTGAGGTTTGGGAACCTCTGCCTATATTTCATACAATGTATGGAAACACCTGGATACACAGGCAGAAGTTTGCTGCAGGGGAGGGGCCCTCATGGAGAACTTCTGGTAGGGCAGTGCAGAAGGGAAATGTGGGATCAGAGCCCCCACACAGAGTCCCTACTGGGGTACCACTTAGTGAAGTTGCATGAAAAGGGACACCATCCTCCAGACCCCAGAATGGTAGATCCACCAACAGCTTGCACCATGCACCTGGAAAAGCCACAGACACTCAATGCCAGCCCGTGAAAGTAGACAAGAGTGGGGCTATATCCTGCAAAGTCACAGGGTCAGAACTGCTCAAGGCCGTCGGGCTCCACCTCTTACATCAATGTGACCTGGATGTGAAACATGGAGTCAAAGGAGGTCATTTTGGAGCTTTAAGATTTGACTGCTCTGCTGGATTTCAGATTTGCATGGGGCCTGTAGACCTTTTGTTTTGGCCAATTTCTTTCATTTGAAATGCCTGTATTTACCCAATTCCTGTACCTTCATTTTATTTAGTAAGTAAGTAATCTGCTTTTGATTTTATAGGCTCATAGATGAAAGGGACTTGCCTTTTCTCAGATGAGACTTTGGACTGTGGACTTTGGAGTTAATGCTGAAGTGAGTTAGAACTCTTGGGGACTACTGGGAAGGCATGATTGGTTTTGAAATTTGAGGACATGAGATTTCGGAGGGGCCAGTGGCAGAATGATATGGTTTGGCTGTGTCTCCACCCAAATCTCATCTTAAATTCCCACTTTTTGTGGAAGGGACCTGGCAGGAGGTAATTGAATCATGGGGGCAGGTCTTTCCTATGATCTTCTTGTGATAGTGAATAAGTCTCATGAGATCTGATGGTTTAAAAAGTGGAGCTGCCCTGAATGATCTCTCTTCTCTTGTCTGCTCCATGTGAGACATGCCTTTCACCTTCCACCATGATTGTGAGGCCTCCTCAGCCATGTGGAACTATAAGTCCAAAAATCCTCTTTCTTTTATCAATTGCCCAGTCTTGGGTATGTCTTTATCAGCAGCATGAAAATGGACAAATACATAAAATATAAATTATTCATCCATTCCTCTACCTGAGCATTTCCATAAATTTGATGTTTGTTCTTGCTTTAATTTTAGCAGAATTCATGTTGTTCTCATAGGGACTCTTTTTAAAGCTGATATTTTAGTCTTATCAGTGTATCAAACTCAATCTTGTTCAGGAATGTTATAACAAGTTAGTACAAGTTTATTTAGCACAAAAAACTTTGAAATTCATGCATAGGCTTTTTTTATAATATGCATTTTCCATGAAGTCCCATTTCACATCTATACCCAGATATGGAAGCTGCCATGTCTATATGCTCACCTATGAAATGTCCTTTCTCTCTGGATTTTAATAAATAACATCTTTATGGCAGCCATCCTTTTCTGCTAGCCTCAGGGAAAAGTATGATTTTAATTAATTCCACGTTTATCTTATTTTTCTATAGAAGAGAAGGACTTAACTTCAATATCTTTCTAAATTTTAGTAGGAAAAATGAATTTCCTCAATAGCATTTTCACTTACATTTTTTCCTCAAGGCTTGCCATTCAAACTGTTTTGTGCCAAAGTTATATCTTAAAATACAAATTTTATTACCTTTATTAATTCTCTGCTCTTTGATATTTGCTATGAAATTCTCAGAAAAGATCTTCAAGGAGGAAGTTCTCAATCATAGGACCAATGCTATACACAGATCAGACAAGGAGAAGACTGGCAAAAGTTAGAATAATCTGTCCACAGGCCATCTTTGTTGATCTCCAAAAAAAAAGTTGAAAGGTGAGGATGGATATTAGGTTGCAGAGGGTTTAAGAATTAGTGGAAGGTAACATCTTTATAAAGAGTGTTTGCAATGGCTTATATTAGACAAATCAATCATAAAATCTACCCCTTCTGTGGGAAACAGCTTTGCTCTTAGCTCTCATGAGTCACACAGCTTTTAGAAATCCTTGTTATATGAATAATAAGACTTAAGGTTAGCCTATTTATATGGTTTGGCTCTGTGTCCCCACCCAACTCTCATGTTGAATTGTAATTCCTAATGTTATGGAGGGACCTGGTGGAAGGTCATTGAATCATGGGGGTGGATTTCCCTCTTGCTGTTCTCATGATAGTGAGTGAGTTCTCACAAGATATGGCTGTTTAAAAGTGTGTAGCACTTACCCCTTTACCCTCTTCCTTATGCTCTGACCATAGGAATACATGTCTTGCTTCCCATTCACCTTCTACCATGGTTGTAAGATTCCTGAGGCCTCCCCAGCCAGGAAGAACTGTGAGTCAATTACACCACCTTTCTTTATAAATTATCCAGTCTCAAGTATATCTTTAAAGCAGTGCAAAAACAAATTAACACAGAAAACTGGTACCAGAGAAGTGGGCCATTGTTATAAAAATACCTGAAAATGTGGAAGTGTCTTTGGAACTAGGTGATGGGCAGAGTTGAAACAGTTTGGAGGGCTCAGAAGAAGACAGAAACATGAGGGAAAGTTTGGAACTTCCCAGAACTTCCTCAAGGGTATTTGGCGGAAGAAACTTCTAAGCAGCAAATTGTTCAAGATGTGACCTGGCTGCTTCTAACTGTATATGCCAATATGCATACACAAAAAAAGATAGTCTGAAACTGAAACATATTTAAAAGGGAAGCAGAGCATAAAAGTTTGAAAAATTTACAGCTTGGTCATGTGGTAGAAAAGAAAAACCCATTTTCTGGGAGAAATTCAAGCTGACTGCAGTAATTTGCTTAAGAGGGGCCAAATGCTAACATCGGAGATAATGGGAAAAATGCCTCCAGGACATTTCAGAGACCTTCATGGCAGCCCCTTCCATCAGAGGCTTGGAGCCCTGGGAGGGAAAAATGGTTTCATGGGACAGGCCCAGGGTCTCACAGCTCTGTACAGCCTCAGGACACGGTGCCCTGCATCCCAGCTGCTCCAGCTCCAGCCATGAATAAAAGGAGTCTCGTACGGCACAGGCCACTGCTTCAGAGAGCAATTGCCCCAAGACTTGGTGGCTTCCACATGGTGTTGGGTCTGCGGATGCAAGGAAGCCTGTGCCTAGATTTCAGAGGATATATAGAAATGCCTGGATGTCCAGGCAGAAGTCTGCTGCTGGGGTAGAGTCCTTGTAGAGAACCTCTACTGGAGGGGAAATGTGGGGTTAGAGTCCTGTAGTAGTCTGTTTTCATGATGCTGATAAAGACACACCTGAGACTGGGTAATTTATACAGAAAAAGAGGTTTAACGGATTAACAGTTCCATGTGGCTGGGGTGGCTTCACAGTGATGCTAGAAGATGAAAGGCACATCTTACCTGACAGCTGGCAAGAGAGAATGAGAGCCAAGTGAAGGGGGTTTCCCATTATGAAACCATCAGATCTCATGAAACTTATTCACTACCATGAGAACAGTATGGAGGAAACTCTCCCCCTTGATTTATTTAACTCCCACCAGGCCTCTCCCACAACACGTGGGAATTATAGGAGCTACAATTCAAGATGAGATTTGGGTTGGGACACAGCCGAATCATATCAAGTCCCCACACAGAGTTCCTACTGTGGCACTGCCTACTGGAGCTGTGAGAAGACAGCCACCATCCTCCAGATCCCAGAATGGTAGATCCACTGACAGCTTGCACCATGCGCCTGGAAAAGCCTCAGTTACTCAATGCTAGTCTGTGAAAGAAGCTGCAGGGGCTACACACTGCAGAACCACAGGGGCAGAGCTGCCCAAGACCTTGGGAGCCCACATCTTGCATCAGCATGCTCTGGATGGGAGTAATGGAGTCAAAGGAGATTATTTTGGAGCTTTAAGATTTAATGAGTGGGTTTCAGACTTGCATGGCATCTGTGTCGTCTTTGTTTTGATAAATTTTTCCCACTTGGAATGTGAGCATTTACCTAATGACTGCACCCTCATTGTATCTTGGAAGTAACTAACTTGTTTTTTATTTTACAGGCTGATAGGCAGAAGGGACTTGCCTTGTCTCAGATAAGAATTTGGGCTTGAACTTTTGAGTTAATGCTGGAATGAGTTAAGGCTTTGGGGGACTGTTGAGGCATAATTATGTTTTGAAATTTGAGAAGGATATGAGATGTGGGAAGGGCCAGGGGCAGAGTGATATGGTTTGGCTGTGTCTCCACCAATCTCATGTCAAATTGTAATTCCCAATGTTGGGGCAGGGACCTGTTGGAAGGTGATTAGATTGTGGGGGTGGATTTCCCCCTTGTTGTTCTTCTAGTGAACTCACTCTCATGAGAACTGATTGTCTAAAAGTGTATAGCACTTCCTCCTTTGCTGTCTTCCTCCTGCTCTGCCTATGTGAAGACATGTCTTGCTTCCCCTTTACCTTCCACCATAATTGGAAGCTTCCTGAGGCCTCTCCAGTCATGTGGAACTGTGAGTCAATTACACCTCTTCTCTTTATATATTACCCAGTCTCAGGTATGTCTTTATAACAGTGTGAGAATTAATTAATACATCTATATACCAGTTATCCTTTGTTCTGTGAGTTGGCTTTTCATGATGGATGTGGTCAAGGGAGAAGATGATACCAAAATTGAACAAATTTGACTTTCCCCATTCCCAGATTTTGTATTTTAAAGAAATTCACAGTAAGTGGCGGGAAGAGAAGCTGAAAAGACATGCAAATAGAGACCAAGATACCATGGGTAATTTGAAGTCTTTTATGTGAACCAAAGTTGTGAACAGTTTGAAGCTAAGATTTTAGCAGGGCCTATGCTAACTCAAAGCATAAAAGAAAAAGGATTTACAGAGCAGTCAGGAGTACTGTGGTAACCAACAACAGAAACTCAAATCAAATCAGTGCAATCAAAGAGGAAAGAAATATATTAATTCATTTAACAAAACATTAAATTTGTCATTAAAGTGGAAACAATAGAACAGGTAATTTAAAGGACAGATTATTCCAAATGGGGGAATCATCAAGTCTACGAAATGAGAAAGAAGGCTATTTTCTGTATACCATGGCACAGTAGAGTCATCAAAGTTATGACATTGAGGTATTTCTAAGAAAGTCATTTTGGTTATTAGTAGAATACTATTTAAGTGACTAAAAAAAAAAAAGAAGTAGATATCAAGGAGCAAATGTTTACCATGAGACCAGCATTTATTTTTGATAAACGAGAAGTACCCAAGCAGCAAGTCCCAAGTGCCTATTTGTCTAGTTGGGTCTTACAGTAGAAGGCTAGTAATGTGTTCCAAAAGTTCCAGTCAGTGTTGCCATTGAATGGAACTGTAATAGTCCATCCTGACAAAGGTATCAGTTATGATGTTCATTTGATTTTCACTGTTTTCCTATCTCTTCTTATTTAGTAACAGTTACATAAATCGATTATTATAAAATGTTGATAAAACAGGGTGAGAAAAAGATTTAGTTTCTCCTACATACAAGTAAAAAAAAAACTGTGTGTGCATGCATATACATAATCTACCTCCACAGTATAGTTTTAAACATTTCTAATTTTTAACATTTATTTAATATTTCCTCTTTTTATTTTTGTGAATTTCACTAATCTGCATATTACGTTTTGATTTTATAGCTAAATATTATAATTTTAAGCATACATAAGAAGAAAAATAAATACTAATACTTATTTTTACTTATATATTTTTTGTTTTTAATTACTCTTCTAGATTTGCCATTTTTGATAGTCTATTCAGTAATTCTCCAATTGCTTCTTTCTTGCTATATCTAAACAGAATTACCTAATATTAGTCTTATGAATGCTGTTACTTTTACTAAGGATTTATGCATTTAATTAGTCACAGGATTCATTACAGAGATGTTTCAAATCAACTGTGACAGGAAGATTGTCAATTAGTTTCACTGGTTACTATACATGAATAATTGAGTTTATTTTACAAACAACTGTTAAAATAACTTCTCCAATTAGGAAAAGTTACCAGAGAATAACTTAAAATAAATATATTATAAACAAAGAACAACACATTTACTGCCCAAGTGAATCACAGACAGCAGAATTTCAAATCATAGTAAAATGTTTTAATGTGGTATATAAACTGAAACACTTAAAGAAACAGCATGTACTATTAAAAATAAGCTTATTATATTGTGATCCTGTTTGGATAGTAAAATTGCTGTCAATAACTCCCTTTTCTTAGAGTGCTTCTGTGTAACTAGTTTGTTCTTCTCTGTCTACATTATACTAGTTCTTCATTTCTTGACCAGTTTTTTAATAGCATAGTTTAGGGATATTTTTAGCAATACCCATGGAAATAGAGATAAGATGTTTATTTTATTTTGGAGATAATTGCCCTCTGTAGATGCTGCAATTTACAAATATGCAAATAAAGAAAGCAGCAGAATAAATTTTTTAAGGTATTGCCATCCTTTTTCCAGGAGGTACCTTCATTCTCTGGCTTAGCAATAACTAATTCACATACTCGTTACTACCAATGCTCCTCACAAAACTGCCATGTTTATAAAGGATGAATCATAACTTATCATTTACTTTTCCAAGTTCTTCTGCACAGTGGTTAAGAACAAGAATTCCAGAGTCTGATGGCTGGAGTTTGAATCCTGGCTCTATCACTTGCTGAAATTTAACAAGTTTTTCATCTCCTGTGCCATACTTTCCTCATTTCAGATAGTATTTGATGCGACTTATTGCTAAGGTTAAAGAAGTTAGCTCTAAAATAGTACCTGACACATAATAATCATTTCAAAAGTGTGAGCTAAGGGTATCATGTGTTCTATTTGTGTAGTAGTGCTTTTATGTTTTATTGTAAGTGCTTTGTTTTTTCTGGATTATTCTCACTCTTCCTAAAATCATTCTCGACCGCATAGATGCTTGCTGATTCCATGTAAACAAAAAGACGTTTTTCTCACTTATTTTTGCTTGTGGGCATATGCATATATATCTATTCTTAGAGCTATGGGACTTTTTCTCTGATATGCAAACCAGATTACCTGTAAATAATTGAATTAAAGTATATTATATACACTTCTTTTCAGAGATGTGGTAGCCTTTTCTAAACATGCCTGATATCTGAAAATAATCCATTTCCCTGTGTGCAATTCTGAGTTAGCTGGGACTTTCTGGTCAAATGAAGATTACTGAAAATTTGACTTAATCCTTAAATTCATAATTTGGGAGACCAAATCTCACTGTTTAACTTCTGTGGTTTCATGACAGCTATTTCCTCGTGGCTTACTAGTTTCTTGTTTCACATTCTCACTGGATGGGTCAGTTCTGTCCCACATAGACCTGGATTTAGAGCTCATCCCCTTTAGGGGGGTTTCTAGAAAAATATCTACCCACATTAAATGTCCAATGAGTTTTGGAATTTATTGGAGATTTAGATGTTGTGAGAAAAGATTTCACATTGTTTTCAGTCCTCCACTATCCTGTAGCTCCAAGTGTTATTTTTTTCCCTTCTCTTTTCTCTAATAAAAAAAAAAAAAAAAGAAATCCTCCCTGGGCTCATGCACAGCAGTTTCAGACCCTCTTAAGATCTGATATTTTATCCTGTTAGATTTGCAAGAAAGATTTTCAACTAAGATAGGACTTTACTTGTGAGATTCACATAACCTCTGCTATCAGAAAAAAACAAAACTTTTGTTTTTCTTTTTCTGACCTCTTCAATAAGCGAGCACTACTTTGGTTTCAGAATTATTATTTGTCTTTTACAACTACATAATATCTTTGGAAGTGGCCAGACTCATTGGGCACACTGCATGACTTTGCACCTTAGCTAAGGAAGTACAGGGATTTTAAGGTTTGACAGACTTCAGTAGAGGGATCTGAAGATTTTTCAGAATTAATTAGAAAGTCTTGCCAACTATACACTTGAAGAAAACTCATTCTTATGGCAGGAAATTTCATACAAAGAGCAAAGAGGCAGGTAATATAGGCCAAGGGGTAGTGGATTCTACAAGGCAACAGAGAATGTTAACAAGTAGCTGAGAAAAACGATTTGCACTTTTTTGTCAGGAAACACTTGGAGGGTAGTGCACTAACAGTGTTAAATTTTGAAATGTTATGTTAAACTTTCTCATATGTGCTCTGTCCTAAACTAGGTGTAGTCCTAGAACTGATAGAGTTTTGAGAGCTCTAAGCCATAAAAGTTCATAGTCAAGATCACGGTTCTAAAATTAAGTAGACAGGAAGAAGAATCCTAGCTTTACCAGTCACTAACTGCAGGGTCTTGAATGAGGTCATTTATCTGACTAAAAGCTCAATTTTCTCATCGGAAAAACTGGAAAAATAAATAGACGTGACTGAGGTTTTGTGAGGATTAAAAGATGTAGTATATGTAAATCACCCAGAGAGCATTTGGGAAGCAGAAAGCAGCTTCTGTGTGGGGTTTTTAGTAGTACATGGGGGCTGAGACGAAGGTCAACAGGTAGTGTTGCTTCACCTCTAAGGACAATAAAGATTCATATGTTAAAAGTAAATACTTTTAATGCTTTTTTTAGCTGGGAATGGTGGCATGTGCCTGTAGGCCTAGCTATTTGAAAGGCTGAATTGGGAGGCCGAGGCGGGCGGATCACGAGGTCAGGAAATCGAGACCATCCTGGCTAACACAGTGAAACCCCCTCCCTGCTAAAAATACAGGCATGCGCCTGTAGTCCCAGCTACTCAGGAGGCTGAGGCAGGAGGAAGGCGTGAACCTGGGAGGCGGAGTTTGCAGTGAGCCGAAATCGCGCCACTGCACTCCAGCCTGGGCGATAGAGCGAGACTCCGTCTCAAAAAAAAAGAAAGAAAGAAAGGCTGAGGCGGGAGGATAGCTTGAGCCCAGGAGTTCAAGGCTGTAGTGAGCTATGGCCATGCCACTGTACTCCAGCCTGGGAGGCTGAGCAACATCCTATCTCAGAAGAAAAAAAAAAAAAAGTAAATGCTTAATAATTGAAATATAAAACTGAGTATATGACTTGGTGTCTGATTGTGTATTTGATTCTTAGGCTTTAAATTATATTTAGTTTCAAACAAAATTAAGTTGGTCATATGGAACTATGATAGATACCTAAATGTTCATTTTTCAGTGAGCTGACATTTCTTCTGACAAACGACAAAATTATACAAAAGCATTAGCAGAAAATTGCTTCAATATATAACTTTAAATGCAAATTTTCTATACTCATTATCAAAAATTTGGGAATGCTAGTGTATTCTGTTTATGAAGGTTTGTATGTAATTTTATATTCCTTAACAACCATCTATTCAATTTTACACATTCTTAATATATTGTAATTTTTACACATTCTAAGTATATTTTTCACAATTTTACCTATTCTAAATATATTAAAAGAATGAGTAGATCCTTAAGTATTGGTCTAAATAAATAATACTAAATACTTGAAACATTAGTAAGAATTATCGATAAAAATGTTTAAACGTCCAAAATTTTAAGAACTGGAGTAACTTTCTGAAGTGCTAGTTTAATCCTTATTGCCCATGTGGATGATCAGACTAAATACTACAATCTATTTTATTAAATAATTTGAATACAAAATTATAATTATATTTCTATCTTTTTGGAACAAATTTTACTTCAGCTATTAAAAAAATTATTAGAGATGTGCATATGAAATTGTTAATTGTACCACTGGAAAAATATTCTTTTATGGACATCATCTAAGTGTCCTCAAATGACAACTTCTTACAGTCACAAACATATTGGATTAAGGTGGATTGAAACAGACTGAGAATATGTAGAGAATTTATTATAAAAAATGGAAGCAATGAAAATAACGAGATGGGGAAAATGACAGTTGAGAGGGCACACATTCAATGCATATCAACGTAACAAAAAGATGCCCCAGTATTGCCATACTTCAACCTTGTCATCATCTATCATTTGCTTTTTGAAACCAACTTTAATTCTTACAAAAGACACAACCAATACAGCTTTCATGGCATAGAAATTTTAAGAGGAGTTATGAATGTTATTCATGTAATGACTGTATCATATATTTTTAATAGTTCTTTATTTATGTGATGGTGAGAATTCTCCCTAATAAACAAGAAATTATAAGCTCAAACTAAAACAAGGAGAGCAAAGCTTGAAGTGTAAAATTCTTGACATCATTAGAGAAAGTTAAAATCTGAAACAAAAATTCATGGACACTATCGTGCTCTCAAAGATTCTATGTATTTCCTTTATTTTTTTAAAAAATGTATTTTAATCCACAAATACTGATATCAATGGAGAACCACAGCATCTACATGCATATGGTTTTAAAAATGGAAAACGATGTGTCATAACTTTGATAATTAGAGAGGTAACCCATTTAATAATGCAACTTGTAATATCTCATATCTCGTAAAAGCTTCAGAAAGGTGTCTCCAAAACTCTGATTTGGAGGATAACACTGATATCTGATAAAATAAACAAAAATTTTACTTTGCCTCCCACAGCAAGAGTATTTGACTTTTACAAACTGACCTTGATTATAGTCTAAGCAAAGAAATAATATAATTACATTTTTGAAATGAGAAGTAAAAGGATATAGGGAATCAAGGAAGAAATGTTTACACTGGGTATTCGGAATTGTCTAAAGCAGGTGGTGTCTTAGCTCATGGGACTTATTTTTCAAGTCTCCAGGGCAAGACTATGCTTGCTGTAAACATGAACATAGAAAGTTTTTTTTTTTACTGTCAATGGGATTAGATGTATGTATATTGTCAGGTAACTTTCTACATCTTATAATTATTTTATATTAATTATATATTGCCTATGTACAAATTACCACACATCCATGGGTTTAAAACAACAAAAGTTTACTAGCAGATGTCTAACCTCAAGAAATTGGCAGGGCTTCAATCTTTCTAAAGGTTTTGGGGGAAAATGCACTTCCATACACCTTTCCAACTTGTAAAGGCTGCCTGCAGTCTTTGCCTCATGGTTCCCCAGTGTTCAAACTGTATTACTCCTCACTCCAACCTCTGGTTCTTTGGTAACATCTCTTTCTTCTTTGATTCCATTATCTTCCCCTTATAAGGGCTCTTGTGATTATATTGGGCCCAATTTTAATAATTGAGAATGATCTCCTCATCTCAAGGTCCTTAACTTAATCATATCTGCTAAGTCTCTTTTTAAGGTAACGTATCCGTAGGTTGTGATGATTAGTATCTAATCATCTTTGGGAGAGCCTTTATTATCACACTTCTCTTACCAAAATCATTTAATTTGGCCTTGAAAGCTTGTCTATAGGAAATGGGCATTCTGATGCATATAGAACTCTTTTTTTTTTTTGAGACAGAGTTTTGCTCTTGTTGCCCAGGCTGGAGTGCAATGGTGCGATCTTGGCTCACCGCAACCTCCGCCTCCTGGGTTCAAGTGATTCTCCTGCCACAGCCTCCATAGTATTTTTATTTTTTTTATTAATTCAATTAACATTTTTAAAATACCTATTAGGCTTGGTACTGGTGAAACCAAGTTTCATATGAAATGATAACCTAAGGGGCAACAAAGAAGACCAAATAGATACATCAATAATAGAAATAAATGAGTAAGCCTATGAAAATAATTAAGGTTTTTTTGTTTTGTTTTTTTGTTTGTTTGATTGTAATATAGATGGCAGGCACCAAAAAGGCAAAAATCACATTTTGACTTAAGTTTTCAATGGTATGTGCAAATTATCCACAAGTGGAGAAGAGATTGCATTCAGTCCCTAAGTCTATGTGCTAAAATAGTAAAGAATAGGAGATTCTGTCACTTTTAGCACATGCAAACAGTTACATAGACACCTACACCTGTATAAAGGGTATCACTGGAGTAATTAGCACTACTCCATGCTAGAAAAATAATGCATACTTAGATTATTAATAATCTCATAGACTAAACCAGGGAGTTTAAATTTTGCCATAAACACCATTGTGATCAAATGGGCACTTCAAAACAAATAAATGATATAATTATAGTTTTATTGGAAAGCAGTCAGAAAGGGGGGTTGACAGGATAGTGTAATGGAAGGAAACACGTGGAAGATGTGAGAAATAAATAAATTTAGCAACCAGTGAGCTTGGAAGAGACCCCTAAGTCTCATTTGGGGGCCACAGTCCTGCCTAAACTTTAATTTTAGTCTGATGAGAATCTGAGCAGAGAAACCAGTCACACCATTTTAGACTTCTGACCTACAGAAACCATAAGAAAATACTTAAGTGTTGTTTAAAGCACTGTATTTGTAGTAATTTGTTATGACAGCAATCGAAATCTAATATAGTAATTATATGGGTGCTCATTACTCCAGTTTCCAAAGAATATAATTTCCAATTTGATAAAGAAGAGAAAATGCCACATGTTGTTTATTCAACATCATTGAAATATTACATGACAGGTGACTTCCCATGAAGAGGACACATTTGTTTTTTCAATCTGCATTCACTTGTGACTATAATTTTTCTCTTATTCTTTATATATTCTCTTCAGTAAAGAGAGCAGTATACGGAACAGTATACGGTCCAGGCCTGGCTAATCACCAGTCCAGCAGTGATAACTTTTTTTTAGGCACAGTGATTGTGCCAATCAGAATTATCTCTAATATTTATCCCTTAACGGTAATGACAGTTTTGTGAACTTGCTTTTGCATGACTTTATTAATTTCTTCTTCAACATAAGTTAGCCTGAGAAGGATTCCTGTATTTTGTAACTCAGAGAGTTCTAATTCACCCTTCAATTGAAGCTAATAAAAGTCTATGCTTATGGTGTGATAAAATTATAGAGTATATTAGTGATCACTCATATTTTTAGATTCATTTTCATCATAAGTTAAATGAGTATTATCACAGTCTATTTGTGTGAGTCAATGTATTTAAAAGTGTTAGATGTGGGTTCATTACTATAAACAGATTCAACTAATGAACATTATGCTATGTCTCTTAATTAAAAAGTTTTCATTGTAAGGCCTAACGACAAATGAAGTTAAGTAAATGTTACTTTCAAGAGCATATTTTATTAGTGAGTTTGAAGAGAAATGCTAGCATATATAGATATAGATATATAGAGATATATAGATACAGATATATTATACATACATTTATGAGTAGCTGAATGGCATTTAAAGCACAGAACCCAACAAGTTAACATAACATTGAAAAACACATCCTGATACAAGATGAGAAACATGAAGAGTAGCAAGTCAAGAGCTCCACTCTAAAGGTTAAGTGAGCATTCAAAAAATATAGAGCAGCACTCCTTAACAGATTCAGACTCAACTAGTTTTCACTGATAGTTTGATGCAGTAAGTCACGCCACACAACAAAAAGGTGTGGTGCCTGTTATCAACCACATTTTAAAGATGAGATATTATAAAAATATTGAAGATTTAAAATACAACCAAAATTATCCAGGTGGTAGTAAAGAGCCCTAACACCTTCACCCCAAGTTTGTATTAATTTCACTACAATATGTCACTTCCATATTATACTCTGTCTAACTGACTGCAATAGGCTGAAGAAATTTCCAAAGTGTATATATACTTCTAATATATACTTCTAGTACAATATAATAAATAAAACTCTTAATTGTATATGTATTAATGCCTAATATATTTTAATAATTGTAAGTATACTTTAATAAGTATAATTCCATTATACTTAGGAATTCAAAAGTATTTTTGATAGAATTTCTTCATTTTGAATTCAAATAGTTTATATTCACATATCTTGTTTCTTACATCATATATTTGTGTGTATATCTATGTATGTATATTCATATCTTTTTATAAATTTTTTTCTGTGGAGTTATCTGTTCTTTATTTTCAAATTATCTTTGTTTCTTTAAAACACTGAAATAATAAGGAAGAATTTTTAGCTTAAGACAATGTTCAAACGCTTAAGCTAAACTGACACAATAAAGCTAAGAGATTATTACCTATCAGGTCAATAATTTGTGAACTAAGAAGGATTAATAGGATTTACAACTCTTTTCAGCTACATGTAGTACAAGTAATACTAATTATATTTTCATTAACTTTTGAAGCTAGATCATGTTCTCATAATTTAGTCCTGTTATGGACTAATCCATGGTTTTATTGTTAAATAAAGTATAAACAAAAATAACACCAAGCTGTATAAATATATATTCTAAAAAAATCAAACCCTTGTTATGATTTTAAAAACTCATAATAATACACCAAATTTGATACTTATTTTGAATTTGTCATACTCCTTTCGAATCCAATTTAAATGTTATTTCTAATTTATTATTTTCTTCGGAATGTGCAGATTTGAGCACTCCAAACCTGCTGAGGTAATCCTTCACTGCACAATATTCATACTTGAAATGTATGTTATTTGCTGAACATTTTGCTCTAAAGAGAAGCGAGGTAAATACATGAGGAAGTTGTTACCTGGATAGTATCCTCTCCATTCTCTTGTCTCCTATGTTTTTAGCATATACCCCATAGTGCTTATGACAGAGACTACTAGTTTTCCCATTCATCACTGGTAATAGTTATAGCTAGGTATAAGGACAATAGAAAAGAGATTATATATTCTAAGCTCTCTTGCAGCTAGATTTGGTCATATAAATGTGTTCTGTGCAATGGAACAGAAGTGATGATTTCAAATTTTGGATTGGGCCAATTTTGGATTTGGAGAGGATTAGATGTTCTATTTGCTTTTTTTTCCCCTTCCTTATGGCTAGAAGGTAGATGTGATGGTGGCAGCTGGCATACCTCTTAGACTTTAGGAACTGATGTTGAGGTTGGCAAAATAAAGAGCTAGAAAACTTTCATCTATACCACTAAAAAACTTGTGATATCAACTATGGACTGACTGACTTTGACACTTTCACAAAAAATTCTGTCTTACTTAACCCACTAACAGTTTCTCCTTTTTTTTTTTCCCCAGCAGTGAAAGTGGCATTCTAATACAGGTCTTTATTTGAATCACTCCTTTCACATACAGCTTTAGCTTCCTTGTTTTTCTTCCCTCATCACACATCTGCCAGGAATACTATGACCTTGATGGAAGCCAAAAGACCCTCTTCTCTGTCTGATAAAATCAGAAAATTGGGAATTTTGGAAGTTTTGTACATTGGTGATCATCATCCTAAAATGGACATTCAATGTTTTCTTAAAATTTTAATAAAATTCTCTTGTAAGTTTCTTCTCTCATTCACTGCAATATTTTATTCTCTACTTTTTAACTTCTCAACCAAGTTCATTCTCCCTCCTTTCCTCAGAAGATCTCTGGTATCTTCATACTCTGCTAAGGAAAATCAAAAACAAAAACAAAACAGAAAACATAGGCATAGGATTCAAATTTCTCATCTTCTGTCAGAGATATAAGCCATTTTGGTAACATTTTCCGTCATATTTTCCCTCTACTTACAGAGAGTGAACTCTTTTCTAATGTCCACATCACCGCAAATCCCATCCACTTTTAAATTGCTCATTTCCATTCTCTTCTGTATTTTAAAAACTGGTTTTCTCTACTGGAAAATTTTAACTAATATCTAAACTGGCTACAATATATTTCATTTTGAAAAAGAGCACACACTTGTCCTCCAACTTCATTTTCTTTCTTCTCTGTGTATTTTTTTTGTTTTTACCATAGCTTTTTAAAAAAGCATTCCGCACACATAGTCTCTATTTCATCTATCACTCAATTCACCAATCAGCCCAGTCTATACTGATTTTAGCAATTAATTGTTAGTCATTAAGTTATATTCACACTAAACATGGAATATAATTTATATATCACAACTTATGATAATATAGTTATAATTCATAGTAATGATTAACATATTAAAGATTAATTTATTCTTCAAGTAATGTCAATTGTCTTTAGTTTTCTGTAGGCATGCATTATATTTTTTACAAAATCTACTTTTCCAACATTTTTCTTATTTCTCTCTTATGTTTCTTTTCCTTCCTAGTCCCCTTTGCTAGCTCTTCTTTTACCGCCTTTTAAAGTTTCCTCTGCTGTAGTCCTGAACTCTCTTTATTTCTCACTCTCTATTGACTCACTAGAAAATTAAATAGGAACACTTTTACACTGTTGGTGGGACTGTAAACTAGTTCAACCCTTGTGGAAGTCAGTGTGGCGATTCCTCAGGGATCTAGAACTAGAAATTCCATTCGACCCAGCCATCCCATTACTGGGTATATACCCAAAGGACTATAAATCATGCTGCTATAAAGACACATGCACACGTATGTTTATTGCGGCATTATTCACAATAGCAAAGACTTGGAACCAACCCAAATGTCCTACAATGATAGACTGGATTAAGAAAATGTGGCACATATACACCATGGAATACTATGCAGCCATAAAAAATGATGAGTTCACGTCCTTTGTAGGGACATGGATGAAATTGGAAATCATCATTCTCAGTAAACTATCGCAAGAACAAAAAACCAAACACCGCATATTCTCACTCATAGGTGGGAATTGAACAATGAGAACACATGGACACAGGAAGGAGAACATCACACTCTGGGGACTGTTGTGGGGTGGGGGGAGGGGGGAGGGATAGCATTGGGAGATATACCTAATGCTAGATGACGAGTTGGTGGGTGCAGCGCACCAGCATGGCACATGTATACATATGTAACTTACCTGCACATTGCGCACATGTACCATAAAACCTAAAGTATAATAATAATAATAATAATAATAATAAAAGAAAAAAAAAAAAAAAGAAAAAAAAAACCAAAAAAACCTTAATATTCTTAGGTATGTCAGTTCTATCCCAAATTGACCTATGTTATCAACACAATACCAATGAAAATGATAGCAGGATTTTTTGTATCAACAAGTGGATTCTAAAATTTATGCTGAAAAACAAAGGGGATAGAAGAACCAAATAAAAAACAACAAAATTGGAGAACTAAAAAAAAAAAAAAAAAAAAAAAAAAAAAAGAAAATCTTGGCTGTCCTCATGGGTGTAGATGTCATTTTATACCAGTGGTGCTGAAGTTGTGTTGCTAGGTCATATCTTACTTCTAAGTTTCAAGCAATATATTCAAATGCTTATTTAACATTTCTACATTTATATTACATTCGCACATTAGCTTGCCCAAACTTAAAATCTTCATATAATATTCCTTTCTCATCTGCTTTACATTCTACATTCTGTGCTTTCAATTTCCAAATAGATCTAAAGCTTTTCATGTCTCTTCCTCTGCTCTAATATAACCCTACTCTAGCTTGCATAGGCTTTTTTCCCTTCTATTACTGGTCTGTTCACTTTCATTTTTGCCCCTGCACAGTTTATACTCTATCAAGCATTTATACTATTTTTTTGTCATTTTTTCTTTTTGTTTTGTTTTGTTTTGTTTTGTTTTAATACAGGGAAAGGGACATTTTCCTTAGGAGCCTTCTTTCAGTGACTTGAAAGCCAAATTCTTCCCTACCTTGGTGTTTGCACATAAGCAGTTTTCTCTTTCAAATGTGCTTCTTCTAAGATTTTCACCCAATTAACCATTTTCAGATCTTAGCTTGAGCACCATTTTCTCAGGACATGAATACTTTTGTCTCCAAACTACGTTATGTCCCCATGTTCTATGCTCTCCAAAACCTGTAAGCCTCTTTGTACTAGTAATATGACATTCATTTATCGATCTATCTCCGTGTTTATTGCTATTTGTAAAATATCTGTACTTTCCACTAGAATATAAGCTTCTTGATGGCAGCAATCATGCCTATCTTTGTTAATGTATCCCTTTCACCTGGGAAAGTATCTGACACAAGGCAGAGTTTCAATAAATAATATTTTTAATTCTTAAGTGAATTGATGTTAACTATATTATATTCTGATAATATGGCTTTAAATGTGTTTTGTCTACAGGGAGAAACATATGATAGCTAAACTAATTCCAACAATTTGTGTTTCCACTTATTCTTTTACTTATTATAAATTATTATGTTTATATTCTGTTTTATCTTTTCAGATTGAAGCATTATCCAGTGTGGGGTCAACTTTGGGTCAAGAACAAAATAATTTTCTCAACTTCAAGGCTCAAACAATGGACAGTGGTGAATCTCCCAAGTTAGGTACAACCATATACGGACTATTCTCAGTGTCCTGCTGACCTTCTCAGGGAACACTCATTCTTCTCATTGAGCATTTATTCTAAATTACTTATGGTATATTTAGATTAGATAGAATTTTCTATGCTAGCTTGAGTGCATAAATATTACCTAAAAGACCATTTGTAAGGTAATACATATTCACAATTCAACATAGAAAATTTTAAAATTGTTATAATGCAACCTTTTGTAACTCCCATTAAGTATAAAGAGAATTTCTTACAGCTTCTTAGGCAGAAAGAAAAACTTACTAACAAAGGAAATCGCATTAAACTTTAATGTTCTCTTCTCTAACATTAGAAGCTAAGTAATAATAGAGTAGCATCTATCAACTAATGAGAGAAAGGGTCAGTAACGTAAAACCCTGTAACAAAGTAAAATTCACCTGCCATTGTAAAATAAACTCACTGGAGTGCATGCAAAAACTCAGACCATATTTCATTCATCTGTCTTGTCTATGGATAATGCTTGGAGAAAGATCCTGACCTGATACAAATAAATTCTTCCTAAAACTACAAATGGAGAAAGATATTATGAATAGTAAAACTTTACCTCGTATATGTGGCGTGTGTGTGTGTGTCTAAATATATGTATATATATGTGTGTGTGTATATATATATCCTACACATTTATGGGATGTACAAAAAATTATACTCCGGTTAAAATATTCTAAACAGAGCAGATATTTCCAGAGGTCTTGACGATGCTTACACAAGTGAACCCCTTTTGGTGCTTTAATAAATGATAGCTGTCCTACTTTTAGTTTTTTGAGGAGCTTCCATACCACTTTTCATAATGGCCAACCAATTTACATTCCCACCGACGGTGTGCAGCCAACGTTTCTTTTTTTCCACATCCTGGCCAACACATGTTATCTTTTAGGTTTTCATACTAGTTTTTCTAACAAGTGTGAGGTGATATCTCAATGTGGTTTTGATTTGCATTTCCCTGAAAATTAGTGATTAGCAACATTTCATATACAGTGAAACTCATAACACAAGTTATCCAGAGTTGGGAAGGAAGAAATGGGGAAATGTTAATCAAAGGGTACAAAGTTTCACTTATACAAAATGAATACATGGAGATCTAAGGTATAGCAATGTGATTATAGTTAACAATACTGTTATAAATTTATATTTGCTAACACTTAATCTAAGTGTTCCTATCACAAAAAAGAAAAAAAAAATGGGCTGGGTGCGGTGGCTCACACCTGTAATCCCAGCACTTCGGGAGGCTGAGGCGGGTGGATCACCTGAGGTCAGGAGTTCAAGACCAGCCTGGATAGCATGGCGAAACCTCATCTCTACTAAAAATACAAAAGTTAGCTGGGCGTGGTGGTGGGCGCCTGTAATCCCAGCTACTCAGGAGGCTGAGGCAAGAGAATTGCTTGAACCCGGGAGACGGAGGTTGCAGTGAGTGGAGATAGTGCCATTGCACTCCACCCTGGGCAACAAGAGCGAAACCCTTGTTGTCCCAAAATAAAATAAAATAAAACAAAATAAAACAAAATAAAATAAAATAATAAAGAAAGAAAGAAAAAAGAAAAGAAAAAAATGGTAGCCTGGCACAGTGGCTCACACTTGTAATTTCAACATTTTGGGAGGCTAAGGCAGGAGGATGACTTGGGTCCAGTATTTCAAGACTAGCCTTGGCAATATAGTGAGACCTCGTCTGTATAAAAAATACAAAAATTAGCTGGGAGTGGTGGTGCATGCTTGTGGTCCCAGATGCTTAGGAGGCTGAGGCAGCAGGATTGATTGAGTCCAGGAAGCTGAGGCTGTAGTGAGCCATGTTCTGGCCACTACACTCCAGCCTGGGCAACAGATTGAGATGCCATCTCCAAAATAATAATGATGATGATGATAATAATAATAATAATTATTATAATAATAATAATAATGATAAAGTAAAATAAAATAAATGGAACTGTGTGAGGTGATAAATATGTTAACTAGCTTGTGGTGATTATTTCAAAATGCATATGTGTACCAAAACAACTTTGGACAACTTAAATGTATACTTTTTTTTAATCTGTCAAATATACTTCAATAAAGCTGAAAAAAATATAACATTGTCCTAGATACACTAAAATAGTATATCCTGTGGTGGGGCCAGGCAAGTGTAATTTTAACTCCTCCACTATAGCATCGATCTGCTTTTTAAAAATAGACTTTCTCACCTCTTTAAATGGACATAAAACCACAGTTACAAACCACAGCTCTTGGTGGTTTTCTTTATTCTTACTGATGTTAACTGGTTGGATTTTCTTTTTCGAAGTTGCTCTCTAATGATGAGCTGTGTCTTGACCGTTCTATAACTGTATGCTATGGGTCTGGTGGTCCTTGCCTCTCCTTCTTATACCACAGGTATAACTTCACAGTCCACTTGCTCAACTAAAGCTCAGCATGTCTCTGGCTGAGACCAAGTATTTTTGACATTGGCCAGGGCTATTATTCTCTGTATGATTCCTGTCTTAATTTAAGTGAATGTCATAAAAGTTATCGCTTTAGATTTCAAATGTCTGATTTTAAGATTCAAGTTTTAAGACTAAAGTGACTTTTGAGTATACTCTCAATTACATCTGCTAACATGGAAATAGAGTGGCAAGGATAATCCAACTGTCTTGGCAAACTAGAAAGCACTTATACAGCAGCTTTAACTCCACTCACGCTTTTCCACCTGGAGAACTTAAGCCATTAATATTTATTCTGTGCTCTTTCTGTGCCAAGTTAGGGTTACCAGATGCCCAGTTAAATTTGCATTTGAAAAAAATACCTATTTTTAGTATTAGTGTGTCCCAAATATTTCATGGGACATAACTAAAATGTTATTTGCTGTTTTTCTGAAATGCAATTTTAACTGAGTGTTCTGCATATTTATACACTAAATCTGGCAATCCTATGTGAAGCTCTACTCGAAGTAATGGAAGGAAGCAGAGAGAAAACAATACCAAGTACTATTCTAAAACATTTATGATCATCAAAATCAATCTGCATGTCTATTGTGATTGTAAAGATGATGAGATTTTCAAAAGCGTGTCTTTTATTAATGGGAGTCATGCAGCTATTGTTAAAATTATTATTATTATTATGTATTTTTTTTTTTTGAGATGCAGTCTCACCCTGTCACCCAAGCTGGAGTGCAATGGCACAATCTTGGCTCACTGCAGCCCCCCACTCCCAGGTTCAAGCAGTTCTCCTGCCTCAGCCTCCCGAGTAGCTGGGATTACTGGCACACACAACCACGCCTGGCTAATTTTTGTATCTTTAGTAGAGGCGGGGTTTCAGCAAGTTGGCCAGGCTGGTCTCAAACTCCTGACCTTGTGATCCACCCACGTCGGCATCCCAAAGTGCTGGGATTACAGGCATGAGCCACTGTGCCTGGCCTAAAATTATTTTAATATAAGTATTTGAACGGTTAAAATACAGAAAGAAATTAAATGGTAAAGAAAGAATTTTTATCATTCTGCTCTGATAAAAATGTACCTAAGACTTTAAAGATGTTCTTGCATATATTAGAATAAGTCCATGTTGAATTCTGTATGAGGCCTGCTCCAGATGGTTGGCTATGCATTTGAAGGTTTAAAACTAAGACTAAAATTCTCTATATTGGGAAAGGGTTTTATGAAACTATTTCTGAGTTCATATGGGTCAAGACATCTAACAAATATTTTGCAAAATTTTTCCATTTTTAATTATCCAACTTCTTCTTTTCAAGGGAAATGATGGTATTAAAGACCGAGACTACTCTAGTCTAATATCTTGAAGTAGGACACATTAGGTATCATGCTTTCATGTCTCCTATTATGTTATTTGCATGTCAGTGTGTAATACTTAAAGGATTTATTTAAAAAATAATACCCATTGGTTTATAAAAGATTGATTTACAGAGGAGAAGGAGAGTCTTAAGAACTACCAGAGTACATGACAATTAGGTTCAAGTTTTAAAACACATAAGCAAATATCAGTTCAGCAGAATTTGTTGTATACATCCCAGTAAAGTAGTCAGAAAACAGTATAGGTTCAAAAATACCTTTATTTGTCCCGGCATAAAAACACAAAAGAAAGGAATTTCAATGTTTTCCCTGATGCTAAAACTCTAAAGCTTCAGGAAATTTCTTTATTACTTAGTACTGTATGTTCTAATCAAGCATAAAGAAGGAAAGTGACTACTATCAAAGGACCCATAAAAAGAGTTTATGATGTTTCAGAATCAGACAACATAAAAAAGGACATATTCAAATTAGAAACACTATTATAAAGTGTGATTCTATAAGGAATCTCCATAACAGTCTTAATAATGTGATTAAAGAGACAAAGTAATAGCAATATACACAAGTACTAATTGGAACATTGAAACTATTACGCCTCACATGGGAGACAAGTCATAAAATTCAAAGAATATTTGTAAGAAACACCATCAGACCGGCTTTTAAGTTTTTTAGTGCCTAAGGCTAATTTTGTGAACTTGTGGTAGGAGTTGAAAATGTTTAAGATAATTCAATTGCCCTAATAACACATACTTGTTACAGAATATTATTATGATATTTAAAAAATTAGAAAAAAATACTTTTTCTCCACTTGGCTCAATGCTACAGTTTATGTGAAGTCTAAAACTTAAAACAATTTCCACAATATTCCAGATAATCAAACTCCACTTAAAAAAACCCCAAAACTATGTAACAATTATTGTGCTGTTGTGAGTTCCAGGTGACTACAAGTAATAATAAGTATATATACAGTTCTGTAATTAGAGCAACATTATCAGTTCAGCATTTATGATATTATCATTCATTTATTTTTTATTTGGAAAAATGAATTTAAGGTATTGAAGCATGTCATATAAGGTAAAAATAAATTGCAGTTGAGAATAATTATTTGAGAAACTCAGAGCAAAGCAACAATAAAAATAGGAAGCCATGATTACTATGTAGCCTTATACATGTTCTAATATTTGACTATAACTTAGGTCAAATATTTGACTATAATTAAGTCAAATATTAGAACATGTATAAGGCTCTGTAGTAATTAATCATGCAGCAGTTAGGTTAAAAAATATTTTAACCTTTCTAGCGGTTAGGTTAAAGAAAAATATGGTCCATAAAGTCAGTTTCAAAATTATTTGCTGAAACTCTAAGAAGAAAAATACTTTGGACAGGCCACCTTTTATTTTCAACACACGTACTCTACTTTAGGAGATTCAAGTTTATATATAACAAAGGCTTGACAAATCTGGAGAAGAAATAACCGATATTAACTTGGTTTCTTTGTTAAACCAACACATTTATTAGCAAGAAGGATAACTTGTTTTGTTTTAATCCCCAGGCACCTATTAACAATATCTAGAACAGATATTCCTTAAAAGGTGTTTGGAAAGCCTGAATTGCATTACTCACAATTAGCAGAAGGAGAAATAAACTAGTTACTCAAAAAAGGGCAAACTATCTATGATGGGAAGCAGAAATTTCTCTCATATGCTTATGAAAAGATGACAAAACAACATATAAGCAATAGTCTTAACAGCACTCATAATTATAGCAAAGAGTTTCACAGAGTTCTTTAATAACAGATATCAAAAAAGGTCAATAATATAAAGGCCAAGTGCAATTCATAAAAAGCAATACTAAGAAAAGAAAAAATAATGTAGTTTAAGTTGTAAGGTTTCTGCTGGTCTTGAGCGAGATGTGAAAACATAACTATAGTGTGCACATGGATTTAAAGAATTGAAAGAGTGGTCTGCCCATCAGACAGGCCTCTATGTAACATGCTTTTCTAAACCACGAAGATAAATAAATAAAAGTTTTCTCCTCCCTCATTAGCTAGTTGGTGTGGCTAGTTAATTACAGGGCTATATGCTTTTAAGGCAGTTAATCCAGAGGTAGAACTAATGCCTCATCAAAGTTGAGGAATCTCAAAAGAATATTTTTTTCTGAAAAGAAAGACTGCATATTGGCATTCATACATCATGACTTAATGTCTTTTATGTGTCATTTTTCTCACCTATAGTTTGAGAATTTTAAAAATACCAACCACATAGGTCTGTTGTAATAATGAAATGGTGTTGATAATTGTATCTGGAAGGTAGTGAATGATATAAACATTTATGTGATGATGGTGCTGGTGGTGGTGGTGGTGGTGGTGATGTATTTGGTAGTGGTGGTGGCAGTGGCAGCAGAGAAAAAATAACCTAAAACACAGATAAGATTTCAACCAAAAATAATCTTCTAAAGATATTGTTAATTTCATACAAAAAAAGGAAAAATTATTCATAGACATGTAAGTGAATGTCTGCCATGGCATGATGGCAACCTATTTGCCTCCGTATAAGCCATAGAAGCAAAGCTCTACTGCATCCTCACCTAATTCTTGGTAGATGCTTTTGATTCTCCTTGGAACATGTCAAGGTAGGCAGTCTTGTGAAGAACTATCATAGGAACATTTCTCATCTACCTCTCTATTTCGTGGGAGACTCTGTCTCTTACAGAAGACTCCCATGAGACAATTTCTCATCCACTCTCTGGTGCTAGTGAGGCATGGAAATTTTAGTCTTGACTCACTAAGGTAGAATAGAAGGTATGAAACCACTTCACTGTAATCTAGAATTGGCTCCTTAGAGATGGAACAACCCACTGCTCATGGTGTCAATTATCTGATCCCTCTAGGTTAGTGTCATCCTCTGTTGACACAACTGACTGACATCATGCTGATCAGGCTTATGCTGTCTGTTAACACAATAAACTAACTAAAGACCATTGGTCATGTTATTTTTTGGTAGCTGAATACATGCAATTTTGGCAAAGCCACTGTGAAGCTGCAGTAGTCACTGCTACTTAGGAACTGTTGATCTTATGAAAAACTAAAGATTCACTCTAACCTAGGAAAAATGTCTAACAAGGTTTTGGTATAAATGACTGCAAATATTTAACATAACTACTTGAAGAGAGTAGAATAGTGGTTACCATGGGCTAGATATAGGGATGAGGGAGTTGGGGAGATGTTGATCAAAGGATACTACATTTCGGTTAGACAAGAGGAATAAGTTTGGGAGAGTTATTGTACAACACAATAATTGTAGTTAATAACAATGTATTGTTTGCTTACAAATTGTTAATTAAGAGAGTAAACTTTACGAGTTCTCCCCATAAAAAGTTGTGAAGCTATGCATATGCTAATTAGTTCCAGTTAATCATCCCACAATATATAGCTATTTCAAAATAACATATCATGTATACATGATAAATATATACAATTTTTATCAATAAATAAAATCAAAAAACTACTTGAAATACAACTGATGTCCTTTTGTGACAGAGTATTAATAGTAACTATAATGATAATATAATAATAGTTCATTAATATTGGTAGTAATGTACTCTGTTAAATCCTTAACATGCATTATTTTATTTAATCACCAACATATTACCAAGAGTTACTGTGGTTTATTTTGGCTGATATTAACATAGGTACTCAAATTTTTTAAGTGGCATTTTAAAGAATAACATAGGGTCAACGAAGATTTGGTGGGTGGGGCATATGAACCCAAGCTTTCTGACTTTGCTGTCCTCAAGACGAATCACTCCGTTGTATTATCTACCAGAATGTGGAGAGCAGCTTTATTGAAAAATAACTGAAGAAAACAGTTACTAAAATAACTTCATAATTATGAAACAACCAAAAAAATGAGGACTAGAATACCCTGCTAAGTTTAGGATTAATTGAAGCATTTACACACAATTATTAAACACTTGGACTTCATTAAAAGTGGACAGATGTATACCATATGTCCTTATTTGTCATTCACTTTATCACATATTCTAATCTTCCATCAGAAGAAGCATATGCCACAGAAAACAGAATAGGATCAAACTAGGATTTTCAAACAGAGTCTTTATTTAAATTATAACTTTGGTGTACTGCCAAAAGACCATCTGCCTTATATACTAATTAGACCCATACCACTTAAAACATACAACTTAAAAACATTATTTGAAACATGGATTTACAGTTTGAAATTTCAAGATCACATTATATTTCCTAATTTAAGAAAATAATTTATCATACTAGTAGTTATTTCAAATCTTCACTACAGAAAATATTAGAATGGAAAGGGAATGATGATATGCCAAAAGAATGATTGTATTAAAGGTAGTTTTATTTTTCAAGTGCGAATTGTAGTTCAAAATAAACTAAATCGACAGATGTATCTGTGGATAGGGGTTATGTGGGAATCTTTCCACTGCAAAGAGGATCGATTATATCCAGTTTACTATGAGCGCACAGGGGTCAATTATTAGAAGAGTATACTCCGGTGGAATTTGAAGAAGGAAGTATTATCATCTAAATAGAGAGCTATTTAAATTATCTATTTCTTCATGAGTAAGCTTTGATAGTTTGTGTCTTTCAAGGCATTTAAATATTTAATTCAATATGTTCAAGGTATTGATATAAAATTATAATATCCACTTATTATTTTTAAATATCAGTAAGATATTTATGGTAACTTTCTTTCTTCTCTCTCTCCTCCTCCTCTCTCCATCTCTTTTTTCTTCTCCCTCTCCCTCTCTCTAACTTTTTTGTTCACATCCATCCATATGCCTATAGATTTATCAGTTGTATTGATTTAATTTGAAATACCAGCTTTAACATCATTGATTCTTCTCTGCTGTTTTTCTATTTTCTATTTTATAAATTTTGGTCATATATTACATATTTCATTCTATTTGCCTTGGGGTGAACATCCTTTTTTTGGGGAGGGGGTTCTAGTTTTTAAGGTAGCTATTTATTCCATTGAGTTAAATAGCTATTTTATAATATAAACACTGAAATCTATAAATTTCACTCTGAAACACTACTTTAGAACTTTAATTGCATCCCACAAAATTTGCTATGTTGTGTTTTTATTTTTATTTGATAGTAAGTATTTCCTAATTTTCTTTATAATTTCTTCTGTCATGTATGGGTTACTTAAAAGTGTCTTCTTTGATTTCTACACAATTTGGGATTTTTTCAAATATATTTTAATTATTTATTCCAGTTATTTCACTTTTGTTAGAGAACATACTTTAAATAATTTATTCATCTGTATTGAAATTTTTACATATCCCTGAATATGTAATCCATGTTTTATTATTCTTCATGCACCTAAAAAAAAGCATGTTCTGCTTTTAGAGTGTGGAATATTCCATAAATATCTGACAGGTAAAGCTGATTGACAATGCTCCTTGAATCTTATGTATCCTTGATGATTTTCTGTCTACTTGCCCTATCACTAAGAGTGTTGAAACTGAAACTGTAATTGTAGATTTATCTCTTTTTCTTTTAAGCTTTATCAACTTTTGCTTTATGTATTATGAACTTCTCTTATTAGGTTAATATATATTTAGGATTATATTTTCTTGATGAATTGACTTCCTTATCATTATGAAACATTGTACTTTATTTCAGATATTTCTTAATTGTGGTTTATTTTGGCTGATATTAACATAGGTACTCAAATTTTTTAAGTTATTATTTGCATGGTAGTTAGTTTTCTATTGTTCTATTTATAATGTGACTTCATATTTTAAATGAGTTTCTTATAAATAGGATACAGTTAAATCTTATGCATCTACCTAATATGGTACCACCTTTGCCTCTTAATCGGAATATTTATGGCATTTGCATTTACTGGAATTGCTGATACTGTTGGGTTTCAATACATCTTGTTCTTTGTTTTCTATTTGTCCTAATTATTTTATCACTTCTTTTTCCCTTTTCTTCCTGCCTTCTTGTTGATTATTTTATGATTTGATGTTGTTTTCAAAACTGGCTTTTTGGCTATATACCTTGTTTTATGTTGTTACTGGTTATTATATGATTTGTGAATACATCTTTAATTTATCACTGCCTATCGTCAAATAACGTGTCACATAATCTATTTGCTAAGAACCTTAAAACAATACTCTTGCATTTCTTCTTCTTGCCACTTTTAATGTGCTTTTGTTGTCACATGTTTTCCTTCTACATATGTGATAAACACCACAGTACATTATTATTGCTTTAAACAGCCAATTATCTTTAAAAGAGATTTAAAAATTAGGAAAATGCATTTTTCTGCTCTTCACATACTTACCATATCAGACACTCTTTAATGCTTTGCATACACTGTATTCAGATTTACATTTTCCATCATGAAGAACTTATTTTAAATTTCCCTGTAGTGCAGTTCTGCTAGTGATTAATTCTCTCAGCCTTTGCTTGTTTGGAAAGGGCTTGTTTTATCATCATTTCTGTAATATATTTTTAGTATTTAATTTTAAATTGTCAAGCTTTTGTTTTCTTTTGTTTTGTTTTTCACTACCATGAAAAATATCCTTGGACATACATAATTTCTGATAAGATATCTGCTGTAATTCTTTTTCTTGTTTCTCCATGTATAATGATTTCTCTTACTCTAGCTTCTTTTAAGATTTGTCTCTTTATCAGTGGATTATCAGAAATTTGCTGTGTGCTTGAAGTGTTTTTAATTAGTTAATTAGTTAATCCTGCTTCAGGTTTGGTGAGCTTCTTGGATGTGTAAATTCGTCATTGAAAGCAAAATTGGCTATTGATATGGTTTGGCTCTGTGTCCCCATCCAAATCTCATCTTGAATTGTAATCCCATAATTCCTGTATCTTGTAGGAGAAACCTGGGGGGAGATAATTGAATCGTGGGGGCATTTTCCTCATACTGGTCTCATGGTAGTGAATAACTCTCACAAGTTCTGATAGTTTTATAAGGGGTTTCCACTTTTGCTTCTCTCTCTTTGCCTGCTGCCATTCATGTAAGATGTGACTTGCTCCTCCTTGCGTCCCGCCATGATTGTGAGGCCTCCCCAGCCATGTGGAACTACATCTCCATTAAACCTCTTTCTTTTGTAAATTGCCCATTCTGAGGTATGACTTTATCAGCAGCGTGAGAACAGACTAATACAGCTTTGTTTATCCATTATTATTTCAAATATTTCTTCTCCCCTTTCTTGAACTTTAATTACACTTCTATGATAACACTTAATATTGCCCCACTGGTTATTGAGGTGATTTTGTTTTTCTCTGTATTTACTATAGTTTGGATAGTTTGTAATGCAGTGTCTATGATTTCACCGGCCCTTCCTTTGATAATGACTAAGCTGCTGTTAACCATCCTCAAACCAAGTGGCATTAAACAGCGATAATCATTTATTCTTTTTATGTTTCATGGTTCTGTGGGTTTGTGGGTTAAATAGACTCAAGTAGCCAGTTCTCGCCCAGATTTCCTCACGTAGTTGCAGTCAGACAGCAGCTGGAGCTTACATCATCTCAAAAGTTTCCTGACTTAAATATTTTTTCAGCTTAATCTGGGTGCCACCCGAGACCTTGGCAGAGCCCTTAGTGGAACCTCAACTTATGAACTAGCTGTCCCACAGTATGGTGGCTAGGCTAAAGTGTAAATATCCCAAGATAGCCAGGACCAGGAGACATTGCTTTTTCTAGCCTATATTTAGAAGTCACGAATCATTACTTTTGCTACTCACCAACTAGTAAGAGAAAAAGTTGTTACATAAACCCAGTTTTATCTTACATGTAAAATTCATTAATACAAGACATCAAGATATAGTTAAAAGAAAATTTAAATATTACCGTTATTTATTTAATAATGAGATATAGTCTCTTTTAAACTTAATGTATTTATCTTTGAAAATGTCTGCAATTTTGCTCCACAGGGATCAGGAAGAAATTATATTAAATGTTAAAACCATATACTGAGTTATTGTTTGCTTAATGTACATTTTCAATTCCTTCCCATTATCTCATCGCATGATTGACAGTATTTCTGTAATATTTTAAATATGTTGTAAGTTACAAGTTATAAATATAAAATTATTTAGTTTATGCTAGCCATAACAATTGTTTATTTAGGATTCTTCTGTTCAACAAATATCAAGAAGAGTCCTGATACAGATGTTGGACATAAAATGAAGAGCAAACCAATCATGACTTCTTGTCTTTATGGAGATTAAAGTTGGAAGCATATATTAATCAAATAACTGTTTAAGTATTAACTGGCTAAGAACTTTTTAAAAAATCATAAGGACATATATCAAGGAGAGATATGACTAAGTCTGGGTAATCAGAAAAGTTTCCCTAAGAAAATGATATCTCAGCCAAAATGTAACGGGCAAGTAAGAGACAATTGGCAATGTGAGGAAAGAGAAACAACCTTCATGGAATCTCTGAAGTAAAACATAGGATGGCTAAAGTAAGGTCAATGTGAGTAATCAGCCAAGAGGGAAAGAAAAACTGATTAGCAAGGAGTCTGCAGAAATAGACAGAAATCAGATCAAGTAAAGCCTTATAAAAGTAGTAAAACATTAATATTTTGGTTTTTACATAAGCATACTGAAGGGTAGGATAAAGAGAAACAACTTTATCCTACCCATCTTTATCCTATTCTTCTTTATCCTCCCAAGAGAAACAACTTGAACAGAGGTTCATTGCATAGGTTCCAGTTCATGATGGCTGACTAAAGCAGCCAGTGGGTGCCTCTTTCACAGAGGAGTTAAAATAGCGAATAAATACTAACACTTCAAGGGAATCCTTGATGAAAGCACTTTGAAATTCACCAGAGAAGCAACAGGAACCATGAGGAGCAGAAGGGAGTGAAGCCAGGCAGACTGCGCAGCTGGGAGCTACATGAAGCCAGGAAAGGCTTCCTAATAAAGGGAAAGGATGAGTGAGTGAGAGACCCCTGTGTCAGAGGCGTTTGAACCAGAGCAACTCCATCTTAAATACACGCTGACAAAAATAAGGCTGAGACCTGCTGGCCTGCATTCCCAGACGGGTTATGCATTCTAAGTCACAGGATGAGATAGGAGGTCGGCACAAGATACAGGTCATGAAAGCCTTGCTGACAAAACAATTCGCAGCAAAGACGCCAGGCAAGACCCACCAAAACCAAGATGGCGCTGAGAGTGACTTCTGGTGGTCATCACTGCTACACTACCATTAGTGCCATGACAGCTTACAAATGCCATGGCAACGTCAGGAAGTTACCCTATGTGGTCTAAAAAGGGGAGGCATGAATAATCCACCACTTGTTTAGCATGTAATTAAGAAATAAACATAAAAATAGGCAACCAGCAGCCCTCAGGCTGCTCTGTCTATAAAGTAGCCATTTTGTTATTCCTTTACTTTCTAAATTAAACTTACTTTAACTTCAAGGACTCGCCCTGAGTTCTCTCTTACACGAGATCCAAGAACCGTCTCTTTGGGTATGGATAGGGACCCCTTTCCAGTAACACCAGGGGTTCTGCAACTCCAACATGGCATGGACCTTTACAATCCTAGTCACTGTAGAGCATCATCGATCCCCCAGTTTCTCCGGACTGAAAGAAGGAGGTGCATCAGACTGAGGAGAGGTACTGCTCCAGCCCACGTGGAATCCAGCAGGCTTTTGATCCCCAAGCAACCTGGCATCAGCTGTTGCTTGGGGATCAAAAGGAATGAAAGCCGGGCATCTTCGTCCACCTGGCCATGGTATAAAGGAGCAGGCAAACAATGCAAGGCAGAATCCCCTGCCTCTACTGTGTCCAGCCAAATGGGTACCCACTCCCACAACCAGGTCCCCCAGCACAGCAGCCCTTCACTGCCTGAACACCGCAGCTCCAGATCAACATCCAAAGGCCACAGATAGGCCCTCCATCACTTCCACCACTGCTGCCTTTGCCCCCACCATCTGCAGGCCAGGGAAGGAACAGGGAGGTGGGGCACTTCCAGGGATCCCCCCAAGGCCGACTCGGCAGTCCTGGTGTGGAGGAGTGGGAAGCCAAGGCTTTTGCTGTGCTCTCTCAGGCAGGGTTTGATTGCTTCAGCTACAGGCCCCTGGGTGCTGTGCAGCCACCCTGCCCCCACCTGAAAATGCAGCCATTGTTTAGCATGTAATCAAGAAATAAACATAAAAATGGGCAACCATCAGCCCTCAGGCTGCTCTGTCTATAAAGTAGCCACTTTGTTATTCCTCAGCATTGCTCTGAGGGCACAACTCCCAGAGGTTGCTGTTGGGCCCTTCCCAGTCACTGTCACCAAGGCTTCTGCCCCTGCCTTTGCCCTTGCTACCCAAAAGCTGGGAGGACATGAGGAGCCAGGACACTTTCATGCTGCCTAACGCAGAACCTGCAGCCATGGTGCAATGCACAGGGAGCAGACCGATACACAGCACTGGATCCGGATTCCCTGCTCCTATGGGGCATGCCTACTTTGGCAATGAGTCCCCAAGTGCACCCACAGTGCACTTGCCCTGCCCTTGCCTAAGCACTGCAGCTGCAGCTTAACTTCCAGAGGCTGCCAACTCCCAGAGGCTGCCAATACGCCCTGTGCAGCATCCGACACTGCTGCCTCTGCCCCTGCTGCCAGTGGGCCAAGAAGGGCATAGGGACACCAGGCACCTTTGTGCACCCTCAACAATGAAGTCCAGTGCCACTTCTGTGGGAATGAGGTGTGAGTGAGCCACAGGCCCCACAGCTGCCACTCTCCACTGCCCCAGCTGAGGCCCATCACCTGAGCCTCTTCCTGTCCCTCCGTGAGAATTCTGCTGGTGACTTGGGAACCAGCCCAGCCATCCCTATCACAGTCAGAACCCAAAATCTAGGCTGACATGATCCTGGTCCAGCCCATTTCAGACTTGTACACACTATCCAGTGAGCCACCTAGTGGCCTGGGAATTGGGAAATTAGCCCAGCCCGCCACTGCTGGCACCTGCCTATCACCAACAGGGGCCAGAGGTTAGGTGGACCCACCATCACAACTCACATCAGCCTAAGGGTGGAGCCCCTCCCGTTCCCTACACAAAGCAGCAGCATTACCCCTTGGCGGAACAGGTGAGCCATAAAGCTGTCTGTATTAGGAGGATTGAAGAGGTTCCACCTGGAAACCACTCACTCCTATAGAGAGCCATGAAACAGACATTTTCCTTGGTGCTCAGCTGCACAGTGGCCTGGAAATAGACAAGAGTGTGCATCTGAACACTGGAATGGGCACTGGAATAGGGGTGTGATAGAGAAGCTGATCTCATTCCTGCCGATCTAGGACATACAGCTGGTGTAGCCCTTCAATCCCCTGCAGAGACTTTGGTGCATCTCACCAGGGCTCCCTTAGCCAGACCAGTTCAGAGTTGGTGCTGCACTAGTCATTGAGGTATCCGTGGGCAAGCCGGGAATCCAGCTCTGCTCATTTGTGCCCCCCTCAACTGTTGACCAGGAAGTTCAGGGCACTGGGCACTCCACTGACCAGTCCATCACCTGAAACAAAGACAGCATCTCACAGTAAACAAAAATCGAATACATATCTAGCTGCTTGTGCCTCAACTGGTTTTACCCATACAGCCACCTACTGGCCTGCAGGTCAAACTGCGTAGGCCAATATAAAACATGCTGATGGAAGTGCACAGGGCTTATAGAAGCAAAGCCAAAAGACCCTAACCAACATATTCTATACTCACACCTCCTGGGGGAGGGGATATATATGAGGGGAAAAAAACCTGAAGAAAAAAAAAATCTTCCTAGATGAGAAGGAACCAGCATAAGAATTCTGACACCACGAAAAATATAAATGTGACATCACCAAATGATCTCACTAGCTCTCTAGCAATGGATCCTAACCAAAATGAAAACTCACTCAGAAATTACAGATAAAAAACTTAAAGCATGGATTGCAAAGAAGCTTAATGAGATCCAAGAGAAGGTTGAAAATCAACACAAAGAAACGATGAAAGGAACCCAAAAAAAGAAGGAAAATATAAATATTTTTAAGAAAAAAAAGAGAAAGAACTTCTGAAAATGAAAAGCTCACTGAAGGAATTTCCAAATACAGATGAAAGCCTTAACAATAATCTAGACCAGACGGAAGAAAGAATTTCAGAGTCTGAAAGTTGGTATTTAAAATTAACCCAATCAAACAAAGAAAAAATAATCTTTCAAAATGAACAAAGCCTTCAAGAAATGTGGGATTATATAAAACAAACAAACCTACAATTTATAGGCATTCCTGATAGAGAAGAAAACAAAGTAAGCCACCTGGAAAACATATTTAAGAAAATAATTGAAGAAAACTTCCCTAATATCTCTAGAGAGGTAGACATCCATATACAAGGAGTTCAGAGAACACCTGCTAGATACTATACAAGATAAACATTCCCAAGGTATATAGTCATCAGATTATCCAAGGTCAACACTGAATAAAAAATTTTCAATGCATCTGGAGAAAAGGGTCAAATTACCTGTAAATAAATTACCTATTTATGTAAAATCCATTTCCCTATAAAGTAAATGTGTATAGGTTTTCACATACATCTAATTTGTCATAAGAAGCTTTAATTAACTGTGTAGCTATCCAATAATCCAGATGACAGCCAAAGGAAATAAGAAAACTCTTAAAAGGTCCAAAGCCATTCCTAACATTTCTGCAAATTTTTAGAAAACGTACATTATCTCAGTAACCTCTGTCTTCATTCTGTACCATGGTGATCCATAGAAATGAAGCTTCTTTTTATGTCTTCCCATCCCAAATAAATACCATGTACATAATTAATGAGTGCAACAGAATGATTTTCAATTTTTAAAAATTTAGTTTAATTGATAAATAATAATGTCACAGGATCCTTAGGGTGTCACTTCACCAGCCAGAAACTTCTGTGGCTGTAGGCACCTCTGCCTGAGGTTTGCTCCGGCCACTGGGCTAATTCACCCACTCAGCCTAGAAGACTGAGCTTGACTTGCACTACTGGCCCAGATCCCATGCTTGCCAAGGGTGAGCCAGGCACAGAGTGGCAAAGGACGTGTGAGTGAGTGAGCGCTGGTTTCAGCCACTACACACAGCCAGGCACAATGGCTACTGCAGCAGGGTGGGAAAGTCCAGGCACCAGCACAGGTGCCAGCTCTGTGCAAGGCTGCAGCTGGTTCAGAAGTACCACAAGTGTCTTCCACTGTGGGCACCACCAGTGTCTGGATGAGGGGAACGTGTTGGTTCCCAAAAGCTCAGAGACACCAAGAACCACAGATCCCCAAAGAGGGTGTTACAGCATATCAGAGCCCTGGCTCAGGGAGCCCCAAGGTCTAGGCTCCCAGAAGGGCCACAGCTCTTCTCTCTTTCTCCTTGCCTGCTGCCTTCATCTCTTGGGCTGGCCTAGCCCTGCCTCTGCTTTGCATCGTGTGTGCTGGTCAGGTGGCACTAGCAGAGATGGAGGGCTTTGGTGTTATAACCCCTTTGGCTCCTGCCAGCATGGAGAGCTGGCCATGGATGTGTTACAGCTCCTTGTTTGGGGGAATCTCAAGTTCTTATCTCACGTCCAGGGAAAATGAGGTTATGTGGACAACTGGAGGGTGAGCAAAGCAGAAATGAGCTTTACTGAGTGACAAAACAGTTCTCAGCCTAGAAGAAACCTGAAGTAGGTAGCTCCCATTGGCAGGCAGGTCGTCTGGACAAATGTCTGAGTCTGAGTTTGGGGTTTTTATGGGCTCAGAGGAAGTGCATGCCGATTGGTCTATGAGCAGGAGGAAGTGTGTACTGATTGGTTCATGGGAGGACCTGGAAAAAACCCCACTTGATTGTCTCAAAGGCATCAAGGAAATTCTCACTACCAGTGTTGTACCTCAACTGTAACTGGCAGCCCAGACCCCCGGCTTCAGGCAGTCCCTGGCTTGAAGGTGGTGTTTCACTGGGGACACACCCCTTTCTGCCTAGGAACCTGTCTGCCTCCCACTGCCATCAATAATTTTGTATGTTTTTTATATATATTAAAATTTATATATATTTATATATATAAAACATACAAAATTATTGATGGCATTATACAAATATATATATATTTGTATATATATTGTACATATATATTTGTGTATATATATATTGTACATATATATATAGGTACAATGCAATGTTTTGATATAACATTGTGAGATGATTAAATCAAGCTAATTAACAAATCCAGGACCTCACAAATCATTTTTTATGGTGCAAATATTTAAGGTCTACTATTTTAATAATTTTGAAATAGAAAAGGCATTATTATTTATTATAATTACCATTCTGTGCAATAGATCACTACAGCTAGATTTCTCCTGTCTAACTGACCTTTTGTACACTTTAATCAACATCTCTTTTTCTCCATCCATCTCCCCTCCACCCAGCCTTTGATAACCATGCAATAGAATTTTTAAAAGACTAGTGATGTACTATATAACTAGTAACTATATAAAGATTCCATGGAAATATTTATTTTTAAGGTAATAAATTATAAAGTCTCCTCAGAATTGTACCCTGGATCAGGAATCAGGAAGAGATGTATCTATGTTGGATACTGTTACTATGTAACTATTCTATAAAAATCAAATTAATTCACTTATTTCAAAAATTAAAAAATTGCAGTGCCTTCATTGAGTTATAATTGACATACAATAAACAACATCTACTTGAAGTGCATCCTTTGATAACTTTTTAACCGGGGTATATCCACTGCTAAACCATCACTCCCCTCAAGATAATAAAAATATTCATCACCTCCAAAAATTTTCCTATCCTCTGTTGTAATCCCTCCCTCCTGCTTCTCCCTGTCCCCATCCCAAACAACCATTGATCTTTTCCTACCACAGATTTGTTTGTGTTTTTTAGAATTTTACATAAATGAAAATACAGAGTATGTACTCTTTTTTGTCTGGCTCCATATTTGGGGATTCATTCATACAGCATGTATCAAGTGTTCATTCTTTTTGATTGCTGAGTAATATTTCATTGAATAAATAGTCCTCAATTTCTTTATCCTGTCAGTTGTTAATGGAAGTGAGGATTGTTTACATTTCTTGGCTGTTATAAAGTGAGGTACTGTAAATAATAAGCACAAGTCTTTGTGTGTATATATGTCTTCATCTCTCCTGGGTAAATACCTAAAAGTGGAACAGCGGGATCATATGTCAGAATTTTCTTCCCTTTTACGACTGAATAATATGCTGTTTATATGTATACCACATTTTGATTATCCACTTAGCTATCAGTGGACACTTGGTTTGCTTCCATATTTCAGCTATGTTGAATAATGCTGCTATGAACTTGGGTGTACAAACATCACTTCAAGACTCTAATATAATCCCACTCTCACTTTGATTTTGGTGTGTTGAGTCTTCTCTCACTTTTTCTAAGTCCAGTTGGCTGCAGGTTTGTCATGTGGGCAAAGAAGCAACTTTTTATTTCAATGATTTTCTCTAATGTTTGCTGTTTTCTTATTCATTTACCTCTGCTCTCTAATATTTATTATTTCATCCCTTCTGCTAGCTTTGCACTTACTTAGTTTACTTATTTTGCACTTACTTCATTTTTCTAGACTTATGCTATGGTTTGAATGTATGTATTCTTCTAAAATTTATGTATTGGAACTTAGCTCCCAAGGAAATGGTATTAACAGGTGAGGCTTTTGGGAGATTAGGCCATGTGGGCTCCACCCTCATGAATGGGATAAGTTCCCTTATAAAAAAGGCTTATGCGAGGCCAGAGCTCTTTTATTCCTATTTACCATGTAAGGAAGCAGCATTCTTCTCCTCTGAAGGATTCAACAACAAGGCATAATTTTGAAGCAGAAAGCTGTTCTCACCAAACACTAACCTTGCTGGTACTTTGATTTGGAACTCACAGCCCCCAGAACTGTGTGAAATAAATTTTGGTTATTTATAAATTACCCACTTTGGGGCATTTTATTATAGCAATACAAATAGACCAAAATAGTTTTTTAAGTTGTAAAGTTATGTTGTTGATTGGGGATCTCTCTTGTTTTTTAATGTGCATTTATAGATATAAATTTTTCCCTTAGCAGTGCTGTGTCTCATAAGTTCTGTTATGTGATATTGAAGTCTTCAACTATTATTGCAGAACTATCTATTTCCCCTCCATTCTACCAATTTTTAATTTATACATTTTGATGGTCTGTTATTAAGCTCATTAATGTTTATAATTGTTATGTCCTCTTGATGCACTGAAACTTTTAGTAATATATAATGTCCTTGTCTCATAAGTTTTAGTTTAAAGTCCATTTTGTCTGATATTAGTGTAACCTCCTCTGCTTTCTTTTGCATGGAATTACTCTGTTGCATGGAAAACTCTTTGCATGGAATATCATCTTCCATCTTTTCACTTTTGATTTATTGGGGACTTTGGATCACAATGGAGGGAAGTACAACAACAATGTCCACCTGTCTCTTTGCAGCTCTGTGATCAAAAGCAGCAATAGGTGATTAAAGTATAGACCCCTGATATTTAGAGGACAATGTACTTTTTTATCCACTTTGGCTTCTAGAAGCTGTGTACAGGCTGCTCTAGGAACATACGCACATGTTCCTTCCACAGGTTTGGCAGTGGGAAATGGGTAGCTGCTACTGTGCAAAGAGCAAAAATAAATTGAATTTTTCCCCTTTTACCATCCCAATGGGGTGAAAGTTGCAAGCCTCTGATAGACTCCAGAGTTCCAAAACAGTTACATTAGGCAGATTCTGAAAGTGCAACTGTTTTCTAGTTAGATTTCTTGTGTTCCAGGAACTTATTATCTTTCTAGAGTTTTGATTTCAAGCTAATTCACTGTTCGAAATCACTGGTTCTTTCTTCTTCTGCAATCAGGATTAATAATGCTCTATTTAACTTATACCACTGTTAGAGATCAAATGAGAGAAAGTAAGTTATATAAAAAGAATGGAATGTATCATTAAATAAATTTATAGGAGGTCATTGATTTGGACTGAGCTCCTGCACTATGATCCAATAGAGCAAACCAAAATGGAGTAATTCATGCTAAAATCCCATGTATCCAGACAGAAACTAAGTTATTTATCTGACCTTCTGAGAAATAAGGACAGAGATAGCCAAATTTTGAAACAGTCCAGTTTTAGCTGGCACAATTAAAAAGTCCTATCTGCTTTAACATTTACAAGGAAAGTAACCTGATGTAAACTGATATTGAGCAGTCTCCTTTTTGCTCTTTCATTGTGCCTGATTAAGCTACCTTATAAAATCTGACACTGTTCCATGCCCAGCACAGCCCCTCTGTTTTTTGAATGAGATGCTCCCCTTTAGTGAACTGCAAATAAAGACCAATTAGATTGTCTAAGTTTGTTGACATTTTGTCTTTTGATATTATAATTTCTTTCCTAATACGAAGTGTTATTATTTATTTATATTATCCAGTTGCTTATTATTTGTGAACTTTGGATATTTCTGTAATTTAAAATATATTTATAAAATAAAATTTTATGTCTCTTTCATCTTGTTCTGATTAGTTGTATTAAAAATGTTTCCTGTCCTTTCAATTGATAAGATTTTTTAAATCAAGTTCTGTCTCTCTCACAGGAATAAAATTTATGAGATAAGACTAGGATGAGCAGAAAGTGATGTCTGTTAATTCAAATCTTTCTATTTAAAAAGTTAAATACAAAGATAAAAAGAAAATAAGGGAAGGGAGAAAAAGAGAAAAGGAAGGAAGGAAGGAAATAAATAAGGAAGGAAAGAAGGAAACTGCCCCTTAAATGATTTTATTGCCTCCCATCAGTTTCTACTTCTTCCTCCCTTGCCAAAACCAAAGCCTGTTTTGGCCCAGTGTCTCAAAAGGACCACAAGTTTTTTGGTATTTACTGTTCTTTTAATTTTCTTCCCCTACTTCTGCTTTAAACAACGAAGTTGACATTCTCAGAAATTGTAGCAGTTTTGAATTCATGACCGAACCTTCCTGTATGTAAAGGATCCAAGAACTGTCATAAAGTCTATTCTATAATGATGTGTCAGTGTGTGACTCACATGATTCACATAGGGCTGGGTGGTTGTTATTGAGGGTTTTACACTGGCAGCCTAGAGTAGGGAATCTCATTTTAGGTGAGTTACTGCTAACATGTCTAACATGTAAATTTTTTATTAATGTTAGCACAGAATAACCTGGAGGACGTGTAAGCACAAAATGAATTAGGTTATACCAAAATTCAGGGGAAAAAATGACTAATTGTCAATGTCATTGATATGCTATGATAATTCTCCCTTGGCATGGGTCTTCAGAAATTAATATAAACTAGTTTATTTAAGAGATTAATATATTACAAATCTCAGGATTTTAGAATATTTGAATGGTTCTTATTCTCTATTGGCAAGGGAAGACTTCAATAAAGCAAGATGCAAACTCTGCTGTTGCTGAGTCAAGTACAATAACATTAGCACAGCCCAGTCTTTTTTTAGACGCTTGCTGGTTTTTGAGGGAACAGGGTGAATTTGTCTAGTTCTAACGATTGCCTTTCTCTGTGCTTCCCCGATGTCTTCCCTGATGCGTGTTTCAGAACTAGTTTTCACTGTTTGTCTCCAGATACATTATGTTAATAGCAAGTATCTGTAACTCTAAGTAATCAAATTTCATTCTTCATGTATAAAGATCATCAAAGGCATTTCTCTCTCCCCTTGAGAAACATACAATGCATTTTTCCTCCATTTTGGGAAACAGTACAAATACGTGTTAGAATCAATAATGAATTTGATGAGAAATAATCAAATGATTACAATGATGAGTTAGTTTTCACCATCTGTTACAGACATGCCTGAGTTCATTTTCTGCTTTACCAATTTATGATGTTAATTTTTTTCTCAGTTGTTAAAACTTTTTAAATTAAGTGAAGAAACTCCGTAATGACAAATATAGTCATTAGATTGTTTTAATAATATTAAAATAAAATCATAAGCCAGGATGTCATAAACTATTCTATCAGTTTTAAAATTTGTGACAACATTTTCTCATTTGATTTTAGGGGTTTTTATTGAACAGGGTGGTAAGCCAGTCAATTAATAACTATTTACTAGGTGTCAGGCACTGTTCTATATATTGGGAGTGGGAAGTTGAAAAAGGTATGCTTTATGAGTTGATTTTAAATGTGGACAGAGACAATGCCAAATTTATGGGTTGTGGATCCATTCCCATCTATTTCCTTCTAGAATCACAACTTCTTTCTGTGTTCCTTTCCAGCTGGTGTGTAGACGGGGGAAATTACACACAAGTGCCCTCTGTAGTTGAAAGCAATCTAGGTACAGCCTGCCCTATCGATTCTCAGTAAAGCCAGGGTAGCCATATGACCTGAACATAGCCAGTGGGGTCCTTTTCCCTTAATCTTGAAAATGGAAGAGATAAGGCAGCTGTGATTCATTCTCCCAGTGGCTGCACCTTGACTGGCTAAAGTGTTCTTTGCTTATTTGTTCTTAGCCCTCTGAAGGCTCTCTGGACACTTGTCTTTCCCAAGCCTGCTGTAGCCCACCTCTCCATCTATTTCATCTGTTCCTAATTTCTTTACAATGAGTTCATTTTGGACTTGGTATTCTTATTGCTTGCAATTAAAATAGCAAAATTCATATAAAATTTCTAAATTTTTTTCTACTGAAGAACCCAAATTATATAGATATGTGAGAAATTAGAATATTCTAAACTCCCTCATTACTAATGGGCAAAGATTTTACAACTTCTCCCTCTCTAGTTCCTAATCACTCTTGCACTAGAAGCATTATCTTTCTCACCATGTTCTCATATAATTTCATGCAAAACATCTCTCAGTTCCTGGTTATATCAGGGTGCTTTGAGTTTTCATGGTGTAGAATGGAAAAATGTCATTGCTTCAAAGTAGTATGCCTTGAACAGGCTTTAGCAATTCAGAGGAAAATAAAGAGCTTGTTACTATACAATATGTTTAACTTTTTCAGAAACAGCCAAACTGTTTTCCAAAGTGGCTTCACTTATTTACATTCCCACCTGTTTCTCCACACTGTTGCTAACACCTGGTACCATCAGTCTTCTTGACTATAGCCATTCTATAAGGAGAATAATGATAGCTCACTGTGGTTGTAATTTGCATTTCCCTAATGACTAATGATGTTGAGATTTTCCATGTGCTTACTAGCTACTCATGTATATATAAAATGTCTATATATTAGCAACAAATAATCTGAACATAAAATCAATAAAACATTCCATTTATAATAGTATCAAAAATAAAATTCTTGGGAATGAATTTAATGAACGAAGTGCAAGATGTACCTTGAAAACAACAAAAGATTGCTGAGAGAGTAAATAACGTCTGAAGAAATAGAGAGACATGCTACCTTCATGGAAATAATCTATTTTATTAAGATGATGATTGTCTCCTAAATTGATGTGTAAATTCAATAAAACACATATCAAATTACAGCAGAATTTTCGTAGAATTTGACAAGCTTATCCTAAAATTTTCATGGAGTGCAAAGAAGCAAGAATAGCCAGTACAATTTTTTACAATACTTGGAAACAATATAAATTAAGTACCCATCAACTGCTTAATAGATAAGCAAAATGTGGCACATAAGTATAAATAGAAATTATAGAAGTTACAGTACTTGATTCAAAATTCATTATCAATCTACAGTAGTGAAGACATTGTAGTATTAGTATAAGAACAGAGGTATATTATGGATTCAAATCATTTATCAGACATTTGATTTGCAAATTCTTTTATTTGATGGTTTATTTTGTATTTTCATTTTGATAGATATATAGATATAATTAATGTATGTGTATTAATTTTATATTGAGTACCTATGAAGGGAACACACATTGTTGAATTGTTCCAGATCATAGGAGTAAATTATTTATTTCCACAATTAAGTATAATTTACCATAAGTTTTCCATACATATTATTGATCAGAAAGAGGAAGTTTTCTTCTATTCCTAGTTTACTGAAATTCTTGTAATGAATGGATATTTGATGTTATCAAAACAAATTTTTGGGCATCAGTCGAGATGATCAGGTATTTTTTTCCCTCTTTATACTACTTACACGAGTGATGACATTAATTGATTTTTGGATGCTAAAACACATTGAAATGTTTAGAGTATTTGCTAATTTTGGTTAGAATTTAATAATGTTTTTAAAGTATTTTTGTGTTAGTGTTTCACGAAGGATGTTGCTGGGTAGTTTCACTAAAGTTTTTATTCTGATATCTTTGCCTAGCTTTGGTATCTGGATAATATTGATCCAGCAGAGTAAGTTGGTAAATAGTCTCTGTTCATGTACTTTCCGAAAGACTTTTTAAGGATTAGTATTATTCCACTGTAAAATATTTGAAAGAAGTCCTTAGTGAAGTCATGTGATCCTGAGATTCTTATTGAATAACTTTATTGGTTATAGATCTATTCAGATTTTTCTAAGTCAGTTTTCAAAATCTGTTTCTTTCTAGGAATTTTATCACTTGCTTCAGTTGTCTAGTCTGTTTTTTGATATACAAAAAAACTGTACATTATTTAATGTATAAAACTTGATGAATTAAGAGATAAATATATACTTGTAAAACCATCATCACAATCTATACCAAAATCAAACATTTCCAAAAGAGACCTCCTGTTCCCTATATTTATTATTTTGGTAAAACAACCTAAGATCTACTCTGGCTTTTTTTTTTAAGTACCCAATATAGGACTGTTAACTATTGGCACTATGTTTTAGAGTAGATATCTAGGACATATTTATCTTGCATAATTGAAATATTTTACTCATTGACTAATACGTTCCTCTTTTTCCTCCTTATAGGTCCTGACAACCAACATTCTACTCTGTTTCTATGAATTTGATTATTTTAGATTCATCATATAAGTAGGATAATGTAGTATTTGTCCTCTTGAGTCTGTTGATTGAATTTTCCTTTGAATATTGGATATTTTTGGATCTTTGTCTAGGAATATTGGATTATATCTTGTACATTTTGAATATTATATTATCAGATTTTGGGTCTTATTACAGATCCTCTGGAGAAGGTTATTTGTTGTTGTTATTATTGTGTTGTTTTTGTTTTGTTTTTATTTTCCAATCCACTGAGGTTCACATAATTTCTCTCTCACCTTCTGTGAGTTCTAATATCAGTGCAGTTTTTAAAATCTTTTCATTGTTCTTTGAGTTTATCCTGTACATGCACAGTTCATGAGTTACTCTGAAACTTGGGCCATAGTTTATATTGTAGTTTAATTCTCAATTACTTTCTATTATGCTTCAGGTCTGTTGAACACATGCACAGCTTGGGATTTAGCACAAGGCCAGTGTTATACACAGAATTAGGCATCCCCTAGTCTAGCTCTCTCTCTCTCTGTTGTGTTTTGTTTTTGTTTTCAATTTTCTCCTCAGTCTGGCTTCCAGCGGCCCTTGAAAGTTTTTTTGTTTGTTTCTTTTTGTTTTCGAGACGGAGTCTTGCTCTGTCGCCCAGGCTGGAGTGCAGTGGCGCGATCTCTGCTCACTACAAGTTCCACCTCCCGGGTTCACGCCATTCTCCTGCCTCAACCTCCCGAGTAGCTGGGACTACAGGCGCACTCCACCAAGCCCAGCTAAATTTTATGTATTTTTTAGTAGAGACGGGGTTTCACCGTCTTAGCCAGGATGGTCTCGATCTCCTGACCTCGTGATCCGCCCGCCTCGGCCTCCCAAAGTGCTGGGATTACAGGCATGAGCCACCGCGCCCAGCTGGCTCTTGAGAGCTTTTATCTTCCATCTTCTTTCTACCTATTCAGCTGTCCTAATGTCCTCCAAGCCTCAGGTTAAATACTAATTTCTCAGGAAGCACTCCTTTACCCCAAATAACACCACATTTACTTCCAATTAAGTAATTTTATGTGTATTTCTCTGCTTAATATTATTTATCCTTCTATATTATACAAAATAGCAGCTCAAGAAGTATTTGTGTATTCTCTCCTGCTTCACTGAACACGCTTTGCTAAGTGCTTTGCACAGTGGAGGCCTATAACGATGTGTTAATATATTGACCTATCATTGGATGAATGTAATTAAATTTGGAAGATAAGAAAATTATGTCAATCATATTAAAGAAAAAAATTGATAGAATAGTGGTGGTTAGAAAGTGTTTTAAAGATTTAATGTGTATATATATTATATATGTTATATATGTTATATATTATGTATATTATATGTTATATATATTATATATGTATGATATATATTATATATGTATGATATATATTATATATAATATTATATGTTATATATTATATATAATATATTATGTTATATATTATATATAATATATTATATGTTATATGTTTTATATAATATATTATATATGTTATATGTTTTATATAATATATTATATATGTTATATGTTTTATATAATATATTATATATGTTATATGTTTTATATAATATATTATATATGTTATATGTTTTATATAATATATATGTTATATGTTTTATATAATATATTTTATATGTTATATATTTTATATAATATATTATATATGTTATATGTTTTATATAATATATTATATATGTTATATGTTTTATATAATATATTATATATGTTATATGTTTTATATAATATATTATATATGTTATATGTTTTATATAATATATTATATATGTTATATGTTTTCTATAATATATTATATATGTTATATGTTTTCTATAATATATTATATGTTATATGTTTTCTATAATATATTATATATGTTATATGTTTTATATAATATATTATATATGTTATATGTTTTATATAATATATTATATATGTTATATATTTTCTATAATATATATACATATATATAAAATATATATACATATATATATTTAAGATGGAGTTTCACTCCTGTTACTCAGGCTGGAGTGCAATGGTGCTATTTTAGCTCACTGCCACCACCATCTCCCAGGTTCAAATAATTCTCCTGCCTCAGCCTCCCAGGTAGCTAGGATTACAGGTGCCCGCCACCTCACTTGGCTAATTTTTGAATTTTTAGTAGAGACAGGGTTTCACCATGTTGGCCAGGCTGGTCTTGAACTCCCGACCTCAGGTGATATGCCCTCCTTGGCCTCCCAAAGTGCTGGGATTACAGGAGTGAGCCACTGCGCCCAGCCTAGAACATATTTTATAACCAAAATAAAAAGTTCCATTTCCAGCACTGCCAATGTCCAAATGGTTATCACTTGCTGGTCTCGATATCATGTTTTCACTTTGACACCAAAACTCAACCTCAGCAACGAATTTATGATGACTCTGGACCCAGCCAAAGTTCTTCTGTTAAGAGTTGCAAAACTAGTATAAGACAGAGTCATAATAGGATAGTGATCTGTTAAATGGCATCTCACTATACACCAAGATTTGTGGGACTTGGCATTTAAATCTTAATTATACAGTAATACCAACACTTTGGGAGGCCAAGGCGGGCAGATCACTTGAGGCCAGAAATTTGAGGCCAGGCTGGCCAACATGGTGAAACCTTGTCTCTACTAAAAATGCAAAAATTAACCAGGCACTGTGGCATGTGACTGTAATCCCCGCTACTCGGTAGGCTGAGGTGGCAGGATAGCCTGAGACTGAGAGGTGGACATTGCAGTGAGCTGAGATCGCCCCACTGTACTATATCTAGCCTGTGCAAAAGAGTGAGACTCGGTCTCACACACACACACACACACACAAAAACCCCCAAAACAAACAAACAAATAAACATCTTAATTACAAAAAAAAATTAATGTAAGGTATTAAATCTCTACAGGGAAACTTCATGAACCACAAAAGATAGAATCTCAGTACTAGAGATGCATTTCACATAAATTTAATTGGCTGATGTAGTATACAAAATCCAGATATATTACAAAAGACATACTTGCAAGAGATTTCTGCCAATTCATCTGAAAGAAAAGGACTCTTCTCCTAAAAAGGGAATTATATTATAGATTGTGCAAAATATTCAGTGAATAATAGATCACCTTGATTGAGAAGCTAAATTTGCCAAAACACTGGTTGTTTAGAACTTCTTCAGTGCAGTGAATGTTTAAGACATAAGACCAACTCTGAGTTTCTCCATGAAAGAAGAATATTTCAAATTCGCAAGTCATGCATATATTGTAAAAGAAAATAAATAGGATATGGAAGAAATACTTAGCTAAGGAAGTTGCAGAAGATTATTACTAAGTGAGCAGTTGGTGATATTTTTCCCTTCAGGAGTGCATCTGCCTATCGTCAGTGACAGACATTATGGCTGCAGTAAGTAGAAACGTGAAGGAGAAGCCAATTTACAGGAGAGCATTCCCTAGTTAAATGGAGACCAGTTGCAGATTTGGGGAAACAACAAAATAGTTCTGTCACACATGATTTAGGACATTGCAAGCAGTGACAGTTTTCCTTTGATACTTGCACAGTGTCCTAGCTGTACAGTGCATGACTGATTTACTCTAGATAGAGAATATCAGTGAAAGTGGTCAGAGACAAAAGAAGAAAAGAGAAATATTTTGAAGACCCTGAGGAAAGTACCTGTATCTATTGCAGACTCATATGACCATTGGGAAAAATAATATACTATTTTAGAACATGTGTTTGTGGGGATATGTCCACCCACCTCATTCCACTCAAGACCCAAGAAGAAAAACAATTTGTTTTGCTTTATTTATCGCAAAGTTATTTGCTTCCTTATGAGACAATGATTAACAATTAGAGTTTTCTTGTTTTATTTGTCAACATAGACTTGTAACGCTAATAAACCTAAATCAATAAAATGTGTCAAAAGGTTTTGTACAATTTACACATATGAAATCAGAGAGTATGCTACTTGAATATCACAAAGCCTTTTTTCCTGCTTCCTAGTGTCACCTTTCCATTCAATAGGTAAATTAGATGGCTCAAATACTTATCTATATATAGGAGAGTGATGCCATTTTCCATAATCCCTCTATTACCCTGTCAGTGGTCACCTGTGGTACTGGGGAGTGGTTGGTAAATGTTTCCTTCTGAGTCACTTTTCTCTGCAGCTCATTCAACCACTTTGCAGAACTCCTAACCACGGCACCAGCTCTGCTCCATGCCTGTGCTCTCTGGACCTGGAACACCAGGATATTCGTCCTTTGTTCTTCATTTATCAAAACACTAGGCACACAGAGTTAATGTGCAGCAGACTTTTACTGCTGTTTTAATGTGTAAAAAGGGGAACTTATCAGTTCAACAAGAAATAATTTTGAATGTAATCCAACACGATATTGTTCCAAGAAATATATAAGCCTTCCTCTCCATATAGAATTCCTCACTATTTTGAACTGCAGTCCCAAGCTTCCTACCCTCTTGTCTGTTTCTTAGAGAATCCATTTTCTAAAGTAAAGCAAGAAACAAACTACACAAAACAAAGCCAAACCCCTGTTAAGCCATCAAAATTGTAAATACTTGTTACTTTATTAGGTAGCAATTTAAACCTATCCTTAAAATAGCTCCAATTTATGTCATACACAACAGGCCTTATCTTTTATTAAAATTTACAAATTATTCTCCCTCAAACAAAATACAATTTTTTCAAATGGGAATTCAGCCATTTCTTTCTAGGCCAGCCAGTTCATATAGCAGGCAGATTTTAATATATCATTTCTCCCAAAAATAGATGTAAAATAGAAAATGAAAATTTCATAATAAAAACTTTAGACTACATTAAAATTGTAATAAAATATATTAATGCTAAGGCTATAAAACTGAAATCATAATTCAGAAAAATATTGTGTTTGACAGTTATAATAATTTAATATTTATCAAACAAGTATCTTGGGATATTCAGATAATTCCCTATGGAGGAAATATTATAAACAAGGTATAAAAGGGTAATTTGGGATCATTCTTGATTTTTTTTTAGCAGTATCAATTAATTTCTTAAGAAATACCTTGAAGTATATTGACCTTCATAGATCAGGCATAGCTCTTCTTTTCTTGAAACAAAATCATAGTTAGAATAATTAATATTCTTATGAGCAATCTCAAAGAATCAAAGAAATTCATAAGTAAATATGTGTGTATAATAAATTATAGAATTTTTCCCAATGCTAGATTGAAATACATTAAATACATTGATATATATATTCCAATTATGCATATTTTCCGATATAGGTACATATATAATCAAAGTGTACTTTCAATATTTTTATTCTGTTGTATAAATTCATTTATCATCTATACTCAACAAAATAGCATTTTTAAGGAGATAAAGAGGAATAAAGTTTTTACTACTATCTCTTATTTTGTGGTATTTTGTAAAGTAATTTCTACATTCCATCATAAGGTTGAATGTATTTCCTTCTATTTCTTATAATTTGTACATATTACCAGTTTCAATACATTTCTGTAAATCCATGTATACAGTACATACAGTATATTTTCACACCTGGAAGTGTTCTGCAACAGCTAGATAGCTGGATTTCAGCCTATCTACACACAAGCATGCTCAAAGGCCAGAGAATTATCACCACCATCACCTTCCCAGCACATGCCAGAACAGCACTCATCTGTTGAATGAGTGGCTAGTGGGACTTGCTCTGTCAAAACACAGCTACTTTTTTATTAACTATAGTCACCATATTGTATTCTTGAAATTGCTGAAAAAATAGATTTTAAGTGTTCTTACCACAAAAATGATGAATTAGTGAGATAATACACATCATAGTTAGCTCAACTTAGCCATTTCACAATATTCCAAAACATGTTGTACAAAAAATATATGAGTATTTGTCATTTAAATATAATTGAATAAATACACAACTACCTTGCCCTTCGGGCAGTATCACTCCGAGACACAGATTCTACACTTACACCCAGATATTCCCAATATCATCCTAGTTAACCACAATGGTAACTGATTTGACAATGCACAGTGTTCTAAGCCCTGATGTGCCACTATGATTCCCCTTCAGAACTGAAGAACTTGTCCCTTCATTTGCTAGGAACATTGTAAGTTAAAGCCCTGAGCAGTCAGCCATCTGAATAAATTGCCCTTAGGTGGAAACAATGATTCCTCAATGTCACACCCCTTCCCCTGGGCAACCAGCATCCACTGATAGAAAACACAGATAAATAAAGACTTAGCTCCCGTCCTCTAACTCAGGACAAACCTAAAGGATGCTTACATTACTCTACAATTTCCTGTAAATTAATCTCCATCTTAAGTTCTCCTTTCCAGGAAGATCAGTCAGTAAGCTTGAGCAAAGAGTAATCTCTGAGAGGAGATGCCAAAATGGGATTCTACAGCTAATTAACTGTCAGCCACCTGGCAATGAGGACTTCATTGCTTGTTGTAGGAGGGACATGTATGGGAATGTAAATGTGCCCTAGAACTTTCACTGGTGGTGAATGAGAGTAGTATGCCAGTGGAAAGAGATGTGCTAGTTAGAACAAAGTATCAGGACTCTGATATAAGGGAGGGATAATAAATATAAGGGCAATGAAAGTGGATAGTTACTGCCATTTATGCTTCGGAAGAACATAACAAGACTAGAAGTGATTAACTGACAGCACAAAGGTGAGTGATAGAAGGCCTCCTTAGTAGCATATAAAAAGATACTCATTGTCAGCAGACAAGGGAAGAGGAAGCTGAAGCTCATGCCCTGGACATAATCATAGGTCCAAAACTCCAAAGGAAACTTAAATCTCAATAGAGACAGATCTATATGCCAAACAACTGAAATCTCAATACAGACAGATCTGTATACCCAACTCAGGTCTCGTTGCAGGAAGAATGAGACCATGGAATGGGATGAAGATATCTAGGTATATATGCCCCAAAATCTTAAATTCCCAGATTCTCTTGAATTATTTGATCCTATAGATGTGGTCCACCCATCCCTAATAATATGACACATACTTCTTGCTTGAATATGATACAGATGTCTCTTTTCTGTAAAACAGCATGTGACTCACAGAATCTGTCTACATCTTCCCTTTTTGTCACAAGGTTAATAACTGGAACTAAGTCACAGTTGAATCCACCTGGGATAGTGCTGGATCTGCTAAGGAAGGAAATGGACTATATCCAGAAGAAACTTCAGGTCATAGCCAACAAGTACCAGTGAAAGCTAAGAAAGTATTCATGAGGCTGGCTTCTGAGGATGCTGGATTAAGGGATGTTACACTGGGGAGCATTTGCTAGTCTGGAAACATAGAGATATCAACACCCAGCCAAATCTTCAAAGCTCCAAAATCATCTCCTTTGACTCCATTTCTCACATCCAGGTCATGCTGATGCCAGAGGTGGGTTCCCATGGTCTTGGGAAGCTCCACCCCTGTGGCTTTGCAGGGTACAGCCTCCCTGCTGGCTGCTTTCTCAGGCTGGCATAGAGTGTCTGCGTCTTTTCCAGGTGCACGATGCATGCTGTTGATGGATCTACAAGTCTGTGGACTGGAGGACTGTGGCCCTCTTCTCACAACTTCCATTGGCAGTGTTACAGTGGGGACTCTGTGTTGGGGCTCTAACCCCACATTTTCCTTCTGCAGTGCCCTAGCAGAGGTTCTCTATGAGGGTTCTGCCCCTGCAGCAGTCTTCTGCCTGGACATCCAGGCATTGCCATACATCCTCTCAAATCTGGGCAGAGGTTCCCAAACCTCAATTCTTGCCTTCTGGGCACCCACAGGCTTAACACCACTTGGAAGTTGCCAAGGCTTGGGGCTTGCACCCTCTGAAGTCATAGCCTCAGCTATACTTTGGCCCTTTATAGCGATGGATGGAGCAGCTAGGACACAGGGCACCAAGTCTCTAGACAGCAGAGAGCTGGGGGACCATGGTCCCAGCCCACGAAACCATTTTTCCCTCCTAGGCCTCTGGGCCTGTGTGATGGGAGGGGCTGCTGTGAAGGTTTCTGACATGTCCTGGAGACATTTTCCCCATTGTCTTGGTGATTAATATTTAGCTCCTCGTTACTTAGACAAATTTCTGCAGCAAGCTTGAATTTCTCCTCAGAAAGTGGGTTTTTCTTTTCTATTGCATCATCAGCCTGCAAATTTTCTGAACTTTTATGCTCTGCTTCTCTTTTTTTAATTTTTTGAAATAAGATCCAATTTCGAACGATATCTTTGTGAATACATAAAACTGAATGCTTTTAACAGCACCCAATTCACATCTTGAACACTTTACTGCTTAGAAATTTCTTCTGCCAGATGCCGTAAATAATCTCTCTTAAGTTTAAAGTTTCACAAAACTGTAGGGTGGGGCAAAATGCCTCTAGTCTTGTTGCTAAAGCATAAAAAGAATCACCTTTGCTCCAGTACCAAACAGGTTCCTCATCTCCATCTGAGACCACCCCAACCTGGACTTCACTGTCCATATAACTATCAGCATTTTGGTCAACCATTCAGCAAGTATCTACAAAGTTCCAAACTTTCCCACATTTTCCTGCCTTCTTCTGAGCCCTCCAATGTGTTCCAATCTCTGCCTGTAACTTAGTTCCAAAGTCGGTTCCACATTTTTGGATGTCTTCAGAGCAGCACCCCAGTCTACTGGTACCAATTTACTCTATTAGTCCATTCTCATGTTGTTGTTACTAAAGACATATCTAAGTCTGGGTAATTTACAAGGAAGGAGGTTTAATGGACTCACATTCCACATGGCTGGGGAGGCCACATAATCATGGTGGAAGGCAAAGGAAGAGCAAAGGCACACCTTACATGGCAGCAGGCAAGAGGGCATGTGCTGAGAAACTCCCCTTTATAAAAGCATCAGATCTCCTGAGACTTATTCACCGTCAAGAGAAAAGCATGAGTAAAACCCCCATGATAAAATTACCTCCTACGAGGTTCCTCCACAACACATGGAGATTATTACAATTCAAGGTGAGATTTGGGTGGGGACACAGAGAAAAACCATATAATATCTATCTCTTTTTTGTTATCTTTATATTTTTTATATTTGTGGTATTTTCTAAATTACAATTCTAGTAATGAGCTCATATAGATACTGCTTTTAAAATTCCCTATGTCCTTCCTATGGGAAATAATGAAACTTGCTATTCACTCATATTATTTCCACATTTATTTTAAATTAATATTTTAACACCAAGTTAATACCTATGATGTAATCAGTAATCTTCTCCTTCCACCATATTTTTAAAAATTGTATTTTACATTTATATTGTTAAAACATTTAAGTCAGTCATTTTATCCCTATAATTTAGTGTTAATTACATATATTTCAAAAATTTCACGAGATATTTTTCTGAAGTTTGTGCTAGTTTTTTTTTTTTTCTGAAGTTCTGAATCTGAAGGTCATCCTTTAGATTACTTAAAAATAAATCAAGAAAACAATTCTTTAGATCTGACATGTTGATAATTTAACTGCTGGTATCTGGGCTTCATATTTAAAGTCAGTTTAGCCAAAATTAAAATCTTGGTTAATGTTTCCATTCTTGACTACCTTAAATTTGTTACTCTATTGTGTTTTGGATACTCCATCATAGATAAAGGGTCATATAGGGATTTTTCTTTCTTTATAAGAGACTAATATTTTGCTTTTATATTTATATATTTAATATATAATAAATATAGATATATACATATATATAAAATATAAAGTCTCAGCTGCTTAGGTAGAATATGGGTTTGGACCATTCTAGAATTATTTCCCCATAAACAGTGTGCATTATCAATATGATGTTTCTATTATTGTTGTTTCTACTACTAACACTACTACTGCTCTTTTAGGAAAAATATATCAATATACACAGGCAGACACACACAAACATTATGTATATATACAGTATATGTTTGTATATGTATGTTTCTTTTTTAATTGCTTTGCTCTTTCCTTCTTTATACACATCTGCATGTTTTCATTCTAAGTTGTTTTCTTAATTTATCTATTTCTTTTGTTGAATTTCTAATTTTGCCTATGTTCTCTTTTCTTTGTTATATCTGCCATGGTGTCTATTTATTTGTATTTTTCTTCTAGTATAATATTTATTTACTAGTGTTATTTTCCTTTCATTGTACCCTTGCCCTTTGCTCATTATCTTGTTTTTGAGCTTTATATTTTCTGATTTATCAATTTTCTTGTACTTCCATAACTTTCTTAATTTTTAAGCTCATTTTGAGTTCATCTGATTTATACTCATATTTTCTCTCATGCATTTATTATTTACACAGGATTCAGCTCATTTACATATTTTCCTTAAAATATTTTTGCATCAATTTAATCATCGTATTTTTAGTTGTTCATCTTGAAATTAGAGATTTTTCTGTGCTTTTAAAAGATGAGTTCTGCCTAATTTTGAATTGGGCCAGTGTACTATTCCAAGTTTAACTCTTAGAGAGCTCACTCCTATCTAACTTGCTGCTAATTATTTACAATTCGTATAATATGGTTCTCAGATTTACCTCCTATGGACACTCCTTCAATAGATGAGTATCTTCATATTTTAGATCCAATGTTGCTGCCTTGCTATTTTTGAATTCTATGTTCAGCAATTTTTGCTTAAGCTTGGTCTGTCTCCTCCTGCAAGGAAGTTTTTGTTGGGAACTACAGTGAACCTTAAAGTCTTAGGCCTGCTCTTCATATGAATTCTAGTAAGTGCCCATGATCTCTTATATTCACCTGCAATTTTCAAACTGTGGTATCTTAGAAGCGATAAAGTATATTTTTATTTCCTAATTTTATGAGAATGATAAAGCAAACAAATAAACTTGGAGACAAATAAACAATATGTTATAAACTTTGTAACTTTTGGTGTACAATTTCATGTTTTCTAGCTCTATGTGGATGTGTATTTCTGTGACTTAGCCTGCAATCCACATCAGGCTAGACTCGGGTCAACATGTCTTGTGGCTTCATCCAGGTCTGTGATAGTGATATGAAGAGTAAATTTTAATAAAATGTTACCAGTGTATTCTCAGAATCACTCTCAGGGTAAACTGTAACAGATATATGTTAGTATACACAGTGTTTGGCTCCAGTTCATCCAACAGCATATCCATCTAGTGAACTATAAAAATGTCCTCTTTTCTCCACTTTTGATAGTAAGATACTCTAAGATTATTATATTCATTGTTGTAAGCAGCAATTACAGAGTAATGCAATCATTTAGGCATGATGCTTTAAATATTAGTAGTATAAAAGTTGTCTTCAAAGAGAGATGTAAAGTGTATTTATTTCAATATACAAAATATTTTAATATAAATGTATGTATCAAAAAGCCACATTTTAAAGGGGCTTAGTAAATATTTAACAACAAAAACCAAAAAGCATACAATTCCTCAGAGTTAATTTCCAACATACTATGCATTCATAAAAATGTGACATACAATAGAAAAAGAAAACCTTTAATATTGAAACCAACCAGCCATATGAAACCAAGGAAGTTTATATTTAGTGAAATTCTTTTAATACTTCAGAGTTTAAAAAGTTGGAATAACGAAAATTCTATTTTCGTATGAATTAAAATGTTCGATATAAATTAGGATTAGGCTATCTTTTGTTGTTTGATTTTTTTTTCCTAAAATTGCTAACTTAGAACTAATTTTCAACTGGGTTCTGGCCAAATTGTCAAGGAAATTCATTAAAAATAAAAGCTTTACTGTTCATAATACCATATCAAGAAGATTGATTTGTACAACATTTATTATAGGCCAAACAAATGTTAAAGGTGCATAGTCCATATAACTGCCTCAGGTAAAACACTGAAAGAATCATTCATCCAACCAGCAATAAATCTATTCAGCATATGTGAAAAAATTATATTGCTAATTTCCCATGATTCTGTAACTGAATCTGAGTCATTGATTTTAACTAAGAAATAGAACAATGTATTTGGGACATTAAATTGCATGCAGTTTTAATGTGCAGTCTTTTTGTTTCAGAAAAAAATAAAATAGCACATATTTTTAAATTCCAGTTGTGGTAAAATACACATCACATGTAATTTACCTTTGTAGGCAATTTTAAGTGCACAATTCACAGGCGTTAATTATATTCATAATGCTGTGCAACCATCACCATTATCCATCTCCAGAAGTATTTCATAATCCCAAACTGAAACTCTGAACCAATTGAAAAATAATTCCCCATTATCACCTCCCCCTGGCTCTGGTAACCACTATATTGCTTCATGTCTCTATAAAATGGCCTATTTCAGAAACCTTATATAAACTGACTCTTATAATATTTGCCCTTTTGTGTACGTCATATTCAACTTAGAATAATGTTTTCAAGGCTCAAGCATGTTGTAGCATTTATCTGTATTTTTTCTTTTTAAAGCTGAATAGCATTCTATTGTATGTGTATACCACGTTTTATCAATTAATCTGTTAACGAACATTTGAGTTGTTTCCATCTTTTGGCTATTGTGATTAATACTCCTATGAACGTTGGTGTTCAAGTATCTGTCCCTATCACTGCCTTCAATTATTTTGGGTACATAGCTTGATGTCAAATTACTGAATCATATTAAATTCCATGCTGAACTTTTTGAGCAACCATTACACCGCTTTTTATATATTATATTTTAAGTATAATGACAGCATTTTAAAACTTACTGATTAGAATATAGCATCAGTAAACTAATAAAATAAAATAAAAATAATTTTGGATAAAAGTTGTACTTGTTCTTTGTAGAAAAACAAACAAATTGAGTATTTAAATGTTGAAAGTTACATTGTTTTTCCTAATTTTACTTGGCCAAGTTACTTCTAAAGTCTGAAAGCAGGCATACTTTCATATATAAATCATTATAAACAAAACAAAAGAAAATCTGTTATTTCACTCAAAATATACAATTACTAATAAGACTGTTTTCTATGTATGCACCAAAAACCACAAAAAAGATACTATTATATATATAGATGTATGTGCTTTATTTACTTAACAAGAAAACTCTGTATCTTTCCATATAAACATATTAGCTGTATTGTACGTCATTATGTGGACAGATCATAATTTATATTACAAAATTTCTCCAGATGACCTATGGCGTTTTCTAGATTTTGCTATTACAAATAACACTGCATTTAACAAGCATAAAGACATATATTTGTCAAGTTGTGTGATTATTTTTCTGAATAAAAAAGGATTAGAAGAATTCACAGGTAATCAGTTTATGCATTCCAAATATTGCTAGTTTTATAAAGATGTATTTTACCATTAGAAAATATTTTTCTATGTAGCATCACACTAAGAAAAGTATTTAACAATCTAAGATTATAAACACATCCTGTATAGTTTCTCACAATGTTTAAAAGTTATACTTTAATACATGTAATGTGTTATTTTCTTGGTGCGAAGTAGAAATGAGTTTTAATTTATATTTTCCAAGAAGCTTCAAATATATTTTATGAATAATTTAGGCTATATGATAAAAGACATATTTCTTTACTAGATTCAATTAGCCCAAATTTACATGTAGCAGGGCTTATTGGAAATCTGCTTTATGTGAGTTTTAATTTCTTATTCTGGATACACTTGAAATCTGTGGTTGTTTCTTAATGCCCGAGTATGGTAAAGTAAACTGAACTTAAATAAGCTTAAGAGAAGCATGATAAAGGTTAATGTGTTTGGAATTATTGAAAGTCATAGAATCACAACATAAATTTTGTGCCAAACATGCAAAATGAATGGAATTCATTTGGAAAAATTTTAAAGTCTAGCTAGAGATGCCAACTACTTTCATGGACCAGAAGAGAATATTATTAATTTCTGCCTTCAAAGATGTTACAATATATTTGAAGTCATAATACATTAAACTCCCCCCCAAAAAGGTTAATATATGTTTGTGAAATTAATCTACACTAACATTTGTTGATATCTACAAAAATTAACAAAGGCAGTGTAACTTAATCAAATAATACTATTTTAATATTTGTGGTAGAAGTTTAAATGACAAGACTGACTATTGAAGTTGCTTACTGTTCTTCCATAGTATAGGCTAGTACAGGGTTTAGACCCATGTATTTTTTCATTCTTTTGTTCATTTCATAAAAACTTTCTAATAGATACATCCATAGAAGACAAATGACATATAAAAGGATAAAAAACTGGATATTAATCAATATACTACTTTATGAAGATTAGAATTTATTTTAAATAGCTTAGCATATTTCTATAGTTTAATAATAATAAAATAGCAGCTATTAAATTTATATGAAAGAAAAAATCATACTCCCCAAAGTATAGTATATTTACTTACAATATGAATAATTGGGGAAATATAAATTTTTATTTTCATTTTTTTCCTCTAGAATGATTTTCTCATATTTATAAAATTAATTTCTGCATTGTAGAGCCTATGATCTAAGATGTTTCCCCATATTTGTCTCCTACCGATGGAACTTTATTTCCTGGATGATTAATTACTTTAAAAATGAAAGCACATTTGCAAGACTATCATTCTTCATATGCACAAATAAAAGCAGGCCTTGGATTTCCATTAACATAAGGAAGTTTTCTCTTCTCTTTGTCTTATCCCTTTTTTAGTGTAGAAAAAAATGATGATATGATGGAGTTTATCATCAGCCTGAATCAACTTACGGATGGATATTAATGATGGAAAAGTAATGTATCACAGAGTTCTTTGTGTTATATTACTTTAATCCACAAAATAAAATGCATTTTAGGTTTCAGTCTCAGTGGTGTTTGTTATGATTTCTGCAAGTAAGCATAACTTTGTTTAGCAATCTGAATTCACAGCAGAAGCCAGACAATTGCTGTCAACTTAAAGCAGCCACTGAATCTTTCTATTTGCTACTAATATCCTAGCCATCCTTATGTTGATTCTTACATCTCAGCTTTCAGAAAATGAGTGATTACATTTTCACATCCTTTCTCTTTGTCTTTATAGAAGGAACTGAATTACTTAATAGGTCTTATTCTGCCCTTTAAATTCTAGGTCTGAATTCTCTGCTGAACTGTCTTAAGGTCTCAAAAACAAATTCTCGTTGAAGTCATAGCATACATTCCTCTTTCACCATTTATACAAATGTCACAATGCCCTATTATATAAAGTTAATTCAGAGCATTGTGTTACATATTCTCTCACCCTTTAGTTAGCTTTCAACTTCAGTGATTCCTCCTCATCTTTATTATGAATTTCAGAGACTTACGCAAATGAATACAAGGGAATTAACTAATAGAAAGACAATATTTAACTTTATATAGTTTGAATCATGAAAAATATACCATTTTGAAAAAAGAACAGGTTTTGATTATGGTTTTATCCTTCCAATAGTATTATTTCAAAGATAATTAGTCCAGCTTCATGATAGAAAGCATATAATCAAGTAATAAAGCAAAATCTGACACCAAGTAATGGGTTTCTGGAAATAAAATGGTAGTAAGATGAAATCCATAATATTTAACTGCATCACCAAATTATATGTGTCAAGCCATATTTGTATTTCGTAAGTGTTGGTTATATATCTTTGAAATTATGTGGTCAAAATATTATCTAAACGACCTGAAAGAAATAATGGTAAAAATAGTTTGCTATAATGGAAAAAGGAGAAAAACAAAAGAATCATAGACCCTTTGTTGTGGATGTGAACTTAGAAACAATTTCAGCCAGGTGCATGACTTTAAAATGGGTAAAATATATCCCAAAAATAGAAATGAAATTGCATAAGTTATAATGTGTACAAACTAGATACAAGAACTCATGTTCTTTATTATATCAGTGAACTAGTAAGCCAGTATCATGCAAGAGAAAGAATCATTTAGTTTTAATTTCTCAATGCTCTTATATAAGAAAAATATATAAATGGATTAGCAATTTCATATATGAAAGCTATGTATATATAGACTCCCAAGTAGCTGAAACTACAGGCATGTGCCACTGTGTCCAACTAATTTTTAAATTTTAAAAATATTTTTTGTAGAGACAAGGTCTTGCTATGTTGTCCAGGCCGGTCATGAACTTGTGGGCTCAAGCAATCTTTCCTCCTAGGCCTCCCAAGAAAACAATATTTACGTCTATAAATTTTGAAGCAAATTTTCTGTTCTGTGTTTTATATCCTATGAATATTATTGAGATTAGGCTCAGACTTAGTTTGGATATTTCCATATAAAAGTTGCACATGCACAAATAAAATTCAAAGGAAAAAAGAAGGAAAAGTAATTAGAAATGAGAATAAAATTTGGCAGTGGCAATACTTTCTTTTGTTAGAACTAGAAGAATTAAAGAATATATAAGGTGTGTAGAAAAGAGAGATGAGTGATTGCACTTCCAATTGAAACTACACTTTTTTACAATATTTACACAATTAAATGTTTCTGAGTATCACTGTATTTTCATGGTGAAACAGCATCATTGTGAATTAGATAATTTGTAAACATATTCATTCTTCAAAGTACTAGTGTGGAAGTCTCTTAATAATGTCCACCTGATTGGAGTATCAGCTGAAAGCGTCTTTTCATTAGTGATCTCCCACACTGTGATGTTGCATTATTCTCCACTCTGAAACTTCTATACACAGATTGAAGAGAAAATCTGTGCTAACTTAAAGGGAGAAAGTAACAGCAATGTCTCATTTTCTAATTTTCTCCACAACCTCAAATTCTTGGCCTTATATATTTTTTACATAAAGAAAGTGCTGAAATATCATCTGATTTAAAAAATTAAACAAAACAAGCCAGGGCCTTATTTAAACTAGAAAAATAAATGGACTATAGCGCCAAAAAACAATAGTGAATTATATTATCTGTGGACTAGCCATTTGTAAGGAGATTCTAGAAAGTAATTCGGATGGCAAAAGTAGAAGATATCAATTCTACACGTATTTATTGAGTAGTTATTATGTACACCTCTTTGTTCTAGGCCCCAGACTTACAGAGCAAAACAGATACGGTCTCTCTTCTCCCTCAGTTGGAGAGATCATTCTAAATAAAACTGTATCATCCTCAATTTCACACAGTGGTAAGTGTTCTGAAAGATAGATAGTGCTATACGATTGTCTAAGAGGGAAAAGTGGATACTTTGGGGAAGTCAGAACCAGTATTGACATCTGTTAAGGTTAAAGTGAATTCACAATAAGGGGATAAAAAGAAATATGAGGTAGTAAGAGGATGAGGAGGAGAGGGGATTTTAGAACAAATAATGAAAAATTTTGCTAGTCTTTCTTACGAGTATAAATTATGTCTCATTTAGTACTGTTAAATAAGATAGTTAAATATTTAATTTTTGTCCAGCCCCAAGCTAGATACCGTGTCAAAATCCAGTTTTTCAGGTCTGGTTCGGTCGCTATGTACCTAGCCAACTTGTGTTTGAGGTCAATAACAAATTGCTTTAAAGTTGTTGTCCTTGTTGATGCCTGAGCTACCACAAATAACAAATGCTATTTTAAACGTGTATTTTTAAAGGATCAAAATAAGTCAGCATTATTAGCTTTCAAGAAAGAGTAAAATATGAAAAGTTAACTGTCTTATATGGTTCTTTTAGCAAGTAATGCTTTATGTTGGATCTGTTCACTATTGACAGGTAAAAAGGATAGTTAATCAATTTGAAGGAGAAAAAAATCAGTTGGCCCTAGAGTTTCTTTTTTCCTGCCTTATAAACTATTTGGGTAAAAGTTCACTAGCTTGAAGTTGGTGACTATCTTTGAGATGATTTCATGCTTCTCTGAAAGCTTCATCTATAAAGTCTTTTAAGACAATACAATTTTATGATTTTCCACAGAAATGCCATTGAAGGCTTCCTATCTCTTCCTGAAAGAATGTCTAGAAGACAGGAATTATCTTTCCCCATCCAGAGAGACAAGGTCTTTAAGTCTTTGGATAAGACAGCAGATCTAGAATCTACATGCTTTTTTTGGATTTTTAGTAATCTATTTGAAGAGATGGAATAAAACAATTTTTATTTTATCCTAATGGATACTCCAAGAAAAAAAATTTGATATGATTTTTTTCAATTTTTTTAAAGACACACAAAGCAAAGTTTTGCTGGATTGATATCTTGTTGGGCTTCTGTGATTTTGGATGATAATAATGTGCTTACCCTTGCTTTTAATTTTTGTTATTGTTTTACTTTTATATTTATTGATACAAAAAGTTGGCTAAGTTTAAATCAGGTCTAGACTTATTGATTGCAACTTGCCATTTAATTGTATATTCTGTTATACAGTAATAACAGAAAAAGCATTCTGAGATGTTTGCATGAAGGGTGTCATGCATAGCAAATATAAACGATGGATGGATTATATACTACGTTTTTAAAAGTATTAGCTAACCTACTTACTAAACCACTTAAAAATATTTTTAAAAAATCTTGGGTTCCAGGGAGACAAGAAAGAATGGAGGGTAACAAATGCTGTATTGATTATTTTTAAAAGTTAAAAAGAGTGATCTCAAATAACTTTAAAAAATGACATCAATACTTAATAAAATAATGCCTCAGATATTCAAAGAGGAAATGTTAAGTCCAGAGGCAATGAAATCAAGAACAATATGAAAGATGATTTTTCAGGTGAAAATTATGACAGGTTATCAATATTCATTCCCAGTAGAATTTTATAAAAAACTAACAAGTAGAAGAAAGGAAAACAGTGTGTATGTGCATACAATACTCAGTTAATAAATGAGGTCTAAAAAGATCTATGATTTTATTAAGTTTTCTCAAAGTCACATTCAAGTACAACTACTGTTATGCTAACCAGAATTTATTGTTTATATTCTCAGCTTTTATTCTTATCTGTCCCAGTGTACTTGAAATTTTATGAGTAAAGCTAGAATTATTGAAAGAAAATACATAAAAATAACATGTGCTGTACAATATTAAATTTCGCTATGGGTTTCTAAAAGCAAACTCCTGTCTATAATAAAGGGCTATGGAATGCAATGATATGAGGGTAAATTTTGGAGATCTGGGTTAAATTTTTTAATATTCTAGATTTATAACCATAAACAATCTGGGTAATTTTTCTTAAACTATTTCTTATTTTTAAAAATTATTTCTTAGTGTCTTCATATATATACTGTTGTGTTAGTCCATTTTCATACTACTATGAAGAAATACTTGCTAGTGGGTAATCTATGAAGAAAAAGAGGCTTAATGGACTCTCAGTTCCACATGGCTGGGGCGGCCTTACAATCATGGCAGAGGACAAAGGAGAAGCAAAAGCACGTCTTACATGGTGGCAGGCAAGAGGGCATGTGTAGGGCAACTTACCTTTATAAAACCATCAGATTTCATGAGGCTTATTCACTATCAGGAGAACAGCACAGGAAAAACCACCCCATGATTCAATTACCTCCTACTGGGTCCCTCAATGACACGCAGGGATTATGGGGGCTACAATTCAAGATGAGATTTGAGTGGGGACACAGTGAAACCATATCACAAATTCTTTTCACTTTCACAAGCATTGCAATTATTACATATGAAATATCTAAATTATAATAAACACTATAATTTGTAGTTTATTTAGTAACATATTTTAGTTAATTGTAGACATTTTATGACCTTAAATAGTCTTATATAGTAACAAATATTAGGGAAGAACCTACTTAAGTCTAGGTACTTGGTTGAGCAATAGTTAGGCAAGGAGCTTTGGGTCCTGATCTAATAGAGATATGACCTGGTTGAGTATTAAAACATAAAATTGCAGCAACAATAATATCTCAAAGCACACTAAATATGTAATTTTAAAGAGCAATAAAAGCTATACAAAGAAAGAACAGATGCTGAGGTTAGCTTTCATTGATTCTGAATATCTTTGTGTGAGTACCATTTTTAAACTCATGATCCTTTACTCACTATCAACTACTTTTCTACAGGTTCTGGCTATTTGACCTTTACAAGATAATTCAGCATTATGCTAGCCCCATCTTCCACACAATCTTGCTTCCAATCATGCCAGGACACGGATGCCTTGAGGGATAGGCTAACCATGTCCCTGCTTTCTTTTTTCTTTTCTTTTTTGTTTTGAGATGGAGTTTTGCTTTCGTTGCCCAGGTTGGAGTGTAATGACACGATCTCAGCTCACCACAACCTCCGCCTCCCAGGTTCAAGCAATTCTCCTTCCTCAGCCTCCCAAGTAGCTGGGATTACAGGTGCCCGCCACCACTCCTGGCTGATTTTGTATTTTTAGTAGAGATGGGGTTTCTCCATGTTGGTCAGGCTGGTCTCGAACTCCCAACCTCAGATGATCTGCCTGCCTCAGCCTCCCAAAGTACTGGGATTACAGGCATGAGCCACCAGGCCCGGCCATCCCCACTTTCAAGTATCACTTGACATTGAAATTTTCCCTGATCTCCTTATTTAAAATAGAAACCAAGGACTCACCAACTCATCATTCTCAATTTTTATCTTATCACTTAACATAAGTTACTCTTTAATTTAATATGCCCCCTCTCACTAAATGTAAATCTGAGGAAATTGAAGAAAGTGCAAAGGTTCTAAGGCACCTATGGAATGATTGGGAGCTATAGAGGTAAGTGGGACTCAGCATATTCAAGCCCCATAAACCACAAGAGGGAGTTTCCTTTTACCCTGATAGTAATGGAAGCCAGAGAAGGGTTCTCTTGGGAGAACAACATGAGCATATTTGCATTTTAATGACAATATAAAATCAATCCTCAACTATCTACCAGTTACTCTCACTAACACATTGCTCTAAATTCCTTTTTAATATTCTTCCTATTTTTGAACTCTCTATGTTTTTTGCTATACCCACAGGAATCCCAGTTTGTTTATTTATTTATTTATTTATTTATTTTTAGACGGAGTCTCGCTCTGTCACCCAGGCTGGAGTGCAGTGGAGCGATCTCTGCTCACTGCAACCTCCGCCTCCCGGGTTCAAGTGATTCTCTTGCCTCAGCCTCCCGAGTGGCTGGGATTACAGGCATGCATCACCACTCTCGGCTAATTATTTTGTATTTTTAGTAGAGATGGGGTTTCACCATATTGGCCAGGTTGGTCTCAAACTCCTGACCTTGTGATCCGCCCTCCTCGGCCTCTCAAAGTGCTGGGATTACAGGTGTGAGCCACCGAGCCCAGCCAAGAATCCCAGTTTAATGTAAAAAAACTATATGGGCAACCTTCACATCATCACTTTGGGATGAGTGGGCAGTTCATCCCACACGAAAAAAAAAAAATGCTCTTTAACATTCTCTAGTAGAGGGCTTTCTGGAACCTCAGTACCTCTGTGAAGAGCAGGGACAGTATTGTCCAACCACTCCACTGCTGCTCCTGGATAATCACTCCTCTTGCCCTCAGTTAAAACACTCTTCTCTCTTCCTTTGAGACGTCTACAAACTGCCACAGTGCTCCTTATCTCCATGCTCCTGTCTCTTCACGTCAAGGAGACTTCCTTGATATCTTTTTGTTAATTGAGGATATGGCACCTGTTTCATAATAAATCATCAAATCTTATTACCAATCTGTAAGGGTTCAATGTTTATGTGGAAAGCCTCTCCAACCTCATTGTCAAAGTGAGTTGTATAGAACGTAAATTAGAACATGTCAAATTATTCCTTCGAATTTTTCACAGTCCCTTTTTTTCCCTTTCTAGATTAAAAATTATCATACTCTTTAGCTTATAAGAGTAATTATCAACCAAGGGTAATTTTGCATCCTAGGAGACATTTGGCAATATGTGAGGACATTTTTGATAGTCACATCTGGAAAGGTGCTACTGATATCCAGAGAGTAAGGGCCGGGATACTGTGAAACATCCTAAAATACACAGAGCAGTCTCCCACAACAAGTCATTATCTGGCCTAAAACATTAGTAGTGCCAAGGATGAGAATCCTTGACCTAAAAGTTTTCAATGATTTGGAAGCTTTTTATAAATTCAACAGAATCTTCTTACTTCCTACAGTTGAGCCATGACAGCCTCCTTTCTAGTTTTTTATATTGCCAAACTTTTTCCTGTGTAAAAACCTTACTCATTGTTGTTGCCTCAAACAGTTTCTCCTGTCCCATTTCTGAATGGGGAGAAATGCATTGTTGGGAGTATGCAAATAACATGAGTGGGTCAGGCCTCAATTGTGAAGCTAGAGAGCTAAGAAGGCCGAGCGGACTTCAAGGCATCATTAGGTATGTTTAGGAGTTGAGATTTTTCCCAAAGAGGAGAAGAAGCCAGTGATCAGATAGATGCAAGCAAGGGAACAGTATGTAGAAATTTCTGTTTTAATATAATAATAATGTTAGCAAGAGGAAGTATTTATAGATTAAATGTCAAGGGTCATGATTTAGGCATTTTCATACAGCTTTTATCTTATATAACTTCCCAATAGCTTCATGATAAAGTGAATATCATTCACTTTATGTAATAAAATACATTTAAGTGAATATCTCCCAGAGTCTCATGAGCTCACAAGTAGGACAGGCAGGATTCAATTGTAAAAGTATTCTGATTCCAGATTTAGTGCTCTTACTATCTTGCTACAGAACAGAGTGGAGAAAAGTTGAGACAGGCGACAAGATAGTGATTATATGTAACGGTGAGGGCTGGGGGCAGATTAGAGGCATTGGAGATGTAATCCAGTTAGTGACTCTGGAGATAAAAAGAATTATATGGGCTTGAGAGAGAATTGGAGCATGCAGTTAGGAATTGATAACTGGACGTGAGAATGAGGAGAAGAGGAAAAATTCATAACTTGATTTGTTTTAAGCCTGGATGACAGGTTATATGAAGTTATCATTTTTATTTCTTATTACTGTTGAAGATGGCAGTGGAGGAAATGGTGAATGGTTAACTCAAATAATAATTTTAGTTTTGCAATTATGGAGAAGTGTAATATCTAGGTGGATATGGTTCAGGAGAGAGGAAAGTTCCCCAAGTTAGATTAGGGAGTCATTGGTATATAATTATTAATGAATACCTGAAATTGGATGAAAGTCATCAAGGGAAATTTGTAGAGTGAGAAGAAAAGTGTTCCTAGACTATAATCCAGAGAAATCTTAGCAACTGTGAAAGTGAAACAGGAAGGCAGTTCTGGAAAAAGAGTGTCAAGGAAAGAGCTACTGGAGTAGTCAAAGAAAAACTAGGCAAGTCTAATGGCATGGCTATACAGGAAAGAGAGATTCAAAAGGGAGAAATAGGAAAATGAGGCTGAATGTTACTCCAGCTCAAGTACAATAAGGACTGAAATGGAGTGATTTGATGATGGACGTGGTGGTTAGTTAGAATCTAGATGAAAACAGTTTCTGTGGTGTAATGAGAACAACAATGAAATTATATGAGGGACAGAAGTTTATCAAAAGAGAAGTGGAAGCCACGGAGGTAGGAACACAGACACATGAGAGAGAGAGAGAGAGAGAGAGAGAGAAAATTTGATAGTAATGGCAGGCTATGAAGAGAGTATGTATTTTTCATTTCATTTGGGGAAAAAAGAAGAAAGGGAGACTGTAAATGCAGACCATGAATTTGTGCAATTAGTTACACAACCTTTAGGGTGTGTTTCTCTGTCACTATTTTTTCAGCATGGTGAGTGTTGAAGCCATCTAATAAAATCAGTAGTCAGAGGGAGAGGTCAGGCACAGGTATTTAAGAAATAGAGAAAATATATGACATAGCTAAAGATTAAGGGCGAGAGAGCAATCTAAATACAACAGTTGGAGCTGTAGAATGGTTGACTATGCATTGGAGAAGATGCTGATGTGTAGAGTTGCCCAATTTTCTTTAGCAATGCTTAGCCCCCCGAGTAAAGATCAAGACAAGGCAGAGATTTGTATTTCTTCGAAGATGAGAAGTCATGAAAAAGTTAGACTGAAAAAGTAATGAGACAAATTGTTGACCACACTCACAAGAAAGAGTTGAATATAAGATGGAATTGAGATTTTATTGAAGTCAGAGTAGTTAAATGAAAAAGCTTAGAAGGATAAGGGACGTGGTCAGATATTGAAGTTTCTGAATATATTATTTCTAGATTTAAGCTAAGCCGACTGATAACTGGGTCCATGTGTGGTCATGAGCTGCAGCAAAGGGCACTGGAGATGATGTCAAATAAATTTAAGGTCAGGCGTAGAACGATTATCCATCACAGGTTCTTAACTTCACTCAGGGTGGACAGTGGGCCCTGTGCAGAATATCAGCCAGATGCCAGTGCTTTCTAATGTCAGCACTGCCTCTCCACCACCCCTACCTCTTCCCTTGCTCTGTCAATCATTTTATCTTTTTCTACCTTAGTCTTCTTTTCATATACTTTAAAAAATATTAATTATATATATTTTACTGTTTTTCAACAAATAAGCAACTGTTTCTCTTTTTTAAATGAATTTACTGAGAACATACTCATATTACAAAAATTCTTTGAAATGACGTAAATTTTTAGACAAATTTAACACCACTACCTTAATGTACATAAACCAATCATTGGTTTGTAACAGCATATTTTTAAAATAGTATTCTTAAGCTCACTTGGCACTATTGAAGTTTCTTGATTACAGGTCATGTATGCAGAAGACTGTGAGAAAGAAGAATGATGTTTCAGAACATATAGGATTTATAATAAAATCCTGGTTTTAGTATATTTATGATAAAAATCACTAAGTATCTACTTTTTTAATATATAAAATGAGCGTTTAATGTTTACATATTGGAGATAATATTTATTAATTGAAAATCTACATTAAAATGTTTATCCTCCTGAATAAAAAAGATGATATACCTTAAACCTCCGTTATCAACACTTAATATTTATTACAGACAAAAATTAGCTAAAGGGAGATAAAGTGGTCTTTAACAAACAAACAGGTGAGTACAAGGAGATTTGAAAATCAGGAGGTAAAATTGCCTTCCCTTTAAAATGAATTAAGTTAAATCAATTTATTTCCAAACCATGAATGATAATTTATTTAACCATTGCTTCCAGGATTCAAGGGATCCAGACGTTAGCTCTGATAGATTGCAGAACCCAGTTACTTGGCAGATGTCGCCAAAGACTTTTATGTACTTATTGATAAGGCAGACACAAAATCAAGGAGGTCTTAGGCATCCTCATTAATGCAAACATACTATCAAACGATATTAAATGACATCCTCAAGGATAGGTTGAAAGATAGGTTTGACCTTTTGTTTTTCTCTTTTCAAAATGTTTTTTACTCTTCTTTCTGAATTCTTCCTGCTCTTCCAATTTTTATTTGGTTATACTATTTGATAATTTCTTCTTTGAAATGACAAATCCACTTTCAGCAGAAGCTCTTTCAATTTTTCTTTGAGATGTTCTGAAAAACGTTCCTAAGACTAGCTTTTTTAAAAGTAATATCAACCACAACTAGTCTGGGTTTACATAACTTGAATATTTTATTAATACTTTTACTCTTTAGAAACTGGAAAAAGTAACTTCTTGTTTTGAATTTTCTCATAAAGCCTGGGTTCATGTGTCTTTTCCTTTTTGTTGTTTTGGTTTTTGTTTGTTTTGTTTACTTTCATTTGTGTGTCACTTGCTTTTTTCTCCCTGGGTCCTTGAAAGATTCTTTGCCTTGAATTTCATAGACATCACTAAGATATATCTCAGGAATAATCATGATGTAAAAATGTTGATTGTAGCACGATCTGTACCATTTTGACCTACAGTTTCACGTGTGATTTTTCAAATTCTAGAAAGAAAAAATGTTATATTCAATTTTAAATACACATTTTTTTTGCTCTAACTTGGAAGTAAAGTTTCCTAATGGTATATGCTTTCATATCTGTAATCCTGTTTCTGATGTCTCTGATCTTTACCTTTTGTCCTCCATTTACTTTTTTGGTTCTTTGATTAACTCTATGGATTCTTACTTTGATTAACTCTATGGATTAACTCTATGGATTCTGAGTTTGATTTGTAGTAATCTCTCTAGAGTTGCCATTACCAGTTCCCTCTAATACAAAAAATGAACATTTATTCCAAATATCCTGTTTTTGATCACCATGCTAATAGTCTTTAATACAAATTGGGAGTTTATTGGGAACACAAATATGACTTCTTACTGCAGTATTTGTTGACCATGAAATCTGTACCTCAGTCACCACGTAATTTACTACCACCTACAAATTTCTCTTTGCTTCTTTATTTATTTTAAATACATTTTACTGTGTATATTTGAGGTAAAATAAGATACATAACATATAACAACAAGATACATACATATAGTAAAATTGTTACTACTGTGAAACAAAAACAAAGGTCAAATATTTCATTTTCTTCACTCTAAGAGTGAAGGAGTTGAGTCTCATTTCCCACTCTGCTCACTGAATCCAACATTAGGTCTTGAATTTAATAGATGGATAATAAATGTACATTAAGTGATATTCTGTCACATAAATATTGATATCTATCTTTCATAGCAAAGCCTTCTATTTTCTTATAATTTTAGAGTATTGTCTGTCCCATAATGCTGCAAAATTACAAATGTGAACAATCATTCTTTATGTTCTGATATAAATTCCTCAAGCCAGAGAAAATAAAATGGTCATCCCTGGCCTGTTTCATTCTGGTGAGTCAGTAGTATTTTTCCATGGTAGTGAGAAATTTGTTCTACTGAAGAGCAAATCATGTATATTAATATGATTTCCTCCTAATCTCCCCCATTCACTATCCTATAAATTGAAAAATACAAGTAAGATTTTTAAGAAAATTTTTTGTATTTACTTTCTTTTCACTCTTTCCCCACTTCCTCTTATTACTGCTTCTTAAGAGTTTTGTAGGAAATGAAATTGAGTCCTATAATCTTGTATTTATGGCATATACAGTTCAGTTTCTCATATATCATATTAAATCTTCCTTAGTTTGAGAGTTGCTGCAGTACTTCTTCCTGTATATATCTCGTTACTGAACCAACTATTGGGTACTATGCTCAGTAACTGTGTGACAGGATCAATCATACCCAAAATCTCAGCATCACGTAATATAGCCAAGTAACAAACCTGCACATGTACCCACTGAATCTAAAATAAAAGTTGAAATTATTAATAAATAAAACTACATGAAAAGCAGAGGGTTAGTTTTGTGATTTTATTTCTACTTCCCTATCCTTCCCAAAAAATGTTGGCTTTATAAACCAGATAATTAAACAGTAGATTAGTTATTGTTCTGCTGGTTCCAATTAAAGAAACAATTTTAATTTCAGCCAAAAGAAGAAATATTGCAAGAAAATCAAGTGAGAGAGTTTATGTAATTTAAGGTCAGGTATTTTATGTGAGCCAAAAAAAAGATTCATTGTTTCAAATGTCTCTTTATTTCTCATTTCTATGTCTCCTTCAATTTTTATTTATCTTTCTCTCAGCTGGCTCACGTCCTCTGTTTTTCTATACTACAGCAAACAAATATGACTTCTTGTTGCTTCAAATTTTTACATTATAGCTTAGTTCAGCTAGAGAGGCTTTGTTATGTCTCACAACCTCATCTGTATATTTCTCAACAGGGGCTAGCTAAGTGTCGTCATATGCCTACCCCTATCCACCTAACGTGTCCATTTCACCAATAACTACGCTGTTGGAACCTGAGTGACTAATATTTGTTACAGATGAATGAGGGTATAGATAAATAAATACATAGATAGTCATAATCTTAGTACAATTATAGTTAGGCAGTTGTACAGAATTAGTTTCAAGGAAAATTTTACCGATGTTCAGAAATTTTATTGTCTCGTGTCCCTAATACTCTTAGGGTACATGTGCTGGATCCAGGAAACAAAAAAAGTTTTTTATCTACACCACAAGGTGATTTGGAATTGCCTAATATGAATATTTACTTTGGTATTATGGAAATAAATAGCTATGGATCTGGGTGTGCACACAATGCATAACATTTCAATTAAATCTTTCTTTTAAATATTTTTTTAGCTAACCATCTAAATTTTCATAGAATTTTGGTATATGTGAAAGGAATAGTTTTTGACATACCATCTCTCCTCTTGAAGGGACAAAGTATAACTCACAGAAGTACACATTTTTGTCATCTTTTGTATATTTTATTTTCATTCTTTCAACCAGAGATAGTCTAATGCTTAAGATTTTCTGGTCTCTTCACATTATCTCTCTTGCTAACTTTCAAGAATCAATTTAAATAATATTAGCATATATAATTTTGTTTGCAAAAATATAATCACTTTTAAGAAGAATTTACATTTTCTCAATTTGAAAAAGTACAACACAAATATACATATTATAAATGTTCAAGATGCATAAAGCTTTGAGAATATGACCAAAAAATTGCTTACCCTGATACCACAAAAATAATAGGCAACAAACTTCACACTGTTTCAGTTCACAGATTCCTAAAGGTAATCTCTGGATCCTAGAAATCTATGTAGCCCAAATTAAGGTCTCTCACATGTATTTGATGCACATGTGGGATCTAGAATCATTTTCTAGAATTATCTAGAATCTTTTCAGATATATCCTTCTTCCTGTTATACTAAAAGTTATGCTAGAAGTATAACAGGAGGAAGGATATCTCTGAAAAGCTAATATTATATTCTATATATTATAAAACTAATATTGTTCACTTTCTCTTGGAATGAAGATAAAATATGTACACAAAGATAAAAATCATTTCAATATCTGGTTATTTTAGCCAGTGCCTTTTGGTGTTAAGTGGCCTTATTACACCTTTATGAAATAAAATGTATGCTGCATCAAGTCATTTTTAATAAATTAGATTAAAAATTATCTTTTTTGAGAGGGCAAAATGGTATGTTCAAGACATTGCTTAGAGATACCTGCTACTCTGGAGATCACAGTGATGCAGAATTGTTGGTTTGTTGTAATAGAATAGTGCTTTAAATAAATACAGATCACTGAAATGCTTTTTAATCTCTTAAAGCAAAATGAACTTTTCTCATAAAATAAAAATAGATTACTTAATTCATTAATAGATAAGCAGCTTTACCAAGTGAAACAGAGTAGAAAAGAAACAAAATACACATTCAAGGGAAAATACTTCAGTATTTTTATTTTCTTCTATACCATAAATTGTTTAAAAACTTGCATCACATATGGAGTTATTTGGATGTAAGTAAAGGACTCATATGTCAGTTTGGCTTACAATGTGGACAACCTCAGAGGAATTTTGAACTCTTTCAAACTACAAGAAAACTGTGTATTAGTGTAGGTAACAATTTGTGTCTGATCATATACCTTAAGAAATGAATTCATTTTTGTTTCTGAGAAAATACATAACTTATACCTAAGAAGCATGTCATTTAATTTGAAGAATTTGGTCAAATTAAATGTTTTCAATTCACAGTATTAGCCAGTTTATTTTGGCCTTTCTATCTTGTTTGGGTATCTTGTGGAAGAATTCTGTCCAGTCAATTATGCAACATTTGGTCATGCAAAGAAAAAGCCCTGTAAAATAACAAGTCATGCAAGTAAAATACTGATGAGCTGCTACTTTATTGCTTTCCCCCATTGATGTTATTCTAGTAATTTCGTCCTTGTGTTTAAGATGGTTAACCTGGCACTTATTATGATAACAGCATATGCGAATAAAAGAATAAATTACCAAGTGCATGATTCCTATTGATGTAAGCATTTGTTCTCTATCAGGAATGTTCCTGGTAACAACAGTCAAACAATGCTCTTTACCTTCCAAATTGAACACTGCACACTGCCTGACTTTAGATATAATTACTTCACATAATTGTTTCTGTCAAGAATAAATGAAGCCTTAAAAGAACAATACAATCATTGCAAGTGGAGCTTCTTAAGATATATATTATACTGGGCCTTTTACTGGTGGTGTTTTCTCGGTTGATAGTAATGACTAAAGATGCTTAAATTGTTCATTTTCAGTCACTAAAAACACATCTGAGTACCTGAGCTGCTCATGGATAATTTTAAATAAACTCTTTTTGCTTGATGAAAACTTATAAAAATCAGTATTAGTTTTTAGTTAATTTGTTGAGGCAAATGAAACTATTCTGAAGATTCAGGGCTAGAAAAAGATGTGGAAACTGCATCCATATTTTTACACACCAAACAAAGAATATTTTGCATTGATAAAAAAGTGGGATTTTTGCATCATTGGGCTTTACCTTATTATTAATGGTTTATCTTAGAATTCTTAATTCACAAAGTATGTTTGTAAATATTATATTTTCAAATTTGAATGTATTGAGTAGAAAAAAATCATAAAGCAGATTATGTGTGTATATTAACCTGAGATGATTATAACTGCAAAACCCAGTAATGCATGCCACTCTTCCTGCAGTGGTGAAATATAGAGCTCATTGAATTCATTGTGCTTGGTAATATTTTGTAACTTACTTTAATCTAAAACAGGAAAAGAACCAAACAAATAATGTTGGTTCTCCAACATAAGGAACTTCTATATCATGTATTTTATTATATATATATAGATATGCTTTGGCTGTGTCCCCATCCAAACCTCAGCTTGAATTTTATCTCCAGGAATTCCCACGTGTTGTGGGAGAGACCCAGGGTGAGGTAGCTGAATCATGGGGACCTGTGGTATTTCCTGAGCTATTCTCATGATAGTGATTAAGTCTCATGAAATCTGATGGATTTATCAGTGGTTTCTGCTTTTGCTTCTTCTCTCATTTTTCTCTTGCTGCCACAATGTAAGAAGTGCCCTTCTGGGAAGGGCAGTAGAGACTGCCCTGTGCTGTAGCTCAGTAACTAAGATTTTGGTCTTTCACACTGGTGGTCTGAGTTTGATTTCCTGCTTAGGAAGTAAGTCGTTTTTGGTTTAATATCTGCATAACCTTGTCTAGATTGTTCTCCTCCATGAACTGTCTTAAATTTTCCTTTCTCTGAGCACCTGGGAAGTTACCTTTGATAAAGTTCAAAAGCCAGAAATATCAGCTGTTTGGCCTGGCTAAAATTGGGTAATAAGAAATTTTAAAAGGACTTTATTAAAGAATGTTATGGTTAAAAGTCAGCTTAATTAAAGGTGGATATTCAAGCTCTAACAGCCTGACTCCTTGGTAGAAACAGAAGGTGCCAGAAACCCCTTTCCTGGCCCCATTCTTCCAAGGACTCCAACCTAAAGCCAATAACCAATTAAGAAATTTAAAAACTGGCAAATGAGAAATCTTACAACTACTGTAGTAATCTTCTGTCTGTCTGTCTAATTATATATGTGCAATGTTTATATAAAAGAGCTCTAATTAATTAATTGGCTTAAGAATAAGCACTTAAATAAAATATTTTGAAAGCAAAATATAAGCTGTAATGCCTTTTACTTCACGTAACTTTAGTAATCTTTGGGAAATAAAAACAGCTTTAAAGATTATTGATAAAATAAAGACATTTTTGTCTAAATTATGCAGGTCAGATATTAGGTTTGCTAAATGCTTTAAGGGCATAAACTGCTTTTACTTTTGAAAATCATTCAATTTATTTTGGAGACATTAAATTCTAAATAAGGCCTGGGATATATGGAATTAGCTATGTCCCCTAGCTATGCAAAGAAGGTTATAAACAAAAGAAATTTTATATAAGAAAGGATGTTGCATGGTAAATTCTTGTCCTAAAGTAAAATGACTGGTTGTTTAAAAAGAGGAATGTTTAGCGCAAATCAGAAAGTCTAAACATGTTGTACATGGTCTATGTAAGCATGAAACAATTTATGAAAAGAGATGTACACCAGAAACGTTATAAAATTTAAAGGTGATTAGGCCTCCTAAATGCTTAGTAAAATGCCCTTATGACCCTTAACTTTACAGCTTAACTATTTTACAGCTAAGTAAGGCCTGGGACACTTGGAGTTAGATGCTGGAAAGAGTCAGACTTTATCTGCATTTCTGTCTGGGTCCTAGGCTCCACACCTAGTACATAATTAAAATCCCTTACCAAAGTTTTCACCAAAAATAAAAGTTGCTAAGAGTTAACATTGTAATATATAATTGAGACTACTGAAAAAATAGGTTTACATGCAAGGTGTGCAAAGAGAATGAAATGTGTTTTTTGTAAGAGATTATAAGAAAGCATGGGAATGTAAATTTTTGCGTAGGTTAAAGGGTTAAAGCATTGTTTTAAATTAAATTAAATGAAGTTTGAACAAGCTGTGGAAGGTTTATAAAAATTAATTAAAAGAGATTCTGACTAGGCACGGTGGCTCACACCTGTAATCCCAGCACTTTGGGAGGCTGAGACAGGCAGATCACGAGGTCAGGGGAATGAGACCATACGGGCTAACATAGTGAAACCCCATCTCTACTAAAAATACAAAAAATTAGCCAGGCATGGTGGTGGGCGCCTGTGGTCCTAGCTACTCGGGAGACTGAGGCAGGAGAATGGCATGAACCCAGGAGGTGGAGCTTGCAGTGAGCCGAGATTTCACCACTGCACTCCAGCCTGGGCAACAGAGTGAGACTCCGTCTCAAAAAAAAAAAAAAAAAAAAAAGGAAAAAGAAAGAGATTCCATGTGTGAACATATTGGCTAAAGTTAAAATGGTATTATTCATTTTTTCCCATATATTGGACACCGGAATAGAAGCACAACAGAGTTTTCTTAGAACGTTGTTCTGCTCTGAGAAAAAAATTGAAAAGGGTTTTAAAATGTTTATAAAAATCTTACCTTATGGTCAAACTAATTAAAACTGAATAGATTTCTAAAGTGTTATTAAAAAACTAGATTTAACATTAAAAATGGAATGGAATAATAATGGAAATATGAAATTTGGTTTTCTCTTATAAAAATGATTTTTATGTAGTATTAAAAGATAATGAAGGGTTTGTGTTTACCTTTTAAGTAAACTTACAAAAGAAAAAGGGAGGGAAGGGAAAGAAAGAAGACAGAGTTAATTGGCCTCATGCCATCCCCACTGGGTCTTGTTTGGAAAGCTGTCTTCTATCAGAATAATGTTTTTTCTTTTAGAAAACTTTTGAGTTATTATTTAGGCTAAATGAATGACTTATGGTAACCTAAGGTTATATTTTGTAATATCCAACGTTTTAAACCTTTGGTATTTAAAAAACCTTTCAAAATCAAGCTCCAGATTATCATAATAAATCAGCCAATACTAAACTTGTTTAAATATACAATTTGAATGAACTTCTTGGTCTAAGTCAAATTACCTATAATAACCCATTAGTTATCAGTGCTATTATACTATTATACTAATTTTTAATGATACTTCATTAGTTATCAGTTCATAAATTGGAAAAACAACTGTATTCAAGAGGACGTAAGTCCAATGTTAAGTATGGACTCATGAAGTACCAGAACAACTGCCTTGTCCTTCTTGAGTCCTTAAAGCTTTTGTAATTAAAGGTTCTGCATTCCATGACTTGTCATGGAAAATATAAAATAATTCAAATTGAATATGTTGGTGTGGTGACTTATAAATTGCAGAAATAGTTTAAAACCAATGTTTTGTTCCAGATTCCTGAGAAGACAGTCAAAGCTTCAGGTACGTTTGGCTACCTGATGGACCATTTAAAGATTGTTGAAGGGATTTCATTCAATTGTCATTTTCATTGCATATCTTCTGGTTGTATAAAAGCTTTCCTGTGCAAGAGGGCTGATGTTGTGACAGTAGGTTATTATGCTACAGTGCATTTTCACCAGGTAAAGAAAGCTTCTTATGGTTCACTGATGAGAATCCCTTCACAATCTACAACCCGAAGATTAGATCTTCTGAGAACATCAGAGAAAAACTCTCCTTTCCATCCACACTGTAGCAAAAGTTTGTAGCCTTGAACCTTGGGTTCATAATCTCACAACTGAGAAGGGTGCCTCCACACTCCTGGAACTGTACACCCATTGGAACCCTTAAGGTAAAACTAACCAGGAAAGTTTATCCTCAGAAGAAGATGGCATCCTTGATGTGAACAGCTTTTCCCAAGATCACAGATCAAGATTTCTACTATTATGAGACTCTTATCTTTGAATATTTTTTCCTTGTTTATGCCTTTATGAACAAAAGAAATGAAAAGTTGTTCTATTATGGGCACTTATCAGGTATACTTTAATTTGTGAAAGATTTTGCAGCAAGCCTTATACATGACTAATCTTATACTTGAATAAATAAAAGATGAAGGGACAATGTAGGTGAGAAACTTTGGTGTTATATATGTTGCCTCATAATCAGTCAAAACTCCTCTTAACCCACATTATGGATAAAAGAGAACATTGCCAGGAGGTCTTCATTCTATTAAAACGACATCATTTGTTAGGTCCTTTTTCCATGACTTACAATAAAAGAGGCAATAATTAGAACTGGAACCCTCACAATAGGCTTTACAGCAAATTCTACTTCAAAGGCTGCCATTACACAACAGACTTTACATTCTCTTGTGAAAGTTATGCTAAATAACAGAATTCGCTGAACAGGAAAGTACCTCTGCAGCTGCTGACACTTGTGGCCTATGGAGAAATACATCAAATGTATATTATAAAAATTCAGTTGTAGGGGATTAATGAAAAGACAACTTAATCAAGTGAGTAGACTCTTCATCTAGCTTATTCTTTAGTCTATTTAATTTCACATGGTTTGGTTTATGGGGACTCTGTATAAGGAGCATACTCCAAACTCTTGCTATTATCTTCCCAATGGTCATAATAGTCTCCCTGGTGTGCTGTATTCTCTCAAAGGTTTAAAATGTTTGCACGTAGCCATCCTTAGAACATCAAATGATCTCTCTTCAACTGGAATGACAAAAGCTGAAAGAAATGTGCTACCATGAGGATACCATAACATATGAATGATGTGCTGAGACCAGAAACCCAAAATGATGGTAACTGAGAGTGGCACTAAGGCCCTAAGTTTTGGTCACACTCTCACCTAAGTGAGAACTTGGCCAAAAGGGGGGAATTTAAAAAAAAAAAAACAAAATTATGGGAAGCCATTATTTTGGACTGAGCTCATGGACTAGGGCCCAACAAACCAAACCAAACTAAAATGGAGTCACTTGTGCTAAATATAACATAATCAAACTAAGACTTTAAAAAAAACACATAGATCCTAGAACAGACTAGCTTTTGTTTTTTCCTGTAAACAAGATGTTCCAGCATAAGGAGGTATCCTCTACTCAGTCCTTCTCTCTTTGCAAAACCCACTCTTCTACTGTTTCCCAGTGAGTTTCAAAAGCATGAGTACATTTACAATGATTAAGGTTTAGGTCAATCTCTCAAAATTGAGAAAATGACAAAAAGGGGGAAATTGTTAAAAGTAAATATGGCCTGAGTAGGACTCTCAAATTCTATATTTGAGTCCTTGTGGATGAACTGTAACCTAGCTTAATAGTCAGGCAAAATTGAAAACCTAACTTAATAGTATGCACCTATAACAATGGCTGAGTGTTGGCCAATCCCAGCAGCCGGCCATACTTCAACCTGTCATAAATTGCTGAATGTTCAAACTGCGTTCAAATAAGGTAAACACCAAGCTGTAGGCATTCTCTTTTTCTATACCTCAATTCCGATTCCTGTACCTAACTTTACCATTTTTGTTTATAAATTTGTTCTGAACACGAGGCACCCCTGTTGTGATTCTGGGGGTTTCCCACTTTGCAAATTGCTCATTGCTCAATTAAACTCCTTTAAGTTGTTTTAAATTGAAGTTTTTCTTGTATCACTATAAATGGAATTGCCTTTTTGACATCGTCATCTGGATAGAAGTACAAATTATAAATTATTACTTTTCCTCAAACTGTCTCTTATTTCCCAATCTTGTCTCACCTAATTGCATCTTATTTCCCAATTCTCTTGAAGTTGCCTAAACCAGAATCCAAAAATATTTCTTCAAATTATCTCATTGGTCACACCCAAATCTAATCAGTCTTCTTCTTATTACCAAGTCAATGCTCACGTGTACTTCCAAACCAATTAAATTCACTTGATGCTTATTGCACCTTCAAGACCCTCATCAAGTAGGCTATGTTTAATCAGTCTCCTGGCTGGTTTGCTTCTAGGAATATTCTCCTACAATCTACCCTACTTTATGCTACCAGAATTCTATTCCTGAAACACTAAATCAGCTATGCATCACTTTACAGAAAAGTGATGCTGCTCTTTAACATCCTGTGCTATGTCCTTTGACGTCTTAGTTCTTGTCTAACTTTAGAACTTCATTTCTCCAAACCCTAATGTTACCTCTAGCCACACTGAAATATGCGCAGTTTCCAAATCAGTCTAAACTTTTAAGCTTCTATTTTTTTCTGCCCAGGTTATTCACCCCTCATCCTCACTTTACTTTCACCCATTAATAGCAAATAAAATGTTACCTTTTCTGACTCATCCTCATCCTGGTTAAGGTCCAACCCATGGTGTTTCCTTAACAAATTATTGCACTCTGCACTGCTAATATTTGCCTAAAGGTTTTTCCACTGCTTGCCTATGTTGCCCTTAATGTTTCCATCTTGAGTTATTTTTACTGCTCTATGAACATACTAGATGTCAAAACTATACTTTTAATAAATTAAGAAACAATGTTTTATTTTTCCCATAAACTAAAATATTGTGATTGTATTTTCTCATGATGTTAGAGTGTTTTTTTTTTTACCTTTTATTACTTTATTTTTTACCAATTCAGAATATTGGCCTTGGAGCAAGAACAATTGGAAGCAAACCTCAGCTTCTGCCATTGACAACATTTTTGACACATATCAAGCTATATAGCTTTTCCATGCCTCACCCTCCTTATCTATAGAATATGAATAATGATAAGAAGCTTACAGGCGCACTATATATTTTTTGGAACAGGGCCCAGAATTGTAAATATTCAATGTTTATTATTACTATTGTTATTATTATCTTTAGTGTTGTTGCTAATAGAGAAGATGCTAAAACTAATGCAGTTCCTGTGATTAACCTTCACCCAAACTTAAAAGAAACAGGTCTAGCTATTTGCTAAATTTTTATCCAGAAAACAAAAATATTATACCTTGATCTAGAATCATTGCCCATATTTGTGTGGTATCATCCAAAACCCTAAAATAAATAAGACTATTTTAAGAACATATTATCGGGTGCTACCAAATTCTAATCTAACTATTCTCTCTCATAAAACAAGTCATATTTCATGATGTCTTCCAATTTCTTCAGTGACAAGATGCCAGAAAACTAACCTGATGAATATACATATTGAATAAATTTAATTAAAATTTATATGTAGACTATTATGCCCTACAAAGAGGTGCAGAGAGCTCCCAGAAAAATAGTTGACACTCGTAGTCATGGTTCTTGAATTTTCAAGCCTATAAGTGAGCAAATGATTTAATTTTACATCATTTCATCAAAATGATCATAGATGATGAACATAATATTCTCCCTACTTATATCTAGAAATACATAGCTTATTGCTCAAGAAATACTTCTGGATATAAGTGGGTGAGTTATGTACTCAGTTGATTTGAAAGGTAAATACAATTTTAGAAAGTAAAGAAAACAGGTTGCTTAACTATACACAATAGTTGGCCATTGAAATACCTGAGATATTTTACATAATACAGAGTATAAAGGGGCCCATTGTTCAACACTTAGGCACAATAAAATCTCCCAAAAATCTAAATCTTGAAAATAAATACAGTTGACATTTAATTTTTCATAGATTTTACTCAGAAAAAAATACTATTTTCTTAAATTCAAAACTGGATTGGCATTATGTTTCATTTTACCCTTGGAATAAAGCCAAACAGCCGTGATATAGGTGAAAATACAGAACCATAAACATTGCAGGCTGATAATCCTTGTACATGACATGTTTACAAGCATTGACTTGCATACAAATGTCCGTTTCCAAATTTAATTTCAGTGACTGACATGTAGTATATAGTCTTAAAGGTAGCAACTCCTGTATATTTTTTCTTTCTGACCTCATAGTAAGTGGCTGCCTTCTGTGTTTAGAATTGTCATTGTGCAAATATCATCAAGATACAACTGACCCTGACTTTTAACAAATGACATCTATGTTATAAAATTTGTAGTGTTACCCAAACTATCTATGAGATAAAGGATTAGGTGGTCTTTTAACAGTGTTGAGCTGTTAAATGTGTTAATTAGATAATATTAATGCTGATTTTGAAGCATTCAAGAGTTAAGAGTTAGCAATCACCTTTTCATTCTAAAAACAACAGTAGTGCTACTTGGTCTTAGAATATGATTTTTTTTTAATGCCACAGGATGAGTCCCTCATAATTTAACATTTTAATCATTTCAAGGTGATTTGTTTTTACTGTGAGAAACCCTGTGTTAGCACTTTCCCCACATTTCCTAAGCATAATCACATATTAGTTGCAATTTTCTCTGCAACATAAGACTTAATTATGCTAAAGAAAAAAGCTTCTTTTTTAATAAAAGGGGTAAAATACCACAGATATCCAGTTTGAACTAATACTGAGACTGGAAACTCATTACCACTAAAAATGTCAGTTCTGATGAAGCATTAAAAAAATTCCAAGAATCAAATTCTAAATGTCTTTACTAAGCTGTTTTATGGTAGCATGTACCATTGGAAATGTGATGAGTCTTCATGTAAAAATGCTGATTTGAATTAGATTTAGAATGTATGTCATCCTTAATTAGCCTTTCCTTCATCAAAATGATCTCACAAACACAGAGAATGAATCTTTATTTCCTCCTTTGCACATGGGAGGTCATTTGTCAGATTTAATATACTTCTACCTATGTCTTCCTACATGCTTGGAGTTCAAGATGGATGATCATGGACTTCTAGAAAAAGTTTTTAGCTTAAAACTTAAATTTAATTTTAATATAATGTCAAAACTATTTATAGTGAGTCAAAAATTAGAGTAGCATTTACTAAAATAACATTGGTTTATTTCTATTTGAAGAAATAAAATATTTTTTAGTCATTTCCCTCCTCTAAGGGCAAGTTGATATACTAGCAATTACCTAGGTAATACAGGGAGAGGAATATTATGTACTAAAACATGTATTTTCTTGAATCATGTATATATTTTTATAATTCAGATTTGAGGTGATACTACTGGATATGATATTACATAAAGGAAATCATTTGTTTTATGATTGTTTAAATAAAATTATCTAAGGAATTTTATAAATTAATATTCAACAGTTGGACAATTCTAGTGACCCTATAATATAGGTATCTACTTAGAGATTATGGATCCTATAGAAAGAACAACCTATTTAGACTGGTGATATAAGATTCATATGCCAAAAGACTTCTCAGGTAACTCCCAATAAGTGGTTATGACTACTTTCTAAAGAATGTAATATCCATTTATTAAGGGGCTATTTGCAAAGCTTAGTGCTTACAATTTCTGTCCCTAAGGAATTTGGCTGTTTACGAGAACATTTGGGTTCTTGCATTTATAACTAAGAACTTGACTTCTGCTATGGAACATTTATGCCTTAGCAAACATTTAAAATTTGAAGGGAAAAGAATTACCTACTTTTTCAATGCCTTGTCAAAGACAAAGTATTCAGTATAATAGTGTCTTCAAGGTGAGAAAATAGAGAAGGGTAATAGGGAAATTTTGTTCCCTGCTCTGGCAATACAAACGGTGGCTGCAAATTTATGTTTTGCACAATAGCTGCCATTCACCATTCATACAAGTAGTTAGAAAGTCATGCAAAGAACTATATGTTTATGAAACTTTCAGCTCTATAATACCAATAAAAATTACAGCAAGTTTTAGCATGTGACAACAAAAAACTTGGAAAGCAGTGATGAAGGATTCAAAGGAAATAATGAAAGACACTATTTTCTCTAAGAAGGCAGCAAAAGGGCCAAAGGAACACATATATAAAGATTTCAGATTATTAAAGGAAGATGCTTAACAAATGCAAATGTAAACAATTAATAATCAACAAGCATTCTGATATGGATCAAAATTACAATGTTGATGCTAAATGCATTTTCAGATTTCAGATGAAGTGGAAAGAAAACTCTAAAGCCCCTGTTCTAACAAGGAAACAAGCCATTTAAATGATTGTAATATTTAGCTGCATTTCAAGTTTCTACTTAAAGTTAATGGAACTATAAACACTGTGCTATTTATATTCCAGGTCACAATATTTATCCTATAATATATTATAACTTACAGAGTAAAGACTCTTTTAGTAATTCCATAATTTAAATATTAAACTAGTTTAAAGCTCTTTAAGTTTGCATATCCTAAACTGTAGTCAATTCAGATAGCCACATGCATTAACTTAATAGAAAAGCCTATGCATTTTGGCAAAATCTTTAGTAGATGATGAACATCACATTTTGGAAAAGAGAGGGTATAATGCCCTGTGGTGAATGTTGCAACAGAGAATTAAAGATAAAATATGAACACAAAATATCTTGGTATTCACTGTCTTTCATATTTGAAAAAATGTATATGAGTACAGCATATAATGAAAATAATATTTTATTAATTTGATATTAATTTAAACAGAATAATCTCATCTGAACTATATCATACAAAATAGAAAGATCTCTCTAATGATAGAAAAGAGAATTATATACTTAATGGTAAATTATGCCATCAGATTTTTAATAAAATTTCTGACTTCTAAATTTTGAAATAAATTTAAGTACTTTTCTTTCGATATAAGATCGTAAAATATCAATTATTTCACACCTCATTGTCAAGAAAAATCAGTATTGACTCTGGATATTAGGAACAATTCTTAAGATAAATTTATAGATTTCATGAAGGTACTTGGCAGAAGGAACTCTTTGAAAGAAGAAGGAAACAAAATAATAAATCAAACTTGTGAATTTTGATTTTTTAAATTCGTTTGATTGTTAGGGGATCAGGAACTGTCTCAATCTTGTCCAGTACTGCAACCATTTTGGATAGGGTAGACAGAGAATGTCTATGTGGAGGTGGCCTTTATGCTGACACCTAAGAGCATTCAAAGGAGGAAGCCATGCAAAAATTGCTGAATGGCCTTCCAGGAACAGTGAATTCAGATGCAAAGTATCTGAGAGCAAGAAGCTTGGTACTTGAGGGACATAGAGAAGGCTAATGTGGTCAGAGAAATCCAGAGAAAGAGGATGTGGTAAGAGACATGCAGAGGTCAAATAGCAATGATGACAACAACAATGAGAATTACTCTATCACTGAACATTTACTATGTGCTAGCCACAATTTTAGTGCTTAACACGCAGTTTCTGTTGAGCCTTACCTCTAAGGTAAGACATTTAGTTTTTATTCAAACAGAAATGAAGCAGTTAAAGAGTTTTAAATGGGAGAATGTTATGGTTAACTGTAATTTTAAAAGATCTCTCAGATATTTTTGGCATAATAATATAGAGGGTGAGCAAAGTATAAAGACAGGAACCAAGAGGACAATAGGGAGACTGCAACAGCACTCCAGATGAGTGTGAAGCAAAATTAGAGTTGGGGTGAAATTCCAATATCCATTCAGAGGTATAGCTGACTTTCTCTTAGATTGGATCTATCCATCACAGGAAGGATGGAAATCAGAGATGATCCCTAGTGGTTCTGTGTTAGTAACTATTTGAGTTATTTGGCTGATATGGTGAAAAGAAGCACTGGAGAAGAACTAGAGGTGGGCAATGATTGGGTCTGCTTTGTACTTGTGAATATCATTAAATATCCAAATACATGTATCCAATAGATTTCTAGATATAACCCTTGAACTAATGGGAAAAGTCTGAATTGGAATGAACAAGTTTTGAGATATCTGATTATCCATGTAATTTAGAACCATGAGACAACATAAGATTATTTAAAAAGAGAGTGAAAATAGAGAAGACAGCAAATGGTAAAGCCTTGGTGGCTTATCAATTGAGCAGCAGCAATAGCAGCTGAGAAATCTTAGAAGGGAGACTGAAAGAAAACTACTCGGGAAATGGGGTGATAGGGAAATATAGCTAATAAGCTTTTCCTACAAGGGAGCAGTCACCTATATCAAATTGTGAAGAGAGTTGGTAAAACAATGACAGAAAATTGAATATTTGACTTGAGTAAATTAAGGATGATGCTTGAAAAAATATTAAGAGGCATTTTTTTGAGTAGTGAGGATGAAGCCTCTTTGGGTTTTATTGAGGATATCATGGGAAGATGGTGAGAACAGGATTAAAGTCATAGCTTATAAGAGGAAATTTACTGTAAGGCAGAAAAAAATGGAGGGCGACATGGTTCAAGGAAGTTTTCTTTTTTTTAAAGGGATCACTTATTGTAACGTGTGCTTGCATGAAGATGGGGAAAACATCTAGTGAAAGAGTCATGACTTTATCATTAAACTGGGGAAAATAAAATCATTCTTTGCTGTGAAGACTCAATAAAATGTGTGTGTGTGTGTGTGTGTGTGTGTAGTACCTGGCTTATAATAAGCAATCAAAGAGTAGCTATTAAGATGATGATAATAGTGATGATGGTGATGGCAATGGCAAAGGAGGCAGAGGAATATTAAAGGAGAAAAAAGGTAGAAATTATTATCACAAATCTTTGGAAAAACTGAAAAGTACAAGTTATTGTCAGGAAACATCTTTTGTCAAAATAGAAAGGAAGGCAGATATGGCCAAAATTATCATTGACTTGTCAAATTATATGGTGTAAAGTTGAATTAATGCTTATCTACACATATCTTTTTAATGATAATGCAATTTTTAGATGTGAAGTCTATTAAATAAGGGAAAGAAATATTTGAGATGTCAGAGGAAAAGATGTGCTGAACTAGTCGTGTTACTGTGTGGGAAAGTGGATGTGCTAGAGTAACAAGGCAGGATTGTCTGGCAATGTTGACATTAAGATTAAGGTATTTAAGGTCTATACTTCTCTTTAGTAGCATAACTAAAGGTTAAGTGTAATTGACTTAAGTTACATTAAATGCCTGCAAAAATGTTTCAAAGGATCCTCTGTGTTAGGGTTACAAAAAGAGTAAACATAGTCCATCAACCAAAATAAAAGACAAAAGAACATATTGTCTCAATTAGCCAACTAATCTTAAAATTCTCTCAAGATTATTTCTCTCAAAGTGTTGGCTTTTTATTGCTAACCTACTTTCTGTAACATATCTATAGTATCAAAGTACAAGTACCTATTTTATAGCCTTAATAAAGTGTATTTATTAGATGGAAGAAAAATAACTCCATTGATTGTATGTCCTTTGGGTCTCAGAAATCCAAACTTAGACAGAACTGTACTTGTGACCACTTCAATATGGGTATCATAAAAAAGGAACAAAAACAGAAAAAGTCAAGCATCACTACATAGTGATACCCTCTCCAAACTAAGCTGCAAATATGAAGTGTCTGGTGTTGCTCTAAGTTTCTAAAATGACTGACCTCAAAATAAATATCCTCAGAGCCTCAAAAGAAAGAGGAACTGAGTCTCAAACCATATTATACACAATTAAGAACTTGTCATTACCAGAAGATCTCGTTTCAAAAAAAAAAAATGTAAAGAATTACATACAGTAAGAAAGAAATTATATCTGATTGTTCTAGAAAGGGAAATAGCGTAATGTGATGTATAAGAAGTACAACTTTTTTGAAATAGTCATCGTTCACTTAAATCTGCTTCGTGGTTTGGCAATATATGCAAATATAGTTAATATTGTAAATAATATGCTGAGGCATGAGCCATTGAAGATTCAGCTTTCAAAGATCATTGTTAGAATATCAGAATGTAAGACATTTATGAAATGATTTGTTAAAGATTTCCACCTTGATCAATTTACCATCATATGGTAGGGGTTGGGTGAAGTGACCGTTAGAAGTAGGAAGTGTGAGACTGCATATGGCTTTCTTTTAATCTTGGGTACGAGAAATCACTAAAACAGATAAGAACAGTCATTTATTCCTGTTTATCAACTGTCTTTTTGGACATTACAACTTCCTCATCTGTTTGGGGTTTTTTTTCTTCTGTGTTTAGGTTGTCTAGTAAAGAGAAATGGCACCAGATTGGAAGACAGAAGTCAAGCTGAGGCCTTGTTCCTGCTTATATTTTTTATAGAAAAAGAGATCATAAAGGGGTAAGTGAGGAGTGGCGGGAATCTATATTCAAATTCTGAGGAACAGACTCATGGTGTCAAGAAGCAGAGTTGGCAAGGTCAGGATTATCAGCAATTGCATCATCATTATGCATAGTAACCAAAGCAACTCCCTGACTCCTAATTAACTGCATTAGCGCTGTATGCTTGAATGCTTTGTTCCTCTAGTCCTTCCAACATTTTTATAAGTATCAGAATACCCTGCGTTAAACTTCCTTCTGCCCAAAACATTCAGAGTTGTTTCAATGCCCTCCAATGAACTCTGACAGATACACTTTTTTTTTCATTTGCAGTATGCTTTTTTTTTTTCAACTGTCTTGTTTTACCCTACAGGAGTGCTATAAATAATATGACCAATGGAAAAAAAATAAGGTTCAATTTTTAAATGATAGCCCATTTAAATTCAACATAATTTGTTAAATACAAACCATGTAGAAAAAAACTCTGCTAAATTCTTTACACTTGTTATCCTTAATACATGTTATGATCCTACGGTAGTTACTACTGCCATTATTATTATTATTTTAACTTTCATTTTAGGTTCAGAAGTACACGTGCAGGTTTGTTATATAGGTAAATTGTGTATCACAGGGATTTGGTTTACAGATTATTTAGTAACTCAGGTAATAAGCATAATACTTGATGAGTGTTTTTTTGGTCCTCATCCTCCTCCTACCCTCCATTCTCAAGTAGGCCCTAGGGCCTGTTGTTCCCTTCTTTTTGTCCACGTGTACTCAATATTTAGCTCCCACTTATAAGTGAGAACACGTGGTGTTTGGTTTTCATTTCCTACCTTAGTTTGCTTAGGATAATGGCCTACGGCCCCATCCATGTTACTGCAAAGAATATGATCTCATTCCTTTTTATAGATGCATAGTATTCTGTGGTGTATTTGTACCACATTTTCTCTATCCAGTCTATTATTGATGGGCATTTAGGTTGACCCCATGTCTTTGCTGTTGTGAATAGTGCTTCAGTGAACATTCACGTGCAGGTGTCTTTATGGTAGAATGATTTATATGCCTTTGGGTATACAACCAGTAATGAAATTGCTGGGTCAAATGGTAATTATGTTTTAAGTTTTTTGAGAAAAAATTCAAAATGAGTATTGAAAAGAAAAAAAAATGGATATGGACATCTAACTTCCTGTTCTCCCAAGGCCCAGGAGAAAGAAGACAGCTTCTGGTGGTCCATTCATTTGTTGGTTTATTGTTGAATTTCGGGCAAGGGCAGACACAGTTGGTTCCATTCTTGCCTCTCCCATATTTTAAAATCTACAGTTCTGTCTTTGTTAGAAAATAGGCAGAATCTTTCTTTATACTCTGCCCGTAACTGGAGAGGTCTGATGTAGGACTTCCTTGCTCTGTCCTTCATTGTGTTCTTCAAAAAACAAATGCTACTACTCTTCATAGACTGATTCTCAACTGGTGCTTAATTTATATGTGAGGCTGATCCATGTTTTCGGCCACATGTATCATTCCTGAATCTCAGACATCAAATGACAATAGCTCCCTGAGCAATAATAATAGTATCAAATACCCCTCCTTCCCCACCATTTCCAAATACTCCTCATTAAAAACCTTAGTATTATACTTTGGTTATTTTGGCAAGTATAAGATGAAAATTACGATAGTAAAATAAAGACATTATTGCCACTTTTTGGTAAGTAAATACTGTTTAGGGACAGCAGAGATCAAAAAGCTTTTTTTTAATCTATGTAACAAACATGAACATGCCATCCAACTTACAATTATTAATAATAATGCTAATAATTTTATATCCATCAGTTTTTTCATGTATTCATCTTTCAACTGGTTCTGAACTTGGGCAGGAAAGCTTAACAATACATTTCTAGAGCAGGGTTATATTCCTCAGGATTAATATATTTCCATTAAAAATAGACATGATGAGATTTTAAAAAGTGCTAGCTTGAGATACAGAACTGTGTTATAGTCCCTTCTCTTATAAAGTAACTGTGTGATCCTAAATAAAACTCATCTAATCTCTCTAGACCTCACTTTATTTATCTATATGTTGAGTTTACATAGACAGCATTTCATAGAATTTCAAAGACATAGAAAAACAACACATTTAATTTTAAATGCCGTATGTCTACTCATTTGATACATTTCCAAATAATCAAATAAATCATATAGAAATATACTATATAAATAATAAAGAAGTACTTCAGCATCCAAGAATGCTAGAATATATGAATATTGGAATGATCAAATGTTTGTATGTTTGAGACAGCATAAAAGTGATTAATTTTATTTAATATTTTTAAAAAAACGTATTTAACTAGTTCTTTTAACATATTTGCTGTTTTTCAAAATCCAGATAGTGTTATAAGCCAGTATACTCTGGAAATAAGACTTCAAGGAAGCTCAAGGGAGCTTCAAGGGAGCTTATTATAAGCCAGTATACTCTGGAATAAGACTTCAAGGGAGCTATCAGGTATCTTTAATTTATGTATACTGTTCATAATACATTCTATTATTTGACAGTGATATATAAGTTCTAATTAATAAATGATCTTTACGAGGAAAATGTAATGAATTCAGAATGCATTTTGTTTAGCCAATCTAAATGAAAAAGCAGTTAATTATCATGCTAAAAAAGGCAAGTAAGTAGAATACTTCCAATTACCAACAAGTGGAATCTCTATAAAAATCTGAAATTTTTATTTAAATAGAGTGAAAAAGGTAAATATCTAGTTTTTATAAGATAATCTTTTTTTCCCAGATACGTTCTATGGGAAGTAAAATGTTGTAAAATTAAGACAAATGTTACTGCCTTAAGAGTTAATAGAGATGAGGTCCTTAAGAGTCAATAGAGATGAGGTCCACTAGGAGAATTAATATTCAAATGGCTACATTGTCTCTAAGGCACTTGAATATCATGAAGGAAGAGGAGATTTTATTGATTGGGAAATGGCAGAAGGTTATGCTTATTGTATATAATAAAGATTATTGATTTTGTTAAGCAGAAAAATGGCACTTTTAAAAGCCCATTTCATATCAACTGAAACTGAATGGTACTTTCTACCAGTCTAAAAGTTTTTAAAAAATCATTTTTAATGAAGCAAAAGATATAATTTGTCAGGAACGTCCCTTATAGCAACAAAAAGAGAGTTCATTGTTATAATGAAGGTTTTCTTCTAATATCTAAATTGAAATTACATCTATTAAACTAGGTTAAAATTGTAGGCAAAGTTACTCCTGCTATAATAGGACTTCATACTAAAGTGAAATATCTTCAGCTTACTCCTAAGAAATTTGAAGGGGAAGTTATTTCCTCTTGAGAAAATATGGGTATGTTCAAACGTTGATGATGACACTTGAACAAAAAACCAACATGCTTTATTTCAGTAAGCTGTAATTATTTCAATGAGCAATAAAACCTGAGGTGCTATAGGCTTAAAGAAGCTACTGCAACCTCTTATTGAATCACTGTTTATTGGTGCTTCATGGTATGTGGATGTAGGTGATGGAACTTGCTGCCATTTTATACAATACCATGAAATAAAATTAAATTACCTTTTTGTAGTTCTACAAACTGTTGAATATAAAAGTGCTCAATCTGGTCTACTAGGTAAATTATTTTGCTTTTATTTATTTGTGTTTTATAATTCAGAGAAACATTGTGAAGCAAATTTTTTAGTAAACAGACTAGAATTCCAGTTTCACTTAATTCACCGGATAGGTGGATACCGCTGAGACTAAACTCAAATTCTGCCAGGGGACTTGGCCAGATTACATTTTGCACTCTCACAGATGATTAAGTATGGCTTTGTGGCTAAGATCTATCCAATAGATTGTGAGAAGAAGTGATGTGTACCAATTCAAGGCCTGGGTCATCAATTACTGTCCTTGTACATTCCAGGTTCTGTTCCCTTTCTAGCTGGTTGCAGTAGAGAAAGTCAAAGTAACTGCAAAAAACAGATTCTGAAGATGCCATGATATCTGACTTCTTGAATATCCAGTTGATGACAAAGAATTGCCCTGTCCTGCTATCTTTTCTGCTCACTCTGAACTATTATTTAAATAAGAAATAAATGCCCTTATGTTTGAGCTATTATTTATATTTGACTTGTTATTTGTAAGGATAGCCAGCATTATTTTGACTAATAGAAAATTTAGTACCTTAAATAGGTTACTACTCTTAGTTGATGCAAAAGTAATTTCAGTTTCTGCCATTAAAAACAAAAATGGAAAAAACTGCAATTACTTTTGCACCAACCTAATATTTTAAAAATCCTAAATTATGGATGTTTACTTGTGTTTTGAAAGGCAGACAACAACAAAGAAGGAAACCCTATAGTAGATTGGAGAGCTGGGGGATCTGCCTTACTCTTACCTAGCATTTGGTAAAACTGTTGCCAGCAACATTTTGAAAGGAGGACAAATGTTTTCCAAGTGTGTGGTTCTAAGTGAAAGAGTTGAAGGAGCCATAATGCCACTATGTAGTTTTTTTAACCTGTTACATTAAAAACATATTACAAGAAAGTGATGGTTCAAAAAGGAATTGGCTGGTTTGCAAGCAAAAAATGAAATGAAATAGAAAATGTTTACAAAGTTGGGAACTCCCAGGGTCAGAACCAGCAGTTTCTGGATCCCAAGCAGTAGGGATATAAGTGTATGAAAGTTTTAGAGCAACAAATCCCATAAAAACATTTCAGTTAGAAAACAAACCGACACACACACACAGGTAACTAAGGATCTAGCTCTTGAGCAAAGGTGAGATGCTCATAAGAAAGACAGTACCTTTCCACTAACCCCTGTTATTACCCATGGTTCAAGAGAATGAGGTGCGACAAAGATAAAGAAATAAAACATTTAAAAACTAGGCCAAATAAAAGGCTTTGGATGTATTCACTGGCTCTAGGGCTGCCCTGAAGTAAATATCAAATAAATTCCAAAATTAAAAGAAATCCAATTTCCTTGATTCTGCCCTGAGAAGCTTATAAGAGTAAAACAAATCTAGGATCTCCAGACTTTCCTCAGGAGAAAGCAAGTCATGTAAGATGCACAGACCGCAAGGAGGACATATACTTTGTGGCTACCGAAGTGTGGTCATCAAAGATAGTAGATGAGATAGGACCTCCCAGAGGGTAGAGATAGGAGGCAACAGAGAAGATGTGATAAGAGTTTATTCTAGAGTTGGAATCTGGGTATAATAAAGAAATATTCTCCAGAAAATAGCAGAGGGTTCTACACACCAGGATTCTATTATGGCTATGACCCAGGAACAGTTTTATGGCCCTCTTTCTTTTTTTCATGGAACGTGTGTAGTTTAGTGTGTGCATACTTTTCTCTGCCTATCTATTCCTCTGTTGTATAATGGGAAGTGAAGACAGATAACTCGTGTTCTAGTTAATAGGTCTTCAAACCATTAGGAATTTTGGAAATACTGGACTTTAAGCTGTTTGTAGTTACTGGAAGCTATGGTTTCAATTTATCTCCCAAAAATCATATTTTGGAAACAACCCTCAGTGTAACAGTATTAAGAGGTGGGGCCTTTAAGAAGTGATCAGGCCATGAGTTTTCTGCCCCCATAAATGGATGAATGCCATTATCTTGGGAGTGAGTTTCTTATAAGAGACTAGTTTGGCCCTCTTTTGCGTGCTTCTCTCTCTCTCTCTCTGTCTCCCTCTCTCTCTCTCATGCACTCTCTTGCCCTTCTACCTTCTGCCATGGAATGATACAGCAAGAAGGCCCTCACCAGATGACAGTCCCTTGATCTTGGACTTCCCAGTCTCCAGAAACATGAGAGATGAATTTACATTGTTTATAAATTACTCAGTCTGTGGTATTCGGTTATAACAGCACAAAACAGACTAAGACATGAGGTAAATAACTTTGGATTGATTTCTTCAGAGAATATGTGAATGCCTTTCTTTGTCAGGGGACTTGGGCATAAATGGTTAGTTGGTGACTCTAAGAATGGCCTTTGACAGAGAATGTTGTTACCAAAATTTGCATTCTCCTCATCAACCTGGGTACCAGCTACCGAATAGTTCTCAGCCACACATGCAGTTTGATACGGACAGGCCAACGACATCCAACTTAAAGAACATGAAGGGAAGTGACCTGTGCCACTCTAGGAACTTGTCCATAAACCCTCCCACACATACTCTTCTATAGTCTATTTTCTGTCTGGTAGCTTGGTATGAGATGACTAGCATGATCTGGAAGTCACAGTTAGAGATGGGACAGCATCTCTTGTCCTAAGTTTCTGTATAATTTTGTGGGAGAATGCCTCTCTTCTGACCTCTACACCATCCCAGAATGTTACATGAGCAAGACAAAACTTCAAATATTTTTAAGCATTCAAGATTTATGGACTGGAAATTTTAAGCACTTAACATTAATCGAATATGCTTGTGCCTTAGTTTCCCTTTGTTGAGAAATAGTTGAAAATATAAGAAAAAATCCCTTTTTAAAAGAATAACAATAGAACTCTGAATATAAAGCCAATTTGCTGATTATTAAACTTCTGCTTTAATTATGAAAGAAATTATAGAAAAAAAAACAGATACAAGTACTGAAATAGCCCAAGAATGCGAAACATGTTTGTATTTAGATGTACCTAGAATTCAAAATACGTGTGAAATGTTGAATTATATAGGAAATCTGTAGAAAAAGATTTACATTTTGGCTTCCTTCAGAATCTAATTTCTAGGTTTATCTATGATATAAATTGAGTAGATTTTTTTCCAATATTTTTCAAATTAGAAGCATTTTAATTAGTTTGTTTTTCCTAGTTAACTATGTGGTACAATACCTTTATAATTTTATGAAAACTTCACCTAAAAATCAATTTTATTGCTTTCATAGAAAGTCACAAATACTATTACTTGCTAAAATGCATTTCTTCCTATCAGCCCAGTTCAAATAGATGTGTTTCATAATCATGTTACCTAAAAGATTTATGTTCTTCTGAACTTCCATGACAATTTGTAACTTTATCATTTTATTCTTTGTACCATCAATTATAGCTACTTTTAGAGATCTCTTTATTAATTAGTATTATAGAAAGCTCTTTAGACATTTTTCATTCTGTTTTTCTTTTTTGTCCTATATCCTCAAGTCTTTCTGACATATTGAGATTAGAAATTTGTTTCTCAATAAAACAACATATACTAATAAACACATTTAATCCTTTGCTAGGCTTGTTTCAGTTTCTGCACTGTCCTGGAATATGATGAGCTAAAATTTTTAGAATATCGTAGCAGTACAAATCACAAAGGATAGCGTCTACAGAAATAATGGGTGCATCACAGCTATAAGAATGACTTACCTACTCCTGACTTTTCTATATAATGTAAAGTTTGTAATTCTGATACTGTTCATGGTTCAGATTTCCTAGATATGGCAGCCACTGGTTCCCTGTAAATCCTGTCAGTCTGAATTCTCACTTGGCCAAACATAATACATAAAATAGAAGTATACTTTAATTTACTAATGGTCATGACCATTTGTAATCAACACAAAACACTATTTTACAATATTTGTTCATATTAACAATGAGCAAAAATAATTTAATGCATTTTATTTTTCCTACTTTTAACAAATACATTATGATTTTAGATGCAATAAGTGCAATTCTTAAGGAATTATATAACTTTAAAAAAGTACAAACCAAAAATATGTCTTTCCAGAAAGAAGTTCTGAAACTAAACAAAGAAACACAAGTAACTCATGTTCTTTGTTAAATGATGCAGTTAGAGTCAGGATAAATTGTACAAAAGGAAATTAACTTTTTTGAAGAAACAGGATTGTATAAAATTCTATATCTGAACATCTCATACATGGTATGTATAGTGTAATAAAAACATAATTTCTGCCTATAATCTAATCTAATATATACAGTGTCTATATAAATATTTATATGACAGATTATAGATAAAATATATGTAAGTTAAATATATATCTCTATATTAATATTTTTCATATATGTGTCAGTAAAAACTATAAGCATATATTCACTAAAACACACAAAGAAATAAAATACGCATTTTTTTTTATACTATGACATTTAACAAGAATAAGTTTTTTAAAAGTATTTTTTTCTACAATCCTTTTTTGAAAACGAAGAAATAACTATGAATGGGTCTCTTTTTAAAGGAAAACTGGTGAGGGAAGTAGATAAAGGAAGGGAGGCAAGAGAGGAAACTGGGGGTTATGAAAGGGCATTCATCACTTTGGCATCAGTGTTAGTAGATGAAAGCAGTTGATCCCTTTCTAGGTTGCAGGAGAAATAACATATTGTGCAATTATGTCCTGTGCTGAATATATTGTTGGCATTCAACCAATTAATAATAACAAGAATGAAAACAACTCTGTCTGCGATAAGAATAAGGCTTCCAATATTAGTCACAGTCTGCTTAGCTTTAGGTTGGCTTAGATAAATGTAGTAAAGACAAGGAAAACATCCCACTCCACACTTTTTGGCTAATTTAATGTCTTTGCTAAGTGCTTAGGTAGTACGGTGACAGACACAAAGAAAAATGCATGGATTGATTGCACTGATAGATAAATAGAGTCTATTTCAGCACACAGAAAAACCCTTATAATTAGATGTGAATACTTGGTTTCTTGCCATCCATCACATATGCACGCTTAGGAAAGTATTTTTGTAATGAATTAGAAATGAGTAGTATTTTATAATACTCGCGATGCATTATACACATCTTGCCATAAATGGCTCGACCTATACTGACAATCATAAGATTCAGAAATGGTTCACCTCTTTAATGAGAACTTTCCACATACTTGTCTGCCAAAATTTTTGAACAACCTAGCATTTTTAAAACACTAGAGTCATCCAAATTTTACAAATGTGTTGTAAAACTTTTCTTAAGCAACTACTGAAATCCTATAAAAGCTCTTTGAGAATAGAAATTCAATGATAGGTATTTGGTCTGTAAATTGAGGAGCTATGCTCCACATACAAATGTTGTATGGCTTTATTTTTAACCAAATAATACTAATAAAAAATAAGCTAATACTACAAAATATGCACTTTAAAGAATACTTTGTTCCATTAATAAAACAATATGTTTTAGTTTATAGTCTGACCCTAGCATTGAAACAAGAGCAGCATCAAAATAATTATACAAGGTAGTCTGTAACTTTATAAGAAAGAAAAAAAAAATGCAAGGAGAAACATATGAGAGAGAGAGACAGAGACAGAGAGAAACTACAAATATACTGAGATGTTTGATTAATTCTACCCACAGTTGTTCAGAATAAAAAAGATTGATCAGACACACATAGCATAGCAGAGAGTAGAGTGATGACCAGAATAAATATGTGCCAAGCTAATAGACTATAGCAAGCTTCAGATTTTATTATTATTCTGGATTAGTGAGTGAATAACATTGGAATTGTGAAATAAAAATAATTGTCTCTAATCTTATGTAAAGATTGATAACAGGATTGGCAATCCTCTTTGGATCAGGCTGTTGTTCCTTAAGTTTACCCTGCATAATTAGAGACAGCAAACAGTAATCTTACCAGAAAAGGTTGTGTTTGTTCCTTAAATGTTCTCACCCAAAGTTCTAAAGTTAATGAAGCTAAATGCCAATGACTATGACATTGAAATATAAAAAACAGATAAAGCATGTTATCTCTGAGAAAATATACTGATATAAATAAAACAATTTACTTTCTCTGTTTCCCTCTAAGCCTCTAATACTATCAAGACAATGAGGTAGGATTCTTGCAGTCTTACTTTAAAATGTTGATTTCTTGGAATCAATAAGGGCAATTTGGTTACTTTTATTCAACAATTTCACAAGGATTCGAAGAACTATTTAAAAGGTTTTTTTTAAAAGACATTTACTTATAAATATCTCTCATTTTTAGAAAATAATCACTAAAATGACAAGAAAAATAACTAACCAGGTGCATAAAATTATTAATCTGATTTGCTTCATATCCTTAACTCCTTGCCTCAGGTAAACCTGTCTTTGACAATAAAAATGAATAAAATACATTTGGACAATTAGAAAATAATGAAAAGCATTTAAGAATGACATTTGACAAAGTCATATAAGGGAATATTGTACTTAAAAAAATGAGCATTTATGGATCAGCTATCCCTGATGTAATACATCATATATTATTAAGAAAATTGTGCACCTGTATATTGAATCACTTGAAATTAGTTGGGGACAAAAGGAAAATGGGCTATACTTAATTAATGATGACAATGAAAGATGTTTGATTCTATGGATAATATTTATAAACTATAAATGAGATAAAACATAACAAACCAAGAAAATAGCTATATGTATGATGCATACATAAATGTAGCAAAAAGCATTTGTAGGAAAACTATTATTAAAAGTAAAACAAAGACTGCTATTGAACAACAAAGATAATAAAAGGAAAAAAATTGTATAACATAAAATGAGCCATGAAGAAAATATGAAAATGTTGTGTCATGAAGCTGTAAAGGATACTAGATATGTTATAGTGATGAATTTTGGAATCACATATTGCTGAGTTTTGAATCCCAACTTGTTATTTACTAGCAGTAAGACTTTGGGAAAGCTGCTTAACTTCGAGTTTCTTTCCTCTCCTGAAAGCTACACCAAGAACTGTATCAAGGATGAATATTACAAAGTCGTAAGAAGGCCTAGCTCAGGTATATATTATCAAGGAAAAATTGATGTATAGAATCCTTTGGATCCTAAAGCCAGTTAGACTAATTCACACTTCATATTCACCTTTTTCCCAAGTTCCACATATCTGCCTAGAATAAATAATGCACACTTATTATGAAGGAGATATAGAAGATAGCCCGATAACTATTTCATTATAGTTAATTAACAATAAATATGATAATCATTTAGGTGTTGTTTAGAATTTTACCATATAAATAAGAAAAATTTAAAAACTGAAGAGGAGAATGTACTTTACATAAAACGTAATTTTAAAAATCTCTAAAATATTTGTAATACGTATGTCTTATGTCTATACCTTAAAGGTCTTTTCTTACAATGAAGTTAGGATTTATTTTTAATTATCTTTTTTAATGTTAAAAAAATCTTACAACTCAATGGGTAACTTAATCTTTCTTTAACCTTTTCTATGCACTGAAATTCTCCTTTATCAAATTATTATTTTGCATTCTTTGCAATATACACCTTCTGGTTTCAAAATTTTGTTTACATGCTTTAGGATATTTCATAAGAATATTTTTTTAATCCTGTTTTTGTTGAAAATTGATAGAGGAATGAAAAAAGCAAGGATGTGTTATATCTATTTTGTTTTGTTCCTGATAACATATTGCATTAATAAAGGCTTCCTTCAGATAAACAGAAACTTCTCAAGTAGAATAGTATAAATGTTGTACAAATGTATAATTGATTTTGGGACTCATACAGGCAACTTTGTTGTAGAGATAATTTATGAACATTGATGAAAGTGGTAAAGGAGTATTTCTTTAGAATTTGGAAAATATTCTCTCGGAAATGTTGAATTTATAAATGTTCAATGTTACAATGATCAAATATTTTTTTATAAAATATGTTCCTTGAAGCCTTCCTCATATTTAAATTTTTTAGCTCCGTTTAATTCTTCAAGTCTATCTCAATATTTGCAATTTTTTATTAAAAATAAACTATGACTAGAGGACATTGTTATAGATATAATAAATAGAGAAAACATTATTAATAAGCAGTTAAACTTTCCTATTAGTCTTCCAAAATCTCTTGTCCATTCTGGTTCAAGGTTAAACATCCTTTCAAAAATAATACTTAATAAGAGGAAACTGAAATAAGCAATGCTGAATTTTCTTTTAAGGTCACATTCTTTATTACAATAATATATTAATCAAATTTATTCTGGTTTATTACCGTATTTTGTTGCTACATATAGTTTCACTCTGTCTATAATAATAATATTGGGAAAATAGTAACCTTCAAGGCATTAGATAAAGTCTCTGGTGATGTCACATTCACTCTGACATTTATACTGACTTCATTTATGACAGAGGGAAGGTGATGAACAGGTCCAAGCAAGAGGTCACCTTGTGTCAAGACTGGTATACAATCTGTCAAATGCAGTGACTGTGAGCCGGCTAATGAGGAATTAACTAGACAGAATGTTGCTATTTGACTGTTTTCATGCACTCCAAACCTGTTAAACAATGCTAATCAGGTGTTTATTAAGTGAAACCATTATGCCAAACTTGCTGCAAACCTCACCATATGTCAGAGAGGTTGTAACATATTATTCATTCTTCTTAAAGCTAAATTAATAAGAGATATTCGCTGAGCTTTTCTTTTCTTAGTCTTCAGCTATGCCTTGGAATCAAGGTTACTGTTAACGGTTTAAATGTATATCATTTTTTTCTTTAAATTAACACAGGTAGTTCCACAAAACTATTTTAAGTATGATAGTACCTCTCGGTGAACTAACACTTCATTTACTTTTATATGGAAAATCTACTTTTTAAATAATAGGACTAGAGAAAAAAATACATTTCAGTTTGGGCAAAACTGATAAAACCAATACTATTTCTGATAATTGAATAACAACTTTTCTGTATAGAATTATACTTTCTAGGCTAGAGATGGGCACACTCCTTTTTAGTATCTTTACTTTACAACTCAGACAGGAACAAGCAGGCAGTTACAAATAATTCCTGAACTGGGTATAACTATACTTGAAGTTATATAAGCACCTCTCCTAATCTACTAGTCCATCATATGACAACACCTTTACATAAAAGAACATTAATTAAGAGCTTCCCTGGAAATGGATACAAAATATATATAAACAGTTCCTACCTAACTCGATACTATCCTTCTTTTTTTCAAGATCAATATCAATATTTCTTATTCAATATAAACCTTCCTAGATCTTATAGCAGTTATTTCTGTACTTTCTGTATTTACAGTGTTATATTTTCATTCTATGGATGAAAATTAAGGCAGAAGACCCAAGTTTATCTGTAGAAGCATAAACCAATGAGCCACATGATCTTGAACAAATCACATCATCTAATTGTCAGTTATATAATTTGAATAATAAATATTTTTCCTGCATGATTTTTGAAAAAAACAAATTGAATCAATATAAAATGCAGAATTCAATTTAAAAGCATTTTATTTATTTATTGAAACGGAGTCTTGATCTGTTGCCCAAGCGGGAGTGCAGAGGTAAGATCTCTGCTCACTGCAACTTTCACCTCCCGAGTTCAAGCGATTCTCCTGTCTCAGCCTCCTGAGTAGCTGGGATTACAGGCACCCCCCACCATACCCAGCTAATTTGTGTGTGTGTGTGTGTGTGTGTGTATGTGTGTGTGTTTGGTAAAGACCGGGTTTCACCATGTTGTCCAGGCTGGTCTCAAACTCCTAACCTCAGGTGATCCACCTGCCACAGCCTCCCAAAGTGCTGGGATTACAGGTGTGACCCCCATGACTGGCCTTTAAGAATTTTTTAATTAAAGCTAAAATAAAAGATTGCATTAGTATTTAAGGTAATTATTTTAAGCTTATACTAAAGCATCTTATAATATCTTATGTGTCAACAGTATCATTTTTACTCCTGACATCATCATCTACATCTTTAACAACTTTGAAAAGACATCTCTCCATCAAAAAACACCTGAACTAATAATTCATTATTTACAGAAGGCAGTAAATATAACTTTGTCAATTGTCTAAATATGTAGGAGATTTAGGGTCCAGTTTAGTGCCTCAGCTTCACTTTCTTAGGCTGCCAAAATTTCCTGAAGAGTTCTCACTCATAGGTGGGAACTGAACAATGAGAACATTTGGACACAGGAAGGGGAACATCACACACCGGGGCCTGTTGTAGGGTGGGGGGAAGGGGGAGGGAAAGCATTAGGAGATATACCCAATGTAAATGATGAGTTAATGTGTGCAGCACACCAACATGGCACATGTATACATATATAACAAACCTGCACGTTGTGCACATGTACCCTAGAACTTGAAGTGTTAAAAAAAAAAGAAAATTTATAATTTTTTGGAAATTTGCAAAGATTTTCTCAGCTTCAGTATTGGAATTAGATTTCTTTTTTTGTGGGTTGCCATAACACTGTATTTCTTTTTATCTGAGCACTTTCAACATTTCACTAAATACAAGTTCTTTGAGAGTAGGAACTATGATTACATGCAGATGAGACTTAAAGCAACAGCTGGCACATGTTCATCTATTTTTTGTTTATAATTTGCTGACTAAAAGTGTAGATGAATGCCCAGTTTTATAGCTGTTGGAAGAAACACTCATTAAACAATATTTAGACTGAATAAACCAAGATAAGAACATAGACAATGATTTTCCTTTGGTTTATCTATTACTTATCATACTGCTGCCTTAATTAGGAATAACAAACTAATTGCAATTTTGTGGAAACTTTACTGAAGAATTAATTTTATTGCTTTCATAGAAAGTTACAAATATTATTACTTGATAAAATGCATTTTTTCCCATCAGCCAAGTTCAAATAGGTGAATTTCATGGTCACTATAAGTGATTTATGTTCTCCTGAACTTCCATAACAATTTGTAATTTTTATCACTTTATACTTTCTACCACATATTACAGCTACTTTTATAGATCCCTTTATTAATACTACAGCAAGCTCTTGGAGCCTGTCATTCTTTGTTTATCCTTTTGTCCTATGTCTTCTTTATGACTCACTGAAATTAGCATTTTTTGCTTGATAGAATAATATCTATTAATGAACACAATTATTTATTTATTACAGATTTTTTAAGTCCTGCACTGTACTGGAATTTGACTTGAGACTGACTATAGTAGTCAGAGGTATTCCCTTCTCATGTTTTTACCCTCTTTAATAATTTGGACATTGGAACAAATCACAGCTTATGTACATAATTATAGACATGAAAGAACAACCTCAAATATATTTGAATTTTAGAGTGGATATTTTCAGAGAAAGGCAAATGAAATATTGAAGCTTATCTAGTCTTGCCTCCAAATTGTATTCTAATTATTCATTCAATAAAAACTGCTACAATTGGATGTCCGTTTTCTATCTGCATGCTGCTAGTACCAATACACTCATTCTTTGGCAAACTGTGTATATTTAATTTTTAGTATTTTATTTTGAACTTAAATATACTGCAATAAGTTTTATCTGTAAGGATCTCTTCTGCCCTACCAATTGTTGTTCATGATAGCACACCAACAATTGATCACAGCCAGCACTGCCAAGGTATTTTATCAAACACTTATCTTTTCCAGTCACTCCACACATTATACATTTTTAAACCATTGCGGCATCATTATACCACATATCCTAAGCAACAGTCCTATTTCTTTCCTGTTGTCTATCTTGATGTATTGAAAAATGTAGTTGCTGTTGACTTTAGAATCATAATATTTCTGCTACTATATTAACCTGTTATAATTTTATGAGCTTTATGGTATTCTCTTGAATTCATGAAAATTCTATGCTCCCCCTTCCATCTTTAGAATATCTCATTTCAAGATCTAATTTTATTTAATAAGCCTCATGATGTGTCAGCTTCTTTACTTTAAAAATCTCATTTACTGGGCAGGGCCTGGTGGCTCACGCCTGTAATCCCAGCACTTTGGGAGGCCAAGGCAAGTGGATCATGAGGTCAGGTGATCAAGACCAGCCTGGCCACCATGGTGAAACCCTGTCTCTACTAAAAATACAAAAATTAGCCGGGCATGGTGGCATGCGCCTGTAATCCCAGCTACTCGGGAGGCTAAGGCAGGAGAATCGCTTGAACCCTGGAGGCGGAGGTCCACTGCAGTCAGAGTGAGACTCCGTTTCAAAAAAAAAGAAAAAAAAATCTCATTTATTGCTTTGTTTAAGCCTTCTAAGAAGATAATGTTTTCTTTTTTGAGCACTATATGAGGTAGTTGGTTAGAAGGCAGGTTATACCCAAACAAACAAATCAACAACTAAAATGCTAACAAAAAATATTAAAACCTAAAAATAAACTCAACAATATTGGCTCTCAGTATGATTTCCCTCAGCAACAGAGTCACGTGGAATGTTAGACTCTCTAAGAGGGGAGAGGAAAGAACCTCTCTTACTTTATCTTTGTGGTAAGACATTTGCTCATGAAAATTGTTTTTCCTTGGGTGTTCTGTTTTGCTTTGTTAATGTGACTTTTACTGAATAGATTTAGCTAAAATTCCTGGGACAAACGTACCTACAAGAGCAAGTAATTATATAATTGTCCCCCATTTTATAAATTGGATAAAATGCATAAAACTAAATCTCAGGTGGCTAAAATTGCAGTAATGAAGCAACCACAACCGGTGTGTGGACTTCTTGTGAGCAAGAGGTCTGACTCATTCACCTTTGTGAATGAACATACACCTACATAAATGATTTCAGTGAATGAAGAGATACATGAATTTGGGAAAACAATAAATTAGGGGAGTGATATTCAGGTTTGAAAATTAAGTGAACACCTGAGTGGAATAATAATAGTTTCCATTTATTAATGGTCTTCAACTTGCCAGGCTATTTTCATACACATCATGTAAGCCATTTAAAAAAATAATTCTAGGGAATTAGTACATTAGTTTGTCTACTTTTCTGATGAGGAAAACGTTGGTTCAGGAAATTCAAATAGACAAATTTACTGAGATAAATTTAAAGCCAATAGTCTCTGATTCTAAAATCTGATCATTTTATCTGTGTTCCAATATCTTGCTCTTATGAAAAATCAGGAAATTGTATATTTTGGAATTTGTAGAACAATAGGCCACTGCAAATGAATGTTTTAAAGTAATCTAACTGGTGATATTCTAACATTTACAAATTACATATATGCATGATGACTATAATAATCACTATATATGGCCACTAAGATTGTAGTTATGTTATCATTTCCAAGTATTTTCCCTGCATTCATATTCATGAGTACAAACATGATGCTATATATCTGTAATAAATATTAAACATGGTTTGAAGAAAATAGATTCTTCCATTCTGATGTGGTGGGGCTGAGCTCCACTACAACTTCCAGCAACACCTGTTAGGCCACAGGAATATCATAATTTTAAATATCTAATTTACTTTGTCTAATATCTATATTCTTGTCTTGGATTCTGGCCATTATAAATTGTAAGCATTTTCACACACATCTTTCTTTTCTAATTTCTTATTATGTCCTTTAATAATAATACCCATTGCCTTCCATTCTATTTGTTATGTTTAACCTGGATTTTGTTTCTCTATTTGATTCTAATATCACTATGAAGACCTCATGGCTTTGTCAGCAAGACCCATGTTCTCTTTGTCCTGCTTCTCTGGGTATGTCATACATGTATGTGCTCATATATATACACAGACATATGCAAAAAGATATCACAAGAAGATGAGTATTTAAATACCTCCTAGGTTTTCCTATATACTATTTCCTCCAAAGATAATATCTTTACCATGAAAAAATTTTGAAACATGACATCTGAGCTGAAAATTTTCAATTACTACTCAAAACTTTAGTCATTGGTGATTAACTCTAAGTTTCTTAAAGTATATGAAGAAATCAAGCAACTTCATACAGATGCACTTACTTTTTGTAACATTGCTATAAGTTTTTGTTCTATAAATGTAAGAATTGGGATACATTCTACTTTGGGTGATTCTCATTCAAAAAATTGAAATGGACACTAATTAGATTAGCACAATATCTTATTTTCACCAATTTCAGAAAACATGTGACTATTTGATTATAGGACCCATAGTATTGTTAGTAACTCAGGCAATTGAAAGTTAACGATTAATTAAGCTTTATAACTTTACAGCAAATCGGCCTTAAGATATGTTAAAGTTTTCTCCTTTTATTAACATTGTGGCATTATGATGTAGTGGAAAATATATAGGATTTGGAGTCAGATACACTTGATTACAAATTGTAATACTCATACTCACAAATTGTGTGAAGTTATGACTCTTAAATCCTGTTACTTTAATAAAATCTTTTTGAAATTTAAATAAAATAATATATCTAAATCTTGTAACTCATAGTGTTTATCAAATTATATTATTTTCTTTCCTCTTCATTTCTTGCTAACTCAACAGAATTTTTTTATTAATGAAATAATAAACATCTCTTTAACAAAAAGTTCAAAGAAATGGGACTTTCACATTATGGAGCATTATATCTCAGTATTGGAGTTATTTGATTACTTCCTATTCCCCTGTCTTCGTAAGTCAAGTGAAGTTAAATCACTGATGACTAATTAACATGACTGTTTCAGTCTATTCACGGGTTCTTTCTTTGTTTTCCCAAATATTTCATAGAGGTAAGTATGTTCCTTATATCATAGGCCTGTTTGTATTGGTTTTGCTTCTGTTTCAATGTGAATATAGACAAAGCATTTTCTTTGAAGTTAGTGGAAACTCAATGATCATACAGATCCTCTGAGTGTTGAACAAGGAAAGAGGCTTTTGATTGTTAAAAGGAAAAAACTGATAGAAATGTAAGCAACCCAAGCTGAAATGATATTAGAGCTTTATACCCAGGAGCTAAAGTATGAAAAATATTTATCTTTAAACATATTAATCAGCACCAGAATATGGTAGAGGAGATAAACTATCTATATATACTCTTCATTCCAATGCAAAACTTCCATTTTTTTTCCTTAATTGTTATTTTAGTGTGATGTTGAGTTTCCTTTTTCATTTCAAATGTATAGACATGATGTTGAGTATTTTTGTGGAAATCAAAATGTAGCCACTTGCTTGTCATCTAACATATCTTTCAGAGGGATTATAATTGATATTAACACATAATACTCTTAATGTTTCCAAAATCAACTTTTGAAACAGAAATATGATATTGTTTAGATTTTGATAAAGTTGAGTATTTAATGATTTAAACATTTCAGTTTCAAATTGAATATCAATTTTTTAAACTACACTTGGAAATTTTAACACGGTTATATTCATTTAAGCTTGTCCACCCTGAAATGGAAAAATATTCATAGCAGTTTATTTTAGCTGTCAATATTCACAAATTATTACTTAAATTTTTAATTGTACATTCATCATGTAAAGCAGAGATTGAGATACAAAAAGATGAATATCAGCTGTTAGATTGTAGTCAAGAATAGCTTTAAGATATTTTTATGGTTATAATTCATTTAATTTTATGTTTATATCAATTCTTATGTTTATACAAATTTTATGTTTATATCAATTCTTAATTATATCATAATTAAGAAATTAGTGAGGCCTATGTTAATATGGAAAAAAAGAACATCAATGTAAAATCTTGCATTTTCTAATGAAAATGTATTTGCTCGAATAGTTTTCATTTGCAATTTTCTGAAAAGTTCCTAGTAATGTAGTTATCAATGCAAGTAATAAATGTTTAAAAATTGGATGAAAGCCAAATCCATCAAACACTTTCTCCAAAAAATAACTTCCCATAGTCCATCCCAGATGACAGTGCCTTGAACATCTTTAACTTCTCCATCAGAACCACTTAGCATTACTATGCTTCTGCGCAGCTTGAACATCACTACCTTTGTCAGAAGCAGGCAAACAAATTTATGATGATGTTCCTGGGAATATGAAACTAATGCAAAGGGGATTTCTCTGTAGTTCTTCATTAACATTTTATTCATTACAACAAGGGAGTTTTAAGAGTTTCCTTTTAAGCAAATTAGGTCACTGGATAAAAACACACACGCACACACACAGCATGGAAACACAGTGTATTACTACATAGAACAAAAGATCTGGTTAATAAATTATGATAATGGGATTAGTTGTCTGCTACTGTTAAAAGGCACATTTAAATATTTTGGACTTTACTTATAGAGAATAATTTTTCATGTATTTATATTTTCCTTCTCTATACTTTCATGATTTCTTTCCTCTGAGTGTATGTAGATCTTTTTACATACCTTGAATTATTTAAGATGAGAACAATTATGTAAGAAGGTAGAAGTTACATGTTTTAATCCTTAGTTAAGATTAAGCAAGATAAAGCAATGCAATTAAGTCAAGAGACAGAATCTTGGAGGCTGTCCCCTTCAAGAGAATTATTTGTATTTTTCACAGTAATATTTAAAAATCTGTTAAGGATAATTTCTCCTCAAAAACAAACATCCCAGTTCTTTGTATATTTTCCTTGATCCAGAAATAGTTTTACTTTTCCATTATTTCCAAAAGTGTTTTGAACCACTGAAAATCTTAGGTCAAGATGCTGACATAATTTTTTTTTTCCAAATGGCCTTTTATGTTTATGTTCTGCTCGCTCCAAAGTTGTTGCAATACTTATTAAACCAGTAGTTTAAGAGGCTTGAGATAAAATAAAAGAGGAAGAGGATGCTAATTCACATAAAGCACTGCCTTAGGTTGGGTTCCCAGAAGCAGATCCTGAGAAAAGAATTCTGGAGTATGTGACTTATGGAGAGTGGCTCCTATAAGAAAGGAAGTGAAGGAAGCAGGATAAAGCAGGTGAGGGAGCTGAGCAATGGCAGGGTCTCAGCTTGATTACTGAAAAGCTCTGCAACTTGAGTTGCATCTCATAGGTAGCCTAACCTTGAGGCAAGGAGACTCTGCATTTTGCATCCCTTTCCCCGTCAGTTATTGCATTCAGGCTCAGAGGAGTCGGGATGGTAGACGATGTCCGTGCTCCCACCAAGGGCTGTTCTTGTTCAGCCTGAAGAGAAATTTGCAGACAGGACCAGAAGAAGGCTGCCATTAACAACCAACACTCATAGCAACTTGGGGGTTAGTACATTGGCCATCTGGTACACAGAGGGTATGGACAGTACACCAGCTGTCCCATCACATCCACCACTGAAATGTTAGCTCAAAATACTTGGTAATATTATATTTCCATTATGCTTTATAATTTACGAAATATTTTATGTTCATTATGTTATTAGATCCTGATAACACTGTGAATGACATATATTATTGCCACATTTGATATATGAATATGTTATAATTCAGACAAATGAAGTCACTTGCCTCAGTTTACAGGACATTAAATTTGAACTAGGACACAATCATATGTCAACATTAGTAACATATTTTATATTTGGCACAGTGATAATTTTCATGATATTAAGGATGAAAAATTGAGGCACTATGAATTTAAAGAGTGCTGCAGAGCTTATAAGTACAACTAAGACATGCATCCAGTTGTTATTAAAACATGATGCTGTTTCAGTAACAAGTAACATTTGTAAATTATGTATTTTATACTTGCACAAAATATTAGAAATCACACATTTTAAAATGTTTTAAAAATATTCATTAAATATATTTTGCTAGTAAAATATCTACTATTATATTAAAAAAACTAGCTATGCAAATATAAAGATGTGTGTAGTACAGAGAGCACAGTAATAGTCATGACCCAGCCTGGCAGAGGGAAGACAATTTAGGAGAGCCTCTTTTACAGAAGTGATGCCAGAAAAAGCATCGGCTGAGCAAAATGTTCGAAAGTGAAAGAAGAGTAGTCATTTCTAGTGCCTTACATTATGTCCCAAACAAGAAGGTCTTTAATATATATTTTTGAATGAATGACTAAATCAATTAATAAATGTATTTTAGACAAGCAGCAACAAAACCAAAACTCGGATGACAAATACTGTGAAATACATAAAGTGAAGGAATAAGAGTGAAGCAGGACATTGAGATGAGAATGAAAAGGTGGGCACGGATTAAATCTTGGTGGGATTTTGGAGACTATTAAGGAGTTTCTCTGTATTTCATGGCAATAGAGAGATGGTGAAGTGCCTTAAGAGAGGGAATGTTATTTTAGGGTTTTTGCTTTATATAGGTTAGTCTAGTGTCTTTCTGGAGGTTAGCAGATGGACAGTGAGAGACAATGAGGAAAGTGCTACCGTAATCCTGGTACTGAAGGTCTGAATGAGGACAGCGGGTTTTGAGTTAGAAACACATGTACATAATTGATAAATATTTGGAATCCGAATGACAAATAAATTTTAATTCAAACACAAATTGCCATTGATGTGGCCATAATGTTGATTAGTGACATGAGTCTTCAGTAAGATGGCATCTATACATCTGTGGACCTTAATTTAGAGGTTACATCTATGTGCTTCAGTAATTAATAAGATGGGAGAATCACAGAGTGGGCCGCGTCAAGGATGATGACTTAGGTTTATGAGTTGCATACCTAGACACATAGTAGTCCATCATTATTTTTCAAATTTATTTATTTTTTGAACTGACATATAAAATTGTATGTGTGCAAGATAATATTTTGAAGTATATATACATTGTGGAATGGTTAAATATAGCTAATTAACACATGTATAACTTCACATAGTAATTTTTTGTCATGAAAACAATATCTACCCAGTATTTTTGAGAATAAAATATATCATACAATAGACATCTTAAATGCATTCTTCCTAATTGTAATTGTGTATCTTTTTACCAACATCTCCACAGCCCCTGCTACCCCTGATCACCCCAGCCTCTAGTATCCACCATTCTACTCTCTACTTATTAAATTAACTTTTTTATATTCAACATATGAACAAGATAATGCAAAATTGTGTCTCTGTGTGTGTGTGTGTGTGTGTGTGTGTTTCACCACTTGAATAGAACATATATGCAGCCTGGCCAACATGGCGAACCCCCGTCTCTACTAAAAATACAAAATTTAGCTGGGCATCGTGGTACACTCCTGTAATCCCAGCTACTCAGGAGGCTGAGGCAGGAGAATTGCTTGAATCTGGGAGGCGGACATTGCAGTGAGCCAAGATCGTGCCACTGCACTCCAGACTGGGTGACAGAGTGAGATTCCATCTCATATATATATATATATATATATATATATATATATATATATATATACCTATATACACATACACACACAATGAAAGGCTACCCTTAGGGCAATAATAGGGTAATGATTCCAGATATGAAGGTTGTAGGCATTAAATATCTGTGAGAAATATTTGTGAAAGTGTAAGTATTATGGAAAAAATGGAATATGCATGTAAACTTAGGCTATGTTGAGTAAAATAAAACTAACGTTTTAAATATGAAGAAATGAACAGTTGCTCAATGCTTGTTTCTCTACACATGTACAGGAAGTATTTAATTCAGTGCTGTACACATATCATATATTGGAGCATTAATCACAGCTGTGTCCCACTTTACCCAAACATGGCCACATAGTCTCTTAATCCAAGCATTTGGGAAACTACTAGCAATCATTTAGAGTGGAAATGTAATTTGACACTGGTTTAGCATTCCATTTGTTTGCTACATCCATCTTTATAACAAGAAAGGGAAAAATCATGTAATACTATAATTTGAGGAAATGTAATAATGCATGCAGGGAGATAGAAGCAGGAAAATTTTGCCTGTGTAGAATATTGTCACACATACATGTATGTGTATGTATATGCATGTATCAGAAAGCATATTTCAAAAATAAAAAGGCTATGCTTAGTATACCCCATAGCAAAATCACTTCATAATGAAAGCACAGACCATGTACAACAAATAAGTGTGACAGAAATGAGTTTGGCAACTATCCAGAGTAAAAATTCCATTGGGATTATGTGTTTTTTCAATACTTTTCTACTTTTCTCCCAACTTCCCTGCTGTTTTACCTGACCCCAACCACTTCAAACAGCCACACTTATAGTAGAAACCCTACAAAATCATGCAAGCATACAAAAAAGATAGCAGGGCCACAAGCTCTGTCAATTACGTTCTTCCTGTCTCTTAAATAAATCGACCTCACTTTCAGGTGAACTGACTTCTGCGGAAAAAAAAAAAAAATCCCTGAACTCAGTCTATTCTTGACAACTAGAGCAAATAAAATTTAGAATATTACTAAGATAACAAAAGCTAACACTGCTGTCTTTAATCTCAATTTTCTACTCTTATGTAAATGTACTTTTCATTTTAATTGTCTGCATTGACATAGCCAAAGACAAAAACCAACCTCCCAGGCCAGGCGCCTACCAGCTTTATTACGAAATTAACTATATAGCCTATCAAAAAAAAAAAAAAATAGTTCAAAGGACAGTGTGGAACAAAAGTTCCCAACACAGTAAGATAAAGTAACATTCCAAAAAAAAGTTCTATGGTCTTATCATAAACAGATTGTGCCACATAAGAAATAGAATTACAGAAACACATTATTTGGAGGAGCTGATCATCAAAAACTAAGCACATGCACTTTTCATGCAGTGCCTCCTCCTGTGTTATACGTTCAATTTAATTTTTAATCTAGTTATTTTGACAATCTTTACATTTGCTTAAAAACGATGGTCTGTGTTAAGTTTAAATAACTACCTCTTCAAATAAACTGTAGTCATATAAATTATATAACATGCCTACTTAAGAAAACATTTTCTACTGATAATTTATAAACCAGTTTGAAAGGTATAATAAAATGAGATATTGTTATTTATTTTACATAATCATCCATGTTATTAGAAAGAAAAATAACCCTGAAGTTGTTCTCTTCATATAAAATTTTAACCTTTCAAATATGTATACACGTGTCTTTCAGTTCAAAATTTGAGGGTCTACAATACAAGTTATTAGGCACTTCCGTATTTATTATGTTAATGTTTAGCAATAGAATTTCCCTCTTCATCTTTGTCTAAACTTCAACAAATTTCAACCAACTCACATTGTCTCAAGTAAAAAGGCTTAATATTTTTTAATAAATTATAATCTACGGATATACTAGATTTGAGGATTCACCAGATCACCAGTTATCATGGATCTTTTCCCTCCCTTTCTCCTTCTGCTTTTATTTCTGCTCTACTTCTGCTTCTATGCTATCTCTTTTCCTCATTCCCCATAGCTGGGTTCTGCTTTTTTCCATGTAGGCTTAACTCTGAGAGAGGCTTATCCATTTTGTGGTCCATTGCAGATCTACCAGAAAATATAGAGCTTCTTTCCTTTTACCTTCAGAAAATACATACTATTAGCTATAATGGGACCACGTGTCCATACCTGAACCAATCACTCAAGCAAAATAAATAGTTGATGAATTAGCCATTCCTAAGTTTTGTATCCACTCTTGGAACTAAGCATAGAATCAGCTCCATCCAATTTTCATGGCCAGGAACAGGGGAATGAGAGCTTTCTCTGTGGCACATCTAAGAACATGATGAAATTAGGATACTGGGTAGGCAGACAAAGAACACAGGTCTCCCACAAGAGTTGGGAATGTAGTGAGAAGGCTTTTCACTCACCATAAAAAGCTTCAATAAAGGTATAACAGGAATGCAAACAAATTAGGGAAATAAAATTGGGAAAGTAGACCATGCTGGATGAAGAACTGACTATAAATGGGACAAGTGGGAAAGTGAGTAACTAATCAAAAAGACTAGTAAATTAGGCAAAGTCCCACAGGACGGTGAATGCCAGGCTGAAGACCTGGGAGAGTGTGAAGCAATTTCAGCTTTGTTCAAAGGGAGAGGCTTGACCTGAACTTCCCCTTGGGGGAATTAATCCTCAGTAATGACCAGGATTGGCTGTAGTGTGGAAATTCTAGAGCAAAAGGTATCAATTAAATGATATTAAGCTAAAGTAACTGGAGACCTGGGATTCTGGTTGTAGTAGACTGTGAGTAATGCAGTAAAGGCAAACGTTTCTAGTAACAGAATAATTACGGAGCTGGGAAAGCAATGGGAATAAGTGGCTCAAAAGTAAGCATATATTTAAAACTTGAGTAACTAGGAAAATAGTGGAAAAAATTTGTCTAAACTCGGAAAAACATGAGGAGAACCTATTTGAGGATATGAAATGATTATATTAAATATATATAACTAAATGGACATTTCCAGTAGATTACAATTTCGAGAACAAGATTTTGGCATCCTGTTTACAACTGGACTTATATTTCACTGCACCATAAAATTTCCAGGTGGCAAGATTCATGAAAGCATCTTGTTATTTGATGGAATTACCTACAAAAATACAAGCTGAAACAATGTAAGTGAGAGCCCTAATAGGGAGGGAATATTTTCAGAAATAATAATAATAATAATTGCCAATAGTGCCTGACACTGTACCATCAATAAAAGTGAAGTAATATATTTGATAATAGCAACACGCAGGAATTACTGTGTTTTGTCATTTTAAAGATTAGAAAACTGAGGCATGGAATAGTAAACCTAACAGGTGAAGTTCAAGCATTTGAGAAATATTGGGATTCAGATTGAAATACAGTCTGACTCTAGAGCCCAAACTCTGAAATATTACCAATATAAGTAATTAAGAAATGATTACATTTAAAATCTGGACCACTAAGGCAGTCACAATAGAAGAGAAATAAGACGTGAAAGACAGCAGTACAGCAGTGTTTCTTCATAGAAGTTAGCACTTTCAAGGTGGTGGTGACATTAAAAAAGAGAAGTGAGGGATGATGGGGACCCAGACTGTTCAGACCATCACTGTGGGCCTGCAGACTGAAGCCCTGTGTGGCAGGGGCGTCACCAGCAGCCCCCACAAGTGTCTTATGCCGAAGGCTGGGGGTGGTGCTACACCCGTGTCGTCTCCTTCCCGAAGCCTTAGGAGCTGACAGGGGGCCCCTTCATCAAGAAGGTGCAGGCCAAGTTTGAACGCACATGCTGCTCCCTCAAGTACGTTTCTCCCAAGCTGCAGAGGGAGCCCCTCCCCAAAGCTGACCAGCCAAATAACAGGACGTCACCAGGGACAGCCCAGAAAGGGTACAGTGAGTCAGCCTGGGCCCGCTCCACCACCACCAGGGAGAGCCCCGTGCACACCACTATCAATGACGGCCTCTCCAGCCTCTTCAACATCATCGACCACAGCCCTGTGCTGCAGGACCCCTTCCAGAAGGGGATGCGGGCCGGCGGTCGGTCTCGCTCAGCAGAACACCGACCAGCGCTGGGCCCAGGCCAGGAAAAGACACCAATTCCCGAGAAAGGTCGCCTGGGCCCATTGGGGTGGGCTCAGAGATGTGCAGGGAGGAAGGCGGAGAGGGCACGCCAGCAAGGCAAGACTTACCTGCTCCCTCTGGCTACACACTCACTGAGAACGTGGCCCGGATCCTCAACAAGAAACTACTGGAGCATGCCGTGAAAGACGAAAGGAGGCAGGCTGCCCACGGGCCCCCGGGGCCCCACAGCGACAGCCACTCGCTGAGGGACACAGCCGAGCCAGGGGCCATGGAGGAACTACCTTGTTCTGCACTAGTTCCATCCCTAGAGCCCTCCTTCTCTAGGTCCGAGAGGCCAGCAAACCGTCGTCCTCCGTCACGTTGGGCCCCACATTCCCCCACTGCTTCACAACCTCAGTCACCCGGAGACCCGACGCCGTCGGAGGAGCACAGTGGCGAGGAGCCGTCCGAGGAGAAGCCACATCATGATGCAAGCTTGCATGGATTATCACAGTATAATTCACTGTCTTTTGCACAACCACACCATCGCCATGAACGAAACTCAGCCCAAAAGGAGAGATCTAGCTTTCTCAAGGTCAAAGAATGTTTTTTAAAAAACACACTGCTGTTGAATGTTCAACCTGTGAAATAGATGTTTCTAAAATGACACAGTAAATGTGACTCAGAAATAAATAAATAAATAGCTCAGAAAACTATTTTTGTCTCCATCTTTTTTACACACAGTATATTAAACAAAAAAGATAAATAAGGTATAAATAGATTTAAAAAATAAGAATTTAAAAAATGTGCACTTTAAGAGATTCTGATCACCCTCGCTGTCAATACCTGACTGCCTCTCTGTTAAATTTGCACCTTTACATTTTGGTTGGGTTTATTTCTATGTTGAATTAGAGTGGATTAAGTTAATTTTATTTTGTCAGTGTTACTGATTTTTAAGAATTTTTTAATGCTTCAGACTATCTGTTTCAGCGAACTTTTTGCAGTGAAAAAGCCATGAAGCCAGTAGACAAGACAGATATTCTGTATACTGGAGGGGATACAGGACATCTTTGAAAAGGTACGAAGTCCTCAGTGGGCTTAGAAAATTCGCTGTATGATCCATATATTATCCTACCTGGCTTGCACGTCTTCCGGTGCAGGTATATACTGCTACTGTGTCCTCGCCATCACCTAAATGTGACTCAGTCTGTTCCAATGTAATACGTTATGAATTTCCTTGTACTGTATTTTTACTGTTGGTCTTCTTGCATCGAAGATGCAACAGCAACAACATTTTTAAATTATTGTGAAAAGATTAATTGGCAATGTACAGAGTTTACTCAAAATGTTCTTGTTTAAGGGAAAACACTATGAAAAGTCATGAGGATACCAAATGGAAACACATGATGGTGCCTCTGAGTCTGTATGAGATTGTGATGAATTAGAAATAAAGCCTTTCTGAGATGGTGAAAAAAAAAAAAAAGAGTGGTGAAACAAGCCATTCTCTGAATCAATGATATCAATTAGCATCCTACTAAGTGCATGGTAGGATCTAGATTTTTTTTTTTCAAAATTACTTCAAACAAACCAAAATGCTGAGTTGCCACTATTATCTAAACCTAAATGGTTAACTGTTAATATTAGCTTAAAATTAAATTTAGGGTACTAAGCCCATGAATATTTATTTATGTTGTTAAGACATATGCATACAAGTTACACTTTTTTAGTAACCAAAATGTATTAAAATAAGAAAAATATTATACTATGTTCAGGAATTTCTGAGTATATCGGTATTTACTCATTCAATGGGCCTTCCAATTGTGTTTTACATAATCATCAGTAATAATGGATATAAGCAGCAGGGGAAAATAAAAATCCCAGTCAAGATCAATAGAGTAAGTAATTATGTATGTAAGAGAATATGGAGCATGTTAGCCCTCAAAGCTAAGTTCCGTGAAAGGAACTTATTCTTCTTAGTTAACAAAGGAAAATATAATAAACAAAATATATAGACACTAGTAGCTCTAATGTTAACATTTTAAATATATGAACTTAATTCTACCAAGGCAGAATGCTAAAGCCATAATCTACCTTCAAGGTTGAATTACATCCTCTGCAGCTTATTGAAACAATCTAAATTCTAATGTAATATATATGAGTAAAATTACACCAAAAGCTTAATTTTACTTTTCAAATTCACATTTAGATGAAAATAAGAGATTCAAAAAGCAGAATAAAGACATTGTGCTTTCTTCTTCTCCCTTGAAATGTAATAAAAACAACAAAAAATTACATAACACAAAAATAGCCAGTTGTACAAATATAATCCATATATGATATCAGCAACATTAATAAAGTACCTAAGAATAAACTAAATATGAAATGTCTAAGCCTTCATTGCAAAAACTACACATCTTTACTGACAAAGAAGACTGAAGTCCTGACTGCACATAAGAATATTAAAAACTTGGAACCAGGGGGAGGAGCCAAGATAGCCAAATAGGAACAGCTCCGGTCTACAGCTCCCAGCGTGAGCGACGCAGAAGACGGGTGACTTCCACATTTCCATCTGAGGTACCGGGTTCATCTCACTAGGGAGTGCCAGACAGTGGGCGCAGGTCAGTGGGTGCATGCACCATGCGCGAGCCAAAGAAGGGCGAGGCATTGCCTCACTCAGGAAGCGCAAGGGGTCAGGGAGTTCCCTTTCCTAGTCAAAGAAAGGGGTGACAGATGGCACCTGGAAAATCGGGTCACTCCCACCCGAATACTGTGCTTTTCCGACGGGGTTAAAAAATGGCGCACCAGGAGATCATATCCCGCACCTGGCTTAGAGGGTCCTACGCCCACGGAGTCTCTCTGATTGCTAACACAGCAGTCTGAGATCAAACCGCAAGGCAGCAGCGAGGCTGGGGGAGGGGTGCCCGCCATTGCCCAGGCTCGCTTAGGTAAACAAAGCAGCCAGGAAGCTTGAACTGGGTGGAGCCCACCACAGCTCAAGGAGGCCTGCCTGCCTCTGTAGGCTCCACCTCTGGGGACAGGGCACAGACAAACAAAAAGACAGCAGTATCCTCTGCAGACTTAAATGTCCCTGTCTGACAGCTTTGAGGAGAGCAGTGGTTCTCCCAGCATGCAGCTGGAGATCTGAGAACGGGCTGACTGCCTCCTCAAGTGGGTCCCTGACCCCTAACCCCCAAGCAGCCTAACTGGGAGGCACCCCCAGCAGGGGCAGACTGACACCTCACACGGTCAGGTACTCCAACAGACCTGCAGCTGAGGGTCCTGTCTGTTAGAAGGAAAACTAACAGAAAGGACATCCACACCAAAAACCCATCTGTACATCACCATCATCAAAGACCAAAAGTAGATAAAACCACAAAGATGGGGAAAAAATAGAGCAGAAAAACTGGAAACTCTAAAAAGCAGAGCGCCTCTCCTCTTCCAAAGGAACGCAGTTCCTCACCAGCAACAGAACAAAGCTGGACGGAGAATGACTTTCACGAGCTGAGAGAAGAAGGCTTCAGACGATCAAATTACTCCGAGCTACGGGAGGATATTCAAACCAAAGGCAAATAAGTTGAAAACTTTGAAAAAAATTTAGAAGAATGTATAACTAGAATAACCAATACAGAGAAGTGCTTAAAGGAGCTGATGGAGCTGAAAACCAAGGCTCGAGAACTGTGTGAAGAATGCAGAAGCCTCAGGAGCTGATGCGATCAACTCAAAGAAAGGGTATCAGCGATGGAAGATGAAATGAAGCGAGAAGGGAAGTTTAGAGAAAAAAGAATAAAAAGAAACGAGCAAAGCCTCCACGAAATATGGGACTATGTGAAAAGACAAAATCTACGTCTGATTGGTGTACCTGAAAGTGATGGGGAGAATGGAACCAGTTGGAAAACACTCTGCAGGATATTATCCAGGAGAACTTCCCCAATCTAGCAAGGCAGGCCAACATTCAGATTCAGGAAATACAGAGAATGCCACAAAGATACTCCTCGAGAAGAGCAACTCCAAGACACATAATTGTCAGATTCACCAAAGTTGAAATGAAGGAAAAAATGTTAAGGGCAGCCAGAGAGAAAGGTCGGGTTACCCTCAAAGGGAAGCCCATCAGACTAACAGCGGATCTCTCGACAGAAACTCTACAAGCCAGAAGAGAGTGGGGGCCAATATTCAACATTCTTAAAGAAAAGAATTTTCAACCCAGAATTTCATATCCAGCCAAACTAAGCTTCATAAGTGAAGGAGAAATAAAATACTTTACAGACAAGCAAATGCTGAGAGATTTTGTCACCACCAGGCCTGCCCTAAAAGAGCTCCTGAAGGAAGCGCTAAACATGGAAAGCACAACCGGTACCAGCCACTGCAAAATCATGCCAAAATGTAAAGACCATCGAGACTAGGAAGAGACTGCATCAACTAACGAGCAAAATAACCAGCTAACATCATAATGACAGGATCAAATTCACACATAACAATATTAACTTTACATGTAAATGGACTAAATGCTCCAATTAAAAGACACAGACTGGCAAATTGGATAAAGACTCAAGACCCATCAGTGTGCTGTAGTCAGGAAACCCATCTCACGTGCAGAGACACACATAGGCTCAAAATAAAAGGATGAAGGAAGATCTACCAAGCAAATGGAAAGCAAAAAAAGGCAGGGGTTGCAATCCTAGTCTCTGATAAAACAGACTTTAAACCAACAAAGATCAAAAGAGACAAAGAAGGCCATTACATAATGGTAAAGGGATTAATTCAACAAGAAGAGCTAACTATCCTAAATATATATGCACCCAATATGGGAGCACCCAGATTCATAAAGCAAGTCCTGAGTGACCTACAAAGAGACTTAGACTCCCACACATTAATAATGGGAGACTTTAACACCCCACTATCAACATTAGACAGATCAATGACACAGAAAGTCAACAAGGCTACCCAGGAATTGAACTCAGCTCTGCACCAAACGGACCTAATAGACATCTACAGAACTCTCCACCCCAAATCAACAGAATATATATTTTTTTCAGCACCACACCACACCTATTCCAAAATTGACCACATACTTGGAAGTAAAGCTCTCCTCAGCAAATGCAAAAGAACAGAAATTATAACAAACTATCTCTCAGATCACAGTGCAATCAAGCTAGAACTCAGGATTAAGGATCTCACTCAAAACCGCTCAACTACATGGAAACTGAACAACCTGCTCCTGAATGACTACTGGGTACATAACGAAATGAAGGCAGAAATAAAGATGTTCTTTGAAACCAATGAGAACCAAGACACAACATACCAGAATCTCTGGGATGCATTCAAAGCAGTGTGTACAGGGAAATTTATAGCACTAAATGCCCACAAGAGAAAGCAGTAAAGATCCAAAATTGACACCCTAACATCACAATTAAAAGAACTAGAAAAGCAAGAGCAAACACATTCAAAAGCTACCAGAAGGCAAGAAATAACTAAAATCAGAGCAGAACTGAAGGAAATAGAGACATAAAAAACCCTTCAAAAAATTAATGAATCCAGGAGCTGGTTTTTTGAAAGGATCAACAAAATTGATAGACCGCTAGCAAGACTAATAAAGAAAAAAAGAGAGAAGAATCAAATAGATGCAATAAAAAATGATAAAGGGGATATCACCACCGATCCCACAGAAATACAAACTACCATCAGAGAATACTACAAACACCTCTACGCAAATAAACTAGAAAATCTAGAAGAAATGGATAAATTCCTCGACACATACACCCTCCCAAGACTAAACCAGGAAGAAGTTGAATCTCTGAATAGACCAATAACAGAATCTGAAATTGTGGCAATAATCAATAGCTTACCAACGAAAAAGAGTCCAGGACCAGATGGATTCACAGCTGAATTCTACCAGAGGTACAAGGAAGAACTGGTACCATTCCTTCTGAAACTATTCCAATCAATAGAAAAAGAGGGAATCCTCCCTAACTCATTTTATGAGGCCAGCATCAACCTGATACCAAAGCCTGGCAGAGACACAACAAAAAAAGAGAATTTTAGACCAATATCCTTGATGAACATTGATGCAAAAATCCTCAATAAAATACTGGCAAACAGAATCCAGCAGCACATCAAAAAGCTTATCCACCATGATCAAGTGGGCTTCATCCCTGGGATGCAAGGCTGGTTCAATATACGCAAATCAAGAAATGTAATCCAGTATATAAACAGATCCAAAGACAAAAACCACATGATTATCTCAATAGATGCAGAAAAGTCCTTTGACAAAATTCAACAACCCTTCATGCTAAAAATGCTCAATAAATTAGGTATTGATGGGACGTATCTCAAAATAATAAGAGCTATCTATGACAAACCCACAGCCAATATCATACCGAATGGGCAAAAACTGGAAGCATTCCCTTTGAAAACTGGCACAAGAGAGGGATGCCCTCTCTCACCACTCCTATTCAACATAGTGTTGGAAGCTCTGGCCAGGGCAATTAGGCAAGAGAAGGAAATCAAGGGTATTCAATTAGGAAAAGAGGAAGTCAAATTGTCCCTGTTTGCAAATGACATGTTTGTATATCTAGAAAACCCCATTGTCTCAGCCCAAAATCTCCTTCAGCTGATAAGCAACTTCAGCAAAGTCTCAGGACACAAAATCAATGTACAAAAATCACAAGCATTCTTATACACCAACAACAGACAAACAGAGAGCCAAATCATGAGTGAACTCCCATTCACAATTGCTTCAAAGAGAATAAAATACCTAGGAATCCAACTTACAAGGGATGTGAAGGACCTCTTCAAGGAGAACTACAAACCACTGCTCAAGGAAATAAAAGAGGATACAAACAAATGGAAGAACATTCCATGCTCATGGGTAGGAAGAATCAATCTCGTGAAAATGGCCATACTGCTCAAGGTAATTTACAGATTCAATGCCATCCCCATCAAGTTACCAATGACTTTCTTCACAGAATTGGAAAAAACTACTTTAAAGTTCATATGGAACCAAAAAAGAGCCCGCATCACCAAGTCAATCCTAAGCCAAAAGAATAAAGCTGGAGGCATCACACTACCTGACTTCAAATTATACTACAAGGCTACAGTAACCAAAACAGCATGGTACTGGTACCAAAACACAGATATAGATCAATGGAACAGAACAGAGCCGTCAGAAATAACGCTGCATATCTACAACTATCTGATCTTTGACAAACCTGAGAAAAACAAGCAATGGGGAAAGGATTCCCTATTTAATAAATGGTGCTGGGAAAACTGGCTAGCCATATGTAGAAAGCTGAAACTGGATCCCTTCCTTACACCTTATACAAAAATCAATTCAAGATGGATTAAAGACTTAAATGTTAGACCTAAAACCATCAAAACCCTAGAAGAAAACCTAGGCATTACCATTCAGGACATAGGCATGGGCAAGGACTTCATGTCTAAAACACCAAAAGCAATGGCAACAAAAGCCAAAATTGACAACTGGAATCTCATTAAACTAAAGAGCTTCTGCACAGCAAAAGAAACTGCCATCAGAGTGAACGGGCAACCTACAAAATGGGAGAAAATTTTCGCAACCTACTCATCTGACCAAGGGCTAATACCAGAATCGACAATGAACTCCAACAAATTTACAAGAAAAAAACAAACAACCCCATCAAAAAGTGGGCAAAGGACATGAATAGACACTTCTCAAAAGAAGACATTTATGCAGCCAAAAAACACATGAAAAAATGCTCACCATCACTGGCCATCAGAGAAATGCAAATCAAAACCACAATGAGATACCATCTCACACCAGTTAGAATGGCAATCATTCAAAAGTCAGGAAACAACAGGTGCTGGAGAGGATGTGGAGAAATAGGAACACTTTTCCACTGTTGGTGGGACTGTAAACTAGTTCAACCATTGTGGAAGTCAGTGTGGCGATTCCTCAGGGATCTAGAACTAGAAATACCATTTGACCCAGCCATCCCATTACTGGGTATATACCCAAAGGATTATAAATCATGCTGCTATAAAGACACATGCACACGTATGTTTATTGCGGCATTATTCACAATAGCAAAGACTGGGAACCAGCCCAAATGTCCAACAATGATAGACTGGATTAAGAAAATGTGGCACATATACACCATGGAATACTATGCAACCATAAAAAATGATGAGTTCATGTCCTTTGTAGGGACATGGATGAAATTGGAAATCATCATTCTCAGTAAACTATCACAAGAACAAAAAACCAAACACCACATATTCTCACTCATAGGTGGGAATTGAACAATGAGAACACATGGACACAGGAAGGGGAACATCACACTCTGGGGACTGTTGTGGGGTGGGGGGAGGGGGAAGGGATAGCATTGGGAGATATACCTAATGCTAGATGATGAGTTAGTGGGTGCGGCGCACCAGCATGGCACATATATACATATGTAACTAAACTGCACATTGCACACATGTACCCTAAAACCTAAAGTATAATAATAATAATAATAATAATAAAAAATAAAAAAAGAAGAAAAAAAGATTTTCTTTTTTAATCTTTAAAACTATTATCTCTAGAGGGCAAATGCTGGATGAATAAAAATACATTCATCAATTCAAAAAAAAAAAAAAAAACTTGGAACCAACCCAAATGCTCATTAATGATAGAATGGATAAAGAAAATGTGGCACATGTACACCATGGAATACTATGCAGCCATAAAAAGGATGAGTTTGCATCCTTTTCAGGGACATGGATGAAGCTGGAAACCATCATTCTCAGCAAACTAACATAGGAACAGAAAACCAAACACGTCATGTTCTCTCATAAGTGGGAGTTGAACAATGAGAACACATGGACACGGGGGGGAGCATCACACATTGGGGCCTGTTGGGGGGTTGGGGGCTGGGGGAGGGATAGCATTAGGAAAAATACCTAATGTAGATGATGGATTGATGGGTGCAGCAAACCACCATGGCACGTGTATACCTATGTAATAAACCTATGCATTCTGCACATGTATCCCAGAACTTAAAGTATAATTTTAAAAAAAGTATTAAAAAATATAGAAATGAGAATTGACTAATTAATCTATTAAGTCAATGTCTTTCCAAATGAAATCTAGGATTTTTCTTTATCAGTTGACACTATGAGTCTTAAAATTACATTACTTTAAAATTTTTAAAAAATAAAAATCAAATAAAAACATGTATACTATATTTCAGGCAAATTATAGATATGTCATATTTAAAATACAATAATTATGTAAGAATGGGCATTGTTATAATAAATATAGCATAGACATTGATATATGGGTAAACTGGAATTTGGTATGTGATAAAGATATTATTTCAAACCAAATGTGAAAGAATGGACAATGAGTGAGATTAGATTAGTTGGATATTTATTTAACAAAATAAATACTAATTACAAAATCTACTTCATATCTCACTCAGTAATGGACTCTAAATGTTTTAAAAATTAAATATATAAAACTATAATTTTTTAAAAAATATATAGTAGAATATATGTATAACCATAGGTTGAGGGATGCCTTTTTAAGTCTTCTCAGCCCCTTATAAAAACAAACAAACAAAAAATATGAATATGAGGACATCAACACAGAAACAGATAAATGGACAAATAAGTAGGAAAGAACGAATGAACCAATAGAAGGAAAAAAAAAAAACAGTAGGGCAACACCCTGCTTTTGTTCTTACTGATGTTTCTTCCATTAACCATGCTCTAGCCAGGACATCTGTGCTACCGGACCCCAATTCTAGAATTCTGTTCACTCAGATATTCTCGTGAATATGTTTTATATTTCAATCTTTTTTCTGTTCTAAGTTAATATTCAAAGAGAGATCTTCCCTGATTACCCCGTCTAAAATATCATTCTTGTTTTTTTCTTTTTAATCCCCGACCCAACTTTCTTTTATTGACTGGAACTTTACTTGTGTTGTTATATAATTATTCATTTATAATTGTCTTCCATATTAGAATATGGGACTCACTAAAGCATGGTTCTTATGTTGTTCTCCACCATATCCCAGAATCCTAGAATTCCTGGCATGTAGTAGGCCCTTTGTATACTTGTTTAATGAATGAATAAAAGAGAAATGACTAAAAAATAACATATAAGAACATTTGTCAAAATGGCATGCATAATTGTGTGCTTAATAATATTTCCCTTCTCTTTCACTTCCATTTCTTGCTCTTCAGGAAGTTTTGGTTTAGTAGGTGAATAAGACAAATATACAAATAACCAAGAAATATATCCATCATTATATCACATTATATTTACTTCATCTTTGTAACTTTTAAGATCTGTTAATAATCAATAACATAAAGAAAGTGTATACTATTGTAAAGAGGGTACAGTGTACCTGCCATTGTATTCTTTGATCATAAGAAAAAATAAATAAATTCAATTTGAGAACAAAGGCGAGAAAAACAACTTTTTCTAACTTTGCAATTTACACAAGCAGGTTTATTTTTTATTTTTTGCTAACTTCATGACACGTCTCAATGGGGAAATTACAGACACTGCAGGAATGAAAAGTAAACACCATCCTTAACCTCTTTCCACATCCCATTAGCGGGTAGCATACTAACTGTACATGTTCTAGGCAAGAAACTTAACAGAATGAGAATGATTTACAAATAAATCTATATTTCTCTTGCTAATAACAAACACCATGCTATGAATATCTGGTGATAGTATACTAATAAGAAAACTCAATAAATTTACACTGACCATCATAGTAATTGGTGCTGTAGAGTAGAAAATGATGTATTGTGCATTGATCATTTAGTAATTTTCTAACCAAAAAGAAAAGAGGAAGCTAATTACTTTAGTAGGTGACTGAAAATAATAAGATTAAAACAAGCTAATTATATGTTCTCGAGTAATGACTTTCTTTGATGAAAGTAAATCAAGGAAAGGAATACTGTGATTTAGGCAAAGAAATATTCAATCTTACTAATTACAACATATTCTTGATCCATTTAACCACCCTTAACCCATTTTAAAGAAGCTTTAATGGAAACAGCAGACATTACTAAAGAGAAATACGTGACACATTTTTCCATAGCATGCAAGAAAAGCTAAAATTTCAAGATGTTTGTATTTGTGAAATTGAAATTTAAGAAATTACAGGGTAAAATGGCAAAAATCAGTTTAATTGCCTTTCTTTTACTAGTGTCAATAGTTTAAAAGAAAAGTAGTCAATGAAAGTGGAAGTTATTCATATCTAAAAACTACAAGGCAAGTATTAGATTCTAACAACAGAAAAAAGTGTTTACAAAAGGTCATGTAAGAAATATGTAAAAAGTAAGAAATATAATCCAATCAACTTACTAGTTTTGTGAAAGCTCAATTTCAAAAAAAAATTGAAAAAATTGTAACCCAAGTGTTATGAGTTATATATCCAAGTATCTTCGGATATTTTAGGGTTCATAGAATATGCTGACCTGAACTATTCAGCAAGAACTGAAATTACTGCCACATGAGTAATTTTTTTTCTGCTCTCTCTTTGCAACCAAGTTTCACCAACTTTAATTTACTCACAAATTTCTTAATTTTAGTAAATTATATGGTATTGTGACTAAGTCTTTAGTACCACTATGAAATTATATAATCTATATTAAAATTATTGGCAAAATAGGTTACATTTATAAAATTAATTATATATTAATCTAAGCTATGAAAATAAAGAAAATCCCCTGGAATGGATTAAGGTTGCAACTCAGCAATGATAAGTTAAGCTTTATTTTCTTCATAGTATAAGTTTTAGAGAATTAAATGATCTAAACTCCCATATATTACATTATGTGAATTTAATAAAGGTCTCTGAAGAAGGTAATATACATACACAAATTGTGAACTCATACTTACCAGAGAAATTCAGCTTGCATACGGATAAAATGAATCTCAGCAAAAAAAGAGGAGCTTGTGACTGATGCATGGGAACTGGGACACTGAAATTATTTTTTCCAAACAAGACATGAAATGAAGGTAGCCCTCAATTTTCTGTAGAAGAATGCTCTTTTGGTCTTAACATTCAACAAATATTCATGCAGTACCCTGATAGAATAGTGCTGGAGATACCAAGAAAAGGAGCAACAATTCTTTATGTCTGGTAGTTTATACTCCAGTGGTGATGACAGAAATTGAGAGAGAATTAAAATGTTGGGTGGAGAATGGGTGTTACAACAGTTATTCACAGGTTATTATGGAAGCCAGTTGTCATGTTATCCAATTTACCAGAGAGGGTCCCTGAGGATAATAGAGGTCACAAAGGTTGGCTTAAACATCCTCTACCTGTGAATTATGTGCTGTTAGTATTTGTGTGTTAAGGTGTATAAAGTGGGTCGCAAGATCCAACTCTGGAGCAGAGTTTTTGAGTTAAGAAAAAAATAGATAGATAGACAGATAGATTGATAGATGGATAGATAGATAGATAGATAGATAGATAGATAGATAGATAGATTTAATATAGGTTTAACATAATATATAATTAAATCAAATTTTTACCTGGCTTGTTATTTATTTGTTATTTGTTTCTTCATTATCTTTTTTCTTTCTTTGTTTACTTGACTGGGTTAAGTAAATTTGTAAGTAAGTTAAATTTGGTGCCTATCTATAATAACTGCACAATAACTTACAAAATACATTTCTGTGTAATATACTTTATCTTCTTCTCATTTTCCCGGTATACTAACTTTTAAAAATAGATATTCACTAGAAGTCATGTGTAATATTTTAAGTACATTTTGGAATAAGATAGAAAATAATTGGTACATAAAGAGTTATTTTTATTATTAGAGAATCATGTTCTAAGCACCCAACCAGATTATTTCACAACAAGTCCTGAAATTTTGCAGATGCAGTAGAACAATGTCTGAAGAGGAACAGTTTGTGATTTTAGAACCAAATTTTAACAGATTAGTAATCATAGACAGATTTTTTTAATGGATAGAGATAAAAAACAATAAAACAATGAATATTCCTTAGAGACAATTTAAAATACTTTGAAATTTCATTCATTCATAATAGTTTTGAAATACTATCTCTTTTATTGCAGTTATGAGGAAAATTTTATTATTAATTATATTACTTTATAAGGCCTTTGGTTTGAAAAAAGATCTTTTAATGTGTTTTGTAATTTCAATGTCCAAATACTTGAGAAAACATTAGGATATAATAAATTAAGGTAATTCAACTCACATCTAATCACTCCATATTATAGTCATGAGGGCTCCAGAATCAGCAGCAGACCTTGTTAAAAAGGTGAATTTCTGCCTCTTCCACTGCCCCCTTCTGATTTCTATTTAGTAGGTCTCAGATGGGCACTGCCATCGTTTGTCGGATAACTCCTGAGTGGCATGAGGCAGGTGGCCCACAGTGCACACCTTGAGAAATCATGCTACGAAGAGAGCCTCAACAGTTCTGGGGGAAGGCTTCCATTTTTCACATTTTACAGATTGGGCAGTGGGTTCATAGTGGTAAGTTCCACTATGGTATAAGTTCCAACATTTAATACCAACTAAGTGTTGGAAGTCTAGAGTTCTAAATGTGATAATCACAGTCCACATGAACAAAATGTTTTACAGGATGGCTTGAATTTGATATCTGGATCTTATATTTTTATATAGTCCCTTCTGAAGACATCTAACACTTGCTCACATCTTTCAAAATGATTTACAAGCTTTTCTGATATACAATAGCAGCCTGTTTTTGTGTGTCACTTGCTTTTAGATTGCAAGTTTTTTGTGTCACTTACTTTTAGATTTGTTTTCTTTCTCCCTTTATGCTCAGTGGTATCTTACTTGTTTTCAGCACGGGCCAGAAAATCTGCACATAATGAAAATATATATTTGATCATCACTGAGCTATTGACAACACTAGATTGTGAGTGTTTTAAAAACTTATTGCTGCAATACAACACAGGTAACTTTCTTTATCTGCTTTCATTCCTCAGCTTCTGTAATAACAATCAGTTTTTCTGCAGGTGGAAATGCCTTTTAGTTTGCATAATTCTGTACTGCAATATTGTACCATATTGAAATATGATGAAAGTTTTGTTTAAGATGAATAAGTGATAAAATGTTTTACAGAATTTATTTTTTCCAATGCTGCCATAATACTCTGTTACAAAAACAAATAATGAAAAACATCATCATTAACACTCAAAAAAGAGCCATAAGGTTAACATGTTTGCTTTTACTGTGACATACTGTGTGTGATTTGACATTATAACAGTAAAAAGCAAATGAAAACTAAAATAATGAAGAGCTTTTCTCAACTCCCATTGAGAACACAAAACAAAACAGAAACTTGAATAGCGCCTTGACTAAAATTGCTTACTTTGTTCTCAAATTAATTTTCTAAAGTAGGCTTATAAACAGCCAAAAAAATATGGTCAGTACATAGACTTCCATAATGTTTCTTATGGATATCACTCTAATACATTTTATGGTAAAAACATAAATATTTGAAGGTATATATTCCCATTTTCAGACACACAGTGTAGAGTTACATTTTGTCGTAGTGTAGTTGCTAAATTTCAGAAACTCTTTGTCCACAAGGGGAAATGGGACAAAAAAGTCAAATAAGGATACAGCAATAAATATTGCTGGTACAATAGAGAAAATTAAGGTAAACAAACTTTTAAAAATAAATGACCGAATGACTAGAGAGTGACTAGGGAGTTGGTGACTACCTTAGCACCACAGTTGTGTGGGGCCTGTGGGATAGCTCTGAGGCTTGTTTTACATATTTCCAAAGATCCCACGGGATTAAACTCCATTTGCTTTCAGTATTAACTTGCTTAACAGCACACAGTTTATTTCCTCTCATAACTTCCCTCTCCCACTTTTCCTCTCTACTACTAGTTTTATCTAAATCTCATCTCAAGATCTGCTTCTAGAAAACCCTACATAAGACAAAGGATGAGAAGAACAGAAGTAGAAAAAATGAAGAAGGTATGAAAGATATATGCCTATGCAAAAGATATAGAGATGTCAAAGGAGCATGATTCAAGAAAATGCAAGTAATCGTCATAGCTAGGGATAAAGAGGTGTCTTGTGGTGAGATATGAAGCCAGAGAATTTCAGTAAAGACTGAATCGTGACATGCTTCATATTTCATACTAACGAATAGGGATTTTGTCAGACAATGAATAATTTTAATAATGAAAGATAAATATTTGATTTGTATTTTACAAATTATGAAAAAAACTATACCTATGATCATGTCATACCTATGATTCATAGAATGGTGTAAGTGTAGTGTAACAAGAGAACAGAATTTGTTTCTTTTTTCTTTTCTGTTTGCTCTCCCTGCTACCACTGTGATACAGTTTGTCTCTATGAATAATTGACCAATATACTTCTATATGGTCCAACAGTGTCAATAGAGAAAAATATATATGAAACATTTATATATATTTTTATAGAGTATTTGTTTTCACTTAAAATAATAAACCTTTTTCACCATATCCAAAGATTTGGGAATGTCTCACATATTCTTCTTCAATTTTGCCATTATTTATGAACTTGCTAAGCCTAAAAACATAAAGGAATTGAGAGAAAACATATTTCTAAAATATATTTCATTATAATTAATTGTTTTTGGTAGGAAAAATGCTTTGAAATAACATGTTTTCAGTTCAATGCAATACAGCAAGCATATTGAAAGATGCTGAAGTTGGAATATTGAATTTAAAAAGTTTATCATAGATTTCTAACATATCACAACTGTGTGGGGGGATAATATAAATCTAATAAGGATGAAGAAAATTTCAATATGACAAAAGTGAAATAAAATTTTAGTTATTATATATCTCAATATACATTGAGGCCAATGTATAAAGTCCTAGTACTTCGTTTGTCGAGTTTATTTGTGGTAATCCCATAATTCACGGGATATAACCAGGGATGTCAGTGTCAGTTGGTCCCCAGGGATGTGATTTTGTTGTTGTTGTTGTTTTGAGACAGGGTCTGGCTCTATTGCCTAGGCTGGAATGCAGTGGTGTCATCATGGTTTACTGTTGCCTCAAACTGCTAGGCTCAAGCAATCCTCCTGCCTCAGCCTCCGAAGTAGCTGGGACTATAGGTGCATACTTAGATAATTTTTTAATTTTTATTTTTTTTTGTAGAGACAGGGTCTAGCTGTGTTGTCCAGGCTGGTCTTTAACTCCTGGCCTCAAGCAATCCTCCCTCTTTGGCCCTCCAAGGCACCAAGATTACAGGCACAAGCCACCTTGCCCAGTCCCAGAGATGTGATTTTTAAATTTACCCTGCTGCCACCATGCCAGGTAGTCTGTGACAAGTCTTTTCTTCCATTAACGTTGGGGAAGCCATTTCAGTTCCATTTTATCAGTTGACGTTCCTCTGGCATGTGAAAACAGAGAGAAACTGTTCTAGAGGTTATACCTTCAATCTATTTCTCATACGGAATTTAGCTCTTTTCTCTAGACTAATAATGAAATAAAAAGTCAAGTTTGGTTTAGAGATGTCTTTGGACAATAACACAGCACTAGCTGAAAGCTAATAATATACCACTAGGCTTAAGAGTCTAGGTTCTGGAGCCTGTACTAACTAGTGGAGAGGGAAATCTTTAGACAACCATAACTTCCCATAGTGTATGTTGCTCTTAAATGATTTAAAAAGACAGGATTGGATAGAGCTATATACAGATTATTGAGTAGTGGCAAATATTTTACAATGATTGGTGAAAAGGAGGGTGGAGAAGTAATCTAAAGATGGATACTTTAGAATGGCTATCACATCTGAGATTATAGATCTCTACTGTAGATTCTCACACAAAGAAATGTGCCATAGACACTATATGTTTTTAAATAACCAAATGGTCAGGAAAAACAAATTTTTAAATAACTTCAACTTTTATTTTAGATTCAGGGAGTACATGTGCAGGTTTGTTACATGAGTATATTGCATAACACTGAGATTGGGGTACAAATGATCACCACCCAGGTAGTGAGCATTGTACCCACTAGGTAGTTTTTCAGCACTTACCCTTCTCCATCACTTCTCCCTTTGGTAGTCCCAGTGTCTAATTTTTCTCATCTTTATATCCACATGTACCCAATGCTTAGCTCCTACTTACAAGTCAGAATATGTGGTATTGGTTTTCTGTTTCTACATTAATTTGCTTAGGATGAATGGCATCCAGCTGCATCCATGTTGCTGCAAAGGACATGGTTTTATTCTTTTTTATGGATGTATAGTATTCCATGGTGTATATGTACAACATTTTCTTTATACAGTCTACCATTGATGGGCATTTATGTTGATTCCATGTCTTCACTATTGTGAATGGTGCTGCAATGAACATATGTGTGCATGTGTCTTTATAGTAGAATGATTTATGGCTGCATACTATCCCATGGTATATATGTACCACATGTTCTTTATCCAGTCCACCATTGATGGGCACCTAGGTTGATTCCATGTCTTTGTTATTGTGAATGGTGCTGTGATGAACATACAAGTCCATGTCTTTGTTATTGGGAATGGTACTGTGATTAACATACAAGTGCATAGTAAAACTATTTATTTTCCTATGGGTACATACTCAGTAATGAGATTGCTGAGTTCAGTGGTAGTTCTGTTTTAATTTCTTTGAGAAATCTCCAAACTGTTTTCCACAGTGGCTGAAAACATTCCCACCATCAGTATACATTTGTTTCCATTTCTTCACAGTCTTACAATCTTGCCAAGTCTTGCCAGCATCTGTTTTCTTTTTTATTTTTAGTAATAGCCATTCTGACTGGTATAAGATGGTTTCATTATGGTTTTGATTGCAGAGTCGGGTTTGGTCAGTGCTTGGATGGGAAGATAAACTATTTTAAGGGTGTTTGTTATTTGCCTTTTCTGCCAGCCTAGTGGTACCAAAAAATGACTTCATAAACAAAGCATCCATGGGTACAGGGATGAATATCATTAGTCAACAAACATTTGTTAAATTCCTGTCCTGTGCCAGATCTTGCTCTTGATTTTTATAATGCAGCAATGAAACTACTAAAAAGGACAAAACAGCAAAGAAGCTTGTTCTTTTGAAAATTTTGTTACAGTGGATTATGGACATTTATGGTTTAAAAAAAACATGCTCTATGACATTTCCTTACCAAAGGTGAGCTGACTAGACTCACTGCTGGGTTCCCAAACATGGAGCAGCCCACAGCTTGTGGTAAGTTTCCATATGTATCTGGGCCTTAGGAGACAATATTATAGCCCCCTTCATCAAGTGGGAAAGACCTAGTTAGCAATTCTTCTCATACTGACACACATTCATTCTTAATTTGGATTTTTTTCCTGCCTTATCCTTCCTAGAAATACTCATTGAATGACATACTGCAAAACATAGTATCCAAGTTTACTTCACGGTGTGAAGTAATAGGAATCACCTTGGTATTCACTGGTCTTAGCTTGCACTTGGTTATCTAACACAGAACCAAATGGCCTTGTAAAATAGTAGAAAGGATAATTAAAAATTGGCTATTGTTACAGCAGGCAGACAATTATCTCATGAGGCTAAAGTACTTTCTTGTGACATAGAGTATATGCTTTGAGGCAGAGAATATGATTTGCTTTTGTCCCAAATCCAGATAACAGGGATGGAAGTAGAGGTGACACTTTTATTATAATATCTACTGACAAGCTTTGAGTCTCATTTTAGTGCTCAAGGGAGGAAAAATTTGGTGAATCTAATAGGGGTTCCACTGAACTGGGGATTTCTTGAAATGAGCCTAAGGTCAATTTGCACTTACTGTGTCACTACCAAAACTAGCAAATAAAAAGAATGAAGTTATTTTGATGCTGGGAAACAGTCTATCAAAAAGGAATAGTAATAATGCTGCATTGTGAATTTCAGAAGGATTATAAATATCAACTAAGGTACACTTTGAAATATTTTACATCATAATCATGAAAAAAAGTGATCAACCACAGTTCAGTTACTTTCAATTGATCAAACATCATAATTTGCATGTGTCACTTCTCATTAATTCTTATGTTGGCTCTGACATTATTATTACAATAACTTATCCACCATCATATTTCCACTTCAAATTTACTGTTGCATTTATTCCTGCATTTACTCGTTCACTCCACAAACATTTCTTTATACCTAGCTAAGGAAATTATTGGTTTCTACAAAGACACAATGGTAAATTTCTGCCCTCAATAAGTTTGCAAAGTTTAGTTGTGAGATAAACGAATTAGAAAAGTTATTATAAAATTTGGTAAGCAATGAATTAGAGGATAGGGATTGTGGATGTTGACAGATCGCAGGCAAGAATGAAAGATGCCGTCATAAAGAAGTGACCTTGAGTTGTGTTGAAAAATGTATTGAATATCAAGCATAAGAATCATTGCAGAGGACTTGCACTTGGGGAAAAGATGTGTGCAAGGCATGTAGGAAAGAGAGTATGGCATGCACAGGAAATTATAAAAGCATATATTGGCTAGCGGGTGTAGAAAGATAATATTAGACTCATTAATACACACTCCTGTACATGTGATACAATGCTCACAAATGAATTAGTAGACTAGAAAAGAAGACATATGAAGATATGAAGTCCTTTTTCTTTTCTTTTTTTTTTTTTTGAAACGGAGTCTCATTCTGTCACTCAGGCTGGAGTGGAATGGCGCAATCTTGGCTCACTGCAAGCTCTGCCTCCTGGGTTCAAGTGATTCTCCTGCATCAGCCTCCTGAGTAGCTGGGATCGCAGGCGCCCGCCATCACGCCAGGCTAATTTTTGTATTTTTAGTAGAGACGGTGTTTCACCATATTGGTCTTGAACTCCTGACCTCAGGTGATCTGCCTGCCTTGGCCTCCCAAGTGCTGGGATTACAGGCGTGAGCCACCGCACCCAGCATCTTTAGTGTTATTTTTGTGAATTAATGCTGTGTCTTCAGAGAAATGCTGTATGATACACGAATATTACATATAAAAACAAAGAAGATACTTTAATATATGAAGAGTCACTCAAACATTGCACATTTATCAAATTAACTGTTATTCAAGAAATGCAGAGTTTTGAATGAAAGAGACAGCAGGTAGTTAAAGTTGAAGGAGAGAAAGGAACACATTTGGGATCTTCTACTGCATAAGTTGTTTCCCAAAAAGGTTAATGTGAAAGAGTTGTTGCATAAATAGGTAGTAGTGGGCTCTGAATGTTTAGAATTGAGGATAAATTGGAGATAATACAAAAATAAATTGTCTTCTTTATTGTTGAGTTTGAACCTGATTGTAACTAGTCCCCAAAATATATCTTTGCTTTGGTAGTTTATTTTCCCAGAGCAACTGTGGTAAAAACCTTCCAGACTTCTACCTACAAGCAAAGACAGTATTTATACTAATTCAGGCAAAATTTAAAAAAAAAAAGTTCTAATACATGACATTCTAATAATCTGCAATCTTGCAATTTTATGAAAACATTTTATTTTTCTTCAAATGCTTGCAAACATTTTTAGTATCCTATTTTTCAATTCAGAAAATTACTGAATTTGAGTTTCAACCTGAAAATATTGTGAGTTTCAGGGCCTACATTTATCATTTTCCCCCAATAGACCAGTGATTAATCAACTCATGCTTATCACTTTTATTAACTCACTTCAGCTTCTCTTTAAGAGAGGGAAGCTTTTAGTTGTAAGAAGTAATTATTTTTCTCTTTAAAAATCACACAGCCATCCTTAAATAAATTAAGTTATAATCTTTATCAATTACCACATTATCTGTTGTAAACTGGTCAGCAGAATTAGTCACACAATTAATGTTCCTATTTCTTCCTGAATATACTTCTAAACCCTCCGTAGGAAATGCTTTCTTCTTCTTTTAATGTGGCCTCAGTCACAAACTGACATTGCTTTTGAATGCGTGTGATTAGCTTGAGAGACGCTAGCTTTTGTAACAAATAGACCCCAAAATATACGTCTCAAACACAGTTGAGGTTTATTTTTTTTCCTCATATAACCATTCAACAGGAGTATTTAGAACAAGCAAACGGCTTTTCCATATGCATGATTCATGGGCCTGTGATACTCAGGAAATTATTAGAGCTGTAGGGAGTTAATCAAGGAAATTGCCCCTGGTGGAGAAGGTGTCTTACAAGGCTTGCCATCAGTATTTTGTTATTGCTAACAGTGACTTCTTCGGGTCTCACAAAATTTTCCTTTTTCTGAAAAAGTGTTTTTATTGTATTTTCTTGTTTCTGCTTCAAAACAGTATATTAAGTATTTGAGGGGAGCACAGTGAGGGGATGGGTATAAGGATAGGAGTAGGTAACAAGTGTTTTAGCCCAGGTCAAGAGGACCTGTATTCAGTCCTGATGAAGAAAACCGTGACGCTTGACACTGAACTATAGTCATGAGCTCAATGGGATTTTAGATTTAGTCTTTTGGGGAAAGAATGATTGTTTTCTGTCTCTGGACACTAAAATTTGCACAGATATTTGTGGTGAACTGTGGCAGAGACTTAAATCTCCTCCAAGATCAGAGTTTCTCTCTTCTTCCTGGGCACAGAGCTGGACATTTCCAAGTCCACTTGTATTTATTGTGTTACCATGACGTGGCCAGTGACATATGATTGGGAAAAAATGTGTCCTGTTCTGGCCAAAGCTTTGGCTAGTAGAAGACTCAAAAGGAGACAGGATTGTAGTTTCCTGAAAAACTAAGTGGAAGAAAGCCTCCTACCTATGAGCTGTATTTCAACAATTAAGCAAGAAAAAAACAAACTCCCATTGTACTCAGTCATTCAAATTTTGTGGTTTATTAATGCTAGATTACCTACAGTAGCAAATACCAGTCATAGACATGGAAATGAGATGCTAAGAATTTGCAGAGGCTGTTGCAAGTGGAATGGGTTAGGAGTTAGGCTAAGAATTAGAACCAAAGTTGGGTACAAGGAAAAAGTATCTTTTTTATTTTTCTCCAGTGAGTTCCATTAACTAAGTTATAAATGACATCTTTAACAGGACCATTAAGCTTTCCTGATCTGACCACTGTGAACTCTGCCACCTCTTCTGCTTCACGCTTATATTAGCTATAATCCAACAATACTGTTTTTTTTGTTTCAATTTCTTTAGTGTGACATGCTTACCTCCACCCTCTGCCCCCATATCACAGATTTATTAGATTTTTTCTTTTCCTCAAATATAATATTTTTAATTTGTCCAGTCACTTATGCAAACTTTACATCCTGGGATGTAGAACTAAGCCTCATGCTGTTAGACTAGAGCATATGCCTCTGATACTTGTTTCACAAAGCCTGCTCTGCATACTTACATTTAACAGATAATCACTTACTCTCTGCGTACTAGGCATGATATTAGGGTTTGAGGATACTTGAGGATATAATGGTGAGCTGGAACAGATATGGTGAACAATCTCCTGGAGCTTAAATCAATGACTATGATATTGTAGAAGAATCATTTTATAAGATTTTAATTAGATGTATTGGATCTGAAAGAAAGTTGTACAACTTGTGTTTAAGTGCAGTTTTTGCAGAGGAAATATTCATGGAGATGAGATCAGGAGGAGAAGGAATATTTAAATAAATGGAGTCAGGTGTAGTGGCTTATGCCTGTGGTTCCAGCTACTTTAAAGGCTGAGGGTGGGAGGATCACTTGAACCGGGAAGGTTGAGGCTGTAGTGAGCCGTCATCATGCCATTGCACTCCAGCGGGTGACAGAGTAAGACCCTGTCCCCCCAAAATTTTAAAAAGTGGCACAGTACACATACAAGTACTCTTCTTGTGGCACATCTAATTTGTGCGTCTAGCCATGGCTTTCTTGAATTGCAATCAATAATAAATACATTAGTGGGACACAATAGGTTACACCCAATACCAGTTTGTTTTGCTTTAAGAGAGGTAACAGGGTAGACAGGATCACAAAGTTCATGACAAAAGCATAATAGAAGTCTCATAACCCTCTGGAACTCCACACTTGGGATGCTTACAGTGCCAAAGAATTCGTGGGTACAAAATACCACGTCAGGGATTCAGTCAGCTGCAGGCTCCTTTGGAATTTATATTTTACCTGTCCTTTACCCCTCAGGGATATGTGAATGGAATCCATTCTCCAATGCAGCTGTACTTCATTATTACCAGTTACTCTTTACTCCTTTATTCAATAAATTACTTCAACAATGAGGTACAGGTGCTTACTTCTGGATGTCGTATTCTCAGTCAGCTTCTTGTTTATCTCAGATTCCATATCTGTCTATAGATGCCTTGATTTTACATTGTGATGAAGATTAGCTCAAGGGTCACATCTTCAGGCTTCCATCAAGTTAAAAGAATGGCTGTAAAACTAGTGGTTAGCTCTTGACTTTCACCCTGACAAAGTGAATACACAACATGGAAAGACCTTGGCGTTGATTCGAAGGTAGGGAGTAGACATGTTACATAACCTAGAGAACAGGAAGAATCCCAAAGAGCCCAGAGGGCAAAGGGCAATGGGTAAAGTGGTACAAGAGGAGACTGAAGAGATAAGCATAGTTAAAATAAAAAACAACTTCGCCTGTGTTAGGAAATTCATTTTATAAAGACTGGGAAATTATTGAAGGGCTTTAACATGTGTGGGGTTTAATGGTATGATTTTATTTTGAAAAAGTAAGTCCAGTTGCATCATAGGTACTTATATGAAGAGAGAAAATGCCAGGCTATGGGAATTATCTAAGCAAATGTTATTGTTAAGACAAATGCAAAAGATGAGATAATGTATGTAGGGATGTTGTGTATAAGTTTACGAATTATTTAAAATGGCAGAATTGACAGAATTTGCCGAGTTTGGATGTCACAATGGGAGAGGCACATGGTAGGAGAGAGTTCCAACTGAAGGTTTTATGATATCACTCACTGTTGCAGAGAACATAAGAAAACCAGTGTTGAGATGAAAATCATGAAATTTATCTTGGACTTCTTTATTTTGAGGTATACTTTAAAAATCTGAATAGAAGTATCCATTTGCAGAAGGATATGCATTTCCGAAACTCAGGGAAGATCTGTGGGATGAGGCTATGGCTTTGGAAGCCACAATTGGAAGCCATAGACCTGTAAGCAGTCATAGAAGCCACTGGCATGAATGAAATTAGTTGGAGTATAAAAGTGAAAAAACATGAAATAGAATCAATCAATACAATAGATCTTAGAGATGTCCAGTATACACTGGTCGGTTAATAGAGAATAAATTTGCCAAGAAATCTGTAGGTTAGTGGCCAATGAAGAACTGGGAAAACCTGGAGTGTGGAATTTAGGCAACCAAGAGAACTGTATGTTTTACAAAAGCTACAGAAGCCAAATTTGATTTAGAGACCATGTAAGGGATAGTAATGTGACAGGAACAGTGAGGACAGCCAACCCTTCAGAGTAGTTTGACTATGAGGGAAGGAAAATAGGGCATTTGCTGGTAGAATATAAGAAGAAAGTAAATAATTTTATAACAAGAAAAATAATGGATCATGTACAGTTCTTCAACAACTAAAGCAGCTAAAAATGGTTAAAGGAAATTTAAAGGCCAAGACTAAGTTTCTATTTGACTGGACACAAGTCTGGATGTCCCCGGTAGTTTATTTCCTTCCCCTTTGGGGTTTCTTAGCAGAAACTGGCTCAGCTCGCTCGCTACGGCAGTCTGCAGAGAGAAGGTCTTAGGCTGATAACAGCTTCCTAGCAGGCAAGTTAAGGGCCCTGAGTCTTCATAATCTAGTATTTTTTTTCTGAGTGTGGAGATCTTTTAATGATACATTTCTTTTACTTCAGTATTTCCTAACCCCTTAGGCTAACCTGTAAATATGTAAAAGAATGGAGCAGAAGTATGGGAGAAGCTGGCTACCTCTTGAAGAACCCCTTTCTTCATAACGTATCCCATGTCCAGCCTGTGACTGAGGCAGGCCTCCTCTGCTAGAATCTTGGCCATGACACATGTAGAACCACTATGACAGTCTACACTATGGACAAATGAGAATTCATGGGACTGAATTGTATCTGCTTTTCTACTTCTCTGCTAATAAGCTATTTCTTTTCCTAATACATCTTTTTGTTTGTGACACTAGAGTTGTGTATTTGTTACTCTCTTGTCAGACACTATTTCAAATTTTAATAGTGGTAGATAAAATGGTCATCAGCTGTACATATCAGTTGTAGTTGCACTACACTCTATTATATTCCAATACACGGGCCCCCATAAAATATCTTAAGAACATGTCTAACATGTCTCCATTTTATTACAACTACACTCACATAACTGAATTTTATAGATTCTTTGTCTTTCAGAGAAATAAGAAAATTTAAAAATTTTACATTTTTTAACCAAGAGACATCAACAAAAAAAGTCAATCAAACAAAGGTTTTTCCATCTCTCATTTGCTGCATATTAATTACCCATAGAAAAACAAATCCCAAATTAACCTAGAGTGGCTTAACCATGTCCAAAAAACAATTTATATCTTCACAAAGTTTGAATGTTACTTAAAGTTTCATCTACTTTAAATATTCCTTTGTTCCAAGTTAGCAAAATCATCTGTCTCAGTCCATTTGGGCTCTTACAACAAAATGCCTTAGAAGGGGTAATAACTTATAAAAACAGCAGAAATTTATTGCTCACAGTTCTGGAGGCTGAGAATCCAAGATTAAGGAGCCACAGATTCAGTGTCTGATGGAGGCCCTCATACATGATGCCTTCTTGCTGTGTTCTCCTACGGTGGAAGCAGGGAAACAGACTCCCTCAAGTCTCTTTTAAAAGGGCATTAGTCTCATTCATAAGGACCTCCTAAAGGCCACATCTCTTACTACTATCACATTGGGGAATAGGTTTCAACATATGAATTTTGGAGGACACATTCAGACTATAATATCATCTCACTTTCATCTGTTTCCAGAAGTCTATACTTTTATGTGCTATTAACAAATATATTTAAGAAATCATGCAGCATTCATTAAAACTTAAAGAAAATACTGACTTAATTTTTTGGTACTTTTTCTCCCTCTCATCAGAAGCTCTAGAAAGGGGGGCTATATCATGTGTTTGGTGTAATGCATAATATTTTGTGTCAGAGCAATATTTGAAGTTGCTGTATGTATTTCCACAATAGTAGCCTTTAAGAGTGAATAACAAATTTCTTTCATATATCCCAAATATGCAAATATCAGCAATGAAATATCTTCCTTTTGATCAAATGTCAACTACAAATTTGGAGATTTGTTATGAAAGCTGTTAATTGGTATATGATCAGAAAGAAATTGCTTTTAAAATAATCTCTGACATTTCTGTCATAAATCATCATGTCATATTCAGCCCTATCATGGTAGTTTACAAGAGAAGAATATAAACATGACACAATTTGTCAATAAAATCTAATTCAATAGAGTCCCATATAATATGAAATAAGATTGAAGAAAAAAATCAACCACTTCAGATTTGAAACTATCAATTGCCGTAAACACCTACCCTGCCTTTTCTGTGACAATAACTAAAATATTCTTAATGCTGAATTAAATGAAAATATTCTTTCCTATAATAAAGATTTTAATTCTTTTAGTGGAATAAAGAGATTTTCCCCCTTCCATAAACTGAGGAAATGTAATCACATATTTTATCAAAAAAAGCATCATTAAAAAGCAGACATAGAAAATAAAGTATCTACAGAACACTTAAACTATATTCCAGATACTCGATTATACACACACACACACACACACACACATTTCTCAAGGAAGTTTTAATTTAATTTAATTTTATAGGACTGCTCATGGAGACATTGGGAGGTCAAATATATCACATAGAATTATGGAATTATTTCAATCCTTTCATAACAATGCAAAAAGATATATGAAGTTTTATCTATTCATTCCGTTTTAACAGACGTATTCTTTCTTTCTTTTTCCGGCTTAAATAAGGAGCTAACCCCAAAAGGTATAAAGAATACTAGATTGTGAATGCACCAGATGTTTGATGCAATATGTAAAGCCTGTCACATTAAGTAAGAAAAGTTATTTTTAAAAGAATATTTGAGTATATAATTCCTATTCATCTGCCTCTCTTTCAGACTATACACATATTTTTATATAAATTATAAAAGGTGGTTCTATAGATGAAAGCTGTTTGTAATTTATAGAGACCGTTTTCTTGTCAACTTGGTAGTCTTTCTCATAGCTGTTTCATTATTAGGCAAACCAATTAAGTGTGCTCAAAGTAAGCCACATATGCTAAGTACACAATTTGTATAAAATTCTAATCTGTTCATTACCTTTACACCAGTGATTTTTTTTCTTGACTTGGAGTAGTGGGTTCACTTTTTTAATAAGAATTTTGTGTTAAAAATGGCATGTTGAAATGCCTGACATGAGAATTCTCAAACTGTCTTAACTAGATTTTGGCATTTAATAAGCTGTAAACTGCTGAAGCTATTTGCAGATGAAGTCTCATTTTTGTCCATCAGCAGGGGGCTGGAAGCATAATTAATTGAGTGAAAGTTAAAAGACGGACAGCACGGTTACATTTATGCAAATATTGCAGCAGAACATCTAACGGAAGAGAAAAATAGCTTGCAACCGATTAGTTTGGTTTTGGACCAAAATCCACAGGGTCCATTTAAACATTGCAGATTGTGCATCTGACAATTAAGACTTATAGTGTTTTTTAATACTAGCTGTGATGGTAGAAATAGCAGGCAAAAAGTTGAAGTCCAGAGAGACAATTCTATTTCTGCTCTCATCTCTTTAACCTCTCATGAATGTTAAAATATAGTTGCAAAAAATCAAAAATCAAATGATGCATGTGTGTTCAACCATATGCCAGGCTCTGCTGTTTGTTTCTTTTATTCATATCCCAGGCATATGTACCCTTGCACACCAAAGGTTCCATTTAATTAAAGTAAGTTAAAAGCTTAGACCACAGAGATCAGGACAGCTGCTTGAGATATTAACCTAGGTGCTGTTTGGGGACGGCATGAAGCCTTTGCTGTTATTCTGTCTCCTATTATATATTTTGGTGGGGTTTTTCCTAGTAGTTGTTTTCTCACAAGGCAGCTGACTTTTTCTTAAATGGCTGGGAAACATTAGATTCCCCAATGACCACAGGAAATTTCAAATTGAAATTTTGCATATTCCTCATTTATATGTTTTTTTTTTTCTCATGACTGTAAGTATCTGCATGACTCCCTTAGTGATTGATTTTTGATTAGTCTCTTTGTGTTTGTCTTTGATTTGTTGGCTATTCAAAGACACTGCTTCCCATAGAGAAATTTCAGTATGCTTTTTGTTTTTACCTCTCATATGTCTGTTCTGATGGCAGGTCTAGTTGAGGTTTTAATTCTAACTTACTTTTTAAAAATGCAACCTAAGTTGGATCAATTAGCAAAATTAGAATGGGTTTTCTGTGTGTGATGTAGAATTCTGTGTGTACCTTCTTTGGACTATTGGAAAAGCTTAACTTTTAGAACTTCTAAAAATATTCCTAACTTCAATTACAAATGTTGTCAGTCCTATTCAACATTTTACTAAAAATTTTAATTCTAAAAATAAATGGAATACAACATATTTGGTGGTTTCAAGGATATGGTACAGATTTTAAATACAAATCAAACCGCCCCCCTCCAAAAAAAAGTCATGGGATATTCTCAGTGAAGGACTGTAAAATCTTTGTAAAAGAATCTAAGTTAAAAAGTTTGTAAACATTACAAAGCCAGGAGCAGTGCCTGTGCTTATAGCCCCAGCTGCTCCAAAGGCTTAAAAGGAAGTATCCCTTGAGTCAGAGTTCGAGACTACCTGGGTAACAAAGCACATCCAGTTTCAATTAAAAAAACAAAAAAATGAAGGAGTAGTGAACTAACTTAAAGTAAATAAATTCTCATACAGGTCTTCAAGATTTAACTGAACTTCTGGGCCAGATGTGGTGGCTCGTGCCTATAATGTCAGCACTGTGGAAGGCTGAGGCAGGTGCATCACTTGAGGTCAGGAGTTCGAGACCAGCCTGGACAACATAGTGAAACCTGTCTCACAAAATTACAAAAATTAGTCGGGCGTGGTGGCAGCGCCTGTGGTCTCAGCTACTCGGGAGGCTGAGGAGGAGAACTGCTTGAGCCCGGGAGGCGGAGGTTGCAGTGAGCCGAGATCACACCACTGCACTCTAGCCTGGGCGACAGATCAAGACTCTGTCTTAAAAAAATAATATTAATAACTGAACTACCCATACTATTTATATTTTATGAAATTCTACTCCTTATTATAAAATGTTTTGCTGTATAATTCAATGCTTTCTTCATCCAAGTCAAGACGTTAAATCCATGGTGAAAACATTTTATATATACTGTCACACTTTATTTCACAAATGTTTAATGTTTAATTACCTCTCAGAAGTTTATTTTAAATATGGAATATGATTACATAATTTTCAGTATTATCAACCGCTTTATATTTCATAAAATATATTTTCCCTCATAAGTATATAGCTATTGTATAATGTTTACTGTACAAACAGTAAAAATATTTTAGGATTTATACTATAAAGAAAAATATTGAACCATTTTTTATCAATAATTCCTTTTAAAAATTCATATAACCTGTCCTAAATTTTAATATAAAACAATGTAATATAATACATATATATACACATGATGTATGTGTGTATATATATACACATATATAAGATCTAATTCTGACAATTTTCTGTGTTCTATATTTCATTAAACATAGAATCAAAGAAATGTTTCTGATGTAAATTCATTTTAAGGCAAATACTTGTGCAATTAAAAAGACTTTCACTTTCTAGTTATTAGCATTATCTTACATACATTTTGCAAGTGAGATTCTCCTAGGTAAAGCACAAGCGTTTTGGTTTGTGTGTGTTGTTCAAGCTTTTATGTCAAAAATAATGTTATTTTTATTATGGAAGAGTAGAGCAGTGTTAGATATTTTGAGACACTCCTGACTTTACAGTCATATCCAAAATGTTTAAATTTTCTAGTCATTTAGAATATCCTCTTTCTTATTGTTCAGTGTTTCATGTGACTGTTTCATCTTAGGAAGGAAAAATACAGGTTTCCTATGCTGATGGAGAAATGTTCTTTGGTTGAGAAATGAGAAACGTTATGTTTTCTGACAAGGAATAAATACTCTGTCTCACCTAAAAATACTAAAACTTCTAACTTTTTATGAAATTACCATTTTTATTTCCATATTTTGAATCAAATTTCTTAAGAATTCTTCCTCTTGGATATGAAGGTGAAATTAAAATAGGAAATGGGAATATTAAGCTAAATAAATCAGAGGACATTTATTTTAATAATACAAAAGTCACCATTTGAAGACAAAAAAATTAGGTACTCTGCTAGCCAGTTCAAATGACATAAGCTATTTTATGCTAAGCTAAATTATAAGATCATGCCTCTTGTTTACCGTTTCTGAATATAACAGAAAGAATTTGAGGAGATAAAATAATAAAAAGTATCCAGTTTTAGAATCTCTGACTAGTAATTAGTCAGCATATGGGTTACTCTTGATTAATAAATAGAAAAGTTTCCAGCCTAAGGAAAAGGAAGGCAAAAGAAAAAGAATCAACCAACATCTGTCTTTTAGTGTACATCCCTCTGGGATAAGTACCAGTTAAAACTACTAAAAAAGAATGGCAATAAAATTTCTGCTGGTTGTGAGTTAGTCAAGCTTGTAACCCCTCTTGCCTTGGAAACCTCATGAAAAATGAACATGGTGAACACAAAACTACTTCTAACAAAGTTGTTTGCCAAATTTCTACCAGGGTACACTATGAAATTCTATAGATAGTATGTTGTGATAAGATTAAATATTACACTTATGGGAAAAATTTAATTCCTGCTAATATTTACTCTGTTGATGCTAGAGTGTTTCTAGAATCTGAATAAAAGAACCAGATGATAAGTGAGATTTCTTGTTACTTTTCTACTTATGTTATTCAACCCTCTCTAATTAGTTGAGTCAAGCTAACTGACATTTACAGGGGTTGGATTATAACATCTAAGCATAAAAATATGTATATGTGGTTTATATGTCTCTGAATTTATCTGTCTAGGAAGGGAGGGGAAGGATGCAGACACAGTAATTCATTTTATATTATTCATAACGTATCAGATGTAAAAAGATTATCTACAGTTCAGAAAGAATAAATCCTGTTTACAGGAATGTGTAAGTCAGTGGCTACATAAATATAGTATTTTTTCCTTCTGGTAGAATCATGTGTAAGAAAGTAAGAGAAGGTTAAAGACATTTGCCTATTGGTCAGTTTCTTTTTTTATATTCCGAAAAATCTAAGTCTCAAATAAAAATAATAATGATTAGATACAGTTTTTACACATGTAACATATGTCAGACACCATGTTTCAAATTCATTTTATCATTTTTTTCTAGTTGTATATATAAGAAAACTGGAATATAATGAGGTCAAAGGATTAGGTTTAAGGAAATCCATGTGATAGGAGGAGGAGGCAGGATTTGAACTCAAGCCTATTGGATCTCAAAGTTCAAACTCTGAAATATATTAGGAGCTATCAATTTTTCTAACAGAAAATTAAACAGTCATTTTAATGATGGGGGCACTTTCCTGTGTTTCAGAGATTTGTAAAAATTTCTTATTTCTTCTCTTCGTTAAATTAAATAGGGGAATACCAGTCATTGTACTTTTGTTTGAATTCTGACTCTACCACTTATTAGTTGAATTGTATTGAGTAAATAATTAACAGTTTCTTTACAAAGAGGTTATGACATTTTATGAAAATTAAAGTGTTTAGTTAAATGAGTAGCAAATATAGTAATGCACCTCATAATGAATTTTCCCAACAACAGATCCCTTATACAAAGGTGGTCCTAGAAGATTATAATGGTGCTGAAAATTTCCTACTGCCTAATGACATAATATCACAGCACAATGCATTACTTACATGTTTGTGGTGATGTTGGTGTAAACATACTGCACTGCCAGTCATATAAAGGTATAACACATACAAATATGTACACTACATATTTGATAATGATAATAAATGACTGTTACTCATTGATGTATTTACTGTACTATAGTTTTTACCATTATTTCATGTATATTATTACTTTTACTTTAAAAAAATTAACTGTAAAACAGTCTCCGGCAGGGCCTTCAAGAGTGATCCAGAACAAGGCATTGTTATCACAGGAGAAGACAGCTATATGTGTGTTATTGCCCTTGAACAACTTCCAGTGAGACAAGATGTGGAGGTGAAGGACAGTGATATTGATGATCCTGACCCTGTGCGGGATTAGGCTGATGTGTGCATTTGTGTTTTAGTTTTAAACAGTTTATCGAATAAGGATATAAAAAATATTTTATACAGTTGTACAATATGTGTTTTAAATGATTATAAGAGAATCCAAAGTTTAAAAAAACTAAAAAGTTTATAAAGTAAAAAAGTTACAGTATGCTGTTTAATTTTTTATTGAAAAAAACATTTTTAGATACATTTAGCATAGTCTAAGTGTATGGTGTTTATAAAGTCTACAGTGGTGTGCAGTAATGTCCTTGACCTTCACATTCAGCCACTGCTCACTCTCTGACTCCCTGAGCAACTTCCAGTTTTTCAAATTCCATTCATGGTAAGTTCCCTGTAGAGGAATAGCATTTTTAATCTGTTATACCATATTTTACTGTACCTTTTCCATGTTTAGATATGTTTAGATACACAAATACTTACCATTGGATTATAATTGCCTACAGTAACCAGTATGGTAACACACTGTACAGGTTTGTACTCTGGAGTAAAAGGTTATTCCAGAGAGTCTAGGTGTGTAGTAGGCTATACCATGTACCGTCTAGGCTACCAGTAGGTCTAGTGAAAGTATACTCTGTGATTTTCACTCAAAGATGAAATTGCCTAGGGAGGCATTTCCTAGAATGTATATCCATTAAGCGACACATGACCATAGTTGCAAAGGAAAATTTGGCCATAATTATTTTTGTTTCCTTATTTAAACTTATTGGAGTTTTAACATTGTTTACAAAGATTGTTGTGGTCCTTTACAACACAGTAGAAATTAAATAAAAATATAAATGAATGAAAATAGATCTTATATCTTGTTCATCTGAACAAAAAACTTGTAACACTGATTTAAATTTCATCTTAAAATAATTTATCAATTAGGTGGAAACATCTTATTAATTATTAATTGTATCTTTATTAGAAAGTACTAATGCATCATTATTAGAGTACTTGAGTTATCTATAATTTTAAAGAACAGACTGTTGAAAAGTTTAGCATTATTTTATAAAATTATCTAGAAATGTGGAATCATTAAACTAATAAATAATCATATGGGATTTATGATTGCAGAGAATTAAGTCTATACTCTGAGCAAAAAGACATATATTAAATATATAAACAGTGGGACAAAAGATAATGTAGGAAAAGAGGTGTGGACAAAGTGGTAGAAATAAGCCTGTGACATCAGGTATTGAAAATATTTGCAAGATTGGTTGGGTCAAGAAAATTAGTCCAACTTCAGCGGATAAAATGGAACCAGGCGGTACTCAGTAGTGTCACAGATAAAATAAAAATAAAAAGTGGACTAAAACCAGCTAAGGAAACTGAAATCATAGGTCAGAAAATTTTGTCTAATATATAAAAAAACTCCAGAAAAAGAATGCATCTCATAAAATAATTTTTCTGTTAGAATTATTATAGGAGAAATGGTTATGATATAAGAAAGTAACCATGGTGTCTTAAAACCCCTTTTGATGTAGATTATTTCTTGATCACCTGTTCTCCCCTTCCTTTCTCTCTTTTTCTTTCTTCCTTTCCTTTTCCTCTTTCGTTCTTTCACCCCCTTCTCTCTTTCTCACTCCTTCTCTCTCTTTCTTCTGTCAATAGATATTTATTGAGTTGATTCTCTCAATGTATAACAATGTTCTACTCTTCTTGATTATTGAATATATTCTTTTCCCTATAGCACATCTAACCTGTTACTATCAGCAAATAAATCATATCATGTATAATATTATATAACTCCATTTTTTTCTATATTCTGTGTGGAAATGGGTCATGCAAATGTGTCATGCAATATCCTGCTACATAATAAAAAGTAACAACAAAGTTACCCTCTGCCATTTATTTTCCACGACTAACAATACAAGTTATTTTTGCTCTATTCAGAAGTTTACTTGATACCTTACCTTTTGGTGTTTTCAATTTGGTAGTTATATTTCATTTAGTTTCCAAGATTCAAATTAGACATATATCTAAAAAAAAGATTAATATAGTTTCTTCATGCAGTTTTAGGACTGCTGTTAGCTCAGATTTTAATACTAAAATTCAAGTTACGTATGTGAATAAATAGGTAGAACCCAATGACAACATTTAACTTATCCCCAAGTGAGCATGATTTATGACTAGAAAAAAATCATATTTTTCCAAACTATTTTTTTCCTCTAAGAGTTAGATAATCTGGACCTAGGCTACCGGACAGAAAACATTACTCACTTCATAAGCATAAAAATTGTGAAATTGAATAATAAGATTTACAACCAATAAAAAAAATCTGATCTCGCTCTTCTCATGAACAACAGAAGGTGTCCTAAAATCATAGTTGCTGAGAGTAAGATTTAAAAAAATGGAATATATCCCAAAAAAATGCAAAATCAGCAAAAGCAAAGCATTTTAAAAAATTAATTAATTAACTATTTATTTATTGAGATGGAGTCTCCCTCTGTTACCCAGGCTGGAGTGCAATGGCCCAATCTCAGCTCACTCTAACCTCCGCCTCTCGGGTTCAAGCGATTTTCCTGCCTCAGCCTCTCAAGTAGCTGGGATTACAGGCGTCCGCCACGACGCCTGGCTAATTTTTGTATTTTTAGTGGAGACGCGGTTTCGCCATGTTGGCAAAGCTGGACTCGAACTCCTGACCTCAGGTGATCCACCTGCCTCGGCCTCCTCAAGTGCTGGGATTACAGGCGTGAGCCAAGGCGTCTGGCTGCAAAGCATTTTTAAAACTATAAAACATACTACCTCATACTAGGTATCCTTTTCTTTCCTCTTTTACATGAAAAAATCGGGCAACCCAAGAAAAACTATAAACACTCAGCAACTTCACTCTTATTATAATTATAAGGGCTCATGAACTCTATGCAAACATTTTATGAACAATTTTAAACATACAAGGGGAAATAGTAGTTATATAGTTTGTTGATACTTAAGTCTTCCAAATTCAAGCTGAGCAAACTGCCAACAAGACACAGGTGCATAAAAGATGAGCAGGTGAAAGAAATAAAATGTTGTTAGGGAGAAAATATTATCTTTGTCCATTATGCATTTATCTTAGGACACATTAGCACATCTGCTACATATTTACTAGAGATACAGGTTTATGTGAATAAGTTTTATTAAGTTATAATTCCAAGTTTACTTTTCTGTTTCCCCAGATCTATGGATACGGCCCTGGTGTTACAAGGTCTGGGTTATGGCTTAATAAATACAATCCAATTAACTTCATTGAAATTTTACTAGGGATCAGATTCAACTATGACATTAAAGATTTTTGGCCAGGCGCGGTGGCTCACGCCTGTAATCCCAGCGCTTTGGGAGGCCGAGGCGGGCGGATCACGAGGTCAGGAGATCGAGACCATCCTGGCTAACACGGTGAAACCCTGTCTCTACTAAAAATACAAAAAATTAGCTGGTCGTGGTGGCGGGCGCCTGTAGTCCCCGGAGGCTGAAGCAGGAGAATGGCGTGAAGCCGGGAGGCGGAGCTTGCAGTGAGCGGAGATCGCGCCACTTCACTCCAGCCTGGACGACAGAGCGAGACTCCGTGGAAAAAAAAAAAAAAAAAAGATTTTTAACGTGGATATTTAGAATAGCACCCAGTATTAATTGTGTGGCTTAGATATAACGTTGTTGGGTTGCTATTGTAAATTTGGCATGAGTTTCCCCACTGGTCACCATGACTGACAGCTCTTCTAATTGATTCTTACAAACCAAAAGAAGGGATGTTATATGGACAAAGTGGACAAGTGGCAATTGAGTGCACAGAAAACATTGAAAGCAATTAGCAATGACGTCTAAATTTTAAAAGGCAAAACATAATTGCACTTATTTTTTAAAACAATTATTTAAGTCTTTACCCTCAGATACCCAACAACTTCATTTTGAGAATGTATATTATATATGCAGTAGAATTGAAAAGGTACTTGACTTAGGATCTAGAGGTAGAGACATGCATTAGAATCTGTCATCTCTGGGCTGCTTGAGCTTGAGGAAATCATTTAATTTCTCTATTTTGAGTTTTGAATTAGTTGCTTTCTGAAGACCACTCAAGCTATCAATTAAATAAAATAAATATACACACACAATTTTATATGTATGGTTTACATATGGTTTTAAGTACAATTATCTTTCTTCTTACTCTACGAAGGTGTTTACTGTAGAAAATTTGGTTATAATAGACATAAGCAAAATAAATTTTAAGCACAATTGCATCACTATAAATAATGATTGGATATTTATATCATATTTCTGCACCACACACATATATATGTGTTTTAAATACATGATTATATTCTACTATTTTGACTGCTTGTTTCAATTTTTAAATCATTTAAAACTTTCTATACTTTTGAGCATTTTTCTAGAATATAATTTTTATAATGTCAGCTTATTCTACCATGTAGATTTAACCAATACTGACACCATATTAATTTAACCTATTAATTATCTATTGATTATCATGAGGCGGATAGGTGGAAATAGCTTGCCCATCACACTTCTCAGTCTGCAACTTAACTCTCATCTCCAACCACAAGATTCCAGATGTTCTTGAGTTTAGCTACACTCTAAGCCCCTTTCAGGAAAACAAAATAGATGCTCAGCATGTATATATTTTTCATTATCTTTCACTTAATACAAGAAGAGTGTGATTTCTCCTACTTCAAAATAAGTTACTCTAACCATTGCTATATACCCATGGTTCTATTCTCCCAGTTAGTAAGTGCACATTTGAAAAGAGCAATTTTGTTCCATAGATTTGATATTCCAATAACAAAGCAGATTGTAATAATAATCATCATCTCAATAATTCATAAAATCAAAGTCCGTGAATTTAACAGATAGAGTAAATTAGATCTTTTGGAAAATCTACCTATCCTGGGGGTGGGGGGAAATTCAGGAGCCACCCCCATGTCCATATTATTGGACTTTGTATACATAGTCATGCTTGAATTAATACATTTGGGAAGACATATGGCCCAAGATAAATTAATCAAATGTTTTCGCAAGCAACTTGGTATTTAGAATACAGTGAAATTGAGTTACATCAAATACAGTGCTTTGGAGCCTCCGACTTTTAAATTTTTTACTGAGACCACAGTAAGAAATATGTAACACAACAGACTTAGTATACACAAATACATTCAGAAAAAAAATAAATGTTTTACAAGTCAATAATTACCCTGGGAGTTATAGCTTTGTAGTTTCTATTGCATGCTATTATTTTAGGTGCTGCTCATAGTCCACTAAAGAGAATTCAGGAGCCAGTAATGGGACATGACCAACAATATTACTTTGGTAAAATCTTCATGCATTGTTGCCAGAACCCTGTTTATTTCTGGCTTCTTCACTTCTCAAATCTCTCTTATTCAACTCTTCCTTTAATCTGTAAAATATTCTAGTGTATTTCCAGTAAGTGTTACCTTTAATTTATGACAGTCATGTTCTGTTTAATTTATGACAGTCATGTTCTGCTTTTGCTGCTCACAAATTATGTAATCTTAACTAATCTCAATTATTCTAAGACTCTGCTTAATTTTCCTAAAGTTCCTCTTTCTTTGGAATCTACCAAATGTATCTATAAGTCTGGAAATTTGGCTAATGTAAAGGGGGATAATAATATTTCCTCATTCTAAAGACTGACAGTTGCTGTACCACATTAGAAGTTATTAGGGGAACAGGAATGCTTGTATCCTTAGTTTCCACTTTGTTGCAGAGTTTCAGACTGAAAAAAAATGCTGTTAGAAATTTATATATTTCATTCTATTAACAACTAGGTTTAAGATGTTAAGCTGACTCTGTACTCTGAGATATGGAAGTTTAAGGGTTAAACTTCATAAGGGAGCAAAATCTCTTTGGACGCAAGTGCTCTTGTTCATGCCAATATTATTTTATAAATTTGTTCATTTATTTTACAAATATGCATTAAATGTTTATGATTAGAAATCTGAAAATGTTATAAATATGGCATAAGACAACTTACATAAATGTATATTAAAAATTAATTTTACCATTTGTATAAAAGTACATATGGACTGACATTGAGGATGTACATACAAAAAGAATATTAGGGATTGAGGGAGGAAGTTAAGGAGATGGGAATTTAGGGCTTACTTTTCTGTTATACAATTACTGTTTTCTAAAACTGGAGGAAAAATAAACTTGTTTTAAATAATGATTCTGATTTATCTAATTGATCTTGTCTCCTAAAGGTTCAATCTGTCCCTTCAAATCTGGTCTTCAGTTTAAGATGGATCAGTGAGAGTTAGTATCATGTTCCAAGATCATTCACATTAAACAATTTTTTCTTTAGCAACTTGTAGAATTCTTATCAAAAATCATAGAGATTAGACGGTCGTGATATAGCACCTGTAACTCCAGCACTTTGGGAAACCAAGGCAGGCAGATAACCTGAGGTCAGGAGTTCAAGACCAGCCTGGCCAACATGGTGAAACCCCATCTCTACTAAAAATACAAAAATTAGCCTGATGTGGTGGCGGGCATTTTTAATCCCAGCTACTCGAGAGGCTGAGACAGGGAGAATTGTTTGAACCTGGGAGGCAGAGGTTGCAGTGAGCCAAGATTATGCCACTGCACTCCAGCCTGGGTGACAGAAGGGGACTCCGTCTCAATAGTAATAATAATAATAATAATAATTAATAGAGCTTAGACTGTATCAACATGAAGTCAGACAGATCATGTGAGGCCCCAAATCTTTATTGAATTTTCTCAATATTCAATCTTGTGCTCCATATGCAAAAGTTATTCTCAGGGAAATAAAAACTTCTCTTTTTTGCTCAAGGGATAGATCCATAATTTCTGAGTCAATAAAATAGTTTATTAAAATTAGAATATTGTTTTTATGCAGGATAATCAAATGAAGTTTTATTCTACTAGCAATGGATATACACAACTGAATAAGGATATTATCGAATCAAACTCATTTTGGGGCCATCTTAAGTGCAATTTCTCATTTTGTGAGAAGTCATCTTCTAGATCGTCAAAAGCAAAACAGACTATAGACTAGAGTGCTACATATAGGTCAATCTGAAAAGGTGGAAGAGAAGTGAAAAGCAATTCTTGTGCTCTAGTTAGTAGTGTGTTTATCTTTGACAGCCATTACGTGTCAAAAATTACTGACCCTTACTTAATGATATCTCTATTGTTTTGGGAAGCCTAAGCAGTGGTAACAAATAGGCCCAATAGGTATCATGAATCCTACATCATTGATGATCATTCTTGCTTGCTTCACCACATATGCACGTGTTCCCAATTTGCAGCGATTCTTTGCAGCTATTCTGGTGTCCATGCTTCTTGCTTTTTGTAACTGTACTATTTCTATAATCCCTATAATCTGCACTCATTCAGAGGGAAGGAAAGAAGACACAGAGGGAGCATGGCCACTTTTTGAAAGCCTCAGCCTAGAAATGGGCTATGCCACTCATTCTCACATTCTTTTTTCTAGAAAGGGCCACACCTAACAGCAAGGGAGGAAGGAACACATAGTCTGGTATGTCCAGGATGAAGAGAACATAAATTTAAATGAACAGTTTGCAGTCTCCATCACATTATTCAGAGATTAAAAATATTTTTCTCAACTAAAGATCTTTCTTAGAGATTAGCTTTGAAAATAAAGATGCTACAATATCCTAAATTTATTTGCTGCAAGGTAATTTTACAATGTGGCAACATCTGACCAGGCTTAATAACCAAGAATTAAACATATGATTGTGAAACCTTTATCTAGGGCTTCCAATTTCATTTAGTGGGAATTGATAAGTCTTTACTACTCTTATTTGTTCAAAGAAGAAACCATTATATTATTAATGTTCAATGTAACATATACCTATTCTTGGCTAAGGTAAAGAAAATACAAGTTATTTTTGCTATTAAGAAGACTAGAATGTATTAACTTATTACTGTTTAATATTACTGTTTAATTAAATGGTAAAATATTGCCACAATAAAGAGAAAAATTTGCCATATATCTATAATGCAAGAAGTATATATATATATGTGTGTATATATATATATATATAGAGAGAGAGAGAGAGAGAGACCAATACAGATGTTCAGAGGTGAAAAGAATTTTGCATTTCATTTTTCAATATTTGAAATCTCTTTCCACTTCTTTTATAATGTGTTTCATATACCAAAATATATTTTGTAATTTATGAGTGGAACTTCTCTCGTCTAAATATCAGCTTAAGAACATTTTTTTCTTTAAAAAATATGTGATTGAAAAAAGAGAATTGCAAAGGGTATTTCAAATAAAATGTTTAATTAAAAAAACCACAACAGATATTATGGGCATTTAAAGTTTGAGGCTTCATGCTGTATTCCATTTGGTTCAGAGTATAGTTTTCATGATTTATTGACAGCTGCTTTAGATGGTTCTTTATTTTTAACTCATCCCAACCCTGGTCAAACAATACAGCCCTGCTGCTTTTTTCAATATTTTCTTAATATCTCAGCTCATTTAATTCTATTGATCCACTGAAGAGTATAATGGCACTGAAACTGGGATTAATAGCACCTCCCTTTTCCAGTGCTAAGAGCTTTCCTATTGAGTCTGTGGACCATCACACGAAATCATAAATGTAGACAAAAAAGTAGAGTGACCTTTATCGGCCACTATTGTACTGAAAAATTCGGTAAACCTTAGAACATCATTTTCAATTTTATGGCACTGTTTTCTTAAATAATAAAAGAAAGGGGGAAAAAGGAAAAACTGACCCCTGTTCAGCATTTACTTAAGCAGAATTGGCATTAATAGAGTATTCTGTCAAAAATTCAAGCTCAAGAAAATGTATGGCTTTGTCCACAGCAGCAGCTATCTTAGCAGATTGCACTGTCACTGCTTCACACAAAGCGCATTGCAACGCCATTAGTGGACATAAATAATGCACAAGCTCTTATGCAGTACTCAGCTAAGTGCATGGAAACCTTGGGCTCCTGTTGTCAGAAATTCAATGGATTAGTACCTAGATTTATTTTAAGTCTGTAAAGCACTTTGTTCTTGACAGCGTTCAAAGTAGAAAGAGTGCTATCCTGAGTGTGCATCTTAATACTGTCATTCCTGTCTTGTAAGAGTAGATGATATATGGGCTGCAATATTTCGTTTTAATATTTAAAGTTTTCACTGTGCAGATACAAAGAAATATATTAATAGTTATCTGCTGTTACTTTATTGATCTGGAAAAGAACAAAGATAACCTGTAAAGTTTCACAGTGAAGCTAGTAAAATGGAGGCATTATAATTACGTTTTAGTAAAACAGATACACAAACTGTAATCTTTATACATCATCTTTAGAAAATATGGAAATTTGGACATCGCCTTTCTTTGTAAGTTAATACTGCACATATGAAATCATATTTGATGGGAATTTTTAGCACATTTTAATCTAATTAGCAGTATTTACAATTCTGTAATTTCTTTAGCTACATAAGAGTATTGTTTCTTTTTTGAAGGCTAAGTGATTTTACACGGTTAACATTTTGCTGAGCAAGAACTATTCTAAAATGTTACTCCAAATTGCTTCCCTGTAACTTCAGAGATTGGGGGCAGTTTCTGCCTGTAGATATGTTCAGGATTTAAGACTGATAATCTTCCATGCATTGAAAGGATAAAAGACACTCTTGTGTAAATTAAAAACAGTTTTCTATTGATATTGGAGATGTAATAGAATAATGGAGATATCTCATGTGAAGGTCAATCTTTCTCAATTCTATGAAGACATAAAATCTTATTTTAAAATAATAACAGTTACCTTTTCACTCAGCCTACATGGTCCATGAATTTCAGCACAATTTGTTGAAATGTCACTCAATGAATTAACTATTCATTATCAAGCTCTAAGATTCTAAAGTGAAATATGTAACTAATGACTATTTATAATTACATATATTAAGACCATTTATTAAGCTACATGCATGACGTCACGTCAAACAGTTCATATTTGACAATATCTGACTCTTAAACTAAAATTTGATTTTTAACACAAGTTTCTCGGGATTGTGAAGACTAATTTCATTCTAATTACAACGTTCATTGTTGAGTTAAAAATATGCCTATGTTTCCTAATTTCAGTAGAAAACTCATCAAACACACTGCTGAGAGGGTTGTGATTTGTTGCTTACAAAGATAACACAATAAGAAGGCCAGTAAATACTGTTTCAAGACGTATTTAATATATCCTTAAATAAAAGATCATATTCTGGAGAATGACTATGACTTAAGTAATTTTATATTAAGGAGCTAAAATTTTCAACTTAGTAAATTTTTTTGCTCCAAAACAAAGCTCCAAAATTCTTTTGCTTTACATAGCCACTTCAAAAACGGATACATAATTTGCATATTCTGATCAATAGGTGGCGCTTTTCCCCTTTCTGACAGTCTTGTTTTCAGAATCCTGTTAGAGTCAAACTTATGAAGTGTTACAAATCTTCAATATTACCGATAGAATGCCAAATATTCTAATTAGCAAAAGTTGATTTTTAACTTTTGCAAGCTTATAAAGTTTTAAATTATTGCCAGCTTTTAAAAACTATCCTTTGATACATCATCAAATTTTGTTACCAGTGATCATACTCAAAGAGAACTCTGTTATTTGTCCTGTAGTGATATTCAGAAATTATCACTCAGTTTCTTTAAATCTTTAAATTATTCCCCACTTTTCCTAGTAGAAAACTTCTGGAAAGTAGCATTTTGGAATATCTGATATAGGGTCCCTTCAAATATTGCTATCATGGTAAACGTACTTTAAGATTTACAGGAAATTTATCAAAAATGAAACATGCATTTATATTATTGCAAAATGCTTTTAGAATACGTATTTTAAAATAGTAAATGTAAGTAGAATATTTCAGCAAAAGAAAACAGAATTTTGTATCTGGATTGCTTTTATGAGGATTTATTTGTTTACACTGAGTCTTTTTAATTTAACTAAATCTGAGGATTACAAGCAATCAAAGATCTTTGTAAATGGTAGTTGATAATATTGTAAATTGAAATATAGATGTATTTATAAAAATATTTTATTTAGAATAAATTTATCTAAATTTACACTAAAAAGACATGTCTATAAAATGTTTTCTTCTCACAAAAAGCAGGTAGTCACATTAAACATATACTGTTTTTTAAGATAATGTACTATAGAAACATAGTCTTTGTTTTTGATTATTTAAAAGATGATTACAGTATGAATAGTGGTTTAAAATATCTTATAAGCAACATGATCACTTTCTAATTAAAATGACAGTTTGTATTTTAAAAATATATCTTTATTAAACACAAACATTTGACTACAACAAGGGCATTATTTTAACGTATAACAAAATTAGGATGGCTATAGATCTTCACATTTTATATCTATTTTTATGTGTCTCATCTTGTTTCCCCCAGTTTCTTCACTACCTTTTCTTCCTCAGTTTGTTTAGGTATACACACACACACACACACTCACACACATGCATATATATGCAAGCTGTTTGGGGAAAGGAATATATACATATATATTCTGATATGTATATATATATCAGAAACTCTTATGTTAGAAAATATTTTGTCAAGTGTATAACAAGTCAGAAAACTATGAAAAAGTTACACAAATTCTTTATTCGAAATAGGATGACATTTCTTACATCATAAAGTCAAATACATTATATGAATTGTATGACACAATTTAAAGAGCTACCTTTTTCAGAACATACAATGTTATTGCATTCTTCCAAACACAGCAAGAAAAATCAAATTTTACAACAAAAATTAGACTTATACAAGATTAGCCTAAATTTCCTCCTCTGAAGAAATGCTATCATGTAAGTGACTGAACATTGTACTGTATTTTGGTATCTTCTCAGTGGTATTGATTCCCTCCTAAGCATGACCGTCCCTAGAAACCTATGAGCAACTGTGAGTGAGGATCCAACCACTTCCGCTATCACTCACAATAATAGTGTTTGTTTGGTTACTCTAGAATTCCCTCACCTCTCTATGCTTCATCCCTTCTACGCCAAGGTAGACTTAAATAATATGAAGGAAGTTTATGTTTGCTTTCTTCTAGAAATTAAAGATTTTTCCAGAAGAAATTATATTACGGAATTATTGATGCAAGAAGTTGCGTTGATATGAGGTACTACCTTTTAGGCATTTTAATTAAGTTTTCTGTACTTCGAAGCTGTTTGGGGAGAGGAACATACTGCATTATTTTTTAATGCAAACCTTTGGGAGGTTCATGATACAGAGGCTAGACTTTAAAGAGCGTTGTTCTTTATGTAATTCTGGGTTGTGCTTATATAGAGCTTGACATTATTAGATAACACTAAAAGATAAAATACAAATTCTATACCCTCCAAATTTAAAAGGATCACTGTAACTCTGATAAATGTCAAGTATCAATAATACTATGCTTAAACAGTCCTGAAGAGACAAAAGCTGATATGATAGGCACAGCCCTGCATTATTGAGACAGCAATGATAAAATACAACACTTAAGAGATTTTACTAACAGTTTAAGAGTTCTGGCACAGTATAGCCTGTGTATAATGAGGCTTCTAAACGTTCAGCTCACAGAACTAGCGTTTGCGGAGATAAAATACTTTACAAACTCTGTTTCATTAATCTTTACAATATCTCTGTGAAGAATTATGAACACCAATCAACAGATTACAGAGTGACAGCAGTAAAATATTGGATGAATTGCCAATCCTCTCAAAGAGAGCCCTGAAGATTCTCCTTACAATGAAGTTATTTGTTTTCCTTTTTAAAATACCAGTCCTCTAAGACCAAGTTAATGTGTTAAACCCTACAAAGAACCAATATGTTTTGCTTTGTTGGGAAGAAAAAAAAAGTGACTTCTCGATAGAGAAGGCCTGAAATCACAACATTTTGAATTCGATAATAGGTTAAACCAATATTTCAATGTCAAATTACATGAATATACAAAAGCAAATCTTCTGAAAAATGTACTGTGTATTATGTGACTCTTTTCAAGGCCTAGTCTAGTGTCCATATTAATGCCAGATAAGAATTTCAATCTTGCAGTAAATTAGTCTAAGCATATTATTAAATAACCCATTCAAGTGATTTTAACAGCACATTGTTTGCATTGTATTGTTAACAGCCCTTCAAAGGGCAGACAATGTCATTACCATCAATAAATAGCTATTGACCACTTACTGTGTATAGCTTGAATTTTTGAAAGATCATATTGTTTCCAATTTGTTAAGCTAATCTTTTATAGAATTTTTTCATGTTAACAAATGAAATTCATATCATATCCATATGGCAAAAATTAGTCTAGGGCTTCTAAAAAATTTAGAAACCATTTTAACAGTTGAATTTTATAATGTATTCAATGGTTTATGAAAACAATGAATATAGAAAGGAAATTACAGAAGCAGTCAAGAGTTATGTAATAGCATCAATATCTGCTAAGTTGTAAAAGAGATATAAATTCTCCCATTCCTCCCCACCAATGTCCATACAATTAAAAGCATAATTTATTCTGCTCTATGTATTGATTCTGCCGATTCTGTCCATTTACCACTGCTGCATCCCCCGGCCCCTGTAAACAGTATTATTGTGTACAGTTTTACAGGTTTTAATTGTCCAACTCTTTAGGAGACCATACACTTTGGAGTCTATAAGAATGGCACCACCTGGAGGTGTGCAGTACACACACTGCACAATCATACATACATACCAAGTCACCATCACCTCTCATCTGAACTACTCCAATAGTTTCTTATTTTACCTGCTTCCTCTGATCATTGTCTACTGATCCTTTAAAAATGTACAACGCACCATGATATTTTTCTATGTAAAACCCTTCCATACCTTTCCATTGCATTTCAAATACAATTAAAGTATCTTATCTTTTCAATAACTGTTTTTCTACTTAAAGTTCACTTTTTATGGTTAACCCTTTCATCCAAAATAACTCAAATGACACCTCATCAAAGAAGCCTTCTCCGACCACCCATTTTAAATGAGCAACTTTATTTCCTTCTATCCCTTTATTCCATGTCTTCACAACCGATTAATTTTCTTTATGGCACTTCTTAAAATTGACAGCAAGTCTTATATTTGTTTACTTTTTTGTTATGAATGAATGAATACAACATTTAAACTTATGAATATTAATTTTTGTGCTTTACCAACATATATCATAATTTTATTTGGTTGATTGATAAGGTTTGTTTCCACTGAAGAAGATATTATATAATTGAATTATTATCATTATAAGGACTGGATGAATAAGAAAGAAAAAAAGAATGATCAGATGAAAACATGTAGTAATGTAATTGCCCTTTCAATGTACCGTGAAGCATTCATTGATTTTCTCTAGGCTTCAGTTTTCTTATCTGCAAAACGAGGAAGTTAGAGTACATATTCACTATTTTTTCCACTTCTGAAACTCAATGATTCTATGATCTCAGGCAAATATTTTCACTTTTTGTAACCCAGTTTCCTCACAGATCTAATATAGATAACTGTTCTGCCACTCACATACCAATGGCAAAGAGAGAAACTGATAAATGTAAAATGATTGGCATACACTAAATTGTCATAGAAGCATACTGGGCTACTAATGTTATTCTTCTGGATATGTACAAATCAAGCCACAGTGAAAGTCATTCCATTAATGTTAGTGAAACTCTCATTTGATTAGTCTATTAAAGTGTGGAGAATGTTTTCCTATTTACTATTTTTTATATAGCTTCCCACATCCTATATACCATACAGTAAGTGTTATTATCCACATGGGACAATTATAAAAACTGAGGTTCAGAGATGTTAATTTCCTTCCTGAAGTCACCTACATCATAAGATTTTGGGTTGCAAATTTAACTCAAGAAGTTTTTGAGCCCATATTTACAAATCCTCCTATTATATTAATGTTAAACTCCTAAGCAGCAAAACAATTGATTCTTTCATGTGGCCATATTAAAAATACAGAAAAAGTATGGCCTTGTATCCTACATGGAATGCATCAGTCCCTTATTATAAAGAATGCAATGCTACTATGGTCTTACAAAATAAAGGTAACCATGTAATAAATCTTGAATACATGACTGAATTTGGACCACAACGAGAGAGATTAATCTTTAAGGTAACTTATTTTTGAAAAACTATCAATTGCTGAAGTAGTCTTCATTTCAATAAAGTTACAGAATTATACTTAATATAAAAAATGCACATAGCATATTCTGCCAATTACTTAATCTCATTTTAAAAAATAGTTCTGTGTATTTGACACCTGTCAAAAACTTAGTTGACAGACTTCTTTATTCAATATATTACATCTTCTAAGAAACTAATCAATGTGTCCAATTTACTATTCATAATTTGCATTGCATACTTATGGCTTTATTCCATATTTATCTTCCATTTTCTCATCACCAACTTTCAGTGTTCAATAGAAGTATAAATGGGAATCATGTTATTACTCCAACTATACATTTGTGTATGCAACAATGAATTTATTAAGTCACACTAAATTAGAAATAAAAAAACAAAGAAAATGTGTTAAATTTGAAACAATCAAATTGAAAAGAAAGATTTATGTAGTTTTACTGTAAATATTATGCTAATAATTGTGCAAATTTGCTACAAAATGTGCCCTAAATAAGAAAAAGAGCCTTTATAATAATAAGAGCTGACAAATGCGGTTTCTTACCAGAGCCAGCTACATAAACTGTGGGCTCCTATGCAAAATGAATATGCCTAGTTTCTTATTCAAAAAGCAGCAAGGAAGTATTATTAAAGGTATGTATAAAACTTATTTTCTGGAGATGGGCATGGTGGCTCACGACTGTAATCCCAGCATTTTAGGAGGCTGAGGCAGGCAATCACCTGAGGTCGGGAGTTAGAGACCAGCCTGACTAAAATGGAGAAACCCTGTCTCTACTAAAAATACAAAATTAGCTGGGTATGTTGGTGCATGCTTGTAATCCCAGCTACTGGGGAGGCTGAGGCAGGAGAATTGTTTGAACCTAGGAGGCGGAGGTTGCGGTGAGCCGAGATCACGCCATTGCACTCCAGCCTGGGCAACAAGAGCAAAATTTTGTCTCAACATAAATAAATAAATCTTGTTTCCTCGCTGGGCGCGGTGGCTCATGCCTGTAATCCCAGCACTTTGAGAAGTCAAGGCAGATGGATCACTTGAGGTCAGGAGTTTGAGACCAGCCTGGCCAACATGGTGAAACCCTGTCTCTACTAAAAATACAAAAACGTATGGTAGCAGACTCCTGTAATCCCAGCTACTCGGGAGGTTGAGGCAGGAGAATCACTTGAACTAGGGAGGAGGAGGTTGCAGTGAGCCGAGATCGCGACACTGCACTCCAGCCTGGGCAACAGGAAGGAAACTTCATCTTTAAAACAAACAAACAAACAAACTTGTTTCCTTTCTTTTTCTCTCTCCCCTTTCCTCTTTCCTCCCTCTCTCAAATTGTCATGGTGTTTTATTATTATTATTATTATTTGCTATTTAATTGTTCTAAGGAAAAAAGCAATTAAAAATTTAAATTATTAACATGGATTTTACCTTTCATCTTTATACTGTTCAATGACAGTTTAAAATGAAAATATCAGAGTACTTGTACGCTGAATTATTGAAATGACACAATTCTTTTTCTTAGTCCATGGCTGGAGGTTGCTGCCTCATACTGAGCAAAAGAGACAAACACAAGCCAGATTCAAGAGGGTTTAAAAGAGAAAGAGAGGCTCTTGCCAGATAAAGAACCAGAAAGCACTCCTGGCATGGATATACTCCCTAGGTGGTTGCAGACCTGCATAGGCCCATGGGCCCATGCCATAAAACATCCAGCCTTAAATATCCTCCTACCAGTCTCTGGTCTCATCAGCTGTGCCTAGGCTCAGAAATAAATCTGAGGGTGTAGAACCAGCCCTTTTCTCTTCCCACAGGTCTGCCACCTCAACCTAGGGCAGACAGGCAAGCCTAAAGCATCTTTCAAACTCTGAGCTGCAAGTGATCCATTAAATTGGTTGGGCTAGGAGAGAGGCCAGTCCTTGCCCTGACGTGGCTTCCAGGCAGACCACCAGATACACCGTGGTGCTGCCAGCCTGGAGGGGTGGCCACGGCCCTTCCCCAGGCATCCTGATGCAGCCTGGCTCACGTGCCTGACCTGGACCCTTACTATGGCCACCATCAGATAACCTGAAGGAAAAGGGGACCCCTAGTAGTTCTGGGGTGGGGACAGGGAGAGGGAGGAGTCTGGTCAGGCTTTTCATTCTAAGCAGGAAAGAAGCAAGAGACCAAGGACCCATCTCTGGAAGTGGGAAAGAGGCCGATTGTACCTCAGTAGAGGCTCTAGTGCCTCTCCCTGTTGCTTTTTCATCCTGCTTCATGTACAAAGCACAAATTCAAAGAGAAAAATATTAAGCATCTCAAGACATGACTAGAGAGCATAAAACTCCAAGTGTGAATCTCTTTTTAGTGATTGTACTGTTGTTTAATGCCCATGAAGTGGTCTTGGTTCTTACTATCTGGAGTCACTATTCTAGGTAGGTAGATACTATTATCCCCATAGAACCAAGGAAAGCATGACACAGAGAGGCTTAGTGACTGACTCAGGGTCCCACCACTAGAAGCCAGTGATCTTAGAAGGTTATTTTCATCTTAAGTATAAGCAATAACTATGCACTTGAATTATTACATTATTTAGCTTAAATATATTTAACAAATCTTTTTCAATCTGTAGTATATTACATGTGCACACACATATTAATATATGTGAATATGTATACATACAGTCAAACTGTTTTCTCCTTGAGTATAAATTTATATACAAATATGGACATATATAGCCTACAAGTACAGAAATACGTGTATGTTTATATAAACAGTTGTTACACACACACACACAGATATGAATTTGTTGGCTAATTTTGAAGTCAATGTAAATTTTATTCTTGTCTATTTTATTTTTAATAAGTTAACTGGAAACATTATTTAGAAGTTTCAGAAAAGAATAGTTTATTTCAAAGAAGCCATTTTATTTTAATGTTTTATCAATACTCATACTTTTCTATTGCAACTATATAATATAATAATTAAATTTAAAGTTTTACATGTTTAAAAATGTAAGCTTCTGTTATTTTTCTCTGTGATAATTTAATATTACATAATTTTCACACTGCTATTTTTCAGGAGCTGGTAAAATTTGGACATACATATGTTGTTAAAATATATCTAATCTCACCAAAGTTATAGAATGCATATATCCATTTTATACATTTAAAAATTTTTAACAGATCTGCATGATAAGGAAGTCATATAAAATATTATTTTAGTTATGATTTATACTTGGAGCATAATTCAATGATACATATTTTAATAGCTTTTTTACCAGGATAAAAATCAAGCCTTCAAAGAAAAAAATCCAATGATTTGAGATTTAAGAACTGCAATTTATATTATTATACCTAAAAGGTGCACTTGGAAACCTATGAAACTGTAGAAAATCCATGCTTGGATGTAGAATGAATTAAAGTAGTGTCTCTAGTGTGAGAACTGATTTTCATAATAGCTGGAGGCACAAAAACCATATTTAATATTTCTGTAAAAAACAACTCCACCACCAACATGTAGTTTTTGCTTTTCTGCAACATTGCCATCATCTACTAAACATGTCCTGCCATAGATTTGTTGTTGCAGTTCCCAGTTAAGTATACGTTTTATTTTTGTAAATGAATTGTTTTCGGGGAATTCCTAATGGAATTCAGACTTGTACTGAATAACATATCTGAGAATCTGTGTTATTTCTACATTACAATACATACTGTCATGTCTAATTGCTTAATTATATTCTGACAGAACAGAACGCAGAGAGGGACAGGACCTGTTCAGCACAACCCTGCTAATGTCAGGAATCTCGTTTAGAAGTTAACATAATCCTTCAATTCTTCAAGAGTGAAGAGTGTTCTGCTGATAAAGACTGAAGAAAATTTAATACAATTTGCATGTGGATGTGTGTTGCTGATATAGGACATTAGCCAAAAAGAAAAATGATTAAAATGTTAGAAGTCCCATTTTTCAAGGAGAAAGAAAATGCATGAGTTTCAGCCTAAACAAAGTAATTCTGTCATTCTACTATATGTGTTTCAATTATAAAAATGCAGACAAATTTTATCATGTTTAAAAACTGACGTCAGGTGTCTTGAGGAAATGATACAAATAGAATTAAAATTGAATAAAAGATAAATACTAAAACAAACAGCTAATTTGGGAGGAATAAATCAACAAATCATTAGGAAGCTATTACATTTTAAAATAATTTGAGGTTCTGTTCATTTTTCTCTTCAATGTTAAAATGATGCATATATTTGAAATATCTTTCTGGTTTTTTCTCCCCCCTGCTTAAACTTTGAAAATCTTTATCAGTCAAGAAATTCATCTCTTGCTAGTTGCTATATTCACCTGTTTTGATGGATTATACCCTATGTCATTTGCTACCCAGCCTTTGCAACTTTAGTCTCCTTCTAATTCTTCCAAGTTTTCTTTAATACTCGTGTCAAGAATATCTTCAATGTAGGAATGTAGTTACAATCTTTGGCAAATACTTTGTCGGAAATAATTTGCCTGATTTTCTGTCAGAAAAAGTTGTAGTGAGGACAAATGCGTAGTCTCCAGATTGAAAAAAATGTCCATACTTACTAGGGATGAGTTTGTGCATATGTGGCCATCTTTTATTTTTCTGAAGCTATCCTTACATGCAAAAGAGGAAAAGCTACTTTTAGGATTACCAAGAGATGAACTAGCACTTTACTAATGTTATTTATTCTCCCTACACCACACTGTGATGTACATATCATTATTATCCCCATTGTACACATGCAAACACAGCTTGAAACAGCTTAAGCTAATTGTCCAAGGATGCATAGCCACTAAGTGAAGAAGCAAGAGCTAAAATCAAGATGTGTCTGATTTCCAAATGCCCGATTTCAAAATTCACTTTTAAACCGTTTAGTGCTTTATCATTTCTCTTTATCTTCTACCATTCTGCTTCTCTTCTAGACAGATTTATAACAGCCATTTTAGGTAGATACCAGTTTAGGTAGATACTCATTTCTTCTTGGGTGATTTTTCTTCCTTAAATTTTTTTTTAACCTGGATTTCTCACCCTCTGTTATTCCAAATGATAAATATTTCTTTAACTCCATATACATTTTTCTTCATAAATAAAGATATTACCATTATCTTGTTCTTTTCCCTGCCATATAGTGTCACATGTAAAGAACACATGTATAAGAATGCACACACGATCACACATAAGAATGCCTATATAAAATATACATGTACTTATGTTTTATTTATTTACTTTTTCTGTATATTTTATACTTATGTATGTGAGTATATGTATGCTTACTTATACATGCATACACAGTAGAAAGCCCTTAAAACAAAAGTTGATAAGTGTTTCTTTTTACATTTTGAATCATTGCTGATTACCAATGTGACCTGTATCCCTGAGAATATTTCAACTTTTGTCTGTTTTTAATCTGTGTATTCTCTGTTTCAGAATTAGTAGTGAAAACTATTGAATATTTGCTATTATTTCTACAGCGGTAAATAATTATATAAAATATTAGTGGCCTTTAACAGTAAAGGGAATTTGCCAAAACTCAATTATTTGACAAAAATTTTCAATATTCACAAAAATCCTGTTTAAATAATTTTGAATTCCAAAATGTATCCTTCTTTTTTTTTACAAATGAATATTTATTAAATCAATGACATGTGTTCAACTTTATTAAAACATAGGTAAAACTATCTTTAACCTAGAAAACCCCATTTTATAAGACCCAAAACATGTGGTACAACAATGATGCTTGAATTGTAAGTATATTTATAAATACTATGTGCTTTTATATCTCTCTATAAATGGAATTATTTGAAAAGTTTTATAAACTGGTTTTACCATTGTATATATCTTAGTTCTCTTATCATCTCTGATGAAAGAAATTGGTCTATATTAATCAAATGAATTTTTTCTCAAAGTAAAATGATGCATATTTTTGAATTATTAATATGTCTCTTAGAAAATATGGTTGTGTCATCTCACTTGATAAGATTAGGACAAAGCTATCACTACTAATTCTGATGTTTCAGCAATAAGTTTAGCAGCTAATTGCACAACCAGCTTTTCTAATTCACCGGTGTTGAACAATTGAAAGAACACACATTTTACACTTTTTAAGCTTTCTAAAAAGATATTTATGGCATTGACAGATTTATGAGTGCTATTATTTAATATTAAGGTTTGGAGCTACTATAGGGCTATTGGCTCTAAATCTTTACTGATATTTTTAAATATAAATATTTCCCAGTTCAATAAGAAGAAAATATATTTTCCTTTACCTTAAGTCACATTTTGTCTTGATGAATGTGTCCTTCATAATTTATTCTAAAACATTTAGAATACTTGATAACAAATAGATTCTTGAATATTTTATGTTATGAACTAAAAAAGCAATGAATTATTTAGTATTGTTAAACTAATTAAATGGCAAGAAGTTTAAAGTCAGGTTCTACCTACACATTCATTTTAAATTAGAATTGTAATGTATCAAAATAGACCTGAGTATTTAAATTCAATTAATAATTTAAAAACTTGCATATAGAAAAAGAAACGACATTCTCTGTATGGAGTACTCAATCTACCTAAGGACATTGATAAAGGAAGGGGTACTGATACACTGGAGATGCTATTCGAGTGAGAATATACATTATCAATGTCTGGTAATAAACATACCTTCCAAGATACATTTTAGAGCCTGTTTTTGAAGTCATAGTTCCATTTTTAAATTGTTCCTGTAGTGACATAAAAATTAGCATGCAGGATTATAATACTGTAGTACACTATCATAATGCTATATAATACATTTATTCTTTTTTGAAATATATTACTTGCTAATTTCATACTTAGCAACAACCATACAACATAGTTGTAATATTGTACCTATTGTGCTATTACTGTTATCATTAGGAGATTTCTATGGACAATACAAAAGCAACATAGGAGAAAGTAAAAAGTTGACAAAAACTAATTTGTGTAAATATTAAATTACTGTGATTTGTTATATGAGTATGTTTCTATGTAGAACAGGAGAGTTTTCATAGCTCCTTTTCTTTGCCATCTCTTTGGAAAAGAAGGTAATATTGGCACCCATTTATTGAGTTCCAAAGAAGAGAGTTTGGGGACACAAGTTAGAATCTTCTTTTCATATAAAATCAACTTAGGTCCCCGTGTTTCACTGCACCAAAGAGCTGGCTGCCTAACCCCAGGAAGATTCAAAAAGACAAACGGTCAGTTCATCAATTGACTACCTACTGCTATTTAGGTAGCCAATACTGAAAACAACTGAGGAATTTAGCCCAGAAATGGTAAGGATATAGTTCATTTTGTTTGATTTTTAAATTTACTTCTGCTGTTATAGAAGCTTATATGCTTATTATTTTTCAGAGAATTCTCAGCTACCTAGTGGCATAAAAGAAACATTGTAAAAGAATCTAAACACTTACAGGGGATGTCACACCGAAAACAATTTGAAACCTGGGTTACCTATACTGAGAAAACCTTTGAAATCTGATAAAAATAGAAAAACAAAAACTCTGATTTTGTTCATTTCTATGTTTATCTTAAGAAACCAAAATGTCTCCACAATTTGAATACTCAGAAAGAACGAATAACTATATCTCAGTAATAGTTTACATAAATTGTTTACAACTTAATAAGCAGAAAGAGGTCTACAAAGATAGGGATAACTCTGGATACTAATTGAAGTGAAAAGTAGAGGAAAGAGCTGGTGATGTTTAAGCCATCAAAGTAAAATATGTTCACACTTTCAAACAAATAAAGATACAACATACATGATTAATTAAATATAATTTCTGCAGCTTCAGAAAACATTTAAAAAAAGTATGAAAGTTCAAAAAAAAAAAAAACCCATGAAATTTAGAGCCATTAAAACTAGGATGGAAAACTAGTATTTTTCACATTTTTGCATAGTCAGGACTTTCTGAGCAAAGGACTCCATCCAGCACCCAGACTAAGGATGATTTAATGGCAAGCATGTCTTAAATGTTGGAGATTGTGTATTCCTCTGAAGAGATGTAAAGTGTCCTCTCCCCTGGAGCCATTTGTTTACATTCCATGGTGGTGAAGGAAAGCTACAAATGTGTTCTCTTTTCCTCTTCAGAGATGATGTGTTTATATTCCAGAGCCAAGGTCTCTCTTTCCCTCTCCTGAGAAGCAGAGGAACAGATATGCCAGATGCCCTAATAAGCTCTGATTGCCATAACATTGGAGTCTCTCTCCCATGATTCGACCCATGCACAAACATGTGCTATCTGCCCTCATCACATTGTCCCATGGGAAATTAGATGTTATCAGAAAGCAATCTTACTAGGACCATTTTTGTTCCTCTAATTCCTCAGCAAGAGGCCCTCACCAGAAGTCAACCAGATGTGACAGCCCAATCTTGAACATCCCTACCACCTGAGCTGTGAGTCAAAAGAAACCTCTTTTCTTGATACATTACCCAGTCTTAGATATTCTGTTACAGCAACATAAAACCAAATGTTATCTTAATAAATGTAAATGATCTAAATGTAAATGATCAAAACTGAAAAGATATTTCAGTTTTGACAGAAATAAAAAAGGAAAGTCCATGTTGTTTATAAAAAGGCGCATGAAAAATATAAGATCACAGAAATATTATCAGCAACATACAACTACTTGAGGGGATAGATATGTTTTGTTTGTTATTATACTGCGAGGTTTATCACCTGACCTGTAGCAAACACTTGATAAACATTTAGAAAGAAAAAAGAAAAGATTGCTTTGCGAGTTCTCCTTTCTTATGCAGAAGTTGGTGTTCTTGCAGGATAATCTGTTAGGGTGCAAGTACAATATATATCAGACCCTTCACACTCTCAGATGTGAAAGATCTATCTGTTACGGATTATTTAAATAAATATGCTAGGTAGTTAGTAAGGAAAATATGCTAGGAAAATAAAAATGAATAGGATTTAGCTCTGTTCTCAAATTTTCCATAAGCAAGGAAAACAGATGTTCGGAGAGCTAAGCGTGTTACAATATAATGTGTCTCTCTTAGCAGAATATACAAAACACTCTGAGAACACAGAATAATCAATAAAAAGAATACACTTTATAAAAGTGTTTGGAGATATTAAAAGAAAATTTGGTGGACATATAACAAACACTATAGAGAAAAATTATCTTTTGGTTAAGATTATAACTGTGAGGTAATATGTATTTTATTTGATGGATGTCTCTTCAATTTTCAACATGTTCTGAGAATCTATGACTAAATGACTTAATGCAAAAACAAAAAGGTATAGCATATTTTTTAATCGGTCTGATCAGAGCTAACTTACCCATAAAATACTCATTGAGTACAGCGATGTGTTTATAACAACATAGACATATTTTTCCCCTGCCAACAACATATTGGCTGCTGCTCTTACTGGCCCTTCAAAGAAGCTTGGATTATGGTAATACTATTCTAAAAATTATTATGCTATAATATAATGGCTTATTTAGTTGTCCACACTAGGCCTTTAAACTTTTTAAGGGCATTAATGATATCTTTTCTATCACAGTTTGTCTGGTGCTATATAAAGTACATAGTGGGCTATGGCCGATACCTCTAACTGTCCCTCAGTATTCATTTTCTTTTTACGCATTTAGTAATGCATTTACAGATATTTTAACTGGGCACATGGCTTCTTACCTGGACACTATATTTTCTACCTCTTTCACAGTTAAATGAAGCTATGTAATTGAGCTTTTTATCATGAGTTTTGAGTAGGTATCATAGGTGAAATTTTCGGATATTATACTTAACATGATTGAGGATGCATTTGTCTCTTTTTCTGTCCCTCTTCTGCCTACTTAATGCAAATGCAGCCAAACACTTCTTAACACTTGTAGGAGCAGGGATAAGAATACAAATGGAGATGCACATAACGCATATAAATATTTAAAAGATATAAATCAAGATAACAAAGTTATGTGCTCTATCTTCCTACCTTGACAATTTTGCCTTTCTAACAACCTGGAAGGCTAGATTTAAATTTAGAATTTTTAAGACTCATAAGAGTTCTACATAAGAACATGGGAATATTAGAAAACCTGGCATCTAGCCCAAGGCCTATCATTATTATCCTATTTCTGCCTCATTTTTTAATTCTACACAGTGAAATCTGTACCAAATATGCAAGGATGTCCCAGATCACATATCCAAGCCCCATCTACATCCCAAGTAAATGGTCATCCTTTGTGTTTTTGCTACACACATTGTGTCTAATCTACCTCAAAATGACAGCCTTGGACAGTTTTAGACAGTTTTTGGCAGGGAGTTCTGAGATCCCAAGTACTCTAACAGTAATGTCAAATTAGGAGGAGAGATTTCAGTTGGGGATACTGGTTTTGGGTTTGCTTCCATGTGCTGAGGAGCATAGAGTAATGAAGTCCAGAGCAAAACCCCTAAAACCCAGAGCCCAACAAAGTATCCCCTCTTGCCCAGATCTAAGGTGTCACTAAATAGAGTGATAATGAGCCAGATTCAACAAAGGAGATACGGGCAATGCTCTATGACTGCATTTTCCAATACGGCAGACACGGTTCTGAACTGAGTGGCTAGTTGAGACTTACAAAGATTGTTAAGTGTAAAATATATACTCAGTTTTGGTACCATAGTATAAAAAAGGTAAAATAATTCCGTTTGTATTTTCTATAGATTGAAATTATAATATTTTGGATATATGAGGATAAATAAAACATATTATTAAAATGTTACCTCTTTTCTTTTTAAAATGTGGTTACTAGAAAAATTTTTGATTTCATATTTGGCTTGCATTTATGCCTTGCATTATACGTTTGATGCTGTATAGAATAGGGTAGCAACAGTATATGTAGAGTCTGGGTCTCTGGATAGTCTTGTGGAGCAAAATCTCCTACTTGCCAAGAATTGCCCATTGTCCTTTCCACTATTACTTAACAGGGAAATAAACTACTGTCTCCTTTGAGCACTTTATTCTTGTAGCTCTTGTACCCATTTACACTATGCTGTATACTAACTCATATATGGGTAATTGATGGGTAATCATGTCAAAAATGAATACAATAGATAAACAAGATAGCAGTCAAAGATAGATTAGCCCTCAAAGAATGAAATGAACAGATGAACAGATGCATAAAAAGTATTAAATTACTTATGTGATTCATGTGAGAAGGGATTTTATTTTGTTTATTGCAGTATTCAATAGCTGTGGGAGTTCCTGTTTATAATAAGTCTTCAATAAATATTCGTGAAGTGAATAAATATGATGTACATGACAAAAGGAGATACATGCAAAGCACTAATGGAATGTATCAGAGTTTCATGACATAGTAGGCAGACATCTTAGAGGAAAGACAATATTCACATAGAAACGATAGCAGAAAATGTTTAACACTAAGGAAGAATATGAGCAGGCATGGGCTAAACATTAGCAAATTTATATTTTTTCTTTTATTCAATTCCAATATACTCATAAGATAACTAACTTAAGAACATATGAAGCACCTTGGATGCACTTGCTTCAGGTGTCAAGGATTTATGCAAAGCACTAGAAGTAAAATACATCTTTATCATATAATGATATTAGGTGCCTTATTTGAATGTTGGTTTTTAAGCAATATTTGTCAATACTAAAAAGTAATTACCAACAATGCTCTTCTAAAATATTGCTGTTATTCCTAAATTATCATTGTGTAATTTTAGTAGAAATAAATTGTTTTGTCATCTTTATTTTAAATCGAAGGAATTTCATAAATGCATGTGGTTAACAAATTGTTTTTGGTGATTCTTTATTTGTTTTCAATAGCAATTTCTTCACACAGTATTTGGGAAAAGCAAAAAAAAAAAAATACAATAAATAAGGGTAAGCTTTTAACTGTTAAAGAGTAGTTCTGAGATAGCTCTCATTCAACAAAAGTGTATTATCTTCCAATAGTTGAAAATTGGAAAAGTCTGTGTATAGTGAGTTAAATGAAAAAATATTTAATTATATGTTTAAATATAATTCTTGTTTTACACAAAGCTTTTTTAATATGAACAAGTTTCAAAGACTTTTAAACAGTAACTTTTAAAATAGTAACATAAAATTCCGCTTTATACATAGACTACATAATTTGATTTATAGAAAGTTTACTGAATAGAATTATTTTACTACTACGAAATATGTACGGATTTCTAATGATTCCTTGGGCTGTTGCAAACATGTAGGACAAGTAATGTTTAAATTTAAAGAGAAAACCAGAGGATTTGTTTTTGATTGTTCAGATTTTGTTCTTTTGGGTAAACGAAATACTGAAAATTTAGAAATTTTTGAAAATGAGAAGCAAATTATTTGGATGTCTTTTTTAAAAATTTGAGGGATGTCAGTAGATACCTAACCAACGCGATGGATGTGATTAATCTTAACTATTTACTTCACTAAACATGATGATGAACGTTTTTAAAAATCCAGTAAAACCTGACCTCCAATAACTGTTTGTTACAGTCTTAGAGAGACTCTTATAAATATATCCCTTGAGAGCTGTAAGTGACATTATTAAAGATAATTAACCAATAGATTCTGAATATGTACTTGATAATTGCATGAAGTCAACATTGGTATTTCATAAAAGACTGATAGAAGAATAACTGGGAGGTATAGATGTAAAAAAAATGACTGAATTTAAAACATGGTGAACGTATTATTTTAAATAGTTTTCTTAAAATGCTTTCTACAGCATTTTATTTCCACAAAAGAATGCCTTTGCAATTTACTTAAATAATTGGTGAATATTTATCTTTATTAGTATGCTTTAGGTAAGTGGAAAAATGTTACTTGGATTAATTTTATTTTCGATTGAAACGTTTGCCTTCTCTGTAATCCTTAAAAAAATTCTCATTCATTCGCTTACCTCCCTGTTCCTTGCCTCCCTCTGTGTATGTTAGCCAGAATGTATACAAGCAACAACATGTTGAATAGAAGTGACGATGGAAAGTAATAATCCTAGGTTTCCAAAACAGTGTTGTAAATTTTACTAATTCTAGGTGCACCTTTAATTTCATGAACCCTTGGGAAATTCCTTCTAATTTTATGAGAACTTTATATGAGCTCATTATCCAAATCTGATTCTTAAAAACTATGTCTAAATCAAATGTCTAAACAGAAGCCAAAAATTATTCATACACCATGAAGAAAAAAATAAAAATTAAACCTAAGGTGACTTCAATGTGAGCCAAATGGCATAATGAACCTATAAAATGCTTAGTGAAATGCAGTCAGGCTTGTAGATGTGTTTACCAAAAGGGAATGTTCTGCTTTCATATTTATTATGATCTTTCACTGATTTAAAACTCCTATATACTGAAACTCAGCAAACATCTTTAATTTACATAAAGCACAGTATTAAAAAAAAACTAATATAAGAATGGATTTAAAAAGCAGTTTATTCTATTGTGCCAGTCTCGGCAATTAGAAAGGAGAAAGATGTTATTGAGCCTAAAGAATATTTGATAAAGACTATATCAATATATTTCCTTAAGAGTTAATAATACTGCAATGGGATTCATAAATGCTATCTACCTTCATTTCATTGCTTGAAATCAATGAACTGGATCTTCAGAATAAAATTTCAATAACATATTTAAGAACCAAATAAGCATCATTTTTTACTTCTAGTAAGTAGAAAAGGAAAAGGATGGTCTAGTTTACTTGTAAGGAGTTTGTTCTAAGTGATTTTTTACTTTTCAGACTGTTGGGCTAATGATTAACGTCATATACTGTACATCTTCATCTAGAAGCTATGGTGTCTATTAAATGTAATTACCTTTCCCCGTGGCTTTAAATTGACGGCAGACTCAAAATGAAGGTGGCTTCTATTAAATTTAATTACTTCCCCCTGAAGTTTACTTGGCAAAACTGTGACTAGTAATGAAAGTGGATTCCATAAAAATCTGCATGGTCAAGATGTGGCCATTAAATTAGCTATGCTATTAATGAAAAAAATATGGAAAACAATATTTAAAATAGGGCTTTATCAGTCATGTGTATTTTTATGATACTATGACTGATAAATTAAGTTCTCAGCTTTTAATTAATTGTTTTCAACTTTCTATCAATAGATTATATGGATATACACACATCTATGTCAATTAATAATAAGAATAATTAAGGAAAGATGACAATTTTCAAAAAAGCTTCATCTAGTACTTCCATGTACACAAAATAGTGACCTTTATATCACTTAATTCAAATGATGTTTTAAGTCAGCATGATGTAATAAAGGAGGAAAAAACACACAAAAAATAGAAAAACAAATCCTGCTGTTACTAGACAGATAGTTATTTCTTTCTGAGCTGTTTACCTGATTTGAGACCCAGGGCTAATAATATGACTAATCTACTTAATATAAATATTAGGAAAATTAGAAAAAATATGTTATCTATTATTGCTTTGTAAGTCTCTGGCTTTAAAAAAAAACACCTATTTTTGATTACCTTATTTTTCTGGATTAAAATCAATTTGTCAACTCCTCTTACATTAATTCATTCTTCAATGTCCAACTTATTGTGTGCTCACTATGTGCCAGTCATGTGTTACAGGTACCATCTATAGGATTCTACTGGAGAGAGGGAGTTAGGAGTTAGTAAAGACAAAAGGCAATAAATACTTGGTCATTCAGGGAAAGAACTTGTAACGATTCCAGAGTCCCTTGCTTCATCATTGATAGAAATATACTATAGCCAAACTTAGCGTCTACCTGCCCATTCAGCCACTACATAGGCAACACAGGCTGGCTTAGGCATGAGTGAGGCACCAGCCTGCAAAGTGCCTCAGCTCCAGGGGATGCATGTCAATTTCCCTGATGGGTCTCCTGAAAGAAAACCTCTCACTGTTCTTGGGTAGGAGGATAGCAACTTCTATCTTTCTTCCTGGGTTTGAGAGATGGTCTCAGCATCAGAGAATGTCAACATTACTCCCAAGAAAATTCTTTTATCTAATTGTCCTCCCTTTGGCATACTTTAACACATGTTATACAATGTCATAAATGTTTTTAAATATGGTCTTTATAGCCGATTTAGTCATGAAGCAATTATCTTATATTCCTGCGTATGTTCTGAATACTCACTTATGTCTCCCAATTATTTTTGTACCTGTTTTCTATTATACATCACATAAAAATGTTTCATTTTAATGTTATTTTGAAATGTGGTAGTTGTGAGCATCAAAAACCGGAACATAAACATAACTAGATAACCTAAGCTACTAAGAGGGTCAGGGAAGTCTCTTAGAAGAAGTGAAATATGAGAAGAAATGGAAAAGAAGAATGCATAAGAGATTGCCAAGTAAGAAGCATAGGAAGAGAATATCAAACAAAAGAACATAACATAAAAGGACTGCAGTGCCATGGCGTGATCACAGCTCACTGCAGCATTGAACTCCTGAGCTCAAGGGATTCTCCTGCCTCAGCCTCCCAAATAACTGGGACTACAGGTGCACACCATTATGCCCAGTTAATTTCTTTTCCCTTCCTCCCTCCCATCCCTCCATCCTTCCCTCCCCTCCCTCCATCCTTCCCTTCCCTTCCCTTCCCTTCCCTTCCCTTCCCTTCCCTTCCCTTCCCTTCCCTCCCCTCCCCTCCCCTCCCCTCCCCTCCCCTCCCCTTTCCTTCCCTTCCCTTCCCTTCCCTTTCTTTGTCTGGCTCTCACTCTGTTGCCCATCTGGTCTTGAACCATTGTTCTCATCCTCCCTCCTTGGGCTTTCAAAATTCTGAGATTACAGTCATAAGCCACCACACCAGCCCACAGCGTCATTTATTTGGAGAACCTAACTAGAACAGCAAATGAAATGTAACCTGATGAACGATATGCAAATAGGCCTACTTTGCAATTGAACTTCAGTGTGACAAAGAGTTTGCTGCCTAGCATCTTTGGATTTGCTCCAATAAATCTTCTTTAGATAAACAAAATTTTATAAGTTAAATGACTTATTTTGGAGACGTTACTGTCATCTTTTTATGTTGAATAGTATTTTCAATGAACTTTCTTTTATGGTTAATAATAAAGCTTATATGTTGGAAATTCTATATTATTATTTATTCTATGATTATAAGGAGCAGGTCTTATTCACTATTGTACCTTTAATTTACAGCTAAGTGTTTTGAATCTAGTATCACAATGGTTACTCTATAAATGTTTGTCAATACATTTCTGTATAATGCTGATAAAATATGTAAAATACAGAAAGTATAAGTTTAACAAAGAACACCAGTAAATATCACTGGTTACCACACAGTTAATGGCTTAAAATAACCAATTTAAATGTATTACCTCGTAGTTCTGGAGGTCAGAAGTCTATCACAGATAGCTCTTGCCTAAAATCAAAGTATCCACAGAGCAGCTTTCTCTGGGGGCTGTAGGAAAGATTCTATTTCTTTTCCTTTTCCAGCTTCTAGCAGCCACCTGCAGTCCTTTGATCATATCACCCTTCCTCCATCTTCAAAGCCAACATTGCATCTCCTTTTCCAATGTGCTACGGTCATCATTTCCTCTTATTTTTCTACTCCTGCCACCCTCTTCCATTTTTAAGGACACTTACGATTACATTAGGCCCAGTTGTGTAATTCCAAGAAATATCTCCATCTTACATTCAACTGATTAGCAAAATTAATTGTATCTGCTACCTTAATTCCTCTTTGCCATGTGACCTAATAGTTTCCAGCCTCAGAGTTTCCAGGGAATCGAACATGAGCATTTTTATTGAAGGGTTGGGACTAAAGAAGAAAGGACATTATTTTACCTACCTCAATCAATAATACTCAAAGCATTGGTTTGATATAAAATTTGATCTATTGGCCGGGTGTGGGGGCTCACGCCTGTAATCCCAGCACTTAGGGAGGCTGAGGAGGGCGGATCATGAGGGCAAGAGATTGAGACCATCCTGGCCAACATGGAGAAACACTGTCTCTACTAAAAATGCAAAAATTGGCTGGGTGTGGTGATGTGCGCCTGTAGTCCCAGCTACTCAGGAGGCTGAGCCAGGAGAATTGCTTAAACCTGGGAGGCAGAGGTTGCAGTGAACCGAGATTGTGCCACTGTACTCCAGCCTGACAACAGAGTGAGACTGAGACTCTGTCTCAACAACAACAACAAAATTGAACTCTTAGGCTTTAATGGCCTCCATATCAGCCAGGTTATGCTGCCATACCAAAGAAGCCCTAAATTTAAGATTTATTTCATTCAAATGCTTCATCACTCTGTGAAGCAGTGTGACACAGCAGCTATTATCTCATTGCTTGTTGCTATGAGATAGTAAAAAGTACTTGTGGGGTTTGGGTTTCTACACAAGGAAAGGGAAACTCTATCCCAGAAGTGACACACGTTATTGCAGCTCAAAATTTGTTCACCAAAATAACTCAAAAGTCTCTGCCCATGGAAAGAGACAAGGAAATGCAATCTTTACCATGTATTCAGTTGCTAGAGAGTTGAAATATCTGGTGTATATTAATGACTAACGTTCCTCTTTTGACTCCTATCATCCATGCTCAAAGAAGAAAATTGCCAGTTTGTTGGTAGATGACTTTGGAAGTACAATAAAATGATAATATTAAAAACAATTTTTTCAATTTTTAAATGTCATATAATCTATATGCATTGATGAATGAAAACAATTATTTTCATTAATTAGAGAAACACTCTGGTTTATCATAAACCACAGAGAATTGATTAGTAAAATTAAGACAAAAGAGAAAGAACCCCAAAACAGATGCTTCTTAAATGCTTCAGCTAGGAAATAAAAATCAGTTTCAGAAGGTATTTTGATATAATTAATACATGTTAAATGCAGTTATCTGTGGCTTTAATAGAAATATACTAGCTTGTTACATTATAGAAATAGAAAAACTTTGTGTGTAAAAGAAGTAAGGCAAGTGGGTCGATTTAATTAGGCAAATTGAGTTGAATGTAATAATCTGATATTTTGCCAAATTTGAATCACCATTGAAAAGTTCAAAATGATCCTTAAAAAATATTATGTGATACAGTTTTAAAATGTGTTGAATGAGTTTAAAAGTACAAGTTTTTTTCTCTGTGCTGATATAGTCTACTGTTTTTGTTCCTGGGATTTTTAGTGGCTTCAAATCCCAGCTTCGTGTATGATACCTAGTTGAGAGATTATATATCTCATGTTACTCTCCACATTGAAAACAAATTCCGAAAAAGACAGTCAAAAATATTTACATATAAATAAAATTGGTAGCTTGACCAAAAAAAATGTAAGATCTATGTAGAGCTCTCTAAAGGGGAACCTTGAAAGTCAAATAAGAACCAAAACTACTTTTTATCATAATTATGTGATCTGAGGGTATCTGATGTATACTGGAGACCCTGAGCTTCTGTTTTGATTATTATTTTAAAGACTACAGGGGAAAAGGAAATAAATCCCCAGACCTAAATAAGATGGAATCTCTAATAGGAGACATCTCTATAAAACTAGGACATCAAAGGGTTATTTATATCCTCTGAAAAATTGATTAACAAGAGATAAAAAATATTTTGTGCTATTTCCAACTTTGAAACAAGGTGGACAGGAACAAATCTCTGGAATATTTAGACAATCTGTAACTAAAAGCTGGCTGTATTAGTCCATTTTCTTGCTGCTGATAAAGACATACCTAAGACTGGCTAATTAATAAAGAAAAAGAGGGTTAATGGGCTCACAGTTCCATGTGGCTGGGGAGGTCTCACAATAATGGCAGAAGGCAAAAGGCACATCTTACATGGCAGCACACAAGAGATAATGAGAGCCAAGCAAATGGGGAAACCCCTTATAAAATCACCAGATCTCGTGAGATTTATGTACTACCATGAGAACAGTATGGGGGAACCACCGCCATGATTCAATTATCTCCCACTGGATCCCTCCCACAATATGTGGAAATCATGATAGCTACAATTCAAGATGAGATTTTGGTGGGGACACAGTGAAACCATATCATTTCACCCCTGGCCCCTCCCAAATCTCATGTCCCTACATTTAAAAACCAATCATGCCTTCCCAACAGTCCCCCAGAGTCTTATTTCAGCATTAACTCAAAAGTCCACAGTCCAAAGCCTCATCTGAGACAAGTCCAGTCCTTACCACCTATGAGACTATAAAATCAAAGTAAGTTAGTTACTTCCCAGATACTATGGGATACAGGCATTGGATAAATACACACATTCCAAATGGGAGAAATTGGCCAAAATGAAGGGGCCACAGACTCCATGCAAGTCCCATATCCAGTGGGGCAGTCAAATCTTAAGCTCCAAAATGATCTCCTTTGATTCCATGTCTCTCACATCCAGGTCACGCTGATCCAAGAGGTGTGTCCTAAGGTCTTGGGCTGTTCTGCTTCTGTGGCTTTGCAGATACAAGGCCTCCCTCCTGGCTGTTTTCACAGGCTGGCATTAAATGTCTGTGGCTTTTCCAGGCTCATACTGCAAGCTAGCAGTGGACCTACCATTCTGGTGTCAGGAGGAAGGTGGCCCTCTTCTCATAGCTCCACTAGGTAGTGCCTCAGTGAGGATTCAGCGTGAGGGCTTCAACCTCACATTTCCCTTCTGCACTGTCCTAGCATAGGTTCTCCATGAGGGCCCTGCCCAAGGAGCAAACTTCTGCCTGGACATCCAAGCATTTCCACACATCCTCTGAAATCCAGGCAGAGGTTCCAAACCTCATTTCATGAATTCTGTGCACCTGCAGGCTCAACACCATGTGGAAGCTGCCAAGGCTTGGGGCTTGTACCCATTGAAGCCATGGCCCAAGCAGTACCCTGGATCCTTTTACCATGGCTAGAGTGGATGGGATGTAGGGCACCAAGTCCCTAGGCTGCACAAAGCAGTGGGGCCCTGGGCCTGGCTCACAAAACTATTCTCTCCCGCTAGACCTCTGGACCAGTGATGGGAGGGGCTGCTGCAAAGATCTCTGACATGTCCTGGAGACATTTTCCCCATTGTCTTGGTGATGAACATTTGGTTCCTAGCTACTTATGCAAATTTCTGCAACCAGCTTGAATTTCTCCTCAGAAAATGTTTTCTTTTCTATCGCATCATCGGGAGGCAAATTTATTGAACTTTTATGCCCTGTTTTCCTTTTAAAACTGAATACTTTTTAAGAGCACCTAAGTCACCGTTGAATGCTTTGCATCTTAGAAATTTCTTCCACCAGATATCCTAAATCATCTCCTTCATGTTGAAAGTTCCACAAATCTCTAGGGCAAGGGCAAAATGCTGCCATTCTCTTTGCTACAACATAGCAAGAGTCATCTTTACTCCGGTTTCCAACAAGTTCCTCATCTCCATCTGAGACCACCTCAGCCTGGATTTCATTGTCTATATCATTATCAGCATTTTGGTCAAAGCCATTCAACAAGTCACTCGGAAGTTCCAAACTTTCCCACATTTTCCTGCCTTCTTCTGAGCCCTCCAAAGTATTCCCACCTCTGCATGTTACCCAGTTCCAAAATTGCTTCCACATTTTCAAGTATCTTTACAGCAGCAACCCATTCTACCAGTTTACTGTATTAGTCCATTTTCACACTGCTGATAAAGACATACCTGAGACTGGGTAATTTACAAAGAAAAAGAGGTTTAATGACTCACAGTTCCATGTGGCTGGAGTGGGGTGGCTCAAAATCATGGTGCAAGGTGAAAAGAATGTCTTACATGGCAGCAAGCAAGACAGAATGAGAGCCAAGCAAAAGGGTTTCCCCTTATAAAACCATCAGATCTCATGAGACTCACTCATTACCAGGGGAGTGGTATGAGAGAAACTGCTCTCATAATTCAACTATTTCCTACTGACTCCCTCCCACAACACATGAGAATTATGGCAGCTACAATTCAAGAAGAGACCTGGGTAGGGACACAGACAAACCATACCACTGGCTTTCATATACATTTGTTTTATGATACCATTATAATTATGATAGTGGCAGGAGGCAGACAAATCCTAGGCAGACAGGAGTGAGTCCCCAGTGAAACCCAATCTTTAAAACTCTTCCCTAATTTGGATTTTTATACTGCCATGCCCACCTTTAAGTGGTGCCTTTGTTTCAGCTTTTTTTTTTTTTTTTTGCATACTCACAAATCAATCAGCATGTACTCCCCTGTTAAAAGCCCTGGACCCAGTCATACGGAGAGAGAAACCTCCCAACTTCGGGTAGGGAACCACTGTTGTGTTCCCTCTCCACTGAGTGCTGTTCCATCACTGAATAAAATTCTTCTTTGTCCTCATTACCCTTCAATCGTCAGTGTAACCTCATTCTTCTTGGATGTGAGAACAGACCTCAGGAACCCCCAAACCCGGCTATGAGGGCACACCCAGCCCAGCTGCAGGCTGAGCCAGTGCATGATCCAGGTGCAGCCTGGTGAGCCGAGTGGGTGGGGCACCTCCTGAGCAGGTCCTGGGCCAAGTGAGGCGTGGATTGGGGGGTGTCACCAGCAGTGGAGGTTCCCAGCTGGCAAAGTGGCCAAGAAAAATCTTGCATCACTTCTAGGCTCTAAATCCTTGAAAGAGAATATAGAAAATGTGACTGGTATAAGCAGAAATTGATCCTTCTTTTCTTGTATTACTCTTGTTGGATTCAGGTAGCATAAAGAGATTTAGAAGTTAATCCTTCACTTTGCTTTTTGAGCATTTGTGTATAATTTTGTCTGAAAAGTAAAATGACCTAGCTCTTGAATATTTGCTAAAGTATAACTGTAAATTCATCGATTGTTGGTTTTTTTGGTGATACTATTTAATTACTTTTTTATATATTTAATGATTATAAGACTTTGAAAAATATCTACTAATATCCAAGGGTAGCATGAATAAATACCTCCAATAATTATTCCTGCAGGTGAATTATTTTTCCTATTTCATCTATTGAGCTCTTTGGTAAGGAGTCTCCAATGTCTCCCACCTACCTCAGATGATAGGCTAAAACCAGAAAAATTGTCTCCAGTCCATCATTATCCATTTGGTTTTAGACTTTTTAAAAAAGTATTAAATTGATATTCTCAATCTAATCAGTGATGTTGGTGGATTAACACTGGATTGCAGTTGTTTATTTCTGTTCCCAGAAATTGCTATTATTTTGTTTCCTTGCCCTGGAAAGACAATAAGATATTCAGTTATGTCTTTCAGAAGTTTTCAGTTTAGTTCATCTTCAGAATTTGGCAAATATCTTGGTTAACAGATGTGCCACATGTTTTTGGCCAATTCAGTCACAAATTCTATTTCTGTAACCATGAGAAAATGCAAAATCTCTGCTGATTTATCAGTCCCTCTTCTGTCAGAGACCAAGTCTTGATTCTTGATCTCTACGTACACATGGAATCAGGCAGTTACCTCCAGGGGAAAAGTGACTATAGTTCCTCAGAGTCTAGGACTTTAAAGTCATCTTTGTTTAAGGTCTTCATTCCCCTCACAAATTGCAACAATGGATCTTTGGTTTTTAAACACCTATCTTTTACACTCTAGGAGATTTTACTCTGACTTTCAGAAGCTTTATACCCAGCCTTTCAACCTTTTGCATAGTCTTAGAATAAAGAAAATGTCTTGTGGAGCAAAGGGTCATACATATAGGTCAAACGTGTAGGTTATCCTGGTCTCTAGATTGTCACTGTTGCCCTATGTGATGACAAAAACCTTTCTTGGATTCTCTTTCTCCTATATTGATTCTTCCAGAAATCACATTTGTACTCGTTTATGAGTATATGATAAATATAATTTTGTACTCACTAAGGAGAGTTTTCCTGAGGGAGGATACATAAAGAGCATCCTGTGATGACCAATGATCCTTCATGTGCCACCTTAGTGTAGTGACATATTGGGATCATTTATAAGATCTTCCCTTTAACAATGACAACTACAAAACAAACAAGTAAAAAATGTAACCATTGAATTCATAGAATGGGGTCTCTTGAGTAGGAAAGTGGAGGATCAATTGGAAGCATATATTACATGCCTTGGGTGATTTAAGGAGTCTTTCCTTGGTTCTAAATGGGAATGGAGTGGAACTGAAGATAAAAAGAAACTTTGTTTTAATTATTAAAAAGTGACGTGAGACAAGCTATACAAATAATCCTTGAAAGTAAATCTCAGTCTGTGCACAGAAGGGCACCACATAAATTGCCAGGTATAGTTGGGCTACTCTGGTTTGGACATTTTACATTTTGCTAATATGCAAGTGGTCTTTCTTCTAGAAGCTATACATTTTAAGGCCAACTCACTTTCACTAGTAATAACACAAATAAATAAAATACACATTCTCTTCTAGTAAAACATGGGTTTACAAAGACCTAATGTTGCTTTTAAGTGTGATTAATTGTGAAATCTCTTTTCTTTCATTGCATTCATTTAGCCTACTCCTCTACAATCCCATGTGACCAACAGATAAATCCCAGCTGTACTTTGAAGGGGAAAAGTCTTACTCTCTCACTCTAAAGATGCCAGCAACTTACTCTATCAAATTCCGAATCTCATTCACCTTCTGTCTCTGCCCTCCTGGAATCAATTGAATTTATTCTAAGAACATGGTACACTTCAGGATATTTACTCTTATATCATTGAGATAATAAAAAAACTTTTTAAAAAAGTTTTACTTAAAGTTCTGGGATACATGTGCAGAATGTGCAGATTTGTTACAGAATTATACATGTGCAATCTTATTTAAAAAAAAAAAAAAAAAAAGCTAGGTGTGATTCTCCAAGGGAGAAACAAAACCCTTTAAGGTTTCAAGGAAGTAACCAGTTCTGAGTCAGGGCTCTTCTGGTTGGCAGCTTCCCTGACAGATTATTGCAGTGGGAACTGAAATAACGATACACAGAACTGCAATGCCAAGGCATTTGAACATGTTAACAATGAACGAGGAAGATCATTCTCCCAGGGGTAAGAATTCTTGTACTGTGTTCTGGTATCTGGACAAAGAAAATTGAACCTCAGCATTCAAATAGCAGCATCAGATGATTTCATTTCAAAGCAGAATTAAAACATTCCAGGGGTTGTGCAAAGAAAACTACATAGACTTATAAAGAAAGTGTTAAAATGTCTATTTCTATTTATTTTTATTTTTAAAATATAACCATTGAGTTGTTTAAGCCTTTAGTGCACTAATTGACATGTCAATCTTACTCTGGTCTATTTCATATCAGTTGTTGCCTTTATGATGGAGGATTTGCCAGAAAAGCAGAATCTCTTCAACGTTGAAGAACTGAAGGAGCATCTTCATGGGCTACAGGTACTGAGGAATATTTCATGTATAGTTCCATAATTAATAGATGTAAGACTTAATCACTCAGTTTTAACTAAACTAAACCACATAAAATGGACAAGTAGGTTAAAAATGATTTCTACAATATATGGGTTGTTAATAATCTCAAAGATTTAAGCAGAGGCAGAAAACAAGATTATAGTTGGAGTAGACAATTTACTGCTCAAAGCTATCTTTGTCTGCCTCATTCTGAGGTAAAACATTTGTGGCAAAACTGTATCTAATAACTTTTATAAATAAAATTTAATATTATCAGAAATATAGTTTGAAAATTAGATTTACACTCATGGACATTAATAGCCTTACCTTAAAATGTGTATTTTTCTTTGGGAAATTATTTGCCATTAATTTTATGTCACTATTATTAGAAAGATATCTTACTAATTTATGTTTATGTGCATGTCTTATTAGATATATAATCTATTAGTACAGAAGTTCATGTATACACTCTATACCTCAATAAATATACACATACTATATTGGAGAGGTGTAATCTAAAAGTGTAGAGACTAATTTAGAATACCTAAACCTAATTTGGAAATACATAAATTTCTCATTTTCAAGCAAACATTTTCAGACTGTGAATGGATATTCAAACTGCTTATTTCAGAAAAATGCAGTAAAGCACATATTGGTCATTTCTAAAGATAAGAAGTAGATGTAAAACTTCCAAGTAATTTCCTACAAAGTCATTAAAACTATCCAAACAGGTAACTCCATCATCTTGAAATTTAGTTAATTTGCAAATTTTCATCTGGACTGTATAGGTTCATATTTACAGTTACATTTTATGGCAGTGAGAAGAAAAGAAGGGTGGACTGATCAAATGTAAGACCACCTTAATATGAAAACCTAATTCTCCTTTCAAATACATAGCTAGAAAGTCCAGAGATGTTAAAAATCTTTAAGTTAGTGCTGTAGACAGTGTAAGGGGATCAAAGTTATAGCTTAAAGTATTTTCTTTGATTAGGAAGATACTGGATTCCAAATGCTTTACATATACTTTTTTACAATAATTGATAATATTAATACCATTTCTCTACAACTGCCACCACCACCAACAAAAAAGTGTGTGATATTGTATATTTCCAAACTAATACAAGTATATAACATAGATACAGTTTGACTCTATCCCCAGCTTTAATCCTCATCATTTTCAACGACTTCAATAGTGCTCAAACCATTCTGCCAAAACACAAAGGTCCTCAGGAAATACTTCAAACTCTGCAATAATGATAGGTAGTAGTAAATTATAATTAACTTGATTTTATTCTGTGGTCATTTTTATAGGTATAATTCTCTTCAATATTAGATTTTCCCATTACAAATGTTGAAATAAGGGGTTCTATCTGTTTCCAGTAAAGTACGGTAACCCAATGCTTTTCAAGTCCTAATTCTCCTGTATGTGATGGAAATAATCTCATAGAATTTAAATAAATGGATACAAAAGTATTTGTTAGGCACACATTTCTCAATATTTGGAAACAAACTGAGGAACTAGAGATGTTGATAAGAAAATGAATAATGCATCCATTCCTGACGAAATTTTCCAGACAAAATAAATACAATCTCAGAAGAAAAAAAAGCTATTTAAATTGGTAGTTTTTAATAGTAAAATAAAATAAACCTTACCAAAATCACATTATTAAGCAAACATACCCTGTACTGCTTTGTAGAGTACTTACATATTTTGATTGCCACTTATAAATTACAATTTTTTTGTTCTATTCTGTCTCTATTGACAAAAGTTTTGGGTTAAATTCAGTTGGATTATAAAGCTAAAAAATGGAGCAAATGTTTTAAAATGTCCTCTAAGTTTAAATACTCAATTTAGAAAAGAATAAAATCTCATTTACATCAAACATTTTCAAGCTGCAAGTGATATTAAGGCTGTTTATTTCAGTAAAGGTGCAAAAATCCTGGCAGTTTTCAAAGATAAGAAATAGATTTAAATCCTTGGAGCACATTCTTACAAAGACATTAAAACTAACAAAACAGGTGACTGCATCATTCTGAAATTCAGTTCATTTGAAATTTTAATAAAATGTTTTTATATAAATCTTTATGTTCCCTTTAAAATTAATATCAAAGCAACTATCTGCTTTTACTGTATTATCTTTTAAAATGGGAGACACAGAAAATCAGTAAATGAGGTTATATTACTAATTAGCATACTGTCTTCACTACCTATAGTACACTACAAAAAATGTGGCTTCCATTTTATCACATAGATGAAACAGTTATCTTTCAGGGTTTGAAATTTCTGTGATCTTTATGCTTAATAAGCTCAGTAAAAGGCATTCAAATTACATCACTTTTGTCTTGGAAGTTAAATTGGGAAATATTGCATTCTCTGAGATGATAAACTCTGCTGAAGATAAATTATCATGAGAAATAGTTTTAATTGATTTACCATAATAAAAGTTATGTGACTTTGAAGTGCAAATGACACATTAAAATGAATCTACAGTATGTTGATAATAAAGTAGCTTCTTTGTTAATGGAATTACTGACACTGCAGATGCTCTCAGGAAGGATGTCTTCTACTGTTAATCAAGAGACTTCAGTGTAAAATGAATGTGCTGTTTATTTAAATCCAGCCCAACTTTCTTGCTTCTTCCTTCAGAGTAGGTCAATTTTAAGGTCCAAATATTAAAAATTCTAACCATCACAGAGTCAATATTTTAGCTACTGCACTTCTGCTTTTTTCTGATCATCTTGACTACATGCCCAAATTCTTTCTGTGTAAGTAAATCCGAAAGACTGTCAGAGAAAAGGTCAGTGACAAAGTCCACAGTTAAATTCAAGTTTAGATGCCCACGTAAATGTAAACTAGTGACATTTTTTCCATAATATAAATTCAAAAAAATTTTGAACAGTAAGATGCAAAAAAAGTGAATATTTTAGAGTTTTGGTTGTTTTTTTTTAATTAAAGGAGTAAAGTATTTCAAATTTACTTGGTAGTTGAATACAATAATTTTGTTTAAAGCAACAACATTTTGTAATCTGTGAAACTTTCTCAATCATCTCCTATGAAAAATCCATTTTAGCCAAACTGTAGGAATAATTTGAATATCATATTGTCTCATTTAATTGCCAATTGTGTTAATTATATAACATCAATTATCAATATTTGATTCTACTTAATCAGTAGCAGTGTATGCAAGTATTTTTCAGTACTGTCAGTCTCTGTTTTGTAAGTGGACAGTAAATGGAAATCTCCTGCCATTCTTATTTTTCAAAAAATGTGCAGTGTTTTTTCTGGGGAGGTGTGGAGGGTGATGAGACCGAAATGCAGACCTCCACTGTTGTTTCAGTGCCGTGCTCGGTGAGTGTTACTAGAGCAACTGAGAATGAACAGCATTAAACACCAGTTTATTTGCTCAAGAACACGCTGAAGAATCATCTTGCAGTGACATAAAGAGGATTAATATCAACAGGAATTATAAATATGAGTTAATATATAGCTCTGACTTACATTAATTTTATTTTGTTTCAATAATTAACACAAATTTCTTATTTACTAAATTCTTTATACTAAATTTACTATGATGTATCCACTCACCTTGTGTTACATAAATTAATGACAAATTATAAGGCTCTATGTTTTAAAGTTCTTTCAAACAGGAGAAAAACTACAAGCGTTATAAATAATACTGGTGTCTGAGATAATAATTTGGCATACTATGTGAGTAGATTCTAAGAAAAATAAGCCTGAATGAAAGTAATAATGTTTATGTGAAAATTGTAAACTAGCCATAAAAATTTTTCTAAAATGTGTGATTTCAAAAGTGTTATATAAAGACTAAGTAACAATAATTTCATTAGAGCCATTTTTAAATCATGTAATATACTGTTAGAAATACATTATTTGATTAAAACTGGAACACACTTCAGTAAAAAAAGCAAATATTTGCTATTTAAAAATAGAAAATATCCCAAAGTATATTAATATTGGATTTGTTTAAAATTCTATGAATCTTTTTTGATAATTATATTATCTTGATGGAATTTATTCCTTAAAAATTTATTATTTAATCTCAGAAAATAGTGTGCTGCGGTTAAAATCATAGAGACAAACATCAGAAGTTTTCTTGCATGCATTAATTTACCAATTTCCACTGCTCATGCATTCTTTATCCTTTCAACCTGGAAAGCTTCTATCTGATTTTTTAGTGGCTGTTTAAACAAAAATAGATGTTTATCTCTTTAAAATTTTGCCAGGAAGCTGTCACTTTCCCATTTACTCAAGCTATGTTGTGACAGAATGTGTCAGCTTCTAACACAAATGAAAAGAGATATAGACTTGTATTTACTTTAGCTGAAAAATAAGTAGTCATCAATTCAGAGAAAAGTGTTTTCCCAGCTGAAAAGACGAAGTAAATAGGAGTGGTTGAGAGAAGCAAGTATTTTCTAATACTTAAAAGGCAGATGTAAACCAAACATACAGCGATGATTCACTTTTGGTTATCAAACTGAAAGTAGATAATCTGGTGGTATGTAAAAGTTGGTACTTTGTCCCTTTTGTAGTTTATGATTTTGCCTTAAAATGATAAACATTTAGGCAGTTAACCTTCCCACATTTTTTTTCCTATGCAGGCTAAAAGCCTCAGAAATTTAAATGAAAATAAGAAAAAATAATCTTTAAGAAATAGTTTTTGGAATTATGTTAGATTCAAAACAAACTTAATTGGGAGAAAAAGATGTTTGAGTTAAGAGTAATGATTTCACCATATAGTTAACATTAAACATATATTTAAGTATACTTTTTTTCACTAAAATGTCTCATTTTTAGGAATTTCTCAGGATAAAACTTCATGGAAAATATTACTGAAATGTACCAGAAAGCAACAGTATTGACACTAAACCAAAGATAACATGTAGTGATGGGCTTTTGCTCAAGACTGATTAGAGTTGCACAATTAAATTGAAAGCAACCTTTTTTTTTTTTTTTTTTTTTCAGATGGAGTTTTGTTCTTGTTGCCAAGGCTGGAGTGCAATGGTGCGATCTCTGCTTACTGCAATTCTCCTGTCTCAGCCTCTTGGAAAGCAACCATTTTTAATAGCTCAAAAGGAGCAACCTTACCGAAGAGAAGAAAAAAAATTAAATTAGACACTTCTGTGTGTAACTATCAGCCTCTGGCTAGATGTTTGTATTCTGTCAATTTTTTGACCACAACATACTTACATTTTTGTCTGTGTTTCCTCATCTGTTAACGGAACGAAATATTTAAAATCAACCTTTCTTGCACAACATTATGGCTTCCCTGAAATTTGAATGACCTTACTTTTGCTTATGCTTAGATTTTAAACCTAACGTATTCCCAAATTCTCCTTAGTACCTTAAATTTTCTCTTAGATCTCTCAAATACCTCAAGTATTAAATCATTTCCTCTTTCTGAAGAATGGATCTCACTTGCTGTTTTTGATGCACAGCATACAATATAGACTCATCCTTCTTTATCACCCTCAGGGGTAACTTTCTCACTTTCTGAAGATAGACCCCCTTTTTGCTGGATGAGCTCTCATGGTTTTCTTGATCTGATTACTCATCTTGGGAAAACACATCTTTCAGTAGTTTCCTAAGATAGAATACAAGGGAAGCACATTTTTTTGAGACTTCTCATGTATGAAAATTGTATTTTTTAACCTCAAATTTAATAGATAATTCATCTTGTCATACAACTAGAGGTTTGAACTATTTTTCACTATGAACTCTGAAGGTCCTCCATAAATAGGATCTAGAGAAGGATGTATTCCTGAAAGACAAACATTTACTGGCTATTTTTTAGTCTGTTGTTTTGTTTTGTTTTTTTTAACTAAATGCATTTCAAATCTATGCACAGCTTAGACAATATGAATCTAAAACCCGACTCTTTGAGATGTAAGACAGAGACAAAGACAATCAGAGAAGCTAGACATTTATGAGGCATTATATAGAAACAAAGAGAACAAAGAGAGGCTAAGACCCAAAATCTGTGTATAAACTATACCCAAACAGCTGGCTGACTATCAAACTATGCAGCTATAGGGCAAAATTCTAAGGACCAGAGTAAAATCATATTAGAATAAAATAAGCAAAAAATAAGAAATTAGCGGATGTATCAACTTCTACACCATAGGGAAGAAAACAGAGTTTATAGTTTGAGAAGTTCAAATGCCTAACAGAATAAAAAAATGTGAATCCTCTGAAAAGTATGACAGAATCTAGAGTCACTGATCTTATCTATGATGTCTAGTTTTCAACCAATATTACATAGACATCCAAAGAAACAAGAAAGTGTGACCTGTGCTTGGGATAAAAGGCAGTCTGCAGAAACTGACTTCAAGTGGATCCAGACATTGCAGGTAGCAAGCCAAGACTTAAAGCAGCTTTTATAAGTATGTTCAAATTATTTTTTTTAAAAGACCCTAATGCAGGGACAAATAGAGGACTTTGATAGATAAAATGTTGCAAAAAGAAACACTAAGGCTGACTAGCACAATAACTGAAATAAAATAATTGTTAGACAGTCATGACAGACATGGAAATAGCCAAATAAAGAATGAGGTTTTTGAAGATAAATCAAAATAAGTTATTCAATCCAGAAAACAGAGGAAAAGGAATTAAAACTGAAATGAGTCTGAAAGACATATAACATAATATCAGGTGATTTTTAAGGAAAATTTAAATCCCAGAATGAGAGAAGACAGAAAGAGACAGCTAAAGCATCTGAAAAAAGTAATGACTGAAAATTTCCCTAAAAAATTTTTTTAATCACTCCTTGGTATTACTGAAATTTAAGAAAAAAAATCGTAGTAGTTACTAGAGAAAATCCCTTTATATACAAAAACAGTTTGTTTACAGAAGAAAGCAATATGATTAATGGCTTTTTAAAATGACAAACAATTGTAACATAACAACATGCAATGTATTCTGAAAGAAAAAGTATAATTTGTCAACTAAAACTTTTGAATCCAGCAAATTTGTTTTCGAAAAATGAAAATGATGTGAAGACATGGACATATAAACAAAAAGCTGAAAGAACTAAGCATCAGACTAAAGAAAATGATGCCAGATGGTGAGATGAACATGAATGAACAGCACAGGAAATGGTAAGCAGTGGGCAAATATAAATAAATAAATACACACACACTCACACATAGCACACACACATACTTTGCTTTTTCTTTCCTAAAATCATGTAACTGCAAAAGCAAAAATTATAGCACTATATAGTCGTGCAGGTAGATAAAATGCAAATGAAAAAATAGTAATAGAATGAAGGTATAAACGGAAATAGAGCATTGCAAGCACATTTTAATATTTACTAGAAATAATTAAATATAAAGTGTAAGGAGAATACACTAAATTAAAGAAACATAACCTAACTCCCAAAACAAACACAAAAATATAATGTAAATGGGTATCTCTAGGATGTCAATAAGGAATTTTGGAAGAATATTAAAAAACTTAATACCGTATTTGTACTTACCTTTTCTATATTTATATATATTTAGATACCATTGTGTCATTATTGTCTACGGTATTTAGTATAGCATCATTCCGTTTTTTGCCTGGGAGCAATAGGTCATACCATAGAACCAAAGTGTGTGTGTGTGTGCGCATGTTTATCTAGTTTTTTGTATGTTTACTCTATCATGTTCACACAACAAAATCATCTAATGATGCATTTCTCAGAACTTATCCCTGTTGTTAAGCAGCTCATGACTATATAATATTTAAGTATACTGAATGTAAAATAATGGAAAAAGATAACCTGCAACCAGAAAGTATGAACATCTTGAGTGGTTAATATCAGAAAATAAAACTGAAATACAAGGAATGTTATTAGAGACAATAATCCAGGGTTATTAAATTATAATGAAATGTTGATGTATCTCAAAGTTGATGTCTTTGTGTGTGTGTGTGTGTGTCTGTGTGTGCGTGTGTGATGGAGTTTCACTCTTTTTGTCCTGGCTGGAGTGCAATGGCACGATCTCGGCTCACTGCAACCTCCGCTTCCTGGGTTCAAGCGATTCTCCTGCCTCAGCCTCCCGAGTAGCTGGGATTACAGGCACGTGCCATCTCACCCGGCTAATTTTGTATTTTTAGTTGAGATGGTGTTTTACCATGTTGGCCAGGCTGGTCTTTAACTCCTAACCTCAGGTGATCCATCTGCCCTGGCCTCCCAAAGTGCTGGGATTACAGGTATGAGCCACTGCACCCAGCTGTATCACAAAGTTTTAACAATTACATATGAATATATCTTATAACAGTTTTTAAATGCGTGAAATAATAACTGAGAGAACTAAAGGGAAATATACATGACAGTTGGGAATTTTATCACCTTTGTTCCAGTAATTGATATAAAAACTAAACAAAAGATCAGCCAGATTACACAAAACACCTTTACCTGATCACCACATAAATTGTGTGATATATTTTATTTTTAAATGAGCACTTACCAAGATAGATCATATGTTGTTTTATAAGTAAGTCTCTAAATTTGAAAGAATAAAAATAATATAACATATGTTCCTTGACAAATTCTAGTTTTGAAATAAAATTTTAAAAGCAGTAAACATTTGGAAATTATGCAAGACATCTCTAAACAATTCAAGGGTCAAAGAATAAATGATATAGAAAATTAGTGTCTTGAATGATAATAAATACCCAGAATATATCAAAATTTGTGAAATGTGGTTAAAGCAATTCTTGGAATATTACTTATAGTTCTAAATGTTTATATTAGTAAAAGAAAGTTTAAAACAAAAACATATGCTCCACCTTAGGAGTCTAGGAAAACAGGAGCAATATGAGACCAAAGTTAGTAAGTATAAGGAAAGAAAAAAATGAAGAATCGGGATCAATTATATAGAAAATGTATAAACAATAAATAAAATTAATAAAATCTTAAGATGTTGATTTGAAAATATTCATAAAAATTGACACACCTGTGGCTTTGTTTTCAAACAATGAGATACAGAGAGAAGAGAAAAAATGCTACCAATATCAAGAATGAATAAGGGGGTAATATTTCAATTTCTAGAAACATTTGGAAAGGACAGTATGATAGGATAATATATTGGATTATAGTGGAATGTTCTGTGAGTGCAACCAGACAGATATAGAAGAGAACATATTAAATCATTTCATTTAATTGAAATATAGGAAAATGCAAATTAATCTTTAGTGGCTGAAAGCAGATCAGTTCTTAACTAAAGCTCAGATTAGGTTGGGACAGATTAATAAAAAGGAGCATGAGGGAAATTTGGGGGTGATGAGTATGTTCTGTGTCTTTATGCTGTATACGTATGCATGGGTATATTAATTTGTCAAAATGGATCAAACTATACCTTAGAATGGATGTATTTTATTGTATGTAAATTTTTTATCAATAAAAGGTAAACACAGAAAATGTAATTTATAATTCATTATCTGTTAGGGGCTGAATTGTGTCACACCAAAAACTCATATATTAACGTTCTAACTTCTGGTACTTCAGAATGTGATTATGTTTGAAGAGAGGGGTATTATAAAGGAAATTATGTTAAAACGTGGTCATTGGCGTGGGCCTTAATCTGATATGATTAAAGTTCTTATAAGAAAAGGAAACTGGACATAAGGAAGAAGGCAATGTAAAGACATAAGGAGAAAAAGGCCATCTACAAGCCAAGGACAGAGGCTTGGAACAGGTACTTCCCTCATGGCCCTCAGAAAAAATCATCACTCCTGATACATTGATCTTAGACTATTAACCTCCAGAACTTTTTAAAAAAAGAATTTCTGTCGTTTAAGCTATCCTACCTATGGTATTTTGTAATGGCAGGCCTAGCAAACAGATATACTACCAATACGTGTGGTATAATAAATAATAATTTAAATAAATATTGCAGAAGCTATTCATTTTTTAAATGATTCTTTTGTATTGTTGCCTATGAAAAACTGTGACATAAAATGATGCATCTTAACTAGTTTATGGATTGACCCTAAAGGATTGCACACAATTTTCATTGTAGCCACAAAAATTCTTTCAGCCGAGTTCTGACCACCTGTTTAGTGATGGCAGCTATAAACTTCAGTGCTGCATTAGTCTTCTTCAGTATATCCATATATTCATGTCTTCCATAAATCTTCTATGCCAAGCTGTTCAAATTACCTTCAAAGGGAAAAATATGAGTTGTCCAACTTAAAGCAGTTCATAGATAATGACAACTCTTGTAAAATGAGTGTTTGAGAGTGTCTTGAAAGAATATAGATATATTTTGAGGTGAAACCAAATGTAAAACAATTCAGTTGAAGAATACAAAATTTCTTGTGACATTCTATTGTTACACTGAAAGTAAATTAGATTTTGGAAACAATGTTCACTGAACCTCTTAATTTTTTCTGCTTCCATGCAGCAAATTTCCTCAGATATTCTGAACTGACACTCAGGAAAACCTCCTTAAGATTGCTGGGGAGGAAGAATAAGGATAAGGGGAAGCCAAGTAGAGGCCCCAATACTTCATAAAAGCTTCAAACATAGGAAATCCATCTTTATCGATTTACTTACTATATTAGATTCACTATAAAATTACTTGTAAATGTAAGTTCAGGGTCAAAAGAATTGAAAAATACTGCTCTACTCTGTCCTCAAACAACTATTTACTTGAGTTTCTAATTTCTGAATGTCTAGATACTAGAAATAAGTTTATATCACTGCCAATTTTGTTTATGCTAATATATAAAGAATCAAACAGCTTACTAGACATTTCTGATGTTCTTCTGTTTTAGTTTTCACATTTTTGTGGTTAGGCTTATTGTAAGACAAGACTTCTGAAGATGATTTTGTAATTTCTTTTTCTATGGTGTTTTATCATTCAACTTTATGCCTTGTTGGCTGGCCTTCTTAATTTAAATACTTCAGTACGTTTTATAAATCTCCATTGATCTGAATTTAATGAATATACTTAGAACACTGTATAGGACTGAAGAAGTATCAGTTAATTTCAAACTGGCAGCCAAGAGAGAAATAATCATAAACAAATATTAAAATAAACATAAGTGAATAAAAAAAACAATGTTATGTTAGCATGCCATGGATATAAAAAAGCTAATTTTTGAGTGGTAGAATGTTCACATTCATTGTCTTACAATTCTTAAATTGTTTTGCTTTGCTCTCAGAACATTTGTATTAAGCAATCATAAAGCATATGTCTGAAGTTTCTATAAAAATCAACAAAATTAAATTGCCAAGAGCATCAGAAAAACAAAACTGCATATGCTTTTAATGGATACCGAATCTACCTCTGAGGTTGAGTTTTTTAATGTCTTAAAATTTTCCCAAATACTTAAGTATATACATTCATGAAAAAATAAGTTTATTCAAATTAAATAAAATTATAAATAGTTATTATTATACAGCTTTCCATCAGAGTAAAATAATGTTCATAAAGCTACTTAACAATCAATGTGGTTATTACATTTTCAAAAGAAAAAAAAACAGAAAATGAGGCCCAACAGAGTAGACAAAAATATAAGAAACTGTTAAATAGAGAAAAAAATTGCCTTAATGTTTGACTTATAATCCAAGACTATGATTATAAAATCAAGCTAGTTCAAAGATCCAAATGGCTGTGTCACATAAATGAGTTGCATTATGTCAAGCTCACAGGATTTAAGATGCAGTTCATTCTCCTTACCACACACAGACATGCTCTTAGTCTACCAACATATCCATTATACCCTCCTGCCTTTTAAGCAATACAACTTCAGGAGTGTACTTAGTATAAACAGACCTCAAATACAGAGAACCCATGCCCTGGTCTCACAACTCACAATACTGAAGGATAATTTGTAAATCTAAACTCTTGACATGGAATGTATTTTAGGTTAGGAGTAATATATTAGAGGTATACAGACAATCTACATGCTCGTGAAAACATATGGTTGTATGCCAACCTCACAGAGGTTCCAATTTGCTCTCTAGGTCACCCAAATGAAATTCTCCCTATGGGATTTTGCCTTTAGAGAGACAAAGTGAATTGGTTCTGTTGAAATATTCATTAAATTAAAAGGCTTCATTTACTATTCTAAAAGCAGTTAATCAGTTTTCCCCACTCTGTGTAGTAGAGTACTAGCCACCACTTTACAAAAGTGCATTAGTGCTCTAGGGAGAATGCAACACATTTCAAGAAAAATTAATCGAGTCTGTTAAGAAAGTTAGTTACAGACACTAAGAAAGTTAGAAACTTTATTGGAACATAGGAAACCTTGAAATAACCAATTTAGTAAAATTACTTGCAAATGGCAATTGAAATTAAAATACAATAAAGAAGATGGTTCTGATGGATAGCTTTGAAGGATTTACCATTGTTAAATATAACATAAATTCAGGTGTAAGGAAAGGAAATTAAAAATACAAGTAATAGTAAATATTAAGTTTTATTAAGAAAGTCTGCCAAATATTTATAGCAATATTAGCAAGTGCTTTTGATCATGAGAAAAATGCCAATATCTGTAAAATCTCTATATGCTCACATATTCATGATTAATTATTCTAGCAACAATGTGTGGAGCACATCCATTCTAAGGTCATCAGCTGAACATAGCCCAGGTCAATAGTTACAGGATGTTGTAGACTAAAGATATATTCCTCTGGCAGCGTTTCTGGGCAATATGTAAATCACTGTATGATCTGATCATAGTACATAATGAAAAATGAATGTATTTGCTACTTTAAGCAGGAACTCTAATTAAACATAAAATTGTGCTTTAAATTTTTTGAATGAAGATAAATCCATATAAATGTATAAATATATACTTATATCAATAAAAGTGGATTAAAAGAAAACAGGGATGATGCAAAACAATAAAAATAAAAAGAGTTGCCCTAAAATATGAGACATCTAAAATAATTCCATCTACTGTTATATTTTTAAAAGTATTACATTTACTTTTAAGAAGAATTATTAGAATGTTACAGACCGGACTACTACCACATGGAATAATTTGACAAGTCATTCAACAGCCAGTGTGCTGTTCTATATTGTCTATATTCTTGGCCGGGCGCAGTGGCTCACTCCTGTAATCCCAGCACTTTGGGAGGCTGAGGCGGGTGGATCACAAGGTCAGGCATTAGAGACCAACCTGGCCAACGTAGTGAAACCCCGTCTCTACTAAAAACACAAAAAATTAGCCAGGCATGGTGGTGGGTGCCTGTAATCCCAGCTACTCGGGAGGCTGAGGCAGTGAGCCGAGATCGCACCACTGTACTCCAGCTCAGGCAACAGTGCAAGACTCTGTCTCCAAAAAAAAAATTATAATAAAATAAAAAAAATACAAAAAAAAATATTGTTCTCCCTTGAATCCTGAAAATGTGTGTTGGAAAGCTAATAAATGTATTTGAAATAGTAAATAGTTATGTTAAATGGACAACCAGTAAATGTCATATATCTAGAAATTTTAAAGCCTTTGATAAGGTTACTTCTAAAAGACTGTTTTTTTTTTTTTTTGAAACAGCATAAAATTAGAGGGAACAAAGTAAACCAAAGCAGGCATTTTCCAGATGAAATTAGTGTCAATCTATTAAGAGCTTTCTAAGTCAAATAAAGGAGTGTATGTGTGGGTAAGTCTTGGGAGGCAGTGGAACAGAATGGTGGAGCAGAGTCTCTCCATTCGGAGTCCCTGCAGGGAAATCCAAGTTCTGTCAACTGCATGCAGTTCTATCAACTGCATGACCCTGGGCATTTTACTCGACTCTCAGGACTTCAGTTTTCACAGTGGTATAATAAGGATAATAATAGCATCTCTCTTGTAACAATAAAATAAGATGTTGATATACCATAAACACAAACCTATGATAGCATTTTACCTTTCATATTATTATTCAATTTAAAAAAACATAAGATATTAAAATAGAAATAGTTTCTAACACAAAGGTTTTGTACTTTGCTCAATTATAATAATCAAAAGAGTCAAGCCAGCAGTCATTAAATGAATTATTAATTGCATACTGATCTATCTCTAATGAACTAGGTGGTCTCATATTTATTATCCTACTTGATCTTTACAACAACCTGTGACATGTGCTTCATGGTTGCCACCTTGCAGAAAACTGAGGCTCAAAGAGCTTAAGTGACTTGTCAAAAATCATAAATTTACAAGTAGCAAATCTAAGAATAAAATAGGAATTTATTTGCTCTGAGTCACAACAAATCTAGCCATTCTCTAAGACAAGTGAATTTTGCCAGTACCTAAGAGGTCCTTTGAAATATGTGGTGGGGACTCTATGAAAACACTACAACTCTATATTTTTCTTGACTCCCAATTTTTGAACATTCATATTTCACTTCCTGATACATTATCTTCTTCCATCATACTGAGACTAGGCTAAAGGGAATGAAGACCTTGCCCAAGTGCAAAATTTAAGGGAATGAGAAAAAAAAAATAATTGAGATGAATATTATTTTAATATAATGTCTTTAGAATTCAAAATAAATACAGAATATTCATGATGAAAAACATATCAATATTTTAAATTAAGACAGTATCTCCTGGGGCATCTAAGAGCCTGAGGCAAAAGGAAATAATCAGTAATACTACGTAAACTCTGCTCTTTCAGCAGGTCTCAGCTTAAATATTTCTTACATTCAGAAACCTTACACTGGTTTAAATGCTGCACTTCCAAGCTCCCATTATATCCTGTGCTTACCTCTCCAACTAGACTTATCCAAGCAACAGTAGTGTTTATCTATTGCTGTAATACACAAAACTTCAAATCTTAGTGCAATGTTTGAAAACAGAGAACATATATTCTGTAACAGTTTTCATGTGTCAGGAATTTGGAAATGGTTTAGTTGAGATTTGACTGAAAGACCCTCATCAAGTTTCAGTTAAGAGATCAGCAAGGGCTCTAGTCATCTGAAAGCTTGACTGTGGCTGAGGATCTGCTTCCAAGATGGCTTGCTACCATAAGTATTTGCAGATGGCCTCCATCCCTTTCTACATGGTTCTCTTCATAGAGTTGTTTCAGGGCTCTCTTGACATGGCCATTTAGCTTACCCAGAGTGAGAAGTCCAAGAAAGAGCGAAAGAACAAAGCTGCTGGGCCTTTTATTCCTACTCTCCAAAGTCTCACACCATCACTTGTACTTTATTTTATACTTTAAAAATGAGTGGTAAGTGTAGCCCACACTCAAGAGGAAGAGAATTAGGCTCCACCTCTTACAGAGAAGAGCATCAAAGAATTGTTGAAAATATTGTAAAAGTGACACAAAGAGTTACCTGTTAGTTGGCTATTTGTGCCTCAGGACTAAACTCTAGGAGACGAAATACCATAACTGAATTGTTTGCCATTTGGTTTTCTCATCCCTAGGACTGTCCCTGATACATAATATGTGTTCAATAAGTACCATTTAAGTCATTAATAGAATTCATGGGGACATTCCATCAGTAAAACGATTTTATAAAAGAGTCATAAAATGACAAATAAAGTTATAAGAAAGAATTTTGCTAAGGAAAATAAATGATATTTTCTGATTCTGGTCTATCAGATGAAAGATGATAAGGATATGACAAAAGTTTTGACATCACAAGTGAAAGAGTTAGGTATAAAAAATATAAAATTCTACTAATTTTGAATATTGTGGAAAAAAGAGGGCTTAAAAGAGATAATTTGGGTTGGTGGGGAAAACAATTGAACTGCTATTATTTTGTAATAAATTTTAACACAAACTTAAAAAAATCTGATTTTACTGATGTCTTAGTTAAGGTTGCTGTAACAAAATACTGCAGACTAGGTCGTTTATGGATAATAGAAATGTATTTCTCACATTTCTGGAGGCTGTGAAGTCCAAGATCAAGGTACCAGTAGATTCAGGATCAGGTGAAGGATCACTCTGTGATTCATAGATGGTGCCTATAGTTGCATCCTCAACAAATGGCAGAAAGAGTAGCTTCCTTGCATGTCTTTTATAAGGTCATTAATCCCATTCAGGAGGGCTTTATCCTAAAGACTTAATGACCTCCTAAAGGCTGCATCTCTTAATGCCACCATACTGGGGATTAAGTTTTAACATATGAATGGGAGGATGCATATTCAGACTGCAGCAACTGGAATTAAAGTTCTTCAAAGGTATGACTGAAAATCAAATATTTATATACATATATGTGTGTGTGTATATATATATAATGCCTGGAACTGAAGTCATGCTTTTTCTATTATATTGTATTATCAGAAATACAATTGAAAGATAGAGATCCAAGCAGCTTTTGCACATTTATGAAAATACACTTTGAGAGATGGGAAGTTAAATGTATGTTCTGCTATGCTATGTTTGTGTCTCCCCAAGTTTCATATCTTGAAACTTAATTTCCATTGTGGCAGCATTAAGAGGTCAGACCTCTTGGAGATGATTAGGTCATGAGGGATACACCCTTATGAATGGGATTAGTGCCCTTATAAAAAAGGACCAAGGGAGCTTGCATATCTCTTTAATCATATAAGAACAAAGTGAGAAGCTGCCATCTTTGAAGCAGAGAGCAAGTCCTCACCAGATGCTGGATCTGCTGACATCTTGATCTTGGACCTTCTAGCCTGCAGAACTGTGAGCAATACATTTCTGTTGTTCATAAACTACCTAGTCTAAAATATTTTGTTATAGAAGAATAAATGGGCTTTGATTTTTTAAACATTTTTTATTTTATAGATAATTGATAATTTTGAATATTCAGAGTTTGCAAACATTGTAGACATTTTTTTGGAGCAGCTTTTATGGTGGCTGGGCTATCTACATTCCATAATGTATATTTACTCAATGTTGATTATTTGAAATTTTAGAAATTATGATGAAAAATACTATGAATTCAAACATATTTTATATCTGAAAACATTACCATGATATAATTTGAATTTTGGATAACATTGATGGAATAATTCAATCTGTGTTCACAAGTAAGTGATGTTAAGTTAATAGATCAACATTTCTCAGTCTGTGGATCTACTAGTACTGCTGGAGGTTGACAGAGGACTTTTCAAAGGGTCTTTGAAGTCAAAAATAATTTTATAATAATTCTATAATGTTATTTGCCTTTTCACTCTGTTGGTATTTGCACAGATGGTGCCAAAACAATGATGGGTTAAACTGCTGGCTCCTTAGCATCAATTGAGAAGTGGTATCAAACTAATGGTTACTGTACGAACACGCAGGAAAAGAAATCCAGTTTCATCGAAGAACATCTTGATGAAGTGGGAAATGTTATTGGTCTTATTAAATCTTCTTGAATCACATCTCTTTAAATATTCTGAGTGCCTAAATAAGAAACAGACTTATAGCACTTTTGCTCTATAACAAAGTGAAAAAGCTCCCGTGTACTTGTCTGAGTTATGAGCCAAACTTTTATCATGTTTTTTTTTTTTTTTTTTTTTTAGTTTTTTTATTATTATTATTATTATTATTATTATTATTATTATTATTATTATTATACTTTAGGCTCTATGGTACATGTGCGCAACGTGCAGGTAAGTTACATATGTATACATGTGCCATGCTGGTGCGCTGCACCCACCAACTCGTCATCTAGCATTAGGTATATCTCCCAATGCTATCCCTCCCTTCTCCCCCCACCCCACAACAGTCCCCGAAGTGTGATGTTCCCCTTCCTGTGTCCATGTGTTCTCATTGTTCAATTCCCACCTATGAGTGAGAATATGCGGTGTTTGGTTTTTTGTTCTTGCGATAGTTTACTGAGAATGATGATTTCCAATTTCATCCATGTCCCTACAAAGGACGTGAACTCATCATTTTTTATGGCTGCATAGTATTCCATGGTGTATATGTGCCACATTTTTTAAAGTTCATATGGAAACAAAAAAGAGCCCGCATCGCCAAGTCAATCCTAAGCCAAAAGAACAAAGCTGGAGGCATCACGCTACCTGACTTCAAACTATACTACAAGGCTACAGTAACCAAAACAGCATGGTACTGGTACCAAAACAGAGATATAGATCAATGGAACAGAACAGAGCCCTCAGAAATAACGCCACATATCTACAACTATCTGATCTTTGACAAACCTGACAAAAACAAGAAATGGGGAAAGGATTCCCTATTTAATAAATGGTGCTGGGAAAACTGGCTAGCCATATGTAGAAAGCTGAAACTGGATCCCTTCCTTACACCTTATACAAAAATTAATTCAAGATGGATTAAAGACTTAAATGTTAGACCTAAAACCATAAAAACCCTAGAAGAAAACCTAGGCAATACCATTCAGGACATAGGCATGGGCAAGGACTTCATGTCTAAAACTCCAAAAGCAACGGCAACAAAAGCCAAAATTGACAAATGGGACCTAATTAAACTAAAGAGCTTCTGCACAGCAAAGGAAACTACCATCAGAGTGAACAGGCAACCTACAAAATGGGAGAAAATTTTCGCAACCTACTCATCTGACAAAGGGCTAATATCCAGAATCTACAATGAACTCCAACAAATTTACAAGAAAAAAACAAACAACCCCATCAAAAAGTGGGCAAAGGACATGAACAGACACTTCTCAAAAGAAGACATTTATGCAGCCAAAAAACACATGAAAAAATGCTCACCATCACTGGCCATCAGAGAAATGCAAATCAAAACCACAATGAGATACCATCTCACACCAGTTAGAATGGCAATCATTAAAAAGTCAGGAAACAACAGGTGCTGGAGAGGATGTGGAGAAATAGGAACACTTTTACACTGTTGGTGGGACTGTAAACTAGTTCAACCCTTGTGGAAGTCAGTGTGGCGATTCCTCAGGGATCTAGAACTAGAAATTGCATTTGACCCAGCCATCCCATTACTGGGTATATACCCAAAGGACTATAAATCATGCTGCTATAAAGACACATGCACACGTATGTTTATTGCGGCATTATTCACAATAGCAAAGACTTGGAACCAACCCAAATGTCCAAACTTTTATCATGTTAACTTGTCATGGAATATCATTTTTACTTGAAAGAGCAACTAAGAAGAAACCTACGGCTATTCAAGCTTGGGCGTTTGTTAGACAGTATCTTGACAATGAACAAAGAAAACCTGATAATCAATGAAAAAATAATAATTGTTGCTGATGATAAATTCAAATTTTCGAATGGAAATAGGAATTTGGGGAATTTGTACTTTATATTTTGAATTTAGCAGATTCTGAACAGTGATGAGATTGCTGCTATTGCTGAATGTTACTTTTCTATATTGTATCGTGAAATATTTTAACACTTAGAAGATTTGCATATATCTATGCACCAATATTTTCCAAAACATCAAAGCATAGTTTATAAATCATGCTTGGGTGAAAAGAAAATTCATTCAAAGTGCAAAATATACTCTAGATTTCAATGTAGATGCGAAAAGTTCATTAACACGCTTTCAAATTCTATAAATTGCAACCAACTTTTGGAAATTGCCATTTGCTGAGTTTGGGGTTGTATCATCCACAATTTTCTGAAAAGGCAATTAAAAGAAGTCTATCTTGTCCAAATATATATCTGTAAGGCTGAATTTTCTTCATAAACTTCAATTAAAAAATAAAAAAATTGCAGCTGAGTGCAGTGGCTGATGTGTGTAATCCCAACACTTTAAGAGGTTGAGGTGGGAGGATCATTTGAGTCCAGGAGTTTAAGACCAGCCTGGGCAAGATAGGAAGACCCCATCTCTACAAAAAATAAAAAATTACACTGGTGTGGCAGGCACCTGAACTCCCAGCTACTGGGGAGTCTGAGGTGGGAGAATCACTTGAGTCCAGGAGCTCGAGGCTGATTGAGCTATGATTGTGCCAATGCACTCCATCCTGGGTGGCAGAGAAAGACCCTTTCTCTAAGTAAATCCCAATAGATTGAATGCAGAAAGGCATACTGTAAGAATACAGTCAATTTCTATTAAGAAAGACTTTTAAAATACTTGCTAAAGAATGCTATTTTTCTCACTTTTTTTTGTAAAATGTTATTTTTTCATTAAAGTATGTTACATATGCTAACGTCTTGTGGGTCTATTTTATTTGTCATTTAGTGGGTTTATTTTTATTTCAAAATAAATATATTTTTAAATTTCCGTTTTAACTTGTTTATGGTAAATATTAATAGATACCTAGCATATAAACAAGAGCTCTTCAGGGTCTCCAACAAATTTTAAGTGTGTAAAGGGGTCCTAAGACCAAAAGTTTAAGAATTGCATTCATAGATTATTTAAAACAAGGGCCAATTGGTTTACAAAAATAATAGGAGAAAGGAGTAAAACATTCTACAAAAGAGTTTACTTAATTAACTTTATAATGATGCTGTTAACTAGAGCAAAGTGGTTTGAGCCACAAATGCAAGCAATCCTAAGAAGCTATGTAGACTCAAGGTCAATGTACATGAAGTAACTCAAGAATAAACACTTGGGGCTTGATGGAATTTATTCACTGACCCTAAAATGTCAACTAAACATAGACACTAATGTTACATCTCCAGTCTCCCATGCTATGTCAGAATCTATTTGGGGTGCTCTAAATTCACACAAGAATATTCATGCACTATTTTAGGGAGACCTAGTAAGTTAACATAAAGAAAAGAGTAATTTTATATTTCAGAATGAAGCTTGTCTTAATGATTCACATTGGTATCAATGATAGGGTACTTCTGATTGAATCTTACTATAACAGTTGTGAGCTTGATTCCTCAAAAACTCAAATTGCTTCCCTTATGCCCTGGAGCACTGACCTAATAAAAACGTGATCACCATACAGGTAGAAATGTATTGCTTTACCAATGATTCTTTATGTGAACACATAGCACAAGAAAAGCTAATTTTTGTATTGGGAGGTAAATTAATTAACAGAGAAAAAGCAAAATGAAATTTACTATTAGAAGTTAAATACTGCAACGATCAGGTTTGCCAATGTGTTTGAGAGAATGTTATTGATAGTTTTACTCAAGCTAAATTCTACACCCTTAGATAGTTTTTAATTTATGTCAGAGTGCAATTAAAAGTAAATTTTATAAATTATATACTTGTAAGAAATATAGGACAAGGTGAATAAATCTGGAAACAAATTTATATAATATCATTTTAATACATTTCTGTCTCTCACTCTCCTTCTCCATTATACAAAAATTACCTAGCTGAGTGACAGAAAAGTATCTCTCAAATGAAAATTTACCAATATTATGGAATTTCTGAAAAATATTTTAATTAATATTAAAATATGAAATAAAATAAATAAATTAGCTGAGCACTTGTAAAAGTAATATTGTTTCTATTAGGAAAAAATGGTCAAGGGATATATGTATCTTTAATGTATTTATGTTGAGTACTCAACTCAGAAATTCATCTGATTTATCCTGATATATCATAAATTATAATATCAACTCTTTATTATACTTTGAAAATATAGAGTCTGATGCATTTGACGTTTTAATTCCCTGTGGATATTTTATAACATTAGGCTTATGATTCCATTTTCTTTTTTAATTATCTCAAGGATTTATTCATGTATTATATATAATTTGATATAGGTCCATTCCCAGCTACTATTTTTATTTATTTTTTTACTTTCTACAAATAGCTCACTCTCAACATGTAGATACTTAATGTATTTTGTACGTGGTTATATTTGCCTTGAAAGGAAAAACAACAAATAGTGGTCTGCTATAGGAACATTCTGAAGTTTTATTTTAAAGTATATCACTCAGTTGTTAGTTACAAAATGTAAAACAACTTGATTCTAGAATATTTACACATAGAAATTCTCTGACTGCTGTGTTTTTATAAAAATATATGATCAGTAATTAAATAACCAATATAAATTCTACTGTGTACTTACCACTAGATTTTCTAATAATTCATAAGGAAAATACTTACATGTTACTTTGCATCTTGTGACTCTGCTCCTCCTTCTCTTTCTGATGATGCATCAGTCTACTTCGAAACGTAGCCCTCTCTCCTCCATCCTTTCATTTGGTGCACACATACAATTTTCAGCAAATTTTATTATTTTTCCTTTAAAATTAAGGTTGTGTTCATATGTTTTCCTTTTCTAACTTACTGTCATCAATCCAAGATGATATTATTTTATTCTCTGATCACTGGTTTCTTTCTAAGGGGTCACGTGTATTTTAATTTTGTGTGTGCATAGAAGTGTATAAAGGGCACTGTTGTCTTTAGATTCTATTAGAAGCTGTTTGTGATCTTATAAATAATAAATTCTGAGCACCTGGACTTGGCATTTGTAGGTCACCCTAATCCAAAACATTCTGAGGTGTTGCATTTTACATACTCCCACACAAACCCATTTAGCCAGGCTTTCCACTCTCACCTCCAAATACCATACCTGTTCTGTCCTCATGTTTTTCCTGTTATGTAATTTTCATCCAATGAGAGTTTTTTTCTTCTTCCATTATTCATCTCAAGCTACAAATTATTTATAAAGGTTTTCATGATTATTTCTGTGTAAAGTCATCATTTCTTTCTAAATTCTTCATACCCTTTTGCGTTTGAATGATCTATACAGATGTCCTGTATACTAAGCATATTTGAATTCCTAAATCTCAGTGGCAAAACTTTATTTTTGAATCCTACTTTTGTTATATAGATATTGCTAATGTTTCTAATTGTTCACACCTGCCTCTATCCAAGCCATTTATCATTGCCCTTCTGGGTCTGGAAGTATGACTGTTTTGACTAATAGAGCAGTGGCCAAGAGTGACTTGAGCAGATTTGACTCCTGCTACCTCCAAAAGAATGTGCCTATCTATCTTGTTGAAACAATGAAACAGCGAGCCATGTAACTGTCCTCCACCTGGCCTACATTCAGATGTGTCAGATTCCAACTAGTAAGCCGTGTGTCCTCAGACATGTGAGTAAACCCTGCCAAGGCCAGAATGATAGTCCAGCTTAAATTATGAATCTGCAGTCTTGTAAGCCAAATACATGCTTTTTGTTTTAAGAGACTGAGTGTTGGCATAGTTTGTTACAACAAAGTTATTATGCCATTAGAAAACTGATATGCTATGCCTGGAACCCAAACACAGCAGCCTCACAGAACTTTGTACATATTTAAAATTTAATGAGGGTTGAATAAATGTATTCCAGATTATGTGTAAGGATGACTACAACACACTCCCAAACTAGTTTGAAAGAGTAAGCAAAGGGAACTAGATTCTTTGAGCATCTGTAATATGCCAAGTAAGGCGCTGCAAAATTTAATGTTTGATCCCATCTACTCCTTGCTACAATGTGTGAGGTACTTGTTAATAAGCCCAGTGTGCAGATAAAGAAAGTGAGGCTTGCAAAGATAATGTAATTCGTCTAGGTGGTACATAGAGTCTAAAGAGAGCTTAAATGATAACATAACAATCTGATAGAAAAATTGGTGTTTATTTATGTCGGTATTATGACAGAAGCTCTTGCAAGGACTAAGATATTAAATGAATAAATACACGATAATTTTTAAAAAATAATTTTCAGATGCTTTATACTGGCATTTTTATGACAATCCTCTTTATTTGGAATGAAATCCAATTATTTTCACTTATAAGTAAGATTTATGCTTTTATCTTTTTTATTTTGAATCTCACATCTTTATACGATTTTTTTCATTGTTCAACAATTTTTAACCAAATGTTTACTGTATGTCCAGCAATTTACTAGGTACTAGATATATGGTTGTGGACAAAACAGGGGCCACACAGGTTTCTGTGAACCAACACTGAGTTTGTATGAGCATCTCTTCAGTGATGTTGATAGTTTAAAATCAACCATATGGAAGTATTTACATCACAGTAATTGGCAAATACTACAAAGTTTCTTCTTTCTTTCTTCCGTTCTTTTTTTTTTCTCAGAGGTCGTTGTCAAATATTTACCAACATACATTTAGTAGCCTTTGGCCCATATACGAAAGGAAATCTATACTCCTATTGTATTCAAAAGCCTCCATACAATAAATTTGAAGAAATAAATTAATCCAGTTAAATGTAAAAGACTTCAAATGAGAAGAAAGCAAGCTAAAATCAATATAATATTTATAAAAATACACAATACATAAGAACACACCCATAATACAAGGAAACAAACACAGATTAAGAGATATGAAAATATATAGTAGGCAAATCAGATATCCAGACGAATATCAAACTTCATATACATCAAGGCATAAAGTGATATTAGACATGAAGACAGTTACTTCATATTGATAAAAGAAGTCACTATGTATATAAAATAATTCTGAAATTGTGTGCACCTAATAACAAGCCTTATAAAATATAAAGCAAAACCAAAATTCAAGAAAATTATAACCAAAAAAATGTTAAAGCCATAATTATAGTATGTGATTTTAATATAAATTTCTCATGTATCTATATACAAGTAAGACTAAAACTTTTCACTGAAAATTTTAAAAATGAACAAACATGTTAATGGAATATGAGAACTCAGTTCAAAACAATTATTGAATGTACCTTTATTCCAGTTCATATGACATGTTTATTTTAAAAATCCTGTACTATACTAGCTCAAGAAAAGAGAAATTTTACAAATAAATAGCATTAATAGTGAAAATAGCTCATACTTAGAGACATATATTTTAAAAAGAATGCCATGAAGCACTTCCCATGAGTAAATTGTTAAACTTACAAAAAATACACAAATGAGAAAACTGTAACTTACTAAAAATAACACAATTGTAAATGTTGAGTCAATAATTTACTATCTTTACATATAAACTTAATAGGCACAATGATTACACACTCTCCCAAACTTTCAAGATGTTGACAATACTAAATTTAAATAATTTTTTTTTTTTGAGATGGAGTTTCGCTCTTGTTGCCCAGGCTGGAGTGCAATGGCATAATCTCAGCTCACTGCAACCTCCATCTCCTGGCTTCAAGTGATTCTCCTGTCTCAGCCTCCAGAGTAGCTGAGATTACAGGGGCGTGCCACCATGCCTGGCTAATTTTTGTATTTTTAGTAGAGACAGAGTTTCACCATATTGGCCAGGCTGGTCTCGAACACATGACCTCAAGTGATCCACCCACCTCGGCCTTCCAAATTACTGAGATTACAGGTGTAAGCCACCACACCCAGCCATAACGTTTTTCTTATAACAGGCATGTGAATTGCTCCTCAATTTGTTTTAGAAAACTAGTATACTCTTGATACAAAATCAGTGAATGACACTACGTAAAAAATAAATTTAAGGCATGAATTTATAAACATAGATACAAAAATCCTATGTAAGTATTAGCAAATAGAATCCAGTATGTATTTTATATGAAATAATATGGCACAACTAATTTTGGTTTATCCATAAATACAACATAGTATGTAATTCAAAAATCTATTAACAAAATTTATTACATTAACAATTTAAATATATATAATCATATCCAGAATATAAAGAAAATATATTTGAAATAATTTAAAACATATTTATAGCTCATAAAAACTATGAGTAAAAAGAGTCTTTTTAACCTGGCAGAAGAAATTAACCAACAACAAATTCAGACTATATACGTCAGAGTAAAAGAAGAAAAATCTATTAAATCATGTACTGTAAGTCCCAGAAAACTCAGGAAAACAAAGGAAATATATAAAATGTAAAATAATTGGAAAGAATGAAAGAAAACTATAGTAGTTCATAAATAATGGTAGTTTTTATCAAAAATATCAAAGAAAACAGAAAATTAGGAAACTAATGAGAATTCAACACAATTGGTGAATATAACAATATGCAAAAATACATTTAATTACTTTGCACCAAAAATAAATCTTAAAATATATTTTTCTAAATAAAATGAATATTTAGTCATAGCAGCCAATAATACATGGTACTCAGAAAAATAATCCAAAGAATATATGTAAGTCCTTTATGAAGAATATTATTTAAAAAATTATCAAAAGTCATGAAAGACCTTGATGAAGAGAAAGATTCTATGATGAAATAAAGATGTATCATAGAAGATATCAATTCATTACAATTGAGCTGAAATTCCTGAAAAGTTGATTCTATAATATATACAGAAGATCTATAGACTAAACGCGGCCAATATAATTTTGAAGAATAATAAGAAAGGACATAAAAAGGGAGGGTGTAAGGAAATCATGCTACCAGATATGAAGTCTTTTTACGAAACTACATAATCGTAGTGTTACAGGAGAGGGGTCTGGATCCAGACCCCAAGACAAGGTTCTTGGATCTCGTACAAGAAAAAATTCACGAGAAGTTCACAGTGCAAAGTGAAAGCAAGTTTATTAACGAAGTAAAGGAATAAAAGAATGGCCACTCCATAGAGCAGTCCTGAGGGCTGCTGGTTGCCCATTTTAAGGGGTGGGTTATTCATGAGTCCCCTTTTTATGCCATATAGGGTAACTTCCTGACGTTGCCATGGCATTTGTAAACTGTCATGGGGCGCGGGGTGGGGTGGGAAGAGTGTAGCAGTGAGGACGACAAGAGGTCACTCTCGTCGCCATTTTGTTTTTGGTGGTTTTTGTCTGGCTTCTTTACTGCAGCCTGTTTTATCAGCAAGGTCTTTATAACCTGTATTTTGTACTGACCTCCTATCTCATCCTGTGACTTAGAATGCCTTAACAACTGTCTGGAATGCAGCCCAGTAGGTTTCAGCCTCATTTTACCCAGTTCCTGTTCGAGATGCAGTTGCTCTGGTTTACACGCCTCTGACAGAAATGTTGACGAAAAGAGTCAAACTCTGTAAAATATTTGAAGAGATTTATTCTAAGCAAAATAGGAGTGACCATGGCTGGTGACACAGCCCTCAGGAGATCCTGAGAACCTGTGCCTAAGGTAGTTGGGGTACAGCTTGGTTTTATATATTTTAGGGAGGCATCAGACATCAATCAAATACATTTAAGAAATACATTGGTTTGGTTCAGAAGGTCAGGACGACTCAAAGCGGGACTTCCAGGCTGTAGGTAAATTTAAAGAGTTTCTGGTTGACAATTTGCCGAGTTTATCTGAAGACCTGGGATCAATGGAAAGGAATGTTCAGGTTAAGGTAAAGGATTGTGGAGAGTAAGTTTTATTGTGTGGAGGAATCTCTTAGATAGCAGACTTCAGAGAGAGAGCAGGTTGTAAAATACTTCTGATCAGTCCTAAAAGGGGGTGCCTGGCTCTTAGTTGATTATCTCCTGGATCTGGGAAGGAAGGAAAACAAAAGGGAAAGAGGATTCTCTATAGAATGTGAATTTTTCCCAAAAGAGACTCTGCAGGGTAATTTCAAGGTACAGCAAGGAAATATATTTTGGTGTAAAACATGTTGATTTTCTACCTTGTTATGCCAGAATCAAATTGGAGAGTCAGTCACCATATACAGGGTCAAATAAAACCCATCTGATGAGAATTTATGGTTTGTAGGGCATGATTCCCTAGAACCCTTACACACGAATTAGGGTGAGATAAAAAAATCAGAGCTTAGTCCTCAGTAGCAATAGCTTATATTATTGTGGACTTAGTAAATCCAATGTACTGTTTTAAGAAATTGTATACATTAACGGATTTGTATTGAAAGTAACCCAAAGATATGAAAAAATCAGTGCAAAAGTGATGCCAAAGGTTATGCATTAAATAGCAGAACCAGGAATAAATATAGTCAGTCTAGCTCTCACTCCTAACTACTGTGCTGCACTTTCTTGTGTCTCTATTAATTCAGTGTGATTTTGGTGTAGAAATTGACAAATTGATTGGTAGAATGTAATAGGGACCCCAGAACCCCACCTCCTTATTCATGGTAGGAAGAAATGGTTAACAGCTGGACTGAGATGCATCGTTAAACTAATGAGGGAGATGGTTCCATAAAAGAAAGAAGGAAGATGATCTGATCCAATTTTCTCAGAAACATTCTAATGCAACATTATTAATATTAGCACATGGAAAAGGAAATGCTACTTTCTGTTCTATGTTGCCTTATGAACAGCCAATTTGGAATCTGTGACTCTGGAGGCCATATATCTCTAGGAACTGCAACTATTAAAGTATTAACTGAAGGTGTTTCATACCTAATACAGCTGTCATGTTTGTCAGTGATGTGACCACAACTGTTCTGAGAGATCTCATGTAATGATCAGGGCCAGAGTACCTCCTGTGTATCAGTAGCTTATGTTACCTGGGCTTCCCAATTGTTGATGCCCTTAAAATTATTTGTAAAGCTTGATGCAGGGTCAAGTATATTTCTGTGTGAGTCTGTGAATCTATGTCTGTGTGAATCTGATTTGATACTTTGATCTGTTTGTCCACATGGAAAGTTGGTAAATAAAAGACGTAGTATTAGAGATCGGTGAGAAAATAATGAGCTAGTGAATAATAGTTATCTATGTGAACTAAATAAATTTGGAATCTTTTTTCAACCCATGGGCAAAAATAAATTCCATATGAATTAGAAGACCTAAGTGTGATGTTAATCTTTAAAACTTTTGTGCAAAGAACAGGAGAATATCTTGATGCCCTCAGGATAAGAAGAAATTCTTAAACATGATAAAAGTACAAACCATAAAAAAATGATAAATCTGACTGCTTTGAAATTAAAAACCTCTTAGTAATAAAATCAGACAAAAATTGAGTAAAAAATTTCAGGGACAAATATTTAAAATACATAAAAATTAGTTTATCAATTTATGAAGAATTTATGAAGATATTGGTAATCTAAATGATATAAACATTCTAATGGAAAAAGTGAGTAAAACACCTGAATTAACAATGAAAAGGAGATGAATTAGCAATGAAAAGGAGATGATATTCAAAATAGACAACTACATAAACAAACAAGCATTACAAAGTGATCAGCCTTACAGCAATTAGGAAAATACAAATTGAAACCACAAAAAGTAGTATTTTAAATTAATCAGATTGGTAAAATTTTAAGTCTGACAATACTATATTGATAAATATGTAAATAGATAAAAATTGTATGCATTGTTGGTTTGTAGGTGTAAGCTGGTTTTAAAAACAACCTTGGGGAGTAATGTAGAAATAGCTAGTTATAAGGTTGGCTCTTTGTCCCCACTCAAATCTCATCTCAAATTGTCATCTCCACATGTTGAGGGAGAGACCTGGTGGGAGGTGATTGAATTGTGAAGTATGGAAGGTGCTTCCCCCATACTGTTCACCTGATAGTGAGGGAGTTCTCATGAGATCTGACGGTTTAAAAGTAGCAGTTTCTCCTGCTCACTCTCTCTCTCCTGCCACCTGGTGAAGAAGGTGCATGCTTCTCTGCCTTTTACCATAACTGTAAGTTTCCTGAGGCCTTCCCAGCCATGCAGAGCTGTGAGTCAGCTAAACCTCTTTCCTTTGCAAAAATTACCCGGTTTGGGGTAGTATCTTTATAGCAGTATGAGAATGGACTAGCACAGCTAGTAAAGTTTAAAATGTATGTACTCTAGGACTCAGTAATTACTAGTTATAAATACCAGAGAAACCCCGTATACAAGGAGACTTATATGTAAGATTGTACCCTGGATCACGGCATTAAATATCAAATTGTGGTAACATCCTAAATGTCAATATACAAGAAAATTGATTGATAAACTGTAGTGTACTTATACAATGAAATGTAATATGGCATATAAAAATAAATGGCTATATACTGACTTTTTTTTTTTTTTTTTTAGAAGGAGTCTTGCTCTGTCACCCAGTCTGGAGTGCGATGGTGTGATCTCGGCTTACTGCAACATCCACCTCCCAGGTTCAAGTTATTGCGCCTCAGCCTCCTGAGTAGCTGGGATTACAGATGCATGCCATCATGCCCAGATAATTTTTGTATTTTTAGTAGAGATGGGGTTTCACCATGTTGGTCAGGCTGGTCTCGAGCTCCTGACCTCATGATCTGCCCGACTTGGCCTCCCAAAGTGCTGGGATTACAGGCGTGACTGCGGCCGGTTGACTATATATTGATTTAATCTCATATTTTTTATAAATTAAAGTTTCAGAATGATATACATTGTATGTTACTATTATAGAAAGATAATATATTTTGGGGCATATAAATGTTTTGTGAAAGTATACAATCTCCATGGAATTTATAAGTGATAATTTTGTAATCAAGGTTATGTCTGAACAGTAGAAGGTTAATAGAATTGAGTGGAGTTTCACAGAAAACTCTCACTTCCCTGATATTTTATGTTTAATTTGCATATGTGGTATTTGAGAGATTTATTTTCTTATTTTCTATACTTCCTATATGGCTTAAATGTTTAATAATCAGAATAAAAATACAAGAAAAAGACAGTATTAAACATTTAGTTGACCTTGCAGCGGCAAAATGATGGGGAGAGAGGCTCTGTTGAAGTACTCTGAAATTTTTGTTTGAATGACCAAGAAGTTGTGGGAGTATTGACCTGGGCACACAAACATTTGTGCCTTCGGGAAAGAGTAAAGAATGAATGAGATAAATAATCTTCCCCATACAATAAGGACATAACCACAGAGCTTATCTTTCTCTCTAAGATCTGTATTATTTTTAAAGCTTTTTTTGGAGAATTTGAAAACTCAGTCCTCTATTTTAGAGGAAACTCATCACTTAGAATTTGAAATTTGGCAGCTTCCTTGCCAGAAAACACTAGTGGCAGCTCTGTGACTCATTTAGGGTGCATAAGTTCCATAGATTATGTAAAACTGATCTGGAACGACATCCTTCTATGCAGGCGGTACTAAAGATGAGTGCAAAATCCAAATTATGAAACACTTGAGAAAATAAACACCTATTACTAAGAGTCAACATACAACATAATCATGAAAAAAATCCTGATTAGGTGTTTCAAAAATTATTTCATGGTATAATGGAAACAGTATCTCAGAAAATTATCCAGATGTCAGAGAAACCAAGAAAATTAAAATATATAGAAAAGATGGTTAAAAAAATAAAACAAGAGAATGCTACATTTAGCTTTGATCCCTGATGTATTCCAAGGATCTAGAACAATGCCTGGCACAAAGTTGGATTTTAATAAATAGTGAATAAATGAATAGAGGAATGACTGATTCAGCTCATAAGTATTTATTTCAAAAGAGATGTCTGTGCTGGAAATAGAAGTGTGAATTCATTGGACCATAATGATATTTAAAATGCTATAACATTTATAGCCTGAGTAAAGAACAAAAAACTTGCAAAGAAGACTGAAATAAGGAGTTGGAAAGAAAACCAAAACTATGCTATTATTATGGATTTCTCTTTCCAGGCAAGAATGACAAATTACATGTGTTGGCTCTTCTATATACTTAGAATATTGTTCTATTGGATTCAAATTGCAAATATCAATATGAACCTATTTGTTTCTTTTAAAATAGACGTGTATCTTTAATTGCGTCTGCTGCTAAAAGGTCTTAAAAGTAATGACTACCTAGTAGTAACAAACACAATCAACATCCAGATTATTGACCCTAAATATTAAGGAACGAGAACTCCTTGGCAAGTGGTTGATTTTAGGACTGAGGGCGAAAATATACAAGACCTGTAAATGTTTTTCTTCTAAAAAGCACGAAAAATTTCCAAATACCAGCTGATTATGCAAAAACAAAAAAACGAGCAACAAAAAAACCCCACAGAATTCAATTTAAAGGGGCTCCCTTTAGCCAAAGAGGGACAATTTGAGCATCAAAAGCAGCGATGAATAAAATTGGTTGAAATGCATTCACTAATAAAACCCAGAAGTTTATAATTATTCTTAAAAGTAGATAGAGAAAGCAAAAAAGACAAATACAATTCATTAACATCATTGAACATAACTTGGGAACTAACACCTGTGTTAAGACATGGCAAATAAAGGAAAATAATTAAATATTCGAGTGATTTTTCTGAATTGTGTTTCAGAGTAACCTAATAGCTCTAATTGATGAAGAAAAGATCCCTTCTTTAGAAAAGGGGTGCTGAAATTAGCAAGTCACAATTTTGCAAATTTGAATGAATGATTACTTCAGCCAATGAGCATCAATAGTTACAATCAACAAATGCAAGTTTATAGCAAATTTTACAATTAAAATGCCACTGTTAATTTTATGTGTCAACTTGACTAGGCCTTTTTCTGGGTGCACTCTAATGGGTGTTTTTAGATGTGATTAACATTCTTTATTAAAGAATAAAGAAAATTGTCCTCCCTAATATGAGTGGACCTAATCAGTTGAAAGCCTGAATAGAATAAAAAGGCTGACCCTCCTTTGAAAAAGAGGAGGAGGAGGAGCCAAGATGGCCGAATAGGAACAGCTCCGGTCTACAGCTCCCAGTGCCAGCGATGCAGAAGACGGGTGATTTCTGCATTTCCATCTGAGGTACCGTGTTCATCTCACTAGGGAGTGCCAGACAGTGGGCGCAGGTCAGTGGGTGAGCGCACCGTGCACCAGCCGAAGCAGGGGTGAGGCATTGCCTCACTCGGGAAGCGCAAGAGGTCAGGGAGTTCCCTTTCCAGGGGTGACAGACGGCACCTGGAAAGTCGGGCCACTCCCACCCGAATACTGTGTTTTTCCGACGGGCTTAGGAAACGGTGCCCCAGGAGAGTATAGCCCGCACCTGGCTCAGAGGGTCCTACGCCCACGGAGTCTCGCTGATTGCTAGCACAGCAGTCAGAGACCAAACAGCAAGTCGGCAGCGAGGCTGGGGGAGGGGTGCCCACCATTGCCTAGGCTCGCTTAGGTAAACAAAGCAGCCGGGAAGCTTGAACTGGGTGGAGCCCACCACAGCTCAAGGAGGCCTGCCTGCCTCTGTAGGCTCCACCTCTGGGGGCAGGGCACAGACAAACAAAAAGACAGCAGTAACCTCTGCAGACTTAAATGTCCCTGTTTGACAGCTTTGAGGAGAGCAGTGGTTCTCCCAGCACGCAGCTGGAGATCTGAGAACCGGCTGACTGCCTCCTCAAGTGGGTCCCTGACCCCTGACCCCCGAGCAGCCTAACTGGGAGGCACCCCCCAGCAGGGGCAGACTGACACCTCACACGGCCGGCCAGGTACTCCAACAGACCTGCAGCTGAGGGTCCTGTCTGTTAGAAGGAAAACTAGCAGAAAGGACATCCACACCAAAAACCCATCTGTACATCACCATCATCAAAGACCAAAAGTAGATAAAACCACAAAGATGGGGAAAAAACAGAGCAGAAAAACTGGAAACTCTAAAATGCAGAGCACCTCTCCTCCTCCAAAGGAACGCAGTTCCTCACCAGCAACGGAACAAAGCTGGACGGAGAATGACTTTGACGAGCTGAGAGAAGAAGGCTTCGGACGATCAAATTACTCCGAGCTACCGGAGGATATTCAAACCAAAGGCAAAGAAGTTGAAAACTTTGAAAAAAATTTAGAAGAATGTATAACTAGAATAACCAATACAGAGAAGTGCTTAAAGGAGCTAATGGAGCTGAAAACCAAGGCTCGAGAACTACGTGAAGAATGCAGAAGCCTCAGGAGCCGATGCGATCAAATGGAAGAAAGGGTATCAGCCCTGGAAGATGAAATGAATGAAATGAAGCGAGAAGGGAAGTTTAGAGAAAAAAGAATAAAAAGAAATGAGCAAAGCCTCCAAGAAATGTGGGACTATGTGAAAAGACCAAATCTACGTCTGATTGGTGTACCTGAAAGTGACGGGGAGAATGGAAACAAGTTGGAAAACACTCTGCAGGATATTATCCAGGAGAACTTCCCCAATCTAGCAAGACAGGCCAACATTCAGATTCAGGAAATACAGAGAACGCCACAGAGATACTCCTCGAGAAGAGCAACTCCAAGACACATAATTGTCAGATTCACCAAAGTTGAAATGAAGGAAAAAATGTTAAGGGCAGCCAGAGAGAAAGGTCGGGTTACCATCAAAGGGAAGCCCATCAGACTAACAGCGGATCTCTCGGCAGAAACCCTACAAGCCAGAAGAGCGTGGGGGCCAATATTCAACATTCTTAAAGAAAAGAATTTTCAACCCAGAATTTCATATCCTGCCAAACTAAGCTTCATAAGTGAAGGAGAAATAAAATACTTTACAGACAAGCAAATGCTAAGAGATTTTGTCACCACCAGGCCTGCCCTAAAAGAGCTCCTGAAGGAAGCGCTAAACATGGAAAGGCACAACCGGTACCAGCCACTGCAAAATCATACCGAATTGTAAAGACCATCGAGACTAGGAAGGGACTGCATCAACTAACGAGCAAAATAACCAGCTAACATCATAATGACAGGATCAGATTCACACATAACAATATTAACTTTAAATGTAAATGGACTAAATGCTCCAATTAAAAGACACAGACTGGCAAATTGGATAAAGACTCAAGACCCATCAGTGTGCTGTATTCAGGAAACCCATCTCACATGCAGAGACACACATAGGCTCAAAATAAAAGGATGGAGGAAGATCTACCAAGCAAATGGAAAACAAAAAAAGGCAGGGGTTGCAATCCTAGTCTCTGATAAAACAGACTTTAAACCAACAAAGATCAAAAGAGACAAAGAAGGCCATTACATAATGGTAAAGGGATTAATTCAACAAGAAGAGCTAACTATCCTAAATATATATGCACCCAATACAGGAGCACCCAGATTCATAAAGCAAGTCCTGAGTGACCTACAAAGAGACTTAGACTCCCACACATTAATAATGGGAGACTTTAACACCCCACTGTCAACATTAGACAGATCAACGAGACAGAAAATCAACAAGGATACCCAGGAATTGAACTCAGCTCTGCACCAAGCAGACCTAATAGACATCTACAGAACTCTCCACCCCAAATCAACAGAATATACATTTTTTTCAGCACCACACCACACCTATTCCAAAATTGACCACATACTTGGAAGTAAAGCTCTCCTCAATAAATGTAAAAGAACAGAAATTATAACAAACTATCTCTCAGATCACAGTGCAATCAAGCTAGAACTCAGGATTAAGAATCTCACTCAAAACCACTCAACTACGTGGAAACTGAACAACCTGCTCCTGAATGACTACTGGGTACATAACGAAATGAAGGCAGAAATAAAGATGTTCTTTGAAACCAACGAGAACCAAGACACAACATACCAGAATCTCTGGGATGCATTCAAAGCAGTGTGTAGAGGGAAATTTATAGCACTAAATGCCCACAAGAGAAAGCAGGAAAGATCCAAAATTGACACCCTAACATCACAATTAAAAGAACTAGAAAAGCAAGAGCAAACACATTCAAAAGCTAGCAGAAGGCAAGAAATAACTAAAATCAGAGCAGAACTGAAGGAAATAGAGACACAAAAAACCCTTCAAAAAATAAATGAATCCAGGAGCTGGTTTTTTGAGAGGATCAACAAAATTGATAGACCACTAGCAAGATTAATAAAGAAAAAAAGAGAGAAGAATCAAATAGATGCAATAAAAAATGATAAAGGGGATATCACCACTGATCCCACAGAAATACAAACTACCATCAGAGAATATTACAAACACCTCTACGCAAATAAACTAGAAAATCTAGAAGAAATGGATAAATTCCTCAACACATACACCCTCCCAAGACTAAACCAGGAAGAAGTTGAATCTCTGAATAGACCAATAACAGGATCTGAAATTGTGGCAATAATCAATAGCTTACCAACCAAAAAAAGTCCAGGACCAGATGGGTTCACAGCCGAATTCTACCAGAGGTACAAGGAGGAGCTGGTACCATTCCTTCTGAAACTATTCCAATCAATAGAAAAAGAGGGAATCCTCCCTAACTCATTTTATGAGGCCAGCATCATCCTGATACCAAAGCCTGGCAGAGACACAACAAAAAAAGAGAATTTTAGACCAATATCCTTGATGAACATTGATGCAAAAATCCTCAATAAAATACTGGCAAACAGAATCCAGCAGCACATCAAAAAGCTTATCCACCATGATCAAGTGGGCTTCATCCCTGGGATGCAAGGCTGGTTCAATATACGCAAATCAATAAATGTAATCCAGCATATAAACAGAACCAAAGTCAAAAACCACATGATTATCTCAATAGATGCAGAAAAGGCCTTTGACAAAATTCAACAACCCTTCATGCTAAAAACTCTCAATAAATTAGGTATTGATGGGACGTATCTCAAAATAATAAGAGCTATTTATGACAAACCCACAGCCAATATCATACTGAATGGGCAAAAACTGGAAGCATTCCCTTTGAAAACTGGCACAAGACAGGGATGCCCTCTCTCACCACTTCTATTCAACATAGTGTTGGAAGTTCTGGCCAGGGCAATTAGGCAAGAGAAGGAAATCAAGGGTATTCAATTAGGAAAAGAGGAAGTCAAATTGTCCCTGTTTGCAGATGACATGATAGTATATCTAGAAAACCCCATTGTCTCAGCCCAAAATCTCCTTAAGCTGATAAGCAACTTCAGCAAAGTCTCAGGATACAAAATCAATGTACAAAAATCACAAGCATTCTTATACATCAATAACAGACAAACAGAGAGCCAAATCATGAGTGAACTCCCATTCACAATTGCTTCAAAGAGAATAAAATACCTAGGAATCAAACTTACAAGGGATGTGAAGGACCTCTTCAAGGAGAACTACAAACCACTGCTCAAGGAAATAAAAGAGGATACAAACAAATGGAAGAACATTCCATGCTCATGGGTAGGAAGAATCAATATCATGAAAATGGCCATCCTTCCCAAGGTAATTTACAGATTCAATGCCATCCCCATCAAGTTACCAATGACTTTCTTCACAGAATTGGAAAAAACTACTTTAAAGTTCATATGGAACCAAAAAAGAGCCCGCATCGCCAAGTCAATCCTAAGCCAAAAGAACAAAGCTGGAGGCATCACGCTACCTGACTTCAAACTATACTACAAGGCTACAGTAACCAAAACAGCATGGTACTGGTACCAAAACAGAGATATAGATCAATGGAACAGAACAGAGCCCTCAGAAATAACGCCACATATCTACAACTATCTGATCTTTGACAAACCTGACAAAAACAAGAAATGGGGAAAGGATTCCCTATTTAATAAATGGTGCTGGGAAAACTGGCTAGCCATATGTAGAAAGCTGAAACTGGATCCCTTCCTTACACCTTATACAAAAATTAATTCAAGATGGATTAAAGACTTGAATGTTAGACCTAAAACCATAAAAACCCTAGAAGAAAACCTAGGCAATACCATTCAGGACATAGGCATGGGCAAGGACTTCATGTCTAAAACTCCAAAAGCAATGGCAACAAAAGCCAAAATTGACAAATGGGATCTAATTAAACTAAAGAGCTTCTGCACAGCAAAGGAAACTACCATCAGAGTGAACAGGCAACCTACAAAATGGGAGAAAATTTTCGCAACCTACTCATCTGACAAAGGGCTAATATCCAGAATCTACAATGAACTCCAACAAATTTACAAGAAAAAAACAAACAACCCCATCAAAAAGTGGGCAAAGGACATGAACAGACACTTCTCAAAAGAAGACATTTATGCAGCCAAAAAACACATGAAAAAATGCTCACCATCACTGGCCATCAGAGAAATGCAAATCAAAACCACAATGAGATACCATCTCACACCAGTTAGAATGGCAATCATTAAAAAGTCAGGAAACAACAGGTGCTGGAGAGGATGTGGAGAAATAGGAACACTTTTACACTGTTGGTGGGACTGTAAACTAGTTCAACCCTTGTGGAAGTCAGTGTGGCGATTCCTCAGGGATCTAGAACTAGAAATTGCATTTGACCCAGCCATCCCATTACTGGGTATATACCCAAAGGACTATAAATCATGCTGCTATAAAGACACATGCACACGTATGTTTATTGTGGCATTATTCACAATAGCAAAGACTTGGAACCAACCCAAATGTCCAACAATGATAGACTGGATTAAGAAAATGTGGCACATATACACCATGGAATACTATGCAGCCATAAAAAATGATGAGTTCACGTCCTTTGTAGCGACATGGATGAAATTGGAAATCATCATTCTCAGTAAACTATCGCAAGAACAAAAAACCAAACACCGCATATTCTCACTCATAGGTGGGAATTGAACAATGAGAACACATGGACACAGGAAGGGGAACATCACACTTCGGGGACTGTTGTGGGGTGGGGGGAGGGGGGTGGGATAGCATTGGGAGATATACCTAATGCTAGATGACGAGTTGGTGGGTGCAGCGCACCAGCATGGCACATGTATACATATGTAACTTACCTGCACGTTGCGCACATGTACCATAGAGCCTAAAGTATAATAATAATAATAATAATAATAATAATAATAATAATAATAATAAAAATTAAAATTAAAAAAAAAAAAAGAAATTAAGAAACAGACGAGCCTATTTCCTAGAAAATGTGGCAGGTTTTTTATTGGAAGTTGTCCAGTATAAGGATAACACATTCTCTAAGATAAGAAAATGAAGGAAGAAGGTGGAAAAAGAGATGGAGAAAGGTGAAGAAAGGAAAGCTCTACTAAGTGTTTACTGTATGTCTAGATGCTGTAAATTTATTATAGAGAAAGATACATGGTGTAGCATTTCCTTATAATTAAATAATATTCAAACTTCCAAAAAAAAAAAAAGAAAAAGAGGAATGCCTCTTTCCTGAGTGCCCTCCAGCTAGAATGTGCTTTTTTTCTTCCTTTGCACTTGAACTGAACCATTGAGTCCTCCTGGGTTGTGAGCCTGCCAGCATTTACCCCTTCAGCTCTCCTGGTTCTCAGGTCTTCAGATTCAGACTGCATGCACACCATTTGCCTCTTTTGGGACCTCAGCTTGCTGACTATAGATCTTGGGCCTTGTCAGCCTTCATAATCAACCAATTTCTTACTTTTTTCTTTCTCCTTTTCTTTCTATCTTTATATATATATTTTCTCTCTTTATATATAATGTGTGTGTGTGTGTAGTTCTTTGAGAAACTCTAATACAAAGGGTATCAGTTTCTTGCTACAAGAACCCTCTGATTAATCATCCTTGGAAGTAGTATAATCGGATATTGTGTGCTTTCTGCAACAAACCAACATGAGTCACATAATAATACTTCAGGGTGTTCTTTCTTTAAAAAAAAAGAAAAAGTGAAATATGAATCAACACCAACCCTCTAGAATAAGGCTCTTCATTTTATGAAATATGGAAGACAGAGAAGGTAAATAAACCACAAAATAGCATACTTACAAATCTAGAATGTGGGACATTCCGTAGGATAACTAACCCATTTTCTACTCCAAGATAATGACCTGAAAAGGGAAAGATGAGAGATACTTCTCTAGAGTAAAAAGAAAATGTCCAGTAGAGACCAGAGAGGAGTGGGAAGGCCACTCTGACTGAAGTAGATTCAGCAAAGATAAGAGTTGCGTGTAACAGGGCACCCAGAGAATGCCTTCAAATTTATACCAACTTGGTTCCCTCCAGCTTTAAAAATCACAAACCCAGTGTCACCTAATACATTGCCTATGGAAAACAGTTTTTAAAACACTTCAGTAAAGTTGGACAATAAATTGAAGAAAGAGCTTGAAAGGCTTACAGTGCTAGGTCAAGATGTTTAGATTTAAAGAATGTTACACATATGAGCCATTTTATTTAATTTTTTCACTTGAGAACATCAATTTGTAACTGGGGCAATATCGCCCCGAGAAGGGGAAAGTGGTTATTGCAGGAGAAAAAAAAAAAATTCCAGATATTGATGTGGCTTAGTTGTCCGGTGTAAATACCTGGGGTTCCTCATTTTGTGCTAAGAAAATTTACGACATGGACACACATGAGGAGTTTAGGAGCCGAGGTTTAATAGGCAAGTGAAAGAGAAAGCAGAACAGCTCTGTCTCTAGTGAGAGAGAGGGGCTTCCAAAAGGAAAGACCAGCTGGTGCTGGATGCACCGGATTTTATAGGCAGGCTTGTGGAGGTGGTGTCTGATTTATGTAGGGCCCAGAGATTGGTTCCATCGGGTGTGAAATTTACCTAGGGTACAGGGAAGGCTGGCCACCCCACCCTAATCTCATTATGCAAATAAGCTTTCCACTTAACTGGTGCCACCTTGTCTGCTCACTGCTGTACAAGTGGCTGGCAAAGAGAGAAGGGAAGATGAAGCTGCCATTTTGAACATGATTGTCACAACTGCCAGCATCTATACATGAAGCTCAATTTTACAGGCTTCTCTTTGTCAGAAAATGATTTTGTTCCTGCTTTTCGTTAAAAAGAAAACCTTTACTGAAGACTCCAGTATCCTCCCAATCTGCCTAAGTAATTGCTTCTTAACACCTGTATCAATATTATAATGGTTTGTGGCCCTCCAAATGGCTTTAGTGCATACATGGTTATACAGTATTACTGGTGCATTAAAATTCATAAAGGTGGGCCAGGCGTGGTGGCTCATGTAATCCCAGCACTTTGGGAGGCCGAGGCAGGCGAATCACGAGGTCAGGAGATCCAGACCATCCTGGCTAACATGGTGAAACCCCGTCTCTACTAAAAAGACAAAAAATTAGCTGGGCGTGGTGGCGGGCGCCTGTAGTCCCAAGTACTTGGGAGGCTGAGGCAGGAGAATGGCGTGAACCCAGGAGGCAGAGCTTGGAGTGAGCTGAGATCACGCCACTGCAATCCAGCCTGGGCAACAGAGTGAGACTCTGCCTCAAAAAAAAAAAAAAAAAAAAAAAAATTCATAAAGGTGAGGATGATTAAAAAAAAGAATTAAGTCTCCTTAGGGTACAATAATGAAAACAAGTTTTAAAAACCTAATCTAGAAAAAGTATAAACTTAAATTGACAATTCACATATCTATAAAACATTTTATAAAATTTTAAGCTATTAATACAAGCAGAAGTCTTTATAAAAATTTACGTCTCTGTCTAAAAACAATTTTCTTTGGACACATTATCACATACCATGAATCAGAAAATTAAGATATACTGTAAGTTATAAATAACAATATTTACCTGAGAACAATAAAAATCCATCCCCTACTTTATCTCCTCTAATCTGTTTATCCTTGTGCCCCTAAACTTCATGCCTTAAGCAAATGACTATCAACTCTCAATTTGAAATGTGAAATGAGACAGCCTTCAGTTCTAACTTATATGTTCCTGCTATTGACTAAATATTTGTTTCCACACCAAATTTATATGTTGAAAACCTAATCTCCAATGTCATGGCATTTGGAGTTGAGGCCTTTGAGAAGTAAGTAAAGTTGATTTCAATCATGAGAGTGGGACTATCACGATGAAATTAATGCCCTTAAAATACAGACAGATACACGAAAGCTCTCTTTCTTCACTATGTGAGGATACAGAAAGAAGTCTGCTGTCTAAACCTAGGAAGAGGGCCCTACCCAGATACTGAATATGCCAGCACCTTGATCGCAGACTCTCCAGCTTCCAGAACTGTGAGAAAGAAAACCTTTGTTGGTTAAGCCACCTGGTCTATGATATTTTGTTATGGAAGCCTAAGCAAATATATGACATTTCCTAATCCAGCGAAAACTGTCACCGTCACATTTATTCAGCTGTGCATGCCTTGAAGTCAGAAATTGAGTTTAGAGTTCAAATTTGTAGAAAAGTATGACTTTTTTTGGTTAAGCATGAAAGGGTGTTATAGGCTATGTGGTTTTCTTCAGAGCTGTTGAGAGAGAGCAAAAATAAAACTGTGATGAAGACATTCTATAGGCTTTTTTGGTATGCTGTCAAAGAGAAGTGCAAAGGAGAAAGAGATACTAAGTTGGTTAACTGAAGGAATGATAAGTAAATTTAAGCATTTATTCCAGAGTATTCAACATCTATTCACAGTAGCCAAACCTTGACAAAGGACTTTTTTAGCAGAAAGTTTACATATTTAATTAATTATTTAATGTAAATAATGCTTTCAGAAAAGACTACTGGGGCATGAAAACATTGACTAAGCAAGTCTTAATGTTTATATTTGAGTAGACAGAATAAGAGAGTGTAAAATTTCCTGCCGATGACAGGACAATAGGAGAACACAAAAAGTTATAAGAACACAGAGTCAAAAAACATTATTTCTACCTGGAAATAATAGGAAGATAAATGAGGTGATGGTTAAAATCCAAGCTCAGCCTCAAAATATGAATGGTATAGTTACTGAAAATTAATAAATAATGAGAATGGAAGGCTACAAAGAAGAAACTACAACAATAATGGCACATTTGAAGAAGGTTCTTTTTAACCAAGCAATAGGCTTGCTGCCTGACATGCATAAAAGGCCAATACTATGGTACCAGCTGTTTTTTTTCTTTTTGCAGCTTGCATTACCTTTATCATTCTAAATAGATAAAAACTCCAACTGATCACATACAATAACAGAATTAAGGTAACTCAATTTCTATTTGTTCTTCTTTGCTATGTTATCTATTTCTAATCTAGTGGGTTTTTTAATTGATTTGGGGGTAGAAGTGTAATTTTGTTACATTGATACAATGTGTAATGGTGAAGTCTGGAATTTTAGTGTAACCATCATTTGAATAGTGTACACTGTACACATTAGGTGATTAATATCTCACCCCTCATTCTCCTCCCACCCTTTCACCTTTCTGAATCTTCAGTGTTTATTATTACATTCTGTATGCCCATGTGTACGTGGACTTGTGAGAACACGCAGTATTTGACTGTCTGCTTCTGAATTATTTCACTTAAGGCAATGACCTCCAGTTTCATCCCTGTTGCTGCCATATATATATCTATATAGAGAGATATATACACACACATATATATACACACACATATATACACACATATATATACATATATAGAGAGATATATGTATATATCTCTCTATATAGAGAGTATATGCATATATACACACACATATATAGAGAGAGAGAGCATTTTCTTTATCTAAATATCTGTTGATGGACACTTAGTTTGATTACATGACTTTGCTATTGTGAGTCATGTGATAAACATAAAGTGCAGGTATCTTTTTGATATGATGATTTCTTTTCCTTTGGGTAGATATGAGTATTAATATTCCTAGATTGAAGGGTAGTTCTATTTCTAGTTCTCTAAGAAATCTTCATACTATTTATCAATAGAGGTTGTACCAATTTATGTTCCCACCAACAAAGTATAAGGGTTCCCTTTATTCCACATCCTCACCCTGTTGGTTTTAGACTTTTTAATAATAGCCATTCTGACTGGTATAAGATGCTATCTCATTGTGGTTTCATGTTTTTTTGCCGTTTTTAAGTCTTCTTTTGAAAAATGCCTGTTCATATATTTGTCCACTTTGTATTTGGGCTGTTTTTTGATTGCTGAATTGTTTGAGTTCCTTATAGATTATGGATATTAGGCCTTTGTTGGATACATAGTTTGCAAATATTTTCTCCAGATATACAGGTTGTCTTTTCACACTGTTGGCTATTTCCTTTGTTTTTTTTTTTTTTTTTTTAAGATGGAGTCTCACTCTGTCACTCAGGCTGGAGTGCAGTGGTGCAATCTCAGTTCACTGCAAGCTCTGCCTCCCGGGTTCACGCCATTCTGCTGCCTCAGCTTCCCGAGTAGCTGGGACTACAGGCACCCGCCACCATGCCTGGCTAATTTTTTGTCTTTTTAGTAGAGACGGGATTTCACCGTGTTAGCCAGGATGGTCTCGATCTCCTGACCTTGTGATCTGCCCACCTCGGCCTCCCAAAGTGCTGGGATAACAGGCATGAGCCACCGCACCCAGCCACTGTTGGCTATTTCTTTAGCTGTGGCACCACCTTTTGAGAAAAGGAGAAGTTTTCTTGCAAGATTGACCAGCAAGAAGATAGGAAATAACATTCCAATCTGTCTCCTTAAGCTGAGGTTTGGTGGCAGGTTTCCAAGGCAGACAGCAGGTAGCATTCAAATCTGTCTCCTCAAGCTGAGGTTTGGTGGCAGGTTTCCAAGGCAGAGAATAACTTTGAGGGAGACAGGAAAATGCAACGATGTGCGATCTGACTGGGTCATTCAAAGAAGCAATGTCATGTTCTTGGCTTTTAAGTTCATATTGCAAAAAAAACAGAGCACCACTTGATTCTTAATTTAGCCTCAGATCCTCCATCAAAGTATGCCGAGTCTGTCCCACAGACTCTGGCCTAGCAACGGAAGAAAGAAGTACACAGACACAGGTATTTTGCATGAAAGCATTGCTAGGGGACTGCACAGCTTAGCATCGTGGACGAGAGTGCAGCCCTGACAAGCTGGAACCATTTGTATTTATTTAGTACAGATTAAATGACAAAGGCCTGGAGTAAACACAGTTTGTGGGTAATTAACAGTGTTGACCCCCCAAGTAGAGAGCAGTCCTGCAGGTGAATGATCAAAGGTTGGTTTCCATAGACAAATTAAACAAATACATCTAGATAAATTCCTCTTTACATTCCCTTGCTATCTACCCTTTGCCCTTAGTCTCAGGGTAAGATAATTTAGCTGCCTTCAGCTTTTATTCTCTCCCGAAGCTTTGCAAAACCTCCTGGCCTTCCAAGAAGGTTTGCATCTTTCCCTATAACTTTTCTTATAACTTTTCCCACCACCCTAACTGATCTCCTACATCTCCCCCTTTCCTGTTTTTTGCATCAGGTTTTGTTGATTGAAGAGTACAGATGTGTGCAGCAACAGGTTTGTCTGCTTTAGTGGTTACTGCTACTATTCCAGCTTTGCACCCTGGAATTAGTAAATAACATGAGACAAACATGAGTATAATCAATAATATTCTTTTCCAATCAAGGAGTGACATGTAGTGTTACTTGACACCTTCATTCAATGTGTGCCATTAATGAGGGACCCTACTGGGGATAAGTCAATCCCTCCTAGCCAAGCAGTTGCATTGTTAGAGGCTGAGGAGGGGGTGTGAGAGGTCTGCCCAAGTAACAGGGTGGAAGAAAGGCGGATCTAGAAGATGGGCCTAATAGACAGTAGCAGGTGCGGGTTGTAGGCAGAGTGAGAGAATAAGAAAGGTTAATACCCTATGAGAGTTGCAATGTACAACAGAGAGCATAGCAAGAAACAAGTTATCTGAAGTGAATGGTGTCTGTGTCTGGAAAAGGGTTCACTCAGTCTTTTGAGTAGTCTTCTTTAGCGTAGTATCTGGGGCCTGTGTCTTCCAAGGAAGCCACATTATCCAGGGCTATGGGTCCCACAGGGTCATTTCCTCTATTTCTGTTACCAGGTTGGGTCCTAGCCATGCCATGCTATGGTTTGATGCATTGTGCTTGAATCCAAAGAGGATGTGAGGGGGTGTGAACACAAGCATATCCTCTTCCCCATGTTAGCAAATCATTTGGACCACACCACACATTACTATTTACATATTTCCATAAAACTGAAGGTTGTATATCTTGAATATTTTTGAAAAGTGCTTCTCTATAGCTGATTGAAATTTTTCATCTAGATTTAAAAAATTAAGGGTAAATATGGCTCGTACCAATAGTGTTGCAGGGTCCCTACTCATATTCCCCCTTTTTTGTTTTTTGAGCATAATTTTTAAGGGTGGAGTGGACATGTTCTACTATGGCCTGTCCTTGGGGGTTATAAGGGATGCCTGTGGAATGTTGGATGTTCTACGTGTCACAAAATTGTTAAAATTGTGAGCTGATATAAGCTGGATGATTATCAGTTTTAATTTTTATGGGCTGCCCCAAAAATGCAAAAGTTAGAGAAAACGTTTAACGACATATTGAGCAGACTCTCCAGGAAGAACATGAGTGTTAATAAGGTGGTAATTGGTATCAGTGGATCCACATACATATCTTAGTTTTCCAAATTCAAGGACATGTGTAACATCTCTTTGCTATAACTTATTAGGTTCTACTCCTCTAAGGTTAACACCTGTTGAAGGAGGGGACATGCCTGTGAGCTGGCAATTTCAGCACTGTAAAATAATTTGTTCAGGTAGTTTTTGGCTGAATAGAAGTTGTTTAGATAAGTTTCTGCAATTTTGGAGAAATTTATGTGATTGGGTGGCTTGGTCAGGCAGGGACATCATAACCTGCAGCTCTGCTTGATCATTGCCATAAAACAGTGGGCCAGGTAATGAGCTGTGAGCTCAAATATGTGTGATAAAAATAGGATGTGTACATTGATCCAACAATTGCTGAAGTTGAAGAAAAAGTGCACACAGTGTGTGATTGAGAGTGGACTTAATGAGAACTGTCTCAAGGTTCTGCAATAAATAAACAAAGTAAGCAGTCACTAACAATATTGATGGGCTGAGCGGAAAAGATTTCCAGGGCCAATATTAAGTCTCCAACCTCAGCTCTTCGAGTGCTAGTAAATCCAGATTGAGTGAGGGAGTTATGCAGTTACCACCAGATAGTTGCCTTTCCATTTTTACCAGAGTGATCAGTGAAAAGCATTAAAGCATTAGGTATTGGGGAGTGAACTACTTTTGTAGGCAAAACTACAGGAGTATGAGATAAGAACTGAAGTAGTTTGTCAGTAGAAAGGGCATGTTCTATATGGCCTGCATAATAAGAGAGTGTTATCTGCAGGTCTACAGATAAGAGCATGACTGCTTCAAATTGCTTTTTACTCAAGGGAATTCTTATGATATCAGGGCCATAACCTAGCAAAAGATTGCATTGTCTGTGGCCTGTATAGATGACTTTACTAACTAGCTCGATATAGGGAGATAGTGTTTTAGTCCCGGTATGTGAGCAAAAACCCATTCTAGAAAGTGCAGCCCTGGGGCCATCTGTCCTATTAATCCTGTTGGGTAATGTTTAGTAGGAAATAAAAACAATTGGACTGAATATTGTGTGTCTATGCAATCTAGTTATGCCTGAGAAATAGCTTGCTCTATTTCCTAAATTTCCCTTTTTGCCACAGGAGTTAAATACCTGGGAGAGTCTAGGGCTGTATTGCCCTTTACAATAGAAAACAGGTTTTGTAACTTATCAGTAGTTATGCCCAAGATGGGGCAAAGCCAATTAATATTGCCCAGTAATTTTTGATAATCATTTAAGGTGTGTAAGTTGCTAGTATTTAATCTATTCCTACTCTGCAAGGGGAATAGTATAAAAGCAGTCCTTTAAATCAATAATGACTATAGGCCAATCTCAAAGAATCACTGCAGGAGAAGGGAGCCCCTGTTGAACGGGCCCCGTAGGTTGCAAATTAGCATTGATTGCATGTAAGTCATGCAAAAGTTTCCATTTACCAGACTTTTTGGGAATGACGAAAATGGGCGAATTCCAAGGGCTGTTTGATGGCTCTATACGGCCAGCTTTTAATTGCTCAACTAATTCATGGGCCTGTTGTAACTTCTCTCCCTTTAAAGGCCAATGTTTTACTCAAATAGAATTTTGAGAGAGCCACATCGGGGTAGGGGAGGAATAACAATAGGGGCCATTATTCAAAAGGGTTTGTTATTCATATAATTCATCAAATTCTGCCCTCCAGAGGAGGTATTGACTGGCCTTTAAAGTTGTTTTTGCTAGCACTGACCAGTCCCATGGGGTCATATGGAAGTTGTCTGTCATGGCCTTAATTAATCTTTTCATAAATGGGCTAGCATCTCCATTTTCTCTAATGCTTTTCCTTATCTCTTTATAAGTGTTGAAAGTAATGGGTTCATATTACTGATTCATACCTGTAATTCATATTACAGGGTTCATGCCTGATTGCCTTGTTGATCTTGCATCACCAGGCAGGCTAAGAGCTCCCCTTCTAATGCTGCTTGCCTAAGACAGGGTCCCATAGCTGTAGTGTATCCCTTGTCTTTCTTCCAATTTATGGGAGGAAGAGGCTCAGGGGAAGTCTCCATTTTCTCTTTTGTGTCTTTACCAAGTAATGGCAGGGCTGAGGGAGAAGGAGGAGGTGGTAAGGTAGGTGATGGTTCCTCCTCCCTTCCCTTCTTAGGCTCTTCTGTGTAGAGCAGGACCAAAGCAGCCCTAACTAAGTTCCAGAACATTAAAGATGTTACTGGTACCTGTTGCCCTTGTGCATGATGTTGTTTAAGATTTATCCGCACTTGTTCCCAGAGCTCGAGGTCTAATGTCCCTTCTTCCGTGAACCATGGATTATGGGAAACAACAATTGCATTAGGTCCCTTAATTGAGCCTGCGCAACCATGACTCCACTAGCTTTAAGCAGCTGTTTCAATACTTTTATATACTGTTTCTGTTGATCTGATAACTCTTGTCCCCTAGCCTGAAAATTCCCTCGAACTTGGAAATCTCGAGTGGGCACCAACGACTTACTGACTATGCAGTCTCTTCACCTTCATTTTCGAGGGTGCTGTCATGATCTGTTGCAGCATTCCTCACATGGGGAACCAGCTGCCAAGTCTGTCCCACAGACGATGACCGAGTGACGGCTGAAAGAAGTATGCAGACACAGGTATTTTGTCTGAGAGCATGGCTAGGGGATTGTATGCCTTAGCACCACAGATGAGAGTGCAGCCTCGATAAGCTGGAGCCATTTGTATTTATTTAGTACAGATTAAATGACAAAGGCCTGGAGTAAACACAGTTTGTGGGTAATTAACATTGTCGACCCCCTGAGTAGAGAGCAGTCCTGCATGCGGATGATCAAAGGTTGGTTTCCATAGACAAAAGTAAACAATTCATCTAGATAAGTTCCTTTACCTTCCCTTGTTATCTGCCCTTTGCCCTTAGTCTCAGGGTAAGATAATTTAGCTGCCTTTGGCTTTTATTTTCTCCTGAAGCTTTGCAAAACCTTCTGGCTTTACATGAAGGTTTGTGTCTTTCCCTATAACTTTTCTTATAACTTTTCCCACCACCCTGACTGATCTCCTACACAAGTACTTAGTTTTCACATATGATTGATTATTTTTGTTCCAGCTGGCTCCAGGGTCATGAATCAAGTATACTTGGTTCATCTTGGCCTGCCCAGATTATGTGACTTGCAACCTGGTGGTCCTTTGTAACTGAAAAGCAATTCATCATTTTGTTACTCATAAAGTTGAATCAGAGTGAACTGGTTCAGTTATAGTTTGGCAGGAGCAGAGACTGTAAACTGGAAAAGGAGGCTGAAGCACTAGGGTGATAGTTATTTTAGATGCTTCAATTATTATATTGAATAATCTGAAATTTACTCTCTTGACAATGGGAAATTGCTTTCTTATTTGTGTGGCAGAGACTGATGACTGCCTTTCCTTGCCCATTCCCCCTTTTCTTTGTTTAGCAACTGGATCCCAAAATTTGGCTATCCAGGATAAAAACTACATTTCCTGGCTTACACTGCAGCTGGGTGCCATTATATGACCATGTTATTCCTGATGAGAAAAAAGCAGAAATTTGAGCAAATTTCAGGAAGTGTTCTCAAAGAAAGTATCCATGCCCTTTTTTGCCCTTCCCACATTCTTGTAGGGTGTAATATGGGCCAGAAACCTGGGTCTGGACTATTCATCTTGGACAAGCAGACAAAAGCGAAATTGTAGGGATGACAAAACAGTGACCTGGAAGTCGTCTAAATCCCAGATAAATTTATGGAATAGGAGTCTGAACTGCTTTAGCCACTATTGTATTGGGTTTTGTGTCATTTGAAGGTGAAATTAATCCATAGGTTGTCTTTTTGTTTGATTTATTAAACCAAGGAATAACATAGTCTGGATTTGCATGTGTGTAGACCAGACTGGATAAAATGAGAAGCTTTTGAAAAAGCATATATTATAATTCTCAATATACAATAAAAGATATAATGAGGCTCTAAAAAGAGACTGATGGCAATAAGAAATATGCTTGAAGGATGGGATGAATAGGGGAATGATTTTGATTCTAGGTGATTAGAAAAATACTGAAGTCTCTAAGTTTGGGAAAAAGATAAGTTTGTTTGTATGTGTGTATACCCTGATTAGGGTGGCTATACAATGACTACAATTTTATTTATTTTAATCAATCTTCTTTCTTGAAGGTAAAAGAAAACAGCTAGATAATAGAAATTAGGAAAATAGAAACTAGGAAACTAGGAAAACTTGGATTCCAGCCAAGGTGGCTGACTAGAAGTCCCTAGTGTGTACCGCTCTGACTGGAGAGCAGGAAGAATAGCGAGTAAACACTAGCTCTTCAATTATCACATCCAGGTGGACACATTGAGATTCATCAAGGAAGCAACATGACCGACCTATAGATAATGGAGAAGAGGGAGAGAGGACAACCTCTCACTGAGGAGCAGTGTGGAGCCAGAGGAGGCCCCTCACCATGGGGAAACAGTCAATGAATGTCCCTGGGACCCACACTTCTGCCACAAACTTTTGCAACCCTGGGCTCAGGAGATCACTCATAACTTCCTACCGATCTAGGCCTCCAGACTGACACAGAGAGCTATATAGAGTCTGGGCAGAGCCACCACTGAGGAACACACAAAGTCTCAAGAGCCTTGGATCCCCATCCCCAGGCAATAGGGCACCAGTGGCTGCAACTCCCTGACAACAGGGGAGGCCAAGCTCCCTCTCACACCCTCAGGATAGGGACCAAATCCACAGGGATGAGTAACAGATTGACTGCAGGCCTGCCTTCAGTGCACCTAGCTATATAAGACCCACTGGCCTGAGAACTGAGCATGGCCCCCCCAACATCATCTGAACTCTCAGGCTTGAGAGCAGCTCTGCCCTTCCCTGGAATGGAGCTCCCAGAGGTAGCAGGCAGGCCACCATTTTTGTTCCTCCACAGCCCTTGCTCGTGTTGCTCTCAGGCTTGTGAGAAAGCTCAGTGATTAAGTACTAATGTGGACCCCAGTACAGTGCAGCTGCCTTATGGGAAAGTGGCCAGAATGTTTTCCATGCAGGTCCCCATCACTGCTACTTCTCACTGGGCAGGACCTCCTGACCTGGGACCCCAACCACCCCTCACTTGGGCTCTCTGGCTAGTAGCAGCTCTGCATTTTCCTGGAATGGAGCTCCCAGAAGTAGCAAGCAGGCCTGCCAACTTTACAGCTACACAGCTCCCACTCCTACTGCCCTCAGGCTTGGGAGGGAGTACAGTCATCAGGACTAAGGTGGGCCCCCAGCACAGTATAGCTACTATACAGAAAAGCACCCATGTGAGTCCCCTTTGGGGAAAGAACATGGGACCCGGTTGCTACATTGTCACCTGCGGCACACTGCGGCCGCTATGTGGAGAGGAAACCCAGTCTTCCTTCCCTGTGGGCACCTACCTCCTACTCTTCACCAGGCAGGGCCCCTGGTTAAGAATCACAGAGCAGCCACCCTCCCCCCAGCTGAGCATTCCCCTTGTAGTGGCTCTGTGTTTTCCTATAGTGGAGCTCCCAGAGGCAACCGACAGCTCTTCTGCTGCCACCACTGCAGCTGTTCTGCCTTTGCTGCCCTTAGACTGGAAAAGATACAAAAAGTCTGAGGGATTTACTCTTGCTTCCAGCACACTACAGTACCATGCAGAGAGGAGCTCAGTCCCTCCTCCCTGTGAACGCTTTCCCTCCTGTTCTTCACCAAGTAGGGTCCCTGGCATAGTCCAGCAATGCAACCACCCCATCCCTTGGCTGAACATTGCCATTAGCTGTGGCCATTAACTGTTTCTCTGAGGGAGAGTTCCCAGAAGCAACCAAAAGCCCCTCTGCCATTGCCACTGCAGTGATACTTCCCTTGCTACTCTGGTACAGGGGAAGGAACAAAGGCCTTGAGTGCCTTACCCACACCTCCAGCAAGCCACAGGCATCTTAATAAGAAAAGGCCAGTCTGTCTCCCCCACAAGCTCCCCTGCTCACCACGAGGCAGAGGCCCCTGGCTTGGGCCCACAATGCCAGTGCCCCACTCTGGGCCAATTGCAAATATTGGTAGTGGCTCTGCTTTTCTCCAAGCTGAAGCCGCAAGAGACAAGGGAAAGGCCCTCTGCCACAGCACTTCCAAGGTCCCTTCTACTGCCTCTAAGTTGGGGAGGGAACATAAAGCCTGAGCTAACCCCAGGGGTGTGGTGGGCAGCCCAGGAGTGTCAAGCCAAGATCTGCAGCCAGGACTGGAGTAGGAGAGGAGCCCGCACTTTTGCAGCACTCACAGGGAGCGTGCTGCAATTCTTTTTTTTTTTTTTCTTTCTTTTCTTCTTCTTCTTCTTCTTCTTCTTATTATTATTATACTTTAGGTTTTATGGTACATGTGCCCAATGTGCAGGTAAGTTACATATGTATACATGTGCCATGTTGGTGCGCTGCACCCACCAACTCGTCATCTAGCATTAGGTATATCTCCCAATGCTATCCCTCCTCCCTCCCCCCAACCCACAACAGTCCCCAAAGTGTGATGTTCCCCTTCCTGTGTCCATGTGTTCTCATTGTTCAATTCCCACCTATGAGTGAGAACATGCGGTGTTTGGTTTTTTGTTCTTGCGATAGTTTACTGAGAATGATGATTTCCAATTTCATCCATGTCCCTACAAAGGACATGAACTCATCATTTTTTATGGCTGCATAGTATTCCATGGTGTATATATGCCACATTTTCTTAATCCAGTCTATCATTGTTGGACATTTGGGTTGGTTCCAAGTCTTTGCTATTGTGAATAATGCGGCAATAAACATACGTGTGCATGTGTCTTCATAGCAGCATGATTTATAGTCCTTTGGGTATATACCCAGTAATGGGATGGCTGGGTCGAATGGAATTTCTAGTTCTAGATCCCTGAGGAATCGCCACACTGACTTCCACAAGGGTTGAACTAGTTTACAGTCCCACCAACAGTGTAAAAGTGTTCCTATTTCTCCACATCCTCTCCAGCACCTGTTGTTTCCTGACTTTTGAATGATTGCCATTCTAACTGGTGTGAGATGGTATCTCATTGTGGTTTTGATTTGCATTTCTCTGATGGCCAGTGATGGTGAGCATTTTTTCATGTGTTTTTTGGCTGCATAAATGTCTTCTTTTGAGAAGTGTCTGTTCATGTCCTTTGCCCACTTTTTGATGGGGTTGTTTGTTTTTTTCTTGTAAATTTGTTGGAGTTCATTGTAGATTCTGGATATTAGCCCTTTGTCAGATGAGTAGGTTGCGAAAATTTTCTCCCATTTTGTAGGTTGCCTGTTCACTCTGATGGTAGTTTCCTTTGCTGTGCAGGAGCTGAAATTGTGGCAATAATCAATAGCTTACCAACCAAAAAAAGTCCAGGACCAGATGGGTTCACAGCCGAATTCTACCAGAGGTACAAGGAGGAGCTGGTACCATTCCTTCTGAAACTATTCCAATCAATAGAAAAAGAGGGAATCCTCCCTAACTCATTTTGTGAGGCCAGCATCATCCTGATACCAAAGCCTGGCAGAGACACAACAAAAAAAGAGAATTTTAGACCAATATCCTTGATGAACATTGATGCAAAAATCCTCAATAAAATACTGGCAAACAGAATCCAGCAGCACATCAAAAAGCTTATCCACCATGATCAAGTGGGCTTCATCCCTGGGATGCAAGGCTGGTTCAATATACGCAAATCAATAAATGTAATCCAGCATATAAACAGAACCAAAGACAAAAACCACATGATTATCTCAATAGATGCAGAAAAGGCCTTTGACAAAATTCAACAACCCTTCATGCTAAAAACTCTCAATAAATTAGGAATTGATGGGACGTATCTCAAAATAATAAGAGCTATTTATGACAAACCCACAGCCAATATCATACTGAATGGGCAAAAACTGGAAGCATTCCCTTTGAAAACTGGCACAAGAGAGGGATGCCCTCTCTTGCCACTTCTATTCAACATAGTGTTGGAAGTTCTGGCCAGGGCAATTAGGCAGGAGAAGGAAATCAAGGGTATTCAATTAGGAAAAGAGGAAGTCAAATTGTCCCTGTTTGCAGAGGACATGATAGTATATCTAGAAAACCCCATTGTCTCAGCCCAAAATCTCCTTAAGCGTGCTGCAATTCTAACAAAATGCAGAGGAACCGTTTAGCTGAGCAAGAGCCTACCTACAGGCCATTGTGGTTAAGCACCATCTACTGGATTATAGCTCAAACTTCAACACTAAAAATACTTTGTGGCCGGGCGCGGTGTCTCACGCCTGTAATCCCAGCACTTTGGGAGGCTGAGGCGGGCAGATCACGAGGCCAGAAGATCAAGACCATCCTGGCTAACATGGTGAAACCCCGTCTCTACTGAAAAATATGAAAAATTAGACAGCATGGTGGTGGGTGCCTGTAGTCCCAGCTACTTGGGAGGCTGAGGCAGGAGAATGGCATGAACCTGGGAGGCAGAGCTTGCAGTGAGCCGAGATCATGCCACTGCACTCCAGCCTGGGTGACAGAGCAAGACTCTGCCTCAAAAAAAAATACCAATCTGAGGAAAGAGTCTTAGAGCTCAAAGACTGGTTTTCTGAACTAATTCAGTCAGACAAAAATAAAGAAAAAGGATTTATGAAAAGAAAAAACCTCTAAGAAATATGGGATTACATAAAGAGACCAAATCTATGACTCACTGGCATCCCTTGAAGGCAGGGGAAGAAAACAAGCAACTTGGAAAACATATTTGCAGATATCATCTATGAAAATTTCTCCAGCCTCGCTAGGGTGACCAACATTCAAATTCAGGAGATGCAAAGAGCCCTTGCAAGATACTATACAAGATGACCATTCCCAAGATACATAATCATCAGATTCTCCAAAGTCAACGTGAAAGAAAAAATATTAAAAGCAGCTAGAGAGAAGAGGTAGTTCATTTACAAAGGGAAACCCATCAGGATAACTGCAGACCTTTCAGCATAAACACCACAGGCCAGAAGAGATTGGGAGCCTATATTCAGCATTCTAAAAGAAAAGAAACTTCACCCACAAATTTCATATCCACTCAAACTAAGTATTATAAGTGAAGGACAAACAAGATCCTTTTCAGACAAACAAATTCCAAGGGAATTTATTTCCACCAGACCTGCCTTATAAGAGGTACTTAAGGTAGTGATAAATATGGAAGTGAAAGACCAATACTGGTCCCCACAAAAACACACTTAAGTAATATAGACCATGATGCTATAAAGCAACCACACAATCAAGTCTGTATAATCACCACCTAAAAACACGATGACAGGAGCAAATCTGCATATAACAATATTAATATAAACAGGCAGAATTCCCCAATTAAAAGGCACAGAGTGACAAGTTGGATAAAGAACTAAGAGCCAACTGTACGCTATATTCAAGACACTCAGCTCACATACAATGACATCCATAGGTTCAAAGTAAAGGGATGGAGAAAAATCTACCAAGCAAACAGAAAATATGCAAAAAGCAGGCATTACTATCCTACTTTTGGACAAAACAGACTTTGAACAAACAATGATCAAAAGAGACAAGGAAAGGTATTACCTAATGATAAAGCATTCAATTCAACAAGAAGATCTAATTGTCATCCTAAATATATATACCCAACACAGGAACACCCAGGTTCATAAGGCAGGTTCTTAGAAACCTATGAAGAGGCTTAGAAAACCACACACACACACACACACACACATACACATAAATATAGTGAGAGACAACACCCCACTGACAATATTAGACAGATCATAAAGGTAGAAAACTAGCAAAGATATTTGGTACCTGAACTCGACTAGACTAAACAGACTTAACTGATCTCTACAGAACTTTCCACCCAACACAACATAATATACATTCTTCTAATTTGCACATGGCAGATACTCTAAAATTGATCACATATTTGGACATAAAACAATCTTCAGCAAATTCAAAACAACTGAAATCATACCAAACATACTCTTGGACCACAGCAAAATAAAAATAGAAATCCATACTGAGAAAATCACGCAAAACTATAAAATTACATGGAAATTAAACAACATTCTCCTGAATGACTTTTGGGTAAACAATGAAATTAAGGCAAAAATCAAAAAATTATTTTAAACTAATGAGAACAAAGACACAACTTACCAGAGTTAAGAGAGGAGTTTATAGCACTAAACACTCATATTGAAAAGTTACAAAAATCTAAAATTAACAGCCTATCAACACATTTAGAGGTACTAGAGAAACAAGAGCTAACTAACCCCAAAGGTAGCAGAAGACAAGAAATAACAAAAAGCAGAGCTAAGCTAAAGAAAACTGAGACACAAAAAGCCGTACAAAAGATAAATTAATTCGGGAGTTAATTATTTGAAAGAATAAATAAGATAGATAGCTCACCAGCTAAAATAGTAAAGAAAAAAAAGAGAGAAGATCCAAATATATATAATCAAAAATGACAAAGGGATATTACCAACAACCCCACAGAAATACAAAAAACCCAGAGAGACAACACCTTTCGAAACTAGAAAACCTACAAGAAATTGATAAATTCCTGGAAACATACAACCTCCTAAGATTGAACCTGGAAGAAATTGAATCCTTGAGTAGACCAATAATGAGTTCTGAAACTGAATTCATAATAAAAAGCCTACCAACCAGAAAAAGCCCATGAACAGGTATGGACTCACAGTCAAATTCTACTAGATGTATGGGAAAAAGCCGACACCATTTCTAATGAAACTATTGCAAAAAATTGAGGAGCAGAGACCCCTCCCCAACTTATTTATGAAGCCAGCATCATCTTGATACCAAAACATGGCAGAGACACAACAAATAAAGAAAACTTCAGACCAAAAACCTTGATGAATATACATGCAAAAGTACTCCACAAAATACTAACAAACTGAGATCGGCAGCAATTCAAAAAGCTGATCTACCACAATCAAGTAGGCTTTATCTTTTGGAGGCAAGATTGGTTCAACACATACAAATTAATAAATGTTATTCATTTCATAAACAGAGCTGAAACAAAAGCCACATGATTGTTTCAATACATGCATAAAATGATTTTGATAAAAATTCAATATCCTTTCATGTTAAAACCTTTAACAAACTAGACTTTGAAGAAACATACCTCAAAATAATGAGAGCAATCTGTGACAAACCTACAACTAACATCATACTGCATAGGAAAAAGCTGGAAGCATTCCCTTTGAGAACTGAAAGAAGTCAAGGATGCCTTCTTTCTTTTAAGTTCTTTGAGAATTGCTACACTGCTTTAAGCATTCCCGTTTTTCCACAACCTCACCAGCATCTGTTATTTTTGGCCTTCTTAATGTAGCCATTCTGCTTGGGGTGAGGTGGCATCTCATTGTGGTTTTAATTTGCATTTCTCTAATGGTTAGTGATAGCAATCCTATTATTGGATATATATTCAAAGGAATATAAATCATTCTACTATGAAGACACATGCAGGCATACATTCATTCTAGCAACATTCACAATAGCAAAAACGTGGAATCAACCTAAATGCCCAGCAATGGTAGAGTGAATAGAGAAAAGATGATATATATAAATAAATATATATAATAAATATATATTTATATATATATCATAAATATATATATATACACACACTATAGAAAACTATGCAGCCATAAAAAAGAATGAGATCACGTCCTATGCAGTGGCATGAATGGAGCTGGAGGCCATTACCCTAAACAACCTAACACAGGAACAGAAAACCAAATACCACATGTTCTCACTTGTAAGTGGGAGCTAAACATTGAGAACGCATAAACACAACGAAGGACCTACTTGAAGGTACAGGGTGAGAGGAGGGAGAGGATCAAAAAATTACCTATTAGATACTGTGTTTATTACCTGGGTGATGAAATAATCTGTACACAAAATCCATGTGACATTCAATTTACCAGTACAACAAACTTGCACATGTACAACTGAACCTATAATAAAAGTTAAAAAAATAAAAATAAATTAAAAATGCATTGAATACAGCAGGATAAGCCATGTACCTTGGAAAGGTTTACCCAAGTATACATTGGGTAGGTAGAATAGCAAATGCTTGTGCTCTTATGTTCTATGGTTCACTAAGTAATTTGTAGTATAAGAGATAATTTTCTCTTTCTTAATGATAAAATTACCACAGTACCAAAGTAACATAGCTTCAGCCTTCTTCTAAAATAGGCATATTCGACCTCAGCAACTGGGCCAAACAAATTTTTGTTGAGGGAAATGTTCTTTGTGTTTTAGGATATTTAGAAGCACTTCTGGCCTCTGGTCAATAGCTGCCTAACACTCCTCTCCCTCTTTTCTATAGTTACAACAATAAAAATATATGTCTAGATGTTGTCAAATCTTCCTTGGGGGGCAAAAGTGTCACCTCTTCAGAACTACCAGTTAATAGATATGGTAAAAAGAGCCAGGTTGCTTTTTAATTTTATTGCATATTGAAAAATTATAATTGTATATAATTATGGGATACAAAGTGCAGGAGGCCAAATGAAATAGGAGGATCACCTGAGTCTGGGAGTTCCAGGCTCCAGTGAGCTATGATTGCACAGTGCACTCTAGCCTGGATGACAGAGTGAGACTCTGTCTCAAAAAAAAAAAAAAAAGAAAGAAAAGGAAAAAAACATAATGATAATATGATGCAGGTATGCAATGTGGAATGATTAAATCAAGTTAATTAACATATCCATCATCCATCATCTCAAATACTTATTTGTGTGTTTGTGTGTGCAATGAGAACATTTGAAATTTATGAGCATGTTTCTGCTTTGTTTGGTTTGATTGTTTTTGTTACTCTAGTCTTTCTTTTGTTCTTGATTCTATAATGTAATACAGACATTCCCCAATTTGTGATGCTTTTACTTAACAACTTTTCAAGTTTCCAATGGGATTATCAGCAGGTAACTCTATGGAAAGTTGAGAAGCAATTGTACTTATGATAGTTTGACTTAGGATTTTTTGACTTACAGTATTTTTGACTTATGTTGGGCTTATCAGGACGTAACCCCACCATAAGTTGAGGAGCATCTGTGTATTATCTGAACTCAAAGCAGATACTCTTTTGTAAAATAGTAATAGCAATTTGACACTTCATCTCTACCTGCATTACCTCTAACAATGATAGTGAAACAGGAGAGTTGCCTGATTCCTCTTGCAGGATGTGCAGCAGGGATGTGTCACCCTGATGCTCAAACCCCTTGGGAGGGGAAGCATGCAGACAGGCAGGTGAACAGTCTGGGGGAGTGCTTTGGGCTCCAGCTCTGTTGTAGTGTCTAGGGGTGGGTGCCTGCAACCCCAGTGTTATAAAGCTCCTTCAGCTTTGCCATCCACAGATGGCTTGAGTGCTAATCAGCTCAATGGATCCTTTGCCTTTTTGCAAGGGCAGAGGGCCAGTGTGACAGCTTTCTGTATCCCGAGATCTTGTCCAGCGTCCCGAAAAAATTGGGTCACACATGGACTCAAGGATGAACGTGCGTTTTTATTGAGTGGTGCGGTTTTATTGAGGTGACTTTCAGCGGGATGGACAGGGAATTGGAAGTGGGGGATGGAGTGAGTAGGTGATCCTCCCCTGGAGTTGGGCCATCCAGTAGCCAGACTCCTCTCAGTGTTCAAATGTTCCTCTTCTTCCCCCTACATCGTTCCACCATCTGTCTGCTGGTCTGCTGGCTTGCTGGTCTGCTCTGGTGCTTGGGATTCAGGGTTTATATGGGTTCAGGATAGGGGGTGTGGTGGGCTAAAAGGCAACTTTTTGGGTGTGAAAATAGGAATGCCTGTTCTCATTTAGGGCACGAGTATCCAGGCTCCAGGATGGGGCCTTTGCCGGAGAACTGCCCTCTTCTACCCAGTATTTCCCTGTCTCCTGTCCATATCAATAGAGACAGTAGAAATCATGTACACAAAGCCTACAGTATGTCCTTGATAAAGACTAGCTATAGTCATTATTTTTCATAAACAAAGACAAAGTAAACAAAAGTATTATTTATCTTCTTCATTTGCACTGAAATTTTTGAGGTATTTAGTTCTTTCTATTTTTTATCTTTCCTCAACTTTTAATTTGAAATAAATATAGATCAAGAAGTTGTAAAAATAATGCAGAGAAGTCTCGTGTCCTCTTTATCCCGTTTACTCTATAAGTAACATGTAACTCTAGTACAATATCGAAACTAGGAAATTGACATTGGTACAATCTACATACAGTACTTATTTAGATTTTGCCAGTTTTTATATGAATTTGTGTATGTGTGTATATAATTATTTTTTTAAAAAAATTTTATTATACTTTAAGTTCTGGGAGGCCTTCTTTTGACTGTTGAGTTCCCCACAGTCTGGTTATAGATTGCGACCACCTATGGAAAAGAACTACGATTATTTAAAATCTTTTCCACACAGATCTATATAGCATCATATATACATAGGCCTCTGTAACATCAGCTACATTGATAGCAAGGGATGTCAGTCTGCTTTTCATCTCTTTTCAATAACATCCACCACGATATGCATGATACATTGCTCCTTTTTATAACCATTTTTTATACTAAAATAGAATTCTGTAGATTCAAAGCAATATAGAAATCCCAAGTCTCACACAAAAAATGTAACTGGGGCCCAACTGTGCCTCTCCTTAGGTCTAACTTTGAGTCAGGACTGGGAATTATTGTTATATGCTTATGAAGTATTCAGCATCCTTTGCTCAAAGTAATTATTGGTTTCTTCATTTATAGCTAAAGTTGATATAGGGAACATACTTGAAAAAAAAAAATACACATGAGAGTCAGGATATCTCTAGGGAATCTTGAAAGTATCTGCATTGCCAAGTTCCAAAGAGGCTCTATCGTGATTATCTTACACTGACAATGCCAAAGACACCGATAATACGAAAGACACTGAATGCAATCTTGCAGGTACTAGAGAAAGGTTTCTAGCCATGTTTCGAAAGGGTTTATAGTCAGTCACTGAAATCCATTTTCTCCCACACAGGTATGCATGGAATTCTATCTCTATCCCTCCAAGAACTTTGTTTAAATAATTTTGCTTAAGAGGAATGAAATATCCTTTTCTGTCAAGGTAGGAAATGTTTGCACACTGATTTTATTCACGGCTAACAGAGTACCTAATGCAAGAGAGCTTCCTTGCTAGGCAACTTCCTCTGAGAGAGAGAGAGAGAGAGAAAGACTGTGTGTGTTGTTTCTGCATAGATTATTGGCCAGCGTTGCAGCGTGGAGAATTGCAATGTGCTGACATCTGGGCAGGTGCTTTCATGACCTTTCCAGTGCAACACAGATTCCTTATATAGTGACAATTGCATTCTGGCAGCAGTTAAATCTAGATTCAGTGATGCAATAAGACACAGTTCACCAGTCATTTATGAATTTTACATACAAACTCATGCATGAGAATAGTTCCAAGTGAGGAGAAAAGGAAAGTGGTTATTTTTATTTAGAGCATTTCTCTGTCTGTCTAAAAGAATCTATTAAAAGAAAATAAAATCATGTTTGCTTGGCTATTGACCATTCTCTTCCTTTTATAACAAATAGATTTAGTGTTTGACCTTAAGATATTTCTAGCAAGCATCCACCTTAGCAAACTTTTGAGTGACTCAAAAGATAATCTTAAACAACTTGTAACATTTCTTTGTGTAGAACATTTTTAAAACCTTCATTGAATCAGTAATTTAGAAAAAGACAACCTATGGTAATATAAACAGCTTTAGTGGAGCACAGATAAAATGAATCCCTCAAAAATAGGTTGCTACATAAATACAGACCTAGTTAAATTTGAATTACAGGTAACAAAAGATTTCAATTTTTAGTATAAAGATGCCCCATATATTGAATGGAAAACAGCTATATTCAAAATCTTTTTAATCTTAAATTCAAATTTAACTACATATCTTGTATGTTTTGTTTGCTAAATTTGTCACTTGAGTTCAATGGAACACAAGTGACAGATATATATTTCAAAATGTTGCTAGCATAATGTCAGTGTCGCTATATTCAAACATCTGAAATTATTTTCCTATTTTTTTCCAGCTCCATTATATAAAATATTTAAAACAAATAAAAAGAGATGCTTCATTCAGCAGGCAGTCACCTTGTGAAATTCACTGTCACCATAGGTCACTGGGCTGAATAATTTTATGACCAATAATAACATTTGTCTGAACGCATGCTGAGAAAAGGTAATCAAATCTCACACTTTAGGGAGTAAGTTGCTCATTGCAGAAATTGGGAGAGAATGACTTCCTGCACAATTGGTTAGGGGTATTATAAGGGTTATGGTCATTGTCAGAGAGGCTGTTTGCTCAGTACAGAGGCTGACAATGCATGCGGTCCTAAAAGTGGATGCAAAATTCACTAATAGTAAGGAGGATGATCAAGATGATTAAAATAATCATGCACAGCCTTAATTAAAAGAGGCATGTATCTATGGGCGGAAATGGTTAATTTTAGATTATTTTATTTGATACAATCGAAATAAATATATTAATTTATGAAGCCTGTTTTTCCCTTCTGGGCCAGGATTACAGGAGGTAGAAAGAGTGGGGACAGTTCAATAGCCCTCCTCTTCTGTGCAGAACTGCTGCCTTTCTTTATAGCCACATGGTATACAAAAGTTATCTCAGTTTTACAGAATCAAATGGAAAAATATTATAATCTAATTTTAAGTCATATAAAGGAAGTGATTTCACAAAATTATCAGAAAGGAAAGCTTGCCTATTCTTTTCAGCTATCAAACACCTCATTTTTCTCTTTCTTATGAATCTAGACTTGCCATGCTTTCTCTCTCTCTCTCTCTCCTCTCTCTCTCTCTCGTTGTTTTGCAATGGATAAATGCTATGATAAATGAATTCATTGCAAAGTGACATCAGCTCCATTGAGTAAACTTTCATAAGGAAAGTCCTAGGGAAAGGGGAAAACAGGGAAGAGACAACCATTTAGCGAAAGCATGAATGCCTAATGGTAGAATTTCCAGAGATGTAGGGGAAAATCCTTAGTGTCTTTCAAATCATTTTATATATGACGGCTTAGTTCACTTACTTTTAGGGCTACTACCACATTCTGAGCCCTTCAACTGTTGCTCCAGGGTTTGATTATGGTGCTTAAATCTGAAAACCGATGTAAGTTGTGAAAATAAAAATACAGTAGAAGGATGGGGAGATGTCCTACCTACTTCTGTAATTCTGAGAGGTCATAACTAAGCCAAATTAAGAAAAAACAAATTGCTGACTTTTGATTTTTATTTTTGTTACCAATTAACATTTATCATTGAATTGTAACTCAGTATCAGTACATCATTCGTATTGCAGGATGGTTCTCACAGTCAATTATTGAGTTTAAGGAGGAATGATCTTTAAGGAAAATACCAATTAGTAGGATTAAAATATACTTTCTTCAAACTCCCAGAGATGAACATAGTCCATAACAAAAACTTGAAGAAAAAAGAAAACATACATTTAAATAAATAGAATGATCACCTCTAGACACAATTAAGCAATTATTAATTCCATCAAAATAATACTTACTATATACCCTTTACTCTGAAATACATCTAGTTATTTATATATTAACTATTTTAGTTACCAGAAACACACTCAAATGAAAACAGTTTGTGTAGCTAAAATCTGAGCTAAAACAGATAATCAAGGAAGAACTTCATTATAAAGAAGTAAATAATTTATTATTTCTGGGATGAAACTTGACGTTTAAAACTAGGGACATATTTGATACAATCAAAGAAATTGAAGCAACAGTTAAATATCTTAATGAGTTGTTTTGCATTATTTGTTGTTGACACAAAGATAAATATTTGGAATAAAAATGAAAAGTTTACTATCAAATTTTATGAGTACTGTACCAAACTATAGGATGTTCAAATGCAAGTTGATAATAGTAATATTTTTAGCAAAGATGACTGATCTGATTTTTTGTTCATGTTTCAGTGTTACACTTACAATGCCTGAATCCAATATGTCCACTGAATCTCTCAATGTAGTTTCTCTCTCAGCCATTGAATCAATTTCCCCTATATATCTAATTTGTCAATACCTTAAATCTGGAGTACAAATTTTATACTGATGGATTTCCATGGAAGTAAGCATCACTTTTATATAGTGGAGTCGTTTCTTATCTTTCTTCTTTTAAAAAAATCATTTTGAAACAACCCAGATGTTTGGAATCATGTACTCAAATGCTTAATTAGTTTTCTGTTTTAGGAAAAAAAGTAGATTCTTTCTGGAACTGTCTCTTCAGGGTAACAATCAATATTGAATTAGAAAATAATGAGTAAACAAGCCAGCATTAAAAAAAAACATGGTTTATTTTCATCAGGTTAAGGACAATGAATTCCTTTTGAAGTATAAGTTTCTGTCTAAAAGTTGCTATGTTTACATTAAGTAAATGCACAGACACTGCAACATATTTTAAACGTATATCAGATTACGTCAAATACCTTCATCTCAAAACCCTTTTTCTTTTTTTGGTTTTCTTTTCATTCCCCTTTAGTTTATAGTTGGCAAAATTCTTTCATCTTGGTGAAAAATTGGAGGCAACTTGGATTTTGCTTTCAAAGGCTGCATAATTTTTCACTGAAGTAAACAAGCCTAATTTTGGAAGCATATATTGTGATCATTAAAGTGCTCCATTTGTAACTATAATATAAAATATCTACAGAGAGTAGATTTTGTTTAGTGTCTACAAGTACTTCATTTTATAGCTATTTCCCAACCAACACACACAAACATACTTCAACCTTATGGCTGGCAGCAGTATATTGCCATCTGTGTGTTTGTATTTTAAGCAGAACATACTATGAAAATGTAGTAAAAATATACAACAGAAAAGAAAACTGAAGCCAGTTTTAAGTAGACTACTTCTTGGCTTGAAATAGTTACCATGCCAAACATTATCATCTGTGCTTTTCTAAAATAGTATTGTTAAATAAATATAAATGAATATCCACATTTTAGAAAGAGCAAATAGAAATGAACCAAATGGCTGAAAAGGTTTGTTTCCTTAGGAAAAGGTCATCTTTAACAAATACAGTGATATACAGTCCCTCATATTTTCTTCTTTCCTTTAAATTATTTTAATTATAGCTACTATCTGTGTGTAATTTAAAAAATCTTTATTGGGTGTATGTAAGTATTATTCTGCACTTTGTAATTATGTTCACTATTTATAGATTCTCTACCATTATCTCTAAGATTAAGTTCCAGAAACTAGTATTTTTTTGCTGCTTCAAACCAAGAATGAGAATATTTTAACATTAGTAACTCAATTGGTATCAGATATTTTCTATATTTTCTTGAAGATCATCTTGTCAATAGCCAATACCAAGTTTCTGGATAGAAATGGAAATATTTAGTAAATTATGTACACATTTTTATATCTTTTATATATCTAGGTCATTAGAGTAATCACAAAATGTGACTGAAGTTTTCATTTTTTTCTAGATATCTAATGCATTAAAATTCTCAGTTCAGATTTTTTATGGCACATTTGAGAAAAATGGTTTTTTAAAATTCAACCTGTATTTATTCTGTGTGTAATATAATGTTCCCTAATAATATCTACATCTAACTTCATATGTTTTTATTAATTCATAAAATCAACCATCAAAAGATGGCCATAAATAGCACCCACACTTCAAAAAACAAAAATCAATCTAATGTCTACAATGCTTTTAGAACATGGTGAAATTTGTAACATACACCAAAGAACAACCAGTGACCCACAAATGAAATACAATTAACCCCTGTTGTGTTGGTTTTAAATGCAACAAACAATCAAACAAAACGCACATTAAAAATCAGATTTAGAAGATGGAGTAGCAGCAACTGGAATTTACCTCCCACTTGAAACAACAAAAAAATGCAAAAATATGAAAGAGTTTTGACTAAATTGTAATTTAGTTTAGTCAAAACTAAAAGACAGTAATTCCTGAGAAAGAGCAAACAAACTAATTGAGTCCTATGATTACCCCAGGTTAGCATCTTAAAAGAATTTCCTTGCTAAGCAGAAGGGAAGGAGAACCCAGGTGGAAACAGTAGACTGAATGAATTAAGAAAGCAGAGTTGAAATTTGGGGAGAACAAGGTGGCTTGAGTTTGCAGAGAATCAGAGAGAAGAGCACTGTACAAACATGTAAATGTGGCTGCAGAGGGTTCCCCTTGAGTTTTCAACTGAGTACTATTGAGTACATATTGTGTAACTAAACTGCCAAAGGCCAAGACACAATCTGAAAGGATTAGAGGAAACAGTTCCCAGCAATTACATAAAATTAGGAATAGTGTCTTTTCCTACCAGCTGATTGGGAAACATGATTCGCAAGGCATTGAAGACAGTACTCCAAAACATTTTGTCTCAGTAATAGGGAATAATTAGCCTTAGACTAAGCACTGCTCTGGTCTTATTAAACAAAGTTTAAAAGCAAGACCCAAAATGAGCAACCTCATTTTAAGTAACTTAAGTATGACCCAGAACAATGCTAAAGAATATTGACAGAAACACAAAAATATTGAAGCATACAAACATATCCATCACCTAAGAAGGTAAAATTTGCAACATATTTGTAAATATAACTTACGGTCAAATATTGCCAAACATGTAAAGAAGTAGGAAAATACAAACCATAATGAGGAAACAAATCAGTCAGTCATAATCAACTTAGAACTGACATAGATGATAGAATTAATAGACAAGGGTATTAAAACAGTCATTATGAACTCCATATGTTCAAAAAATTAAGAATGGAAAATTCAAAAAGATAGAAGTCAAACTTCTAGAGAGAAAAACTGCAATGTCTAAATACACTGGACAAGAATGATGCCAGATTAGACACGGCAAAATAAAAGGATATGAAATTGAAGACTTAACAATAGACATTATCCAAACTAAAACAGAGAAAAAAAGTAACAAAAACAGTGAAAAATGCATCAGTGAGCTGTAAGACAACTTTAGGCAGACTACTATTCAGTAATTGGGATATTAAGCAGGGAGGAAGTATGAAAAAATATTTTTGAAAAATTATTTTTCAATTGCAGAATAAATAAACATAGGGATCCCAGAATCTCTACAAACCCCCGTCACAAGAAGCATGAAAAAACAAACAGAAGAGGAAATGCTAAAAGTAGGTAGAGAACAAAAATACATGTTATGCAAAGAGGAAAAAAGATAAGGATGGCAGTAGATATCTCATCAGAAGCAATGTAAACAAGAAAAGAGTAAGCAGTAACACAACGGAAAAAGAAATCTGAAAATCCCTAAATATGTAGAAACAAACAAACAAAAAAAACCACTTTAAAATAGCAAATCGGTAAAAGATAAATTTTTTTCAAATTAGAGAGTATTTTTAACTGAATGATAATGAAAAATTCACCAAAATTGTGGAATGTTACTAAAGTAGTCTGTAGGTGGACGTTTATAGCTTCAAAAGCTTATATTAGAAAAGAAAAAAAAAACTCAACGATCTCAGTTTTCCACATTAAGAAACAGACAGACAAAAAAAAAAGCAAAATAAATTTGAAATACAAAAGGGAAAATAAAGCTCAGAACACAAATCAATGAAATAGAAAAAAGAAAAATGGGGAAAAAAGTCAATGAAATCAAAGCCGTTTGGTGGGGAAATCAATTAAATTGTTAAATTTAGAGTCAGATTAACCTTCAAAAAAAGAGAAAATACACAAATTAACAGCATAAGAATTGAGAGATTGTTATATTGAGAGAGGTGACACAGCTATTAAAATAAAGATAACAAAATATTGACAATTCTATAAATGCATGTGAATAGAACAAATTTTTGAAAGACACAAACTACCAAAACTCATTCAAGAAGAAATATATTACCTGAGTAGTCCTTTCATTGTTAAAGAATGTAAATGTATGGTTAAAACACCTTTCCACAAAGAAAACATCGTGTCCACGAGGCTTCACTTGAAATTCTACCAAATGTTTTTAAAAAGAAATATAAATTCTACCCAAACTGCCCTCATACATTGCTGGTGGGAATGTAAAATGGTATTACCAATGTGGAAAACAGTTTGAGTCATTTTTTGAGAATTACTATGTGATCCAAACATTCTACTCACAGCCATTCCAATATATTTCTCTTTATTCAAGAGAAATTAAAGCAAATATTCACACCAAAACTGGTACACAAATGTTCACAGCGGCTTCATTCGCAACGGCCCCAAACTGGAAACAACCTAAGCCTCCATCAGTATGTGAATGGGATAAACAAGTTGTATTTATCTATCAGTGGAATACTATTTAGCAATATAATGAACTATTGAAATATTAGCATACATGGATAAATCTCAAAATAATTATACAAAATAAATCAGAAAGAAAACAGTACATAGTGTATGATTCTGTTTATATAAAGATCTAGAATATGCAAACTAAGTTATTTTGACAGAGAGCCTAGCAGTGAATTCCTGGGGAATGAGCACACGGTAGGGGTGGATATGGGTAGGAGGGAGGGATTGCAAGGGGGCGATAGAAAATTTCGGGGAATTATGGATATGTTTATCCATCTTGATGGATGTGATGTATTCACAATTGTATGCTTATATTAAAATAAGTTTTACACTTTAATGCACCTTAATATAAGCATTTTAACATCAATTATACCTGTTAAATATATATAGATGTTAAAAAGAAAAAAATCAGATTTACATGAAAAGAGCTTATGAGTATCCTCATGCCTCTATCCTTAAACCAGATCCTTAGACTCAAATTCAGCATGGTATTAATTTATTCAAAATATTCTTTACCTAAACATGATTATCGGTTTCTAAGTTTACTAAAGATTAATTGCAACAGATTAAAGGTCCTTTGCTTTTTTCATAATTAGGTAGGGTGGTAGAAGATCTAAAAAAGAGTAGTTGATATTGACACATAAAGACTTGTAACATGCATAAATGTACCTATACTATGTACTGAAGTAAAACATAGCTGCATGCATCCATACAAACTGCCTTGAGTCATAAGAGCAGTCTCTATTCTTGTAAAGCATTAGCTTTGCTCCCATGTACCAAGGACTGAGCTAATTACTTTATATGCATTCTCTCATTTAATGCTCATAGCAAACCTATGAATTAGCACGTTTACTGAGACTGAACAACATGTTTAAGATCACATAGCAATAAGTAGCAGAGAGAAGATTTGAACCCAGTTTATTATGAAGCCACAATTATCTCCTAACCACTCCACTCTGCCTCCTTTCAGAATAAATGCAGTGCTACTGTCTTGTATTCACCTTCCATATATACACAAAACAGAATATTTAGAGAATCAATTACTTTTCTTTTAAGAAACATAAAAATAATGACTCAAAACTATAGCTGTGTGTCAGTGTTTCTGAAAATAAAATGAGATCATTATTATCATATAGAGATGGAATAAAGGCGGATGAAGAACAGCAGTTTAGCCATAATAATTTCATTAGGACAAATCTGTGGAGAGATGAAAGGAGCAGATCACTAACAGATTGCTAGTGAAATGGAGAGTGTGTTGAAGTCGTTGAATGTGATAACACAGAAATGAAAGTTGAAATGCTTCAGAGGAACGAAAAAAAAAACGAAAGCAGTATTTTCTATCTGTCTTAGACAGCACATCAGGAAAAGGGAAAATGCATATTTTGTCAATTTCATCTAGTCATTGATCTCTTTTGTATGCTCAGTCTAATGAGGCAGGTAGGGGAAATGCATAATGGTTCTTACATGTGTGCTTTACTGGATTCAGATTATTGTGCAGAACTAAATTGTGTTTCACAAAAGAAGGTGTATTTAAATGGATACATCCTTTATTACAATAAAAATAAAAAAATTTAACTTATCAGAATTTTGAAAAAGGAGTTGTTACAATAGCTAACTCTGAACTGCTTCTAAAGCCTTACTGCAAGTTATTATAGCTAAACCAATAACAAAAGAAAACAAACAAAAAATTCCCCAAACATCTATTTTACCAGTGCTGTTTCTGTAACACTGAACTCTACATTTAGAGGATTGTTCCCAGTTCTTTCATCCAATAAAACTTCTGCCAATCGGAGGTCATTCCTTATGTTTGACATCAATCCTTCTTTTAAAAAGCATTAGACTATAGCAAAATTAATTGAATTCAAATCAATTAATGCAAAAACAGAATGGCAACACATATACACACCTTTGAAATACAAACCAGCTTTTTCATTACATCTAAAGAGAATTTTAATATAATATTTAATAATGGTATATTTTACCAAATATAATTAGCAGCTTTTTACCATTTTAACTGAAGTTCCCAACACATTGCTAAGCATTTTATAAGCGCTCAATTTAAAAAAAAAATTGGATTTGTAAAATATGAGACATCTGCAAAGCATGAAAAAATTTTATTAAGAAAGTTACCCATTACACATAATACTATTATTCAACCAGAAGTGGTGTATATCTTTATAATCTTTCATGTTGTATATAGAAATATTTTTAATATTACAAATAGTTTATATTTTGCCTCTATTAACCATTCAGAATTGGAAGAATTTCCACTATCCTTAAATATTATCTGAATACAATATGGTAGTGGACATATGGTATAGCCAAATTTTCCTATTACACATGCAACATTAGTTCATGTAGGTGTTCATTTTCCCCATGTAATTCTGTTTCCTAATATAGCTATTGCTAATAGTTTGAATACATTTAGAACTCTTGATAAAAATTTTAATTTTAAAAAATTTAATTAATTTACTCTCCCAGGAAATGTCCTTGCTGTATATGATTTTACTCTCTCTCTCTCCCTCTACACACACACACACACACACACACACACACACACACGCATATATTCCCAAATCTCTCACAGTAGTAAATTCTTTTAAAGTATTATTATTTATTGTGGTAAAATATGCGTAACATAAAATCTACTATCTTAATCATTTTTAAAGTATACAATTCAGTGGTATTAAATACATTCACATAACACTTTTCAACCATAATTATCATCCATCTCCCTAACTCATTTTGTTTTATAAAACTGAAACTCTATGCCCATTAAACAAAAACTCCCCATTTCTCCCTAGCTCCAGGCCCTGACAACAACCATTCAACCGTCTGTCTCTATGCTCTGGACTACTCTAGGTATTTCATACACAGTTTTTGTTTTTTTTTTTTTTTTGAGACAGGGTCTTGCTCTCTTGCCCAGGCTGAAGTGCCGTGCTTCAATCATGGCTCACTGCAGCCTTGACCTCCTGGGCTCAAGTAATCCTCCTATCTCAGCCTTCCAAGCAGCTGGGACTACAGTCATGCACTACCACACTTAGATAATTTTTTACTTTTTATGGAGACAGAGTCTGGCTGTGTTGCCCAGTCTGGTCTCAAACTCTAGGGCTCAAGCAGTCCTCCCACCTTGGCCTCCCAAATTTCTGGGATTACATGCATGAGTCACTGTGCACAGTATTTATCTTTCTGTGACTGGCCTATTTCACTTAGCATAATGTCCTCAACGTTCATCCATGCTCTAGCATATGCCAGAATCCCCTTTCTTTTTAAGACTGAATAATATTCCATTGTATGGATATAGCATATTTTGCTTATCCATTCATCTGTTGATGGACACTTGAGTTGCTTTATGTTTTAGCTATTGTGGATAATGCTGTTATAAACATGAGTGTACATTAATATCTTTTTGAGATGCTGGTTTCACTTCTTTTGGGTATATACTGAGAAGTTAAATTGTCAGATTATATGGCAATTCCATGTTTAATTTCTTTAATTATTTTTTTCTATTTTACTAATATATAATAAGTTACCTATTTATGGGGTACATTTGAGTATTTGCTACATGCAAAGAGTGTGTAATGATCAATTCAAAGTAACCGAGGTGTACATCACCATAAGTGTTTATCACAATTTCATATTGGTATCATTTCAAGTCGGCTCTTCTAGTTACTCTAAATTAAATAACATTGCTGACAAATACAGTGATCATAGTCTGCTCTAAAACATTAGAACTCATTCCTTCTGTGTAATGTATGTTTGCACCCATAACCAACTTCTCTTCATTATGCAGTGAACTTCTTCGTCTTTTTTTTACTGTTTTTGACTTCAAGTCATTTTAATCTGATATAAGTGTTGCTACTCCTGTTCACTTTTGGTTTCTACTTGCATGAAATATCATTTTTTGTCCCTTTACTTTCAATCTACATGTGTCCTTATAGATAAAATGCATTTATTCTAGGCAGTATATAGTTGAATCATGTTTTTGTTTAAAAAAATCACTTTAGCCAGTCTCTGTCTTTAATTGAAAGTTTTGATCAATTTACAATCAGGGTCATTATTGATATATGAGGTTTTATTCGTGTCACATTGTTTTTTGTTCCCTGACCTGCTGCCACTCACCATTCCCAGTTTCCGGTATCTATCAGTCCATGATATCAAGGTTTTCAGCTCTCACAGTATTCATCTTTCTGTGCCTGGCTTTTTTCACTTAACATAATGAGCTCCATTTCCATCCATGTTGCTGCAAATAACATGATTTCTTTCTTTTTATGGCCAAATTTCATATGGCCAGTATTTCATTGTGTATATGTACCACATTTTCTTTATTGATTCATCCATTGATGGGAATTTAGGTGGATTCTATATCTTTGCTATTGTGAATAGTGCTGCTATGAACATAAGAATGCAGCTATCCCTTTGATATACTGATTTCCTTTGGATAGATATCCAGTAGTGGGATTGCTGGGTCATATGGTAGTTACTAGTTTTTTGAGAAATCTCCATTCTGCTAGCAGCTGTACTTATTTACATCCCCACCAAGAGTGTATAGGGGTTCCTTTTTGTCTTCATCCTTGCCAGCATCTGTTATTTTCTTTTCTTTTTATAATAGCCATTCTAACTGAGGTGAGATAATATCTCATTGTGGTTGATTTACGTTCCACTAATGATTAGTGATGTTGAGCATTTTTGTTTATATTTTCAAAGAATAAAGTTCATTTGATTGATTCTTTATATTGTTATTTTTATTTCTATTTCATTTAGTTCTGCTCTGATATTTATTATTTCTTTTTTTCTGCTAATTTTGTATCTGATTTGTTCTTGCTTTTTTAGTTCTCTAAAGTGCATCACTAGATTATTTGAAATCTTTCTGTTTCTTAACAAAATATAGGCTTTTATTACTGTCAATTTTCTTCTTAGCACTGCTTTTTCTGTTTCTCACACGTTTTGGTATGTTGTCTTCCCATTTTCATTTGTTTCAAGTCATTTTTAGATTTCCATCTTAATTTTTCATAAAATTAATGGTTGTTCATAAGCATGTTGTTTAATTTCTATGAATTTAAATATTTTCCTAAGTTCCTCTTGGTATTGATTTCCAGTTTTATTTCATTGTGATCAGAAAAGATACATGATATGATTTTTATTTTTAGTAATATTCTGAGCTATGTTTTGTGGTCTAACATATGGTCAATACTGGAGGTTTCATTTGTTGATGAAAAGAATGTGTATTCTGTATCTGTTAGATTAAATGTTCTGTAAATGTTTTTTACTCAGTTTAAGTCTAATATTTCTTTATTTTCTGTCTAGAAGATCTGTCTAGGCAGATCTTTACTAGATCTAGTAAAATTTGTTTTATGAACCTGGGTGTTAATATTTGTGTGCATATATATTTACAATTGTTATATCCTCTTGCTGGATTGATAGCTTTATCATTATGCAAAGAACTTCTCTTTTTTTACTGTTTTTGATTTAAAGTCATTTTTATCTGATATAAATGTTGCTACTCCTGTTCACTTTTGGTTTCTACTTGCATGAAATATCATTTCATCTCTTTACTTTCAATCTACATGTGTCTTTACAGATAAAATGCATTTTTTTTAGGCAGCATATAGCTGAATCATGTTTTTTTGTTTTAAAAAATCCATTTAGCCAGTCTCTATCTTTAATTGAAAATTTTAACCAATTTACAATCAGGGTCATTATTGATATATGAGGTTTTGTTCCTGTCATATTGTTTTTTATTTTCAGGTTCTTTTGCATATTCTTTGTTCCTTTCTTTTTATCTTATTGTCTTTGTGGTTTGCTGATTTTCTGTGGTCATACAATTTGAGTCTTTTCTCTTCCTCGTTTGTGTGTTTGCTTTACCTGTAAGTTTTATATTTTCATGATAATAACTGTTGTTCTCTAATTTACAAGTTTAGGACTCCATTGAGGATTTCTTGTAAGGCAGGTCTAGTGATAATAAAGTCCCTCAACATTTGCTTGTCATGGAAAGACTATTTCTCCTTCAGTTGTAAAGGATAATTTTGCTGGATATAGTACCCTTGGCTGGCAGTTCTTTTTATTTTCATAACTCTGTATATATCCATCCATTCTCTCCTGGTCAGTAAGACTTCTGTTAAGAAGTCTGCTATTGGTCTGATGGGGGCTTTTTTATAGGTGACTAGATAATTTTATCTTGCAGTTTTTAGAATTGTCTTTTTTGTCATTGACTTTAGAGGGTTTGACTTTAATATTCTGTTGAGAAGAACTTTTTGCATTATATTTGATTGGAGATTGCTGAGACTCCTATATCTGGGTGTCTAAATATCTTGCTAAACATGGGAAATTTTTATCTATTCTCTCAAAAAATAAATTTTCAAACACTTTTGTTCTCATTGCCTTTGGGGATACCAATAATTCATGTATTTTATATATCACAAAGATGTTGCTTTTTTTATTTTTGGTCTCATGGAGTTATCTGAAAATATCTGTCTTCAAGCTCTAAGATTCTCTCTTCTGCTTAGTCTAGTCTATTGTTGAAGCTTCCAAGTATATTTTTTATTCCATTCAAGGAATTTTTTAGTTCTAGCTTTTCTATGTTTTCTCTTCTTCTTGTGATATATAAATTTGTCATTCATATCTTGAAATGTTTTTCTGATTTTTTTGTATTTTTTTTAGAATTTCTCTTATATTTCACTGTGCTTTTTAGTATTATATTTTTTATTCTTTTCTCGAATTTTGTGAATTTCTTTTTTATTAGAATCTGTTGCTGAGGAATTAATGTGTTCCCTTGGAAGTGTCATATTTCATTGCTTTTTTCCTTACATTGATATCTGTGCACCTGGTCTAATAGTCTCTTCTTCCAGTTTTTAAATTTGCTTTCATAGGAGAGGACTTTTTCCTGAAGATTTGTCAATGGTGTTGTTTAGATAAGCTCTTTTAGTTTTGATTATGGGTGCATGTGGTAGTGTAGTCTCTGTATGATTTTTTTGGCTATAAACAACAGCATCAGTGGTATCTGTGATTTCCTCAGTGGTTTAACAAATGGTTACTAGTGGAGGCTCTGGTGAAGTTTTACTGGGGACAGGGGTGCCAGGTGGGCCAGTCTTTGGGCCCCAGGGGTGGCATCACTGGACTGAGCAAGGCCGATGCCTGATCTTGAGCCCTAAGGCACTGTATGTTGACACCAACGTTAGCAGATCCAGAAGGCCGAATTCTTGGGCCATGAGGTGACTTGCTAAGATGCCAGTAGTGACAGCAGTGGTCCAGGTGGGTGAGAATATTCTCAGAGCCCTGGAAAGCCAAAATGATGTAGGCAATGGCAGTAGCAGTGGTGGGAAAACCCTCTGAGTCCCATGTGTTGTGCACAGGTAGTGGCAGTGGCTGTGGTGTGGCAACACCACTGACAGCACCAGGCATGCAACTCTCTGGCTCTGCGGCAGGAGTACCCCAGCACTGCAGAGAGGGAGAGAGAGATCTTGGCCTTCGTGTATGAGCTCAAGCACAGAAGCCACACTATCATTGGGTGTAGAGTTGCTACTCACATATCTAGACAAGCAGCCCTCCAGCTCTTCTTCCCCTTCCTCTGGTGGCAGCATCAGTGGCAGTTGTGTCTACAGTGAGGGTGTGAAGGGGCAGGAGAGGTCTCGCGCTATATGTGTGAGCCTGAGCACAGAAACTATAGCACCAGTGGAAAGGTATCATATTCTCCACTTATAAGGCCAAGCACAGAGTTTGTGCCATTGCTAGAGGCAAGGCCACATCTCACAGCCCCAGACAGGTAACTCTCAGGCTCTGGAAAGCACATACTTTGGATCTGTTTTTGCCAGGGGCTGTCTCTTTGGTGTACTGTGCTGTCATTTCCCTGGGCAGTAGTATTTCCTGTGGGCTAGAATACTGAGGACCCCACAGCACCTTTAGGTCCAGTCAGTACTGTGAAGATATGGAAACTGTGCTCTCCAGGCAGGATGCAGTCCCCTGATGGCTGTGCTCTCACAATGGCAGCTGGCTACAGCCACTTAGGTCTCAGTTCAGGGGCGGGCAGGAGAGTAAGCAACACAGCATGAGTTTCCTGTCTGTTGCAGTGCTCTCGCAGCGGCTCCAAATCACTGCTCATGTGTGTCAGGGTTTTTGTGAGTAGAAGGGTTCTCCTTTGGTTGGGTGGGGATATAGACTGCTGAAGTCCTCTCACTTAATCTTTACCTAAAACACTGAGCCCTTCCAGGCTGCTGGTTGATCTCAGAAAACTGGCTGCTTGTTTCTTTCTTCTGTGCTTCAAATATTTCCTGTGACTTCCCTGTTAGACTCTAGTGTTATTTCCTAGATGTTCTATTTGAGATAAAATTATCTATTCATAACATTTGTTATTTCTGGAGAGGGAATGTATCTGATATCACTAGTCAGCCATCTTGAACCTGAGTTTTGTTTAAGTTTTTTGAAAAACTGCCATGCTGTTTTCCACAGCGGCTGTACCATTTTACATTCCCATCTAAGGTGCGAAGTGCTCCAATTGCATCATATTCTTGCCAATATTTGCTATTTTCTGTGTTTTTTTATAATAACAATTGCAAAGGGTGTGAAGCGATATCTCTTTGGAGTTTTGATTTGCATTTTCCTATTGATTAGTGATGATGAGTCTCTTTTTATGTGCTTGTTGTTCATTTGTATATATTCTTTGAAGAAATGTATATTTAAGTCTTTTACCTAGTTTGAATTGGTTTATTTTGTTGTTTTTAAATTTTGGAATGTCTCCGTATATTTTGGAATGTCTCCATATATTTTGGAATGTCTCCATATATTTTGGATAATAACCCCTCATTAGATATACATAATTTGAAAATACTATATCCCATTCTTAGATACCGTTTTACTCTGTTGATACTGTCTTTTGATGCACTTTTTAAAACAATTTTATTTCTATTTCAATTTGTTTTGTGTGATTTCATTGCCTGTGTTTTTGCTGGCATATCCAAGAAATTTTGATGATTTCAGTGCCATGAAGATTTTAATTTTGTATTTTCTTCTAAGATAGTTTTAGGTATTACATTTAAGTCTGATTTCATTTTGAGTTTACATTTGTGTATGATGTTAGATGAGGGTATAGTTTCCTTCTTTTCATTATGGATATCCATTTTTTTCCAGTATAATTTGTTAAAAAGACTATCCTTTCCCCTGTAAATGGTCTTAAAATATTTGCCCAAAATATTTTGACCATATATTCCAGGGCTGATTTATCGATTCTATTCTATTTTTGATCTATATGTGTGGTTGTTAAACAAGTGCCACATTGTTTTTATGGCCACAGTTTTGTAGTAAGTTTTGAAATAAAGAAGTATAAGTCCTACAAGCTTAATATTCTCTTTCAAGATAATTTTGGCTATTGAGAAACACTTGAGAGTCCATATGAATTTTAGGATAGATTTTAAAATTTTAATCCTAATGACAAAAAGTCATTAGTATTTTGGTTGTGATTACTTTCAATCTGTAGATCTCTTTGGGCAGTACTGACATTTGACAATGCTAGTTTTCAATTCATGAGCACAGGATGTGTTTTTATTTATGTTTTCTCTTTTTTCAGCAACGTTTTGAAGTATCATTACATATGTCTTTCATCTCCTTTGCTAAATCCTAAGTATTTTATTCATTTTGATGCTATTGTAAACTAAATTGTTTTGATAGTTTTCTTTTCAGATTTTTCATTGTTAATGCATAAAAATGCAACTGATTTTTATGTGTTGACTTTGTATTCTGCTTATTTTTTGAGCGTATTTATTAGTTCCAACATATTTTTGTAAAATTTTTAGAACTTTTTTCACATATGATTATATCATCTTCAAACAGAGACAATTTTACTATTTCTTTTTAATTGAAGGGTCTGTTTTTTTTTTTTTTTTTTTGGTTGTCTAACTGCTCTGGTTAGAACATCCAGTACTATGTTGAATTGAAGGGATAAAAGCAAGTATCCTTGCCTTCTTCCTAATCTTAGAGGAAAATATTCAATATTTCAATGTTGAATATGATGTTCAATGTAAGTTCTGCCTATAAGAATTTTGTTGTGTTGAAGTATTTTCTAGTCTGTTGAATATTTTTATCCTGAAAGGATTTGAATTTTGCCAAATGATTTTCCTGCATTAATTGAGATGATCATATAGTTTGTTTTCTTCATTCTGTTAATATAGCATATGGCATTGATTGATTCTCATATGTTGAATCATCCTTGCATTTCAGGAAAAATCATGATCATGAAATATAATCCATTTAATATGACGCTGAATTACATTTGCTAGTAATTGGTTTAGAAGTTCTGCATCAGTATCATAAAGGAGATTGGTCTATAGATTTCTTATTTTGTAAGACTTATCCTTGTATGACTTTCGTGTCAGGATTATTCTGGCTTCATGGAATGAGTTATGAAGTATTACCTCCTCTTCAATGTTTTGGAAATATTTGAGGATTGGTATACTTAAATAATTTCTACTTTAAATGTTTGGGAGCATTCACCCCTAAGGCTATCAGGTCCAAGCCTTTTTCCTTGTTGAAAGTTTTGTTTTATTTTTTTTGTTTTGTCTTTTTTAACTGATTCAATATCTGCACTAATTATAGGTCTGTTTAGATTTTCTATTTCTTCATAATTTACTTTTGGTAGCTTTAGTATTTCTAAGAATTCATCAGTTTCATCTAGATTATTGAATTTGTTAGTGTATAATTATTCATAATACCCTCATAATATATTTTATTTCTGTATAATGCAAAGTAATGTTCCACTTTCATTTCTTATTTTAGTAATTTTAGTCTTCTCTCCTTTTTTAGTACATCTAGCTAAAGATTAGACAATTTTGGAGATTTTTTTCAAGAAATCAATTTACGGTTACCTTTAATTTTTTCTGTTTTTCTATTCTCTATTTTATTTGTCTCTGTTCAAATATTTATTATTTCTTTATTTCTGCTAGTAGTGGGTTTAGTTTGTTATTTTGTTTTTAGTATCTTGCAAAGTTAGTAAGTTGCAAAGTTAGGTTGTTGCTTTCAAATCTTTCTTATTTGTTTAACTGAAGCATTTATGATTACAAATTACCTGCCTAGAACTGCTTTCATTGCATCCCATAAGTTTTGGTATGTTGTGTTTTATTTTTCATTCATCTCTAAGTATTTTCTAATTTTATTATAATTTCTTCTTTGATCTATTCTTCAATCCATTTGGTTGTTTAATATTATGTAGTTTAATTTTCACAAATTTGTGACTTTATCAGTTTAGCTTCTGTTACCAATTTCTAACTTTATCTTGTGGTTAAGAAAGATACCTTGTATGCAATCTCTCATTTTACATGTATGAAGACTTAATTTGTGGCCTCACATATGGTGTATCCTGGAAAATGTCTCATGTGTACTGCTGTTGTTAAATAGAGTGTTATGTATATTTCTATTTGATTTAGTTGATTTCTTGTATAATGTGTTTTAATCCTCTATGTGTTCATCTCATGTCTGGCTATTCTGTGCATTATAGAGAGTAATGTACTCAGGTTTCTATTATTGCATAAATATCTATTTTGCCCTTTAATTCTGTTCATTTTGCTTTATATATTTTGATAGCCTGCAATTAGGTGTCTAAATATTTATAATTGATACATATTCTTGCTACATTTGAATGTTTTATTGATAGGTAATGTTCTTCATTGGTACTCATGAACTTTTTGCCATGGCTCACGCATGTAATCTCAGCACTTTGTGAGGCCGAGGCGGGTAGATCACAAGTTCAGGAGCCTGAGACCAGCCTGGCCAGCATGGTAAAACCTCATCTCTACTAAAAATACAAAAATTAGCTGGGCATGGTGGCTGATGCCTGTAATCCCAGCTACTTGAAAGACTGAGGAAGGAGAATCATTTGAACCTGTGAGGTGGAGGTTGCAGTGAGCTGAGATTGCGCCATTGCACTCCATTCTGGGTGACAGGGTGAGACTCCATCTCCAAAAAAAAAAAAAATTCCAATATAAAATTCATATTGTTTGATAGCATGGCCACTTCTACTCTCTTTTGTGTACGATTTTCATGTAACATCTTTCCATCCTTTCATTTTCAATCTACTTGTGTGTTTGGATTTAAAATAAGTCTCCTGTAGGCAGGATATAGTTTGCTTCTGTGTTTTTTTGTTTGTTTGTTTTAAAGTTTTTCTTTAATTTTAATGTAGTCAAAGTTAGTCAAAGTTACTTATTTTTTCTTTGTTGCTTGTGCTTTTTGGTGTCATATTTTTTTTTCTTTCTTTTTTCTTTTCTCTTTTTTTTTTTTGAGATGGATTCTCGCTCTGTCACCCAGGCTGGAGTGCAGTGTCATGATCTCAGCTCACTGCAATCTCCACTTCCTGGGTTCAAACGATTCTCCATCCTCAGCCTCCCAAGTAGCTGGGATTACAGGTGTGTGCCACCGCAACCAACTAAGTTTTTTTTTTTTTGAAGCTATTCTTCTAATCTCTGTCTTTTGATTGAAGAGTGTAATACATTTAAAGTAATTACTGATAAATATGGCCTTATCTTTGCCATTTTGCTAGGTGTTTCCTATATTCCTTATAATCATTTTGATCTTTACATTCTGCATTGCTGTCTAATTTTATCTTGAGTTTTTGTTTATAACACTTAAATTTCTTTCTCACTTTCTTTTGTGTATATTCTATAGCAATTATCTTAATGATTCCCAAGGTGTATTAGTCTGTTCTCACACTGCTAATAAAGAAATAGCTGAGACTGGGTAATTTATAAAGAGGTTTAATTGACTCACACTTCAGCATGACTGGGGAGGCCTCAGAAAACTTACCATCATGGTCGAAGGGAAACAAACATGTCCTTCTTCACATGGTGGCAGGAGAGGGAAGAATGAGAGCTGAGCGAAGGGGGAAGCTCCTTATAAAACCATCAGGTCTCATGAGAACTCACTATCACGAGAATAGTATAAAGGAATTGCCCCCATGATTCAATTACTTCCCACCAGGTTCCTCCCACGACATGTGGAGATTATGGGATCTACAATTCAAGATAAGATTTGGGTGGAGACACAGCCAAACCATATCATTCTGCCTCTGGCCCCTCCCAAATCTCATGTTCTCACATTTCTAAATACAATCATGCCTCCCCAAAAGTCCGCCAAAGTCTTAACTCATTCCAGCATTAACTCGAAAGTCCAATTCCAAAGTCTCACCTGAGACAAGGCAAGTCCCTTCCCACCTATGAGCCCATAAAATCAAAAGCAAGTTAGGTACTTCCTAGATACAATGGAGGTACAGAAATTGGGTAAATACACTGATTTCAACTGGGAGAAACTGGCCAGAATGAAGACACTGCAGGCCCCACACAAGTTCAAAATCCAGTAAGTCAGTCATTAAACTTTAAAATTCTAAAATGATCTCCTTTGACTCCATGTTTCACATCCAGGTCACACTGATGCAAGAGGTGGACTCTTATGGGCTTAGGCAGCTCCTCCCCTATAGCTTTACAGGGTATAGCTCCCATTCTAGCTGCTTTCATGAGCTGGTCTCATGAAAGAGACCAGATTTTCCAGGTGCATGATGCAAGCTGTCATTGGACCTACCAGTCTGGGGTCAGGAGGATGGTGGCCGTCTTCTCACATCTCCACTTAGCAGTGCCCCAGTGGGGGACCCTGTGTGGAGCCTCTGACCCCACATTGGTTATCCATGAGGGCCTCACCCCTGCAGCAAACTTCTGCCTGGACATGGAAGCATTTCCATACATTCTCTGAAATCTAGGAGGAGGTTTCCAAACCTCAATTCTTGACTTCTGTGCACCTGCAGGCTCAGTACCATGTGCATACTGTCAAGACTTGGGGCTTTCAGCCTCTGAAGCCATGGCCTGAGCTGTACCTTAGCCCATTTTAGCCACAGCTGGAGTGGCTAGGATGCAGTGTACCAAGCCCCTAGGCTGCACACCGCACTGGGGCCCTGGGCCCAGCCCAGAAAACCATTTTTTCATCCTATGTCTCCAGGCCTGTAATTAGTCAGGCTCCCATGAAGGTCTCTGACATGCCTTGGAGACATTTCTTCCATTGTCTTGCAGATTAGCATTTGGCTTCTCGTTACTTATGCAAATTTCTACAGTAGGTTGAAGTTTCTCCCTACTGCATCGTCAGGCTGCAAATTTGTTAAGCTTTTATTCTCTGCCTCCTCTTGAACACTTTGCTGATTAGAAATTTCTTCTGCTGGATACCCTAAATCATCTCTCTCACAGTCAAAGTCCCACAGATCTGTAGGGCAAGGGCAAAATGCTGTCAATCTCTTTACATAGCAAAAGTGACCTTTACTCCAATTCCCAACGAGTTCCTCATCTCTATCTGAAACCATCTCAGCCTAGACTTTATAGTCCATATTACTTTCAGCATTTTGGTCAAAGCCATTCCACAAGTCTCTAGGAAGTTACAGACTTTCCCATATCTTCCTGTTGTCTGAGCCCTCCAAGACAGTAGGAAGTTACAAACTTTCTCACATTTTCCTGTCTTTTTCTGAGCCCTCCAAACTGTTCCAACTTCTACTTGTTACCTAATTCCAAAGTTGCTTCCACATTTTCAAATATCTTTACAAAAGCAATCCACTACCTGGTACAAATTTACTGTATTAGTTTGTTCTCATGCTGCTAATAAAGACATACCTGAGACTGGGTAATTCATATAGGAAAGAGATTTAAATGACTCCCAGTTTAGCAAGACTGGGGAGGCCTCATAAATTTTACAATCATGGTATAAGGCAAAGGGGAAGCAAGACATGTCTTCACATGGCCAGATCAGGAGGAAGGCAGCTTTCCTATACACCAGCAACAGCAAAAGTGAGAGCCAAATCACAAAAGCAATCCTGTTCACAATTACCACAAAAAGAATAAAATACCCATAAATACAGCTAACTAGGGAGATGAAAGTTCTCTACAATGAGAAATACAAAACACTGCTCAAAGAAACCAGAGAAGACACAAATGGAAAAAATGTTCCATGTTCATGAGTGGTATATTAGTCCCTTTTCACACTGCTATAAAGAACTTGGGACTGGGTAATTTATAAATAAAATGAGTTTAATTGATTCACAGTTCTGCATATAACTGAATATTTTCAGGATCAGCCAGATCACATCTTGAATGCTTTGCTGCTTAGAAATTTCTTCCGCCAGATACCCTAAATAATCTCTCTTAAGTTCAAAATTCCACAGATCTCTAGGACAGGGGAAAATACCACCAGTCTCTGAGACCACCTCAGCCTGAGCTGCACTGGTCATATCACTATCAGCATTTTGGTCAAAACCATTCAACAAGGCTCTCGGAAGTTCCAAACTTTTCCACATCTTTCTGTCTTCTCCTGAGCCCTTCAAATTGTTCCAAATTCTGCCTGTTACCCAGTTCCAAAGTTGCTTCCACATTTTCAATTTATCTTTGTAGCAGTACCCAACTCTCAGTATCAAGTCTCTGAATTAGTCTATTCTCACACTGTTATCAAGATACCACTTGAGACTAGGTAATTAATAAAGAGAGGAGGTTTAACTGACTCACAGTTCTGCAGGATTGGGCAGTCTCAGGAAACTTATAATCATGGAGCAAGGCAAAGGTGAAGCAGGCATCTTGTTCACTCAATGTTATTCCAATCAAACCAGGTGGGACCTGGTTCACCCTCAACATGTGGGGATTACAGTTTGAAATGACATTTGGGTAGGGACACAGAGCCAAACCATATCAAACAGGAAAAATCAATTTCATTCAAATGGCCATACTGCCCAAAGCAATTTTCTAGCTCAATGGTATTCCTATCAATTTACTAATGACATTCTTCACAGAACCAGAAAAAAAAAACTATTTTAAAATTCATATGGAACCAAAAAAGAATCAGAATAGCCAAGGTAATACTAAGCAAAAAGAACAAAGCTGGAAGCAACATATTACCCAACTTCCATCTATACTACAGGGCTACAGTAAGCAAAAAAAAAAAAAAAAAGCATGGTACTTGTATAAAAACAGGCACATAAACCAATGGAACAGAATACAGAGCCCAGAAATAAGGTCACACTTCTATGACCATCTGATCTTCTTCAACAAAGCTGACAAAAACAAGCAATAGAGAAAATACTAATAATTGATGCTGGGCCATATGCAGATTGAAGCTGGACCCCTTCCTCACACAATATACAAATATACAAAAATCAACTCATGATGGATTAAATACTTAAATGTAAAACCCAAAACAATAAAAATCCTGGATGACAACCAAGATAATACCATCTTGGACATAGGGACAGGCAAAGATTTCATGACAAAGATGCCAAAAGCAATTGCAATAAAAGCAAAAATTTACAAGTGAGATCTAATTAAACTTAAGAGTTTCTTCACAGCAAAAGAAACTGTAAACAAACCACCTACAGAATAGGAGAAAATATTTGCAAGCTATGCATCTGACAAAGGTCTAATACCCAGCATCTATAAGGAATTTAAAGAAATGTATAAGATTAAAACAAACAACCTTATTAAAAAGTGGGCAAATGACATGAACAAACACTTCTCAGAAGAAGACATACATGTGGCTAAGAAGCATTTGAAAAATCTCAGTATCATTGATCATTAAAGAAATGCAAATCAAAAGCACAAAGAGATACCATTTCAGACCAGTTAGAATGGCTACTACGAGGCAGGAGGATCCCTTGAGGTCAGAAGTTCAAAAACCAGCCTAGACAACGTGGTGAAACCCCATCTCTACTAAAAATACAAAAAATTAGCCAGACGTGTTGGTGGGTGCCTATAACCCCAGCTACTTGGGAGGCTGAGGCAGGAGAATTGTTTAAACCTGGGAGACAAGGTTGCAGCAAGCCAAGATTGTGCCACTGCACTCCAGCCTGGGTGACAGACAGAGGCTCTGTCTCAAAAAATAAAAAAAGGAAAAGTAAAAAGTGCTAGCAAGGTTGTGGAGAAAAGGGAACACTTATAAACTGTTGGTGGGAGTGTATATTAAGTCAACCATTGTGGTAAGCAGTATGGAGATTCCTCAAAGAGCTAAAATGAGAACTATCATTTGATCCAGAAATCTTATTACTGGTATATCACCTGAGGAATATAAATCATTCTACCATAAAGACGCATGTACCTGAATGTTCACTGAAGCACTATTCACAATAGCAAACACATGGAATCAATCTAAATGACTGTCCATGACAGGTTGGATAAAGAAAATGTGGTATATATACACCAGGAAATACTATGCGCCATAAGAAAGAATTAGATCACGTCTTTTGCAGGAACATGGATGGCACTGGAGGCCATATCTTTAGCAAACTAACACAGGAGCAGAAAACCAAATACTGTGTGTTTTCACGTATAAGTGGGAGCAAAATGATAACTTATGAACACAAAATAGGAAACAACAAACACTGGCTTCTACTTGAGGGTGGAGTGTGGGAGGAGAGAGAGAAGCAGAAAAGATAAAAATTGGATACTGGGTTATGACCTGGGTAATGAAATAATCTGTGCAAAAACCACTGTGACACAAGTTTACCTTTGTAACAAACCTTCACGTGTACCTCCAAAACTAAAATAAAAGCTTAAAAAAAGGGAATGTATTTAACACTACCAAACTGTAAACTTACACATGGTTAAGATGGCAAATTTTGTGTGATGTGTATTTAAAATAAGAAATCTGCCCAGGAGTGGTGGCTCACGCCTGTAATCCCAGCACTTTGGGAGGTAATGGTGGGGGGATCACCTGAGGTCAGGAGTTCGAGACCAGCCTGACCAACATGGTGAAACCCCATCTCTACTAAAAATACAAAATTAGCCGGGTGTGGTAGCAGGCACCTGTAATCCCAGCTACTCAGGAAGCTGAGGCAGGAGAATTGCTTGAACCAGGAGGCCAAGGTTGCAGTGAGCTGAGATCAGGCCGTTGCACTGAAGAGTGAAACTCTATCTCAAAAAAAAAAAAAAAAAAAATTCTTTCTTTCTTTTCTTTCTTTCTTTCTTTCTTTCTTTCTTTCTTTCTTTCTTTCTTTTCTTTCTCTTTGTTCTTTCTTTCTTTCTATTTTTTTCTTTCTCTTTCTCTCTCTTTCTCTCTCTTTCTTTCTCTCTTTCTTTTTCCTTCCTTCCTCCCTTCCTTCCTTCCTTCTTTCTTTTCTTTTTCTTTTTTTGTATTCCTTTTAAACATTTCAGTTAGTTTTGGGGAACAGGTGGTATTTGGTTCCATGGAATAATTATTGAGATTTTGGTGCACCTGTCACCTGAGCAGAATACACTGTACCTAATGTGTAGTCTTTTATCCCTCACCCCCCTCCCACCATTCCCCCTGAGTCCCCAAAGTCCATTATATCATTCTTATGCCTTTGCATCCTCATAGCTTAGCTCCCACTTATAAGTGAGAACATACCATGTTTGGTTTTCCATTCTTGAGTTACTTCACTTAGAATAAAGGTCTTTAACTCCATCCACGTTGCTGTGAATGCCATTACTTCATTCCTTTCTATGGCTGAGTCATATTCCATCTTATTTATATATATATATATATATATATATATATATAATTTTCTTACCTATTTGTTGGTTGATAAGCATTTAGGCTGGTTCCATATTTTTGTAGTGTGAAGTGTGCTGCTATAAACATGCATGTTCAAGTGTCTTTTTCATATAATGACTTCTTTTCCTTTGGGTAGATATACTCATCCTTCTTGAGAGTGCTTTCTAAGAATTTAACAGAGATTGAGTGTTGTGACCTAGGCCTGTGGTCACTGCAGCTGTTTCAGCACTAGGGGATATCCTAAGACCAGGAAAACTATGACTCTTGCAAGCTCCTGGATATGCATCCTTGGTGAACTTGGGAGCAATAAAAAATTCCCTGGGTTACCAGTGAAGGTCTCTTACTCTCTTTGCTCTTTTCCTCCTTCCAGAAAGAGTCTCTGTGTTTTGATGCCTGAAGATGGGGTAGGGGTGACATGACTAATCCTATGGCCACCACAGCTAGCACTGCACTGCGTCGTCACACCTCATGCCTATGACCTTCCAGACCAGCATAACAGTGGGGCTTGCCTAAGACCTGTGGCCACTACTGCCTGGCTGCCTCTGACATTTATTCAAGGCCCAAGGTCACTTAAGTCAGTCTGTAGTGAATCCTACATGGATTGACCATCACATCACAGAAGTGGATTCTTTCATGGCCCAAGTTGGGTATAAAAGCATCATCCAAGAGAATAGGCCTGAAACTGGGGGCTTCCGGAATCTGCCTGGTGTTTTGTTTTCCTGTGGGTAAGCTGGTACACAAAGTACAAGACAAAGGCTTCTGTACTCTTCCTTCTCCTTGCCCCAAGCAGAAAGAATCTGTCCTGGGTCTGGATTGCCTGGAGTCCAGCTTTCTAAATCTCTTAGGGATTTAGAAATAAACAAACATGTCTTTCCTAATTTTTAAAAGTTGTCATGCTTTCTCTTCCTTGCTTATTACAGAGCTCTGCAGCAGTCATGTAATTTGCAGTTGACCATTTGGTAGGAAGTATTTTGGCCCAGTGGTGTAGCCTCTCTCTCCCATCCACAAAGAGTGGCACAGTCCAGAGGGCTCCTGCTATTCATCAAACAGGCTCGGCTTTTAGACTCAGTTTTTAGAGCCACCCCATGGAGAAGAGCAATTGTTCATTGTGGTCCCAAGGGAAGGCATTAGTTTGACTGTGACAGTCGTTGAATTGCATGCATAATTGTTCCAGGGAAAGTATTATAGGACCAATGAAAAGAAATCTGTGCTGTATCATTTTGTAGCTTTCAACTGGTTGGATATAAAACAAAACAAAAAATAAATTACGTACTTGATGCAAAATTAGAGCATTTAACATTTCTATTTCTTTTAGACATTTTAATCTGTTCTTCCATGAGGACAGCTAATGGTTGTCTAAAATCTTTTGCCACTTTATGACTGCATTTTAAGATGCCTATTTTCTTTTTCTTTTTTTTGATTTCCAACTTTTATTTTAAGTTCAGGGGTACATGTGCAGAATGTGCAGGTTTGTGACACAGGTAAATGTGTGCCATGGTGTTTTGCTGCAAAGATCATCCCATCACCCATGTATTAAGCCCAGCATCCATTAGCTGTTCTTCCTGATGCTCTCCTTGCTTCCACCCCTCACCCTCCAACAGGCCCCAGTGTGTGTTGTTCCCCACCCCCAAGTGGCCCATGTTTTCTCATCATTCAGCTCTCACTTAAAAGTGAGAACATTTGGTATTTAGTTTTTTGTTCCTGAGTTAGTTTGCTGAGGATAATGGCTTCCAGCTTCGTCCATGTCCCTGCAAAGGACATGATTGTGTTCCTTTTTATGGCTGCATAGTATTCCATGGTGTGTATGTATCACATTTTCTTTATCCAGTCTATCAGGGATGGGCTTATAGGTTGATTCCATGTCTTTGCTATTGTGACTAGTGTTGCTCTGAACATGTGTGTGCATGTGTTTTTATAGTAGGACAATTTATATTCTTTTGGGTATATATCTAGTAATGAGATTGCTGGGTTGAATGGTATTTCTGTTTTTAGGTCTTTGAGGAATTGACACACTGTCTTCCACAATGGTTGAACTAATTTACACTCTCATCAACTGTGTAAAAGCATTCCTTTTTTTCCACTACCTCACTGGCATCAGTTGTTTTCTGACTTTTTAATAATAGTTATTCTGCTGGTGTGAGATGCTTTCTCATTGTGGTTTTGATTTGCATTTCTCTAATGATCTGTGATGTTGAGCTTTTTTTTTTTCATTTGTTTGTTGGCCACATGTATGTCTTGTTTTGAGGAATGTCTCTTCATGTCTTTTGCCCACTTTCAATGGGGTTATTTGTTTTTTCCTTGTAAATTTGTTTAAGTTCATTGTAGATGCTGGATATTAGACCTTTGTCAGATTGATAGGTTATAAAAGTTTTCTCCCATTCTATTGGTTGTCTGTTTACTCTGATGATAGTTTCTTTTGCTGTGCAGAAGCCCTTTAGTTTAATTAGATCCCATTTGTCAATTTTGACTTTTGTTGCAATTGCTTTTGACATCTTCATCATGAAATCTTTGCCTGTGCTTATGTTCTGAGTGGTATTGCCTAGGTTTTCTTCTAGGGTTTTTAGGTTTTTATAGTTTTAGGGTCTTTTTTTTTTTTTTTTTTTTTTTTTTTTTTGACGGAGTTTTGCTCTTGTTGCCCAGGCTGGAGTGCAGTGGCATGATCTTGGCTCACCGCAACCTCCACCTCCCAGGTTAAGCGATTCTCCTGCCTCCGCCTCCCCAGTAGCTGGGATTACAGGCGCCTGCCACCACGCCTGGCTAATTTTGTATTTTTTTTAGTAGAGATGGAGTTTCTCCATGTTGGTCAGGCTGGTCTTGAACTCTCGACCTCAGTTAATCTGTATTTAAGTCTTTAATCCATCTTGAGTTGATTTTTGTATATGGTGAAAGGAAGGGGTCCAGTTTCAATTTTCTGTATATAGCTTGCCAGTTCTCTAAGTACCATTTATTAAGTAGGAAATCCTCTCCTGATTGCTTGTTGTTTTCAGGTTTGTCAAATATTGGACAGTTGTAGGTGTGCAGTCTCATTTCTGAGTTCCCTATTCTGTTCCCTTGGTCCATGTGTCTATTATTATACCAGTACCATGCTGGTTTGATTACTGTAGCATTGTAGTACAGCTTGAAGTCCTGTAGCATGATACCTCCAGCTTTTTTCTTTTAGCTTAGGATTGTCTTGGCTATTCAGGACTTTTTTTAGTTCCATGTAGAAAACAAAATGTGGAACTACAAACCAAAGTTACAATAATACTACATTTAGATTAATAATTGATTGTTTTCCTTTAATGCACAAGTATTTTAAATCATTTAGACAACAAAAAGTAGAATTACAAACCAGTGTTACAATAATACTCGATTTTATAACTACTTATGTATTTACATTTATTGAGATTTTTATTTCTTCATATGGCTTCAATTTACTGTCTAGTGTCTTTCCCTTTCACCTTGAAGGACTCCCTTGAGCATTTTTTACAAAGCGGATACCTAGTGATAATGACTCACTCAGATTTTGTTTATCTGAAATTTCTTCCTTACTTTTGAAGGACACTTTGCCAGACATAGGAACTTTGGTTGACAGTTTTCTTTGTTTAGCTTTTAAATATATTGGCCCACTGTTTTATTATTTCTAGCGTTCTGATGAAAAACTGTTTAAAATCTTATTGAGAATCCCTTATATGTGGCTCGTCATTGCTCTCTTGCTGCTTTCAAATTTCTCTCCGTCTTTCAAACTTTTGATTTTTTTTTTTTTTTTTTGAGACAGAATCTCACTCTGTTGCCCAGGCTGGAGTGCAGTGGCGTGAGCTTGACTCACTGCAACCTCTGCCTCCCAGGTTCAAGTGATCTCTTGTCTCAGGCTCCTGAGTGGCTGGGATTACAGGAGTGCGTCATCATGCCCAGATAATTTTTGTATTTTTCACAGAGACAGGGTTTCACCATGTTGTCCCAGCTGGTCTCGAACCCCTGACCTCAAGTGATCTGCCTGCCTTGGCCTCCTAAAATGCTGGAATTACGAGCATGAGCCACTGTGCCAGGCTTAATACTTATTTCTTAAAGACAAGTTTAAACAATTGTGTATATGAGTTTCTAGTTGCTTAATTTGGTGTTCCTGAGGGGAGAGAACCACTGGAGGATTCTATTCTGCAATCTTGTTTTGCCTCATCTCAATAAACATTTGAATTTTTACTACATTATTAATTATTACTAAATCTTTAATGACTATTGAATTATTTGAATCTTTATTGAAGGTTAAATTACTTGAATCTTTATTAGATCCAATGTGGTAACCCTGGAAGTCAGATTTCCCTCATTTCTCCAGGATTTATTTATTTATTTTTTCTTTTTTGTTTTTGTATATTGTTTTTGTAGGTTTTGATCATTGTGGGCTGTCTCTGTACCAAGGATCAGCCTAAGGTGCAAACTTGATGTCTTCTCAGGTCTTTTCTGAATCAAAAACTTTTCCTGGGCATACACAGTCATTTTCTAATTTTCCTCATATATGCAATTGCTTTTGAATGTCTTAGTCTTTATTTTTATCTTCCCAAAAGGGGAAAAGATACAAATGAAGAGAAGAAAGAATGCAGGACTTTTAAATCTCCTGGAATTCACTTCAGTTGGAAGTGAAGAGGCTTTCAATAGTGGGTATAAATTCAAGACAATGCCTGTCCACATATTTTTTTGCATCTCTGTGACCAACAGCTGAAATTAGTGACCAGAGCACAGCTCCCAGAGAGTAAAGAGCAGGATCCTTTTTGCCCACCCTGGCTCCGGAAGTTGTGCACAGGCTGCTTCAGAAACGTGCACAGCTGTCTGCTATGGGACTAGGGGTGGGGGATGGATAGATGATACTGTGCTAAACTTTGTAATTAACCAAAATTAATTATAAATTACCATCCAAGTCTTCCCTTGGATGTGGCAAGACTTCAATAGACCCTAGAACTCCAAAATAGTTATATTAGACAGATTTTAACATTGCCATTGTTTGTTTAGATAAGGAGCAAGATTCCTGGTGCTTCCTATGCCTTCATCTTCCCAGAGATCCCTCTTATGTCAATGACATTTTGAAAATGTTTTTTCTGTTAAGTTCTTTTTAATTTTGAGCTTTTTGAGAAACTTGATTTATTTCAGGAATTTCTCTATAGGAGTTCTTTTTCTCTTTTAAGTGTAACAAAAGACTGGGATCAAACAGGATGATTTCTATCACTTAGTGACAAGAGCAAACTTGACTTTTACATTTTTTCCTGAGAGCATTGAATAAAGTCCGATATTTTGTATGGCTGTGACCTAAACCAAGTTTCCATGAGCAATTATGTGATAAAGAATAACTCAACAAATTTCTTTTTTCATTTTTAATGGTGTACTATTTTATAAATTCTCTTTAAAAGAAATTATTTCAGCATACAAAGCACAGGAGTACATGAAAGGTTAATTTTTTCCCTCTACATATATTTTTTCTATGTGCAGAAATCTGTTGAGAAGGAAAAAAATTGTATAATGCCTCATGTTCTTTATTCATTACACACACACAAAACCAAAAATGATTGTTAGTCATGAAATTAACTTATTTGTGCAGGGCACATTTAAGCTAATGTAAATCAACATTTTCTAAAGCATATTATCATTACCATTCTCAACAGTTGTAAAGTCCTTTAGAGCTTACAGACTATTTGTGTATACAACTCTGGAAGCATCAGGATTCCCAGTTACAGAGAAATTTAAAGGAAAGCTTGTATGGTTAAGACTATTGTTTAATCCCCCATAGACTATTGAGGAAAAAGGCTTAAAGAGGTTAAGTGCTCTTATTAAGAACATGAATCTAATTACAAGACAGACAGCTCTAGAACCCAGAGGTTTTGACTCAGATTGCTTGTTCTTGCCTTTATTTTGTACCCCTTTGAATACAAAAAACAATTTTAAAAAATACCATTAGAAATACCTTCATGATGGAGAATAAGTATAGTAAATATATACGGGAAATATGTATGCAAAATGTATGTGTGTGTGTAGATACAGATATAAATGGAGATGTAGATATAGATGTACTTTTTGTTTTTTATTTTGTTTTATTGTAACTTTAGGTTGCAGGAAACCAGTGATGCCCACATATGCCCCCATGTATAGCATAAACCTGTTTCCTTTTTTAAATCCACGTTTCCAGGTTCACCATGCTAAATCATCATCCCTTTGAAGCTCATGCAAAATCAAACCACTGTCAGCATTTGTACTCAGTCTTCTGGTTTTTGTTTGTTTGTTTTTATCATTCTTATCCATTCCTTTGCTTTCTCTTTATTGTTAATTTCTTTCTTCCTCTTTCCAATTTCAAACCTAAACTTGTTTGTAACCTCTTTGTATCAGCAATGATGAGGGAAAAACCAGTTATTTTATTAGAGAAAATTCAGCACACCCCTACTTGATCTGTAGAATATTCTCTAGTTCATATCCTCGCTAATAATTTGAGTATAAAATAAGGAGAAGGCTTTGGAGTGTGGGCCCAACATAAGGCTCTTGGTCCATTCTTAGTAGGGCACAATGTTTTTAAGATAATGCTTCCCAAGCCAGGGTCATAGCTTGCACCTGTAATCCCAGCTACTCCAGAGGCTAAGGCAGGAAGATTGTCTGAGGCCAGGAATTCAAGACCAGACAGAGCATCATAGCAAAACCTCATTTCTAAAATTATTTTTTAAAATTAGTCAGGCATAGTGACATGCACCTGTAGTCCCAGCCACTCCAAAGGATGTGGAAGGAGGATCCCTTGAGCCTAGGAGTTTGAGGCTGCAGTGAAATGTGATCATGATACTTTAGCCTGGGAAACAGAGTTAGACTCTCTTTCTAAAAAATAATTTTTAAAAAAGATAATGCTTTCAGATTCATTGTCCCTTCGTATCACTGTGTAACTTTCAGCTTCTCGTTATCCTTGCCAACACAGAGAATTAAGTCTCCTGTAAAAAATAGAGGATTATTTACAAGCATGTATGTTTAAAGAATAAAAGTAGAAGATTCTTTGCATACCTTTATTTTTTAAAAACATTATCATTAGTATTATAATTATCTAAAGTACAAACTTGAAAATTCAAAGTAAAAATCACATATAATGCTGTGCTATATGTATTTTTTGTCACAAATGGCAGTGTGATACTTCAACCCCTCACATCTGCAATGTTATGCTTCTTATGTAATTCTTGTATCCCAAACCAAAGCGTGTTTGCAATGCATCTTTAGAAAGTGACTTTTTAAAACAAGTTTTCTTTTCTTAAATAAAAAGCTTAGCCCTTCTATGCTGTATGCACAGAGAAACTCCCTCCCATGAATAAGAGTTTTCACTAATTTTGTAAAATGTGTTACATCCAATTTAGTAAAGCCAGAAATATAGTGTGTTGTGTTTAGCTATTAAGCTGATTTGAGATTCCCAAAGGCAGATTTGGCATTCTATTTATGCTTCTATTCTCAGCTCCTAATACGGTTTTGGCTCCTAATATGGAAACATTCTCTTTTTGAGTGAATAATCTTTAAGTTTGTCATTCATGCCTTTCTTCTCTAATTAATTAAAACTCATCTATATAGATTGGATAAGTCCTAAGATAAACTGACATTATTTCTAAAGGTGTATAATGAACACTTGAAAAAAATAATGGTTTATGCACATGACAGCATATTTTCGAAAACTAAAACCCACAAAGTTGAACTTTTATATTTTTCAAAAACAGTAAAAGATAACTCACTAACTTTACAGGCAAATACAAATTACAGTGAAAGTAGCTAGTATTTTTAAAGTACAAAAGCATCCCCACAGATCACAAAAATATAAAAATCGTATAATAAAAGAAACTATATATTTCTTTTTCTGCATAAGAAAAGAAAAATTAGGAAATCAATGACATAATTAATAAATTGTCATAATATAAAGAATATCTAGGCTCACATAGTATTTATAGAGTTATTCTTCAGCATTTTATCTGAGTTTGTATCACTTAAACTTCCACTACCTCCCTACCAAAATGTATAGAAGTATTCAAAGCAAGTGACCTTCAAGAATGAGGTGCTGTGAATTAACTGTTTTAGAATTTATTACAAATATATTTCTAGACTAACTTTTGGCACGGAGTGTAAAAGTAATACAGCTCATATAAACTCACTTGGGGCTCTGGTTGTCATTCCCATCAAGGGCTTCAGTAAACCTAGAATATACAAGGCACAGTGAATTTTCTCATCACAAGTTCCATTATCAGGGGATACTACACACTGATATCTGCCACTTGGAGAACGTGTATCCCCTTTTCTTCCCCAAACTTTATCTTTCCTCAGTGCCAAATTTTGTATTTCTTTAGTTTTCTTCTGAGGACCCACCTTGGACTGTTGGTTATGATGCCAGGAAGACTCGAGAAGCTCTTGCTAAAGTTTTCTTGCAAGTGAAACACAAGTGACATGAATATTCATGACAGTAAATGCTCCTTTTATGCCATTTAGGCTCTGCCAGTAATTTGTTCTCTCTTGGTACTTTAGTAGAATGATGTTTTGTTCTCTGTTAATTCTATTTCTCTTGTTGCAGACAACTAATTCCCTTAGAATCTTTTTGTTTGTTTCTTTGCTTTTCACTTTTGTTTGTCATTTAAGAAAACTGGAGCTTAGTGACTTCAGTAGCTCTTGATTTTACCATATTTATGCAGACTTGATTTTCTGGAAATGTGATCTTATTAGAAGAAGATGGCACATAAAACACCAATGAATCTATTCCAGTAGATTTCTTTTTTCACTTGTATAAATATTACCTATCAGTTCCTAGTCTCTTCGTCTCTGTCTGCCTTTACCTCTTTCTCTCCCTCTATCTTTCTGATTCTTGCCCACTTTATCATTATGTTACTTATTATATGACAAAACATGTAGATAGCATGAATTTAGAAGTATGCAAAATTTATTGACTGCTGTATTTTATTATTAAAAGACACAAACATGATAATAATGGTCTTCAAAGTATTGTGCTTGTTATGATTTTCCAAAAAAAGGAAATACATATGAAATACAATATTACTTAGTAAAACAAGTAAAATTATTTTTGATGTACTTTTAAACAATGTCATGTTATTATATTACTTTTTCTTTAATTAGCCCATAAGAATTATAGTACATAAAATTTTTTAAAAATTAACTGTGTATCATGAATATTATTGCTTTCTCCTAGAAACAGATTGAGTAAATTAATAACATGTTGGGGACATTTTATGCCTACATGTTTAAATAGGTTTGCAACTAATTGCATTACTGATTATTTTCTATATCCTTTTACATAAATTTTTTATCTATAATTTTTAAAAGCAAATCAAAATTGTAACATTGCCATGTTATTAACAAGGTCAAATACATAATTAACATTTGTATAGTATATATTGCTATGTAATGAAGTTGTGTTAACACCACTTAAGAAGGATATAGACTGGAGGACTTGAAGCTGATAGATGAGAACACAGAATTTAAAAGCGTACAATCTGCAAATGAAAGGTTTTGCAAAATGCCAATTTAATATTTAGTTCAATAGTATGGTCACAAATATTGCAATTAAGTGCATATACAGAAAATCAATTATTCTAATTTTCAACTTTCAAACATTAATGTAAAAATGGCATGTTGCAGATGAAAAGGTGTAGTTTTCATCACTTGTTATTTTGATGTTAAATTATAATCTTAAACTTCCTGATCCTTCCACCCTTGCATAAGTATTTTCTATAAATTAATAGAAATATTAATTAGTTAAATTGCAGATTGATTTTTGTAAGAATAACAACAGAGAAAATAATAATTTTTAACCTTAAATTATCTGTGGATCACTGAGCAGACTAAATTTATGAGCAAAAGAAAACATATTAAATTTAGGTGAGAAAGTAGAAAGAGGAAATTAATATGTTGTCAAATAACAACACAGCATAATTTTTCTGCCTAAAATATGTGTTGAAAATGTGTGCAAAAGGTATTTATCTCTTGTTTTATAACCCTTACCCCAGTAAATGACATAAATATTCACTTAGAAGTCTGTATTTTATCTTTGATTACTTTTTCTACTTCATCTGCACCCCACAAGTAAGCTCTATTACCCAATCATCTAATCCTTATAGGTCTTTCTCTCACTTTTTCCGTTCTGTTGCAATGACCCTCATACAATTTTTCACTGTTTCAAATATGCATTAGTGAGAAAGCTTAAAATTGTTTTTCTGGTCAGCAAGTTTTCTATAATCTTATCTTTTGACCTGCTGAATAACATCCAGAGATATTGTCTATTTGTGAAATCGCTTAACACTTTTCACAGATATGTTGGTTGCCCTTAAGAGAAACCTAAACCCATCACATTTGGCCACTAGTTCTCTTCAGGTCCTCTCACGGCTGTATGAATCAGGTCCCATCTCTGACAGACACCATTTTTCATACCTGTCTCAGAGCTGTATTTAAAATGAGGACTTCTTTCTTTTCCAGATCCTCGTGACCTAAGGATGATTGACTTGGGGAACTAGAAAGAAGTCAATCAACCTTCCAAAAATATCTATCCTCCACCTACTATGTATAAGATACTAAGTAAACAAATATAGAAGACAAAAATCCTCCTGACGTAGCAGCTACCATCTAATAAGTGCTTGCTTTCTGCTGGGCTTATGTTTACAGCATTTTACATTCAGTGTTGTACTATGTCCTAACGATTTCTAAACAATCCTCATTAGCCTTCTTTTACAAATGAACTATTAGAGACTTTAAATACTTTATGCTATTCAACTAAAACAGGGCAAAGCCACTTGAAAGTGCAAGTACAAATTGTGAATGCAAAAACTCTAGACATTTTAGTTTGTTGCCCAGCTCATGGTATCTGCTCAACAGTGTATGACTGAGAGAATGCAGATCACTATGCTGCCTCTCTTTAACGCCAGCCTTCAAGGAGTTTACAGTCTATGAATGTGACAGGGCTAATACAGGAGGAGATTAGTTAGCATTTCCTTCAGCGTATATTTATTGAATGCCCCCTGTGTTGTACACAATTATTAGGCACACTGAATATGCAGCAGTAAAGATAGATTACATATATATAAGATAGATGATAGACGGATGAACGGATGGATAGATAGAAAAGTGATTGCCTTCATGGAGCTTACAATCTGGTAAAAACAGAGAAAATAAGTATATTACATCAAATACTAGAAAGCGATGTTTCCAATATAGATAAAAATTCAGCATAAGGGGAAGTAGTGTAATAAAAGCTACCAGCAGCAAATGCTATAGGAATGCATACTGCATCATTTAAAATATTTTAAAGAAAATAATAAAAGGAAACTTCATTTTTCTGGTTTAAAATCTTTTAGAAACTCATAAATATAAATTTCTTTTCTATGTATGTCAGGTAAAATATACTACTTACTTTTAAGATATGATTTTATTTGTGTATATTTATTGGGGTCATTTTTATTATTTTATTTTAGTCCTAAATATGTGCAGTCTATTTCATGGGTAATTGATATTTGATGGTGAGCATACATTCAAACAGTTTTTGATTCAGAATGATTTTATATGTAACTTTCAGATTTCGCTCAGAATTCCTTTCAGAAAAACAGTATGGATGCAGGAAATATTTAGAATTTGGTTCTCTGCAAATTTTCAGGGTAATGAAAAACATATGTATTTGCATAAATTCAGTTTCAGATATTTCATCTCTCTGCCCAGTTTGGTATCTCATTTATTTAGAGACTAGAAAGAAGAAAACGTGACCTTAAAGTATACCTAACATTTGGAACTTGTGATTTCATGGGATGAATAAGTCCAAAATTCTATCTCCTTGAAATTTGTTTCCAGAATGTTAACTGCAAAGCAAGTTATATATAGCAGTAAATGCATGCTTAATTTGTGCAGAAATCATGGTGTGATGAATACAATTAAGAGCCTCGGAGGGAATAATTATATTACTGCATAAAGCTGGTGGTTCTCAAATTGCTTGGTGCCTGGACTTTAAATTGGCCTGATTTCCTGTTGTGAAAGTCATCCATCGCAGCAACACAACTGCAGCAGGAATGGCGTAGTTTCAAAGTCACACAGAAAGCATATTCTTTCTGATCAATTGCCATATATTCTTGTTTAAAGGCAAAGAAATTGGCAACAGGCATACCAAAGTTGATTAAACTGATAAATTAAAATTCATTAGATCAAGTACATTGTTTTGTCTGTTATTCAGAAGAGAGTTTTTTTTTTTTTAACAAGATTGACTAAGCTGCTTATAATTGTAGGTTTTTAAGTACCTACACATAAAAAATTTAACTGGATTGTTTAAAGTAAATAACATATTTATTTCATGATCCCTAGATTATTAGTGCCTTGAAATAAATAGGTGGAATTTTAGGGTTTACCTTTCAGGAATATAATCATTTATAGTAAAATCTGAATGTAACTGTTTAGTCTTGTATAAAAACTCCATATTATATTGGAATTATCCATTGCTAAATGTTATATGATATCATATATCATATGTTTAGCTTTGTCTGACTGAGGAAGCATTATTTGATCTTAAATAATTGTGAATTTCTTAATAAATATGCAATGAATACATTTTAGTACTAAAAATGTACTATTATCTTACATTAAGGTTTTTATATCTAGAACATAAAATAACAATTACTGATCTATGATAGTCAAACAACAAGGAAAAGATAACAGAATATGGATCACAGTAATTTAACTACTGATGAGGTTAGAGCTACTGTCTTGAAAAAGCTTAAGTGAAACCAGAAAGTAATGGTTTTTGGCAAGAGGTTAAAGAGGTAAGGGAAGCATTTTCAGCCAAGATAAACAGATTATTTAAGAATCCAGAAAAACCATGGAAATCCCTTAGAAAACTTCTAGCTCAGGGATGCAATATTCCCACAGGCCCACGACAGCCATTGCTCACCATCCACAGTACTCCTGATGGCTCATTTCGTACAGAAGTGAACTTAGAATTGCATATGGCACCAGGAAGCAATTACTAATTGATTGTTGCTTGCAGTCACTATGCTTCTAGTTGCAGTTCATGACCTACCAGAACTGATGAGGAGACTGAGGCCTGGAGAAGCTGCATGATTTACCAAATACTTGACTGCTCAAAAACAGAAGAACTGTGGCTAGAGAGCCATCTCTCAGAGCCAGCACAATGCTAGTTTTCTTGCTAATGCTGTGATATTCTTGCCAATAAGTGAGGTTGTTTGTCCAAATATATTGTTCTGCCATTTTCTCACTGGCCTCTTGATCTCTATGGATCATCCAGAAAAATTTTAATTCCTCATATTCTATTTCTTTATTTTTTATTCATTCTTTTATTGCTTCATTCAACTTTTTTTTTTTTTTTGTGAATGCCAATATAGACAATGCTAGATGCTGGGGTAATTACATGAGTAATTTGTGGACACTACTTGGAACACAGCTAAGAACAAAACATAGCTAGAGGTCCTATCCTTATTACACACAAAATAGATTTGGCTCATCTTCAAAATGTAGAGATTACAAAACTGGAAAACTTGGACCAATTCTTGTCCAACGAAAAGGAGGAAGTTGAACATGAATAGACACAAGACTGTTGATTCAAGTAATCTAATTTGGGCTTCTCTTCATCGTCTTTGAAAACCCTAGAGAGTTTGCTAATAGAACTGATAACAAAAAATAGACATGAAATAAAGTTTTCTTTTTTTTTTCAAATGTATTTTAAGTTCTACCTCATTTTGATCTACTGTGTTAGCACACATGAACATAAACATGATCAAGAACCTTTTTTATTTTTTTAATTTATTAATTGTTTTTGTTTGTTTTTTTGAGACAGGGTCTCTCTGTCACCTGTGCTGAAGTGGTGCAAAGCAGTGGAGCGATCATAGCTCACGGCAGCCTGGACTTCCTGGGCTCAAGCAATCCTCAGCCTTTAGAGTAGTTGCAACTACAGGCACACATCACTGTGCCTGGCAAACACAATCTATAATCTTAAAATAAAGATGATACTGACCTCTCTGGGGGAAAAATTGAAGGGGGGAAGAACTAATTTAACTCATAACATCTTTGAATTCATACTAGATTGGCAAGTATATCTTATCACTGATGTACCACGTTTCTGATTCCATTTTCTAAATTTAGCAATGGATTCCTTGGCCAAGAATATGCTATATAGTTTAAATGGAGATTTAGACCTTGGACTTGGTCACATTCATATTATTTCTCTAACTAGATGAGCACATTTGTTTACATTTTAAGAGATAATATGTAGGTCTATTTATTCTTAGTTATTTGAATTAAAAACCACTTAAATTAATAGGAGGACCACTAATGCTCAGCATACACTTGAATTTACAAGTACAACAATAATCATGATATTCTCCATAAAAAGCTTTATCTGTTTTACTTATTTTATTATTGCAAAATAGTATTATTATTATCCTTAATTATCTGGACACTGGCACATTTTTAAAGGAAAGAAAATCGATCTGGTAGACATAAATGAATAAATAAACAAACACACAAATACATAAATTCTATTACTGAGCAGAGAACGTAAAAGTAATAGGAATCCAACTGATCTCTAAAATGGAAGGTAGCAGAAGTACATTTGTATTTGATAACTTCATTCTTTTCCTTTTATCAATTAGTATCTGTTTGTTGCCCTTAATAAAACTGATAGCAAAATATAAATGGTACATAAGTGTAATTATGTCAAAAATAGTAAACACTTGGACAGCAAAAATGTCCATACTTAATCTTTGAATAAGTTTCAGCAGTTTCTTAATGCCTTAAACATAATAGATCATTAAGTAGGATCTATTGGGATAAACTGTATTTTTTAATACACAACTTCCTGAACTTCAGATTATCTAATAGCTGATACATAATATTATAAAATTGAACCTTATGCTTTCACTACCAAATATTTTGTTATACTTTTAAAATGAGTTGAAGATGTATCACCAAAGGACAGTCTTATAGCCAATCTCAGACATTTAGATACACAGATAAAATATTCCTGTAAAATATTACAACTTAAATCCTGAGCAGTAAAATAGAATTATTTAATATATACAGGTATGTTTTGCATATATATTATATATATATAATATATATATTTTTTCATATGTACTTTTTCCTTGTCCAAACAGAAATACTCTTTTAAAAAATAAGGATTATAAAATCATTTCAGATAAACAAGCACATTATTCTGTCGGGTGTCAATATTAACTTATGCCTTGTCCATTTATTCTCTGATTTATTCAATGTTTTCCAGTTGATGTGTTCTTCCCTATGGAGACTATATACATAATAGGCAAATACTAGGATTCCAAAGCTTGTAAGTCTTACAGCTTTCTATAAATATTGAGTGCAAAGAGCAGAAGCTTCCACTTAAGATGTCTTTACCCACAAGAAGTTATACTGGAGCGTGGTCTTATAGAACCCTGCTTTCCTCCAAGACACCAACACAAAATATTCCATTACAAACTTTATAATGGATAAATATCTTAATGGATGTGATCACTGACCTGGAGGAATATTGAGTACAAGTCAAATCTGGTTTTGAATTTTAAAATTAATAAACACTTATTATAAATATTATTTTATAATATATACAGCATTTAGGTAAGGGCACTGTGTTCCCCTTTGCAAAACTCGGCTTGCCTTCATTTTTCTGGATTGCATTACAAGACCCAGATGCTGAGCTGAGAAAATTTTCTTTCCAGCAATAGCATCTGGCTCCTTGGCAGCCTGTGTTTGCCCTTGTGTTGGCTGCATAACAGTTGTCTTCAGGCTGTGAAATGGTTAGGATGCTGATGTGATGATATCTTATTCACTTGGATGCTATTCTTTTTAGCTTTCTTATGTTATCCTCACCTGAAACATTTTTCAAACTTACAATCTTTTATAAACAAAATTTGTTGAGAAGCATGATTGATATGTGATATAACATTCCATATCAAAATTTTGAAATTATTTTTGTCTACATAAGATGTGCCAGCCAGATGAGACAAATCTCACATTTTTCCTCTTGTAGTTTAAGAAAATAAAATATTTTTGCCTTGTTCCTTATTTCTCTCTATATATAAACATATATAACTTTGACCCTTTATAATTTTTCTTTGTTAAATTATAACAATACTAATTATAATAATGTTGTTAATAATAATAATTAAAACTACTGCTACTAACTACTATTTACAGAATGTTTCTATCCTACATAAAATTTTTAAATTTAATGTCATTTAGTCTTCACAAGATTTTACCATGTCTAACAAATTCTTCACCTACAAATGAAACAAATTTGTAAGATTTGTAGTATCTAATCAAGAGGCTATTCAGGAAGAAAGGTAGTCATTATCAAAGGGAGCATAGTAGAAATTGGTTCTAGAGCAGGGACTTTACATTTTTTTCAGTATGTAAGTTACACCAGTCAGAGTTTAATACCAGCTTCCCTTCATCAACTTATTTCCATCTCTCCCATGTGCCTTCGGATCTAGTCTCATGGGAGCAATCATGCCTGATTTGTGCAGCTGCCATTCCAATAAGTAGTGCGCCCCTCCTCACTCTCTCTGTTTGCATTCTTCCATTAAATAAAAGCCAGCTTACACCTCAACTTCCAATAAAGAAGAGGGATTTCTGGAAATGAAGAGGTATGGGAAATGTCTCCTCTACAGGTCTAAAATGGGACATTGACAGTTCTACAACCAGATATTCACTGAGCATTTATTGTATGGCAAGCATTCCTTGGAGAACTTTGCATGTATTAATTTATTCCATCCTCACAAAACCCTATGACATAGACATTATTAGGAGGCCTAAGATATTAACCAAGTCACCAAGCATCTGCAGCCTGCTCTGTTAACATCTGCGCCATGTGACTCCTCATTCATTCCTTGGTTCCCCAGAAGTACTTAAAATCTTGGCTATAGAGGATGGTAAAAATTTCTTTTAGCTACTCTGATTATCTGTAGTTCAGAGACAATTTGTGGATTTTATTCTAGATACCCTATATTTTTAAACATCACAGTTTCCCTAATAGTGTCTTTTGAATATTTTTAGATTATAGAGAATATACCAAATAGAATTTGTATTATTTTTCTTTCCTTATCTCTGAGTCGATCTATTTATAGATGCAAACAGGTACATGTGTGTATATATATGCATATACACATATATGCATATATAGACTATATATCTATAAACATACATGTATTCATATACACACATATATAGAGGAGTTCTGCTTCTTCTTTGGCACATGTTCTGAATGACTTCTGTTTGTCAACATAATCAACATCATTATTCTTTCCTAAATATTTCATTCTCAAGATACAACTTTTTTACATTAAATGAAGTTAACTTTTAATGGCCTTGTGGTGTAGAGGAGCTACAACATGTGTCCTTATTGCCAGAAATGACTATTTTCAAGAGGTGACCAAACACTGCAGAGAGAAAAGTTTCCCTGTGACACCTGCAAAATATCTAAATTATGTATGAAACAATGTTGCAGAGATGTTAAATATTATTTACGTCATTGTACTCCAGATAGAAAATTATTTTACCATGCCACTTATTTTATTTTCCTAAAAAATGTGCAAAATTAACATTGCCTTTTGAAATATTAAAATAACTGAGTATTTTTTCCTGGGCTAGACTGTGCTGAATAATTGCCTCAGTTATCCACTTAATTTTGAATAGCTTTCACGGCCTTACTTTCATGAATTGTCTTAAATCTCAAAGAAGTGAATACCAATGACAACTCGCAAAACATATTTACAGCACTTGACACAAAGTTAATACCTTCAATTTACAAAGAGCCCATACAAATTTAAAATGAAAGAATGATCGAATCAATAAAAAAAATCCAAGAATAGGAACTTGCAGTTCACAAAAAAAGATAAACAGCCCATAAATTTATGAAAAACTACTTATATTGATATGTTATGTGTATGTACAATTTATAAATATTTGTATTCTATTCATTACACTGTTATTAGGAATAGCAAAGCAAAACAATGGAAATACCTACAGTGCCTACGGAGAGATACTTAGATGCTTATCTAAATAATTTATGGCACTGTATATAATGGAATAGTCTGTAAACATTGGAAACACTGAGGACTGAAATATGAAAAAAACCTCCACAAGTGTTAAGTAAAAAATGCAAAGAGCTATGCAATATCTATATTGTGCTCACTTTCGTGTTCATAAAGAACTTAGATGACAACATATACCTATACATGCATACACACAGTAGAGTGTGTAACTATTCTTTATAAGGAAACACAATACTGCAGTTTGTGATATAAGCTGAGGTCCCATTATATAATATCTTTCCTGAAAATATTGCAAAAGAATCAGATATATTAAAAAAGAAAGAGCTTTGAATATTATTGGAAGCCAAAAACCTCTGGCTTTTGCAACATGAAGCTTATGTTTTAACTAATTTGTGTTCACTGGGCATTAAAAATAAAAAGCAGTACAAAGGAATATCTGATATCCAAATCTAGGCAAGAAATATCTAAGTTAGGACACAAGCAAAATTAGTCATCAACTAGCTAAAAGCTTTGAGTAATAAGCAAAGTCTCTGGGACTCAGTTTATTTACTTTTTCACTGTAAATAAGGCTGAATAAACTGATCAGCAAGTTCTCCATTGTAATCACTGTGGGCTGGTTTAGGAAAGTTAAAGTTCACACGTAAGAGAGAATTGTCCCAGCCTTCAGTGTGAGTGTGATGTAGATGGGCAGAGATGAGCTAAGAGAGCAATCTCAGTACAAGAAAGAATTTGACACAAGTTCAGAATCTGTAAGTTAAAGGGTGTACTTTATAAATAGACACAAGTTCAGAATCTGTAAGTTAAAGGGTGTACTTTATAAATAGAAGTTGGTACTTATAAAAGAAGCTTTAGAGGGACAAATTAGAACATTGAAATGAAGGTAAAGAGCATCTGTACTCCTGCTTGACCTTTGAATTATAATATTATAAAACTTTCCAGATAAAAGAAACCTTACGAAAAGTGTCTGTTTGTGTCCTTTCCCCAGTTTTTAATGTTTTTTTTCTTGTAAATTTGTTTAAGTTCCTTATAGATGCTGGATATCAGACCTTTGTCAGATGCATACTTCGCAAAATTAGGTTGTCTTTTCACTCTCTTGATAGTTTCCTTTGCTGTGCAGAAGTTCTTTGGTTTAATTAGCTCCCATTTGTCAATTTTTGCTTTTGTTGCAATGGCTTTTGGTGTCTTTATCATGAAATCTTTGCCTATTCCTACGTCCAAAATGGTATTGCCTGTGTTGTCATCCAGGGTTTTTTATAGTTTTTAGTTTTAGATTGAAATCACTAGTCAATCTTGAGTTAATGTTTGTATATGGTGTAAGGAAGGGGTTCAGTTTCAATCTTCTGCATATGGCTGGCCATTTCTCCCAGCAGCATTTATTGAATAAGGAATCCTTTCCCTATTACTTGTTTTTGTCAGGTTTGTCAAAGACAATTTTCTAAAGAAGACATACATGCGGCCAAAAAGTACATGCAAAAAAGTTTAATATCACTGAACATTAGAGAAATGCAAATCAAAACCACAAAGAGATACCATCTCACACCAGTCAGAATGGCTATTAGTAAAAAGTCAAAAAACAACAGATGCTGGTGAGATTGTGGAGAAAAAGGTATGGTTTTACACTGTTGGTGGGAGTGTAAATTAGTCCAACCATTGTGGAAGACAGTGTGGTGATTCCTCAAAGACCTAAAATCAGAAACACCATTCAACCCAGCAATCCCATTACTGGGTATATACCCAAAGGAATATACATTGTTCTACCATAAAAAAACACATAAACGGGTATGTTAATTACAGCACTAGTCACAACGGCAAAGACATGGAATCAACTTAAATGTTCGTCAGGGGTAGACTAGGTGAATAAAATATGGTATATATACATCATGGCATACTATGCACCCATTAAAAGGAATGAGATCATGTCCTTTGCAGAAACATGGATGGAGCTGGAGGCCATTATCCTTGGCAAACTGACACAGGAACAGAAAACCAAGTAGCACATGTTCTCACCTTTATACATGGGAGCTAAATGATGAGAACACATGGACAAACAGAGGGGAACGACGCACACTGGGACCTGTTGGAGGATGGAGGGTGGGAGGACGGAGAGGATCAGGAAAAATAACTAATGGGTACTAGGCTTAATACATGGATAATGAAATACTCTCTACAACGAACCCCCCATGACACAAGTTTACCTATGTAACAAAGCTGCACATGTACCCCTGAACTTAAAAGCTAATAAAAGGATATAGCAATAAATAAATTTCAACAAATAAAAGCAATAATAAGTTTGAACAAATAAAAAAATAAACCTTATGCAGCCCACCATGCCTGAGACCCGCACCCCGTGGTGGGCTCCCACTCAGCCTGAGCCTCCCCGATGGGCGCTGCCCCCTGCTCCTCGGCGCCTGGTCCCATCGACCGCCCAAGGGCTGAGGAGTGCAGGTGCACAGTGTGGGACTGGCAGGCAGCTCCGCCCGCAGCCCTGGTGCAGGATCCACTAGCTGTACTCCTGATTCGGGTGGGGACTTGGAGAACTTTTATGTCTAGCCGGAGAATTGTACATGCATCAATCATCACTCTGTGTCTAGCTCGGGGTTCGTGGATGCACAAATCAGCACTCTGTATCTAGCTGATCTGGTGGGGACTTGGAGAACTTTTATGTCTAGCTAAAGGATTGTAAATACACCAATTAGCACTCTGTGTCTAGCTCAAGGTTTGTAAATCACAGATCAGCACCCTGTGTCTAGCTCAAGGTTTGTAAACACACCAATCAGTGCTCTGTGTCTAGTTCCTCTAGTGGGGACTTGGAGAACATTTATGTCTAGCTCAAGGATTGTAAATGCATCAACCAGTGCTCTGTGTCTAGCTAATCTAGTGGGGACTTGGAGAACTTTTGTGTCTAGCTCAAGGTTTGTAAACGCACCAATCAGCACCCTGTCAAAACGGACCAATCAGCCCTCTGTAAAATCGGCCAATCAGCCCTCTGTAAAATGGACCAATGAGCTCTCTGTAAATAGGACCAATCAGCAGGATGTAGGTGGGGTCAAATAAGGGAATAAAAGCAGGCTGTCCCAGCCAGCAGCGGCAACCTCTTTGGTGGAAGCTTTGTTGATTTGCTCTTGACAATAAATCTTGCTGCTGCTCAGTCTTTGGGTCTACACTGCCTGAGCTGTAACACTCACTGGGAAGGTCTGAAGCTTCACTTGTGAAGCCAGCAAGACCATGAACCCACTAGGAGGAATGAACAACTTGAGATGCACCACCTTTAAGAGCTGTAACACTCACTGTGAAGGTCTGCAGCTTCACTCCTGAAGTTAGCGAGACCATGAACCCACCAGAAAGAAGAAACTCCGGACACATCTGAAGGAATAAACTCCAGACACACCATCTTTAAGAACTGTAACACTCACCGCGAGGGCACGCGGCTTCGTTCTTGAAGTCAGTGAGAGCAAGAACCCACCAATTCCGGACACACTTAGAGATGATTGAATTCAGTATTTCATCAAGGAACAACAGATAAAGTTTAAATGTACATATTTATTATACTATGAATAATTTGTATCTAAGAATTTATTCAGTTAGACACAACAATTTGTATCTAAGAATTTATTCTCTAGCCCATCTTTAGGTATAATGCTTGTACCAAGAGACCACTGATTGCGTGGTTGTTGAACTAAATCCTTCATGAAACAACTATGTATTGAGTGTCATTGTGTGCCTGGTACTATTATAAAATCTGGAGCTCATCCAATAAGCCAAGCAGACAAATTATATGCCTCATGGAATTTATACTTTAAGGAGGAAGATAAGAAAATAAATGACTGTAAATTCATGCAAGATTTCTAGGAAGGGCTTGGAGAAAAAGCAGGATAAGGGGGAAAAAAGCATGTTCTTGTGGGTGGACATTATTTTACATTAAGTGGTCAAAAAAGCCTAACTCATAAGGTTTGATTAGATTAATGAAATGAATGAAGTGATGGAGGCAACAGAGAAAACATCTGGAGTAAGAATGACCCATGCAGAGGAAGCTGCAAAAGCTGAGGCTGGAGTGTGTTTGGCACGTTCAGGGGCCAGCAAGAAAGCTACTGTGAATGGATCCAAGTGAGCGGGAAAGACAAGAGGTGAAGATGAGTTCACAGATTTACTCAGGCCCAGATCATGTAGAACCTGGTGGGCTGCTGGAAAAACTTTGGATTTTGAATTAATTCTCTAAGGTCATAGAAGTAACTAATGGAATAACTCCAAACCAGCACTCTTGATTTTTTCTGAACAATTATTATTTAAAATAACTAGCAGGCTTTATCCAAGAAGATTCAAATTATATCACCTACTATGTTATTAATTTTGCCCTAAATACTAGAAACCTGGGAACAAACTTAGTGTTTAATAACAATAATTGGGTTATTTCTCTTAGTTAACATATGCATTGCTGATTCCTTTACATGGGTTTGATTTTTCTATGCTTTTCTTAACAGATAGATACTTTTTATTTTTTGAGTCACTTGATTCATTTTGGAAAAAGTGTGGTGTAAACAAGTTAATCCTTCAGGAGAAATAACACTAGCAAACAAAGGAAGCAAATGTCAGGAATTGTCTTTAAAGTAACATTTCACTTGTGCGATCTTGAAAGTTTCCTATCAATGTGTCGATTTAAGTGGATGTCACATCACAGTCAAATGGAGATTTTTTTTACAACATCGGGATTTACAGAGCATCTACTGATGCTAGAGGAATTCAGGCATGATCAGTACCTTTGTTAGGTTGATGACAGGACAACTCGACCAACATGGTTACCACTTCCTTACATGGTCCCGATACAGGAAGAGGATGAGTAGCAAAAAAACTCCATTTTATTAAAATTGAAGTCAGATTTTCGAAAAACAGGCTTAGGTTAAATAATCTTTTTTTTCCCTACTAAAGCCTAAGAATTCGCCATAATTGTAAACTTGATGCCAAGAACAAGACTTGCCTTTGCAGTTTTCACTGCTATCATCTTCTATTTTGTAAGAGTTTCTGCTGGAATATTAATATACCATTCTTCCTTTTCAGTGGCCAAATAAAAAAAAAGCTGTTTTGTAAGAAAAAAAAATCAAAGAAAGAAAGAATAATGTGATGAAAATAACGTTTTAAATATTTGTTTCTTGAATAATTTTGGAAATGTTGCTTATAACATTTGCTTATAATGTGCTCAGGTTTCAGCTCCTCTATCTTCCCTCAGGAATAAAGCATTTTTACTACCCATTTCTTTTCTGGGCTCCTACCAGTCCTTTCCTAGGAAGAATCACAGGTTTAGGCTTGTCCCCCAGAATGACTTAATTTCTTATCTCCCATTTTCCTAAACCAAGAATTGCTTCAAAGAAGCATAAGTGAATCTCCTGGGTGTAACATTAACATTTTGGGCTCTATGAAAATGTTTTAAAAATTAATACAACATAAAAAATCATAATGCAAATTTTGATCTTCTGGGAGGAAAGACAAAGAACAATGCAAAAATGATGTCTGCATTTTAAGTCAACAGAGCATACATGTTTTCCTAGAGGCTCTATAGTTTTCATGGCCAGTTTAGTAATCATGCAAAGTACTTAGTTAGAAGGAATGATTATTATATCATCATAAGCATGTTAATAATACAAACAGCAAATTACAGCAATCTCTGTAATTATATGTACAGTCCCTATTAAAAATTTACATGCCTTCATCTGATTATGCTCAGGATAGAAACTACTTTCATACTACCAAAGGAAAAATGCATTTCAAGCTAAAATTAGTCTAACCAAATTAAATAGAAATACTTAGAATATCCCATGGCCTACAAGCTATATTTCATATTAAACATGCTTCACCATTTAGGTACACAATAAGAGAAACGATTCAGCTGCTAGGAGAGAAACAGATGGTGAAAGGTACCTGCTGACCAAACAGGAGCAGCAGGATGGAATCAGGGTGGGTCAGCTCATCTGGAAAGGATGCTTGCAATTGTCATTACACATATCAATTGTTTCTGATACTACTGTATGTCATGCAGTGCCCAGGGGCCGTATGGCTTTCCTTGAAACATTTAACATAAAACTGCTGAAATATAATTTTGGCCTCATACTCTGAAGCGAGCTGCTAAGTCCTCACAACAAGAAATTAATGTTGCCAGCATTATATTATTTTAATTAAACATCCTTCTCTTCTGTAAAGATACAGGAGCCTTGTATGATATATTTCCAATTTGTCTGCTAATTTACAAAATGATACTGTATTATTGTTATAAAGTTAATCAAGACTTTAATGGGACAGTTATGTTACTATCAAGGATTTTTTATTATTTTTTTCTTACTATAATGCATGTGTTCAATGAGCTGATTATGCAGTGTGACAATGATTTCACTAATTACAAAGTTATTACTGTATCTCTAATGGGAAGAAATTCCAGCTTCCTAAGTTGCAGATTTAAATACGGAAATCTAATATCCAGGGAAAATTAGCAAACAAAAATATATTTAAAAACCTATTAAATATTAGTTTCGATTATATATTTATATCAATACACCATTTTGTTTCCAGTCTTTTTGTCATATAGTGTAAATTTTGTTTTGAAAATATAATTATTTCAAGTGATATATACAATTATAACTGTAAAAAGGAGACACCTATAAAATGTAACAATTGGCATTGAAATGCTGTAGCTAAAAATATATAAAACATCTAAGAGATAACGTGGAAATGTGTTGTGTCTCTGTTTCAGCAAAAATATATATTTTAAGTTTCTGTTAAAACAAAAGAAGTTGAAAAGCTTCATATTTTAGTTTTCAAACTACTTTCCACATATTTCAGATTTCAGAAATTGGCAAAATCTATTAATGGAGATTTTAATAGATAAAAATAAATAAAACATAAAGTAGAAAGGGAATGGGAAATAACACACATTCATTTACAGAAAAATCCATACCAATTTAGTTTTTGTTTCATGTTTAACGTTTGTTACTTTTCATTCTCCTCTTGTCATTAAACTTAGAATGTAATTCCCAAAAGTACAGGGTTTTCTCGGTTTTATTTACAGGCTGGTATTTGGAAGACACACAATAGATATTTTTTGAATATTAGGTTTCTTTTTATTTTTTTTCTTAAGATAGGGTCTCATTATGTTGCCCAGGCTGGAGGACAGTACAACCTTGAACTCCTGGTCTCAAAGGATCCTCCTTCCTCAGTCTCCTGAGTAACTGGGACTACATAATCTAATGTTATTGTCAACATTTCTGTATTTTCATATACATGTCCCAGTTTAAAACAAATTGTTTTTACTTGTCATCTATTATTTTAAAACACCAATTTATTATTAAACAAAAAAGTAATACTAAAAATTAAAAATATAATTAATTTACCAATTATTCTTTTTTGTGAGCATATTACTAAATCTGCTATAATGAATTGTTGGATGGAGAAATATACAAAACATAAAACTGAGCACTATGTTTGTTTGTAGTGTTAGTCTGGACCTATTGCTTTGGAAAGTAATTAATTCTATAGTACACAACCAATTTCTGGGTCTGTATTACACAACCATTTTCTGGCTGGTTTCCCAATTCTCCCAGAAATGGTCTCCATTTGATTTATTATTGCAGAGCCTACCTTTAAACAGTGCATCAGCACATCATTTTGCCTTTTCTTAACAAAGGCATAATATTTATCACTTTTAAAAAAATTAGGCAACAATTATTATACCCCTGCATGGTACTACTCCTGTGGTGTTATAGGTAAATCTCAAATTATTAAGTAATTCAAATAACTGAGAAATAATTCTATAAAAATGATCATTTTGGTGAATTATCATCATAAGCTTTATGGCTATGTCATATCTTCCTTACCATTATTTATTGTTGATCTACTTTTGTTTCATGGGCTTACATGGTAAGGTAAGACGTCTGTTAACAATATCCTATTTCTGTCCATTTATTTTTGCATTTTTATACTGATATCTGTGTATTTTTATGCTACGTTATTTGCACAAATGTAATTAAGCCAGTTTTAATCATCATTAAGGATTATATACCTGGGGTTTAAAAAGCTTCTGTTCCTGTTGTTTTCCAATTCACTTTTAGTTTTAGTTTCTTTATGGCCCTAATATTAATGTAAGAGTACAAAGCACTCATTGACCACTCACAAAAATTGATTAGATAATAATTTATCAATGCACAAACCTAGAAATCATAATAAATATTAGAAGAAAATAAGACCCCTGCTACTTGGAAACTGAACGAAAAAGTAACAGCCTTCTTAGATGAAAAAAAAAAGATATCAATGCTTAAATAAATGAATATTTTTAAAATAACTAATAAATTTTATGTGAATACATTAGATATAAACAAAACAATGCTCAGAGGAAAAAAATCACTATAATTTATTAGAAGCTATAAAAAAAATTTAATGCAATTGATTATATTCACAAAGGCTTTGATCTTTAACACTTAACCTCCAATTTAAAATACAGATAATGCAATACTTAAGTATAAAAAGTAAAGACCATGGGGTATTGTGACATTTTGGTAATAACGTTTGATAATATTTTAAATGCATTTCATTGTCATACATCTATCAAATGAATTTCATAGATGACAATATATAATATATTAGTGTTCTGTGTCACATGACTACTTGCATACTGCTGAGAGTTTAATACATAGTCACATGTACAGGTATTATCACAGTATTTAGGAAATAATTCAAAATGCTCATAACTTTTAATCTAATAATTCCTACTTATTGAAATTGCATATATAGGCAATTTATCATCCATTTTTCTTAAATATTAAAAAATTAAATCCACATATTTCAAAACCTATAATAAAGTCTAGTAGTTATACAAACACTGATTGTAACAAAACTATCCAATGTGTTATTTATGAAATAATGTTGAATGCAGAACTTAGAAAACATTTATAATAACATTATAATGTAAACTGTCAGTACCTATAATAATTTTATAAAAATATATTAATTTAGACCAAGAGAAAAGTGCTATAGGAGAATGATCATGAAAGTAAAAGGGTGGTACAGTTTTAATTTTTAAGGTTTTCCGTGTTATTATGGTACTATTTTGTATGAATATGAATACATTGCTTTAAAAAAAAGTACTGTAATTAGCATTTTCCAGAGAAACAGAATGAGAAGCAGAATAGGATGTTTATATATACATATAGGCAGAGATTTATAGGAAGAAATTGGCTCACAGGATTATGGAATCTAGCAAGTCCAAAATCTGCAGGGTGGGCCAGCAAGCTGGAGACCCAGAAGAACCAATGTTTCAGGTAATTTCAGAGGCTGTTCAGCAAAAGCCTATATTGCAGATGAAGTCCAAATACTATCTGCTCAAAAATTTTCTCTTGCTTGCGAGAAGCCTGTCATTTTTATTCTATTTAGGCCTTCAACTGCTGGACAAGGCTCACAACATAATGGAGAGAAATCTGTTTTACTCAAAGTCCACTGATTTAAAGTTTAATCTTATTCAAAATGAAGCAGCTACGTTTTCTGGGGTAAATATCCAGGGTTCGTTGTCTCGCACCAAGAAAATTTAGGAGATGGATACACATGAGGAGCTGAGAAGCAGAGGTTTAATAGGCAGAAGAAAGAGAAAGGAGAACAACTCTCTCTTTAGTGAGAGACAGGGGCTTCTGGAAGGGAAAGATGGGTCTCCTGTGGAGTTTGCCAGATTTTATAGGCAGGCTTGAGGAGGCGGTGTCTGATTTAGGTAGGGCTCACAGATTGGTTTGATCAGGTGTGCCATTTACATAGCCTGCATGGAGGGCTGGCCACCCCACCCAATGTTATTATGCAAATGGGCTCTCCACTTGACCAGCACCATCTTGTCTGCTCCTTACTGTACACATGGCTGGCAAGAAGAGAAGATGGAGCCGCCATTTTGAACATGCCTAGTCCCTGGTAGTATTCTTCTGCTGGCATCTATATCTGTGGCTCGATTTTACAGGCTGCTCCTTGTTAGCAAGGAAAATGATTTGGGGCTGCTTTTCATTAAAAGGAAAACCTTACCAAGGACTTCCATACCCTCACTATCTAAGTCATTTCTTTTAACTCCTATATCAAAAATACCCTCATAGAAATACCAAGAATAATTTTTGACCAAATATATGGGAAACTCATGGCCTAGGCAAGCTGACATATAAAATTAATCATCACAGATACTATCTTACCTCGAAGAGAAAACATTTCTCTGTCACTTGAATAATGAAATTTACCTGGAGTGGGCACTCTGGAAGGTCAGGGCTGAGAAGGGAAACAGAGCTATGACAGTGTGTCAAACAGAGATCACAGGACGGCAAGGAATTATATGGAAAATAGGAATTTCTAGATGTAGCTTGAAAATTATAATATTAGTATAAACATTTGTCAAAATCCTAGACTGTGTTGAAATACAAGGTAGGTTTTTATAGAGGAGGAGGATAGATGGTCAGAAGCACGTATTCGGGTTGTCACAGCGTGGCACATTGCTTTGAAGAGTAGAAATTCAGGAAGAATGTAGCCACCAGGGAACCAGAGACAACAATGGCTCTGAGGAAATTTAGGGCAGATCCAAGAGCAAATTGTCACTACTGATGTCATGACCTACTCACCTGAACCTTGCTTTTTTAAGAAAGAATTGGCTCAAGAGTTTGAGACGTGACTTCATCAACATGTGATGGTTATGTGAACAATTTTGAAAAGTCAGAAGATGTTGAATGACTACCATATAATAAGTGATGGTTCTCATGGACCATTGATGTACAGAAGTTTCTGTGTTATTGCTTTGAAAAATGAAGGAAGTAACTGAGTCATAAATCAATGAGAGGTGATCCACCCATTTTTGATGTTTAAACTGTGATTAAATTCAATGAAATTGTATTAGTCCGTTCTCATGCTGCTATGAAGAAAAACCTAAGGCTGGGTAATTTAAAACTTATTTTGACCTCTGCAACAATTGTTTCCTTTTATCCACTTCTTACCACTATTTTTTTCTTTAGAAATTTGATTCCCTGCAGTTACTCATCTAGAGATTGTCACAAGTGCCATTTTCTTTCTGTTTTTGTCATTTTCATAGGCAACATTGATACTGTGCTATTCTCCCAAAGATGTTATTTTAATGGACATTACACTGGTGAATTTGGCAACAACAACACAAACAGCAGAGTTGGGAGAAATGTGGCTGTTTGTATTGAATCTTTTGGCAGAGATACAGGCCTTAGATTTACTATCCCCCACTGCCTCATCTGACTTGTTTTTATTGTTTTTACAACACAGGAAGATGCTTTTGGTGTCCATAGGCCAAACTTTAACTTGTCATAACCCCTATCCCAAAGGCCTCTAAGCTTGAGTTTATCCTGATCCTTGATGCTACTGCAAATACTTTAATAAAATCATAATAAAATAGATCTTAAAATACAAGTCACACACTGCAAATGTTTCCCTTTTCTTGTTCCTGCTTCAATCTGTGCTTTAGGAATGTTTTCAGTGCCAAATCCAGTGCCTTTGGAGTGGGTCCCCAAAGATTTCTGAACTTTCTATTCTAGCTCTTTGAATAAATGAGATGGTTAGAATTGGCAGGATTTAGTCCTCATCTTCGAAGCCTCAGGGAATGAGAGTACTAGTCTTTTCCTGGTGTTAGCTTTGAAGTTCTTGTTTATTTTTTGTTTAAATAGTGAAGGTTTGGAATTGGAGGATGTATGTTTGATGTCTTATACTACAATTTTCTCAATATATAATTTAAAAAATCATCTTGATTTTTAAAATATCTTTTTTCTCACATATAAGGAGAAAATATTTCTTGTTTAGTTGTTGTGATGACTAAATAGCATATTAGAGGTTTAAATGTTTTGAAAACTACAAAGAAGACCAGTTTAAGAGCATGTGAAGTGCTACCAATGTCAATTCCATTATAATTTATAGATAATTGAAACACATATAAAAATAAGCTTAGTTTTCTTGAGCAAAGAGTAGTCGTTAAATAATATACTTAAAATTAATTAACTTAATAGTCACCTAGTTTCTCTTTATATGTTTGTTATAATTTCTTAAAAATCTGGAGGAAACATAGTCTTTAAAAAAACTCTGGTTCATTTGTGTTATTTCAAGGGGTTTTATGGGAAATATTGTATATATTTGAGAAGAATGAACCATAGTCACACATGGGTGATTGTACCTCCTAACACAGAAGAGCTGTTCAATAAGCTAGATTTATGTCTATAGCATATTTCCAGAAAGGGAGGGGAAAAACTTTGATTTATTTGTATGTTATTTTTGTATATATTGAAAGAGAAAACATGGCAAATCATAAAACACTTATTGATAAGCAATTTCTCATTCTGAGGGAGAATCAGAAATATGTGACCAATAATTTTGATATTTGATATTCATTTATTTATCAATTTAGTGGCTATTTCATGTTAATTCCAAAATGAAACTGAAGTGACTTATCGGCTTCCAAAAATATCTCATATTGCTGGAATATATGCATAACATTTTTATATATCATCTCATTTATTGCAATTTAGTCATTGTGCATTGAATTTTCAAGATAATAAAGATTCAGTGACTCATTTCATTAGACACTATAGAATTGGTTAATAAAGAAGTAGGAAAGGAAAGTCAGGTCTCTTGATGCAAAGTGTGTCATCCGTCACATAACATCACACACAGACACTTCAGAGACAAGAATTACCATGCTATTCTTTCAGTATTCATATTGTTGGTTTAGTCAGTAGTAAATTAGAAATGAAAGATGCAAAGCTCAATCTCTGAGAAGGATGACTTTAAGGAAAAAAAAATGTTTGTTATGAGCATCTTAATAATTAGTGAAAATCAAAATTAACCTTTTGGAGATAGAAAATTAAAAGTATGAGCCATAGAGTCATCTCTGAAAATATCAAAGACAAATCAACTCTTGCTCTCAAATCCTCTAATCCAATATGGTCCACACCAAAACATCATGAAAGCAGGAAATGGTATGTTTTATTCTATCTCTCTAAGAGCCTAACATATTTCTTTATATATAGTAGACGACAGATGTATTAGTCAGGGTTCTCCAGAGAAAAAGCACCAATAAGAGATAGACAGATGATAGATATATTACAGGGATTTGCCCACCCCATTACAGAGGCCAAGATGTCCCACCATCTACCATCCACAAGCTGGAGAACCAGACAAACTGGTGGCATGATTTAGTCTGAATCTGAATGCCCCAGAATAGGAGTGCTAATATTGGATGCAGTAGAAGATAGATGTCCCAGCTGAAATAGAGAGAGAGTAAATTCACCCTTACTCTGCCTTTTTGCTCTATTTGGACCCACAGTGGATTGGAAGATACCTACCAACATTAGTCAGGGCAGATCTTCTTTACTCAGTCTACTGAATCAAATGCTAATCTCTTCCAGAAACATCCCCACAGATGCACCCAGAAATAATGTTTTGTCAGATATCTGAGCATCCCTTAGACTAGTCTAGTTGACACATAAAACTGGCCATCATACAGATCAATGCATTTCTGAAACTAAATTCAAACACAGCCAAATCTCAGTGACCCAGCCTTATTCTTGACTCAAAATTAACTTTTCTGAAGCATTCAGAAATATAAAAATGCTTCACAAATCATGTTAAAATACTACGTATACAAATATCTCCATGATATATACAGCCTTAAATTTTGCAATTTATCATAATATTAAAGCAAATTACAAGAAAACAGAGACATCTCTTTATTCAGAAAAACAAACAAACAAAAGACATTGAAATCCAAGACAAATTATTATGGAGTTAAATAAAATGCAAGTGGTTACTTACATTTATAAATATAAGTACTCTGAATCTCAGCAATTATAATTCACAAGTCTTAAAAATATTAAACCTTTAGTGCAAAATCAATAATGCTATAATATATCTTTAAAAAATTTAAGAATGCGTTAGATTGCAATAAATATCTCTTTGGCTTCTTTCCCTTCAGCTCTAAGCTAGATGTTAAGGAAAATGTATAATTTTAGAATTTGTATAAGGTCAATAAGAAGAAATTATAAAAATATAGAGAATGCATCATTGTTAGCACAAAACCAAAACTAACTTCAAGAGATTATACAAAGAAGAGTCAATTATCTTTGGCAGATGTGGATTTTGGAAACGCCATCCAGGAAGAGAGGACATTGAGCTAGATTCTGCTGGACAAATATGGCAGTGCATAACAGTCATGGAGGAGGAAATTTCCAAAGGGGAACATTGTATGATAAGCTAAAGAGTTTGCAAATGCAGATGTATTTATGCTGCTCTATACTGCAGGGTCTATATTTTGTATGAGACATAGAAGAGTTCAAAACAAAACAATTTTTCTGTGGTATATTAAGGGTCTTGGATTTTATTCTCAAGACAGTAAGGAATTTATAGTAAGATTTCAACAATAAAAATTATATTATTAGATGTGCATTAAATTATATTTATCTAATAATTTATCTATATCTATATTTATCTAAAAATATAATTATCTAATAATTATATTATTAGATTTGCCAGAAAGAAAACTGGCGGAAACAGGATATTTGTTTGCCAAATATGGTGAAGCTGTCAGAGTCTCTGTCAATATGGGTCACTTTAACTGAATAGAGTTTTGCCCATTCCATGCATTCGACTTTACGTAATCAGGAATCAAACATATTGTATTAAACCACTGAAATTTGGAAATGTATCTCTTACAATAGCTAGCACTACTTCTCTATGTAAAGACATTAGTACCTTGAAATTGGGTGGGACTGCAACAGAGATCCGAATACACGACATTGGTTTGATTATTAAAAAAAAGAAAAACTTGTGTAAGAATTGTTTAGCTTGTTAACAATACAAAGGAATGACAGAGTTCAGATATGTGCAGCTTTGCTGGATTAGAAAACAAAAAGCATTCTTTGAGAATCCAAATGATAAAAAAAATAAAATTGAGTGAGATTTTTAAGAGAAAAAGAACCTGGCCGAAAAGTTCTGATTAAGGATTTAGCCTTTCCAATCAAGTCTATTATTTCGGATAGCCTAAGGCTAACATCATTAAGTTGAGACAGAGGCATGGGAGTAAGGAAACAAATAATCAGGTTGGAAAATTATGTCTGGGAACTAACTCTGGATGTGTTTTCTGGGATTTGAAACTTGCTGGAAGTAGACAGATTAGAACCCAGTAAATACTTGAGAAAAGTGTATTATCAATGAAACTATAAACTCACACTAATATATTTTGACTCTTTGATCTCAAACTTGCACTGGCAAGAAGCTATCTAAAAATAATGGCTAAAACACTGGACAGTTCTCAGAGGAATGCCTCTCAAACATGCATTTCATTCATGGCCACACTGGGTAATAGACATGAAATAACATACTGGCTTGAGAAAAAACAATAGATAAAATAATTCTTCCCACGAAGTATAATCGGGATGTAATCAAAGCCTTCCCCTGTCTTGAGGGTAGATTTAGTGATACCCATCAAAAAGAATTTCAGAATTATTGAGCACCATGACTTTAGTATCTCCCATTTTAGTCTTTCCAAATGAGGAGTGTGTGTGTGTGTGTGTGTGTGTGTGTGTGTGTGCATGCATGCATAAGTCTGTGTGTTGAGTGGTGGCAAGAACAAAGATAGTTCATTTTTAGTTCCTGGAATTATTGACATCACATACCAAAAACTGAATTAAACACTGTGCATCATCTAGATATTGTGGACTTTGAGATAGGTGCTGTGATTACAAGGGACTTTGAGCCATCTCTCTTAAAGAGGAAGTTGAATGTGTTCCATGTATGGAAAGAGGAGAAAATTAAAATTTCTTTAGCATGAAGGGTGGGCTATGTTATGCATTAAAGCATTTCCATCCTCACAGACAGTATGTTCTTGCCTTTCTGGTAGCCATGTGTGAACAAATCCCTTATCAGTGGATTGTAGGCAAAGGGAAGGTATGCCATTTCCATTTTCTTTCTCTGACCACTAGCTATATGCAGATATTCCAGCAGAGGATCCTAATACCAAAAGGAATTGCAGAGCCACACGTTGAAAAATAGCAGAGACTCCATGGTTCCCTCAATGATTGCATGGAACAATAACACATGATCCCTGTGATGGTTAGTATTAAGTGTCAAACTTGATTGGATTGAAGGATGCAAAGTATTGTTTCTGGGTGTGTCTGTGAGGATGTTGCCACAGGAGATTAACAATTGAGTCACTGGACTGGGAGAGGCAGACCCACCCTTAATCTGGGTGGGCACCATACCACTGGCTGCCAGGGAGGCTAGAAAAAGGAGGCAGAAGAAAGTTTAATGAGCGGACTTGCTGAGTCATCCAGTCTTCATATTTCTCCTATCCTGAATGCTCCCTGCCCCTCAAACATCAGACTCCAAGTTCTTCGGCTTTGGACTCTTGGACTTACACTAGTGGTTTGTCTGGTGGTCTCAAGCTTTTGGCCACAGACCAAAGGCTGCACTGTCAGCTGCCCTACTTTTGAGGTTTTGGGACTTGGACTGATCCACTACTGGCTTCCTTGCTCCTCAGCTTGCATAGCCTACCATGGGACTTTACCGTGTGTTTGTGTGAGTCAATTCTCCTTAATAAATTCCCTTTCATATATACATTGATCCTATTAGTTATGTCCTTCTAGAGAAGCCTGACTAATACAATCCCCCATTCCCACCCACCTGACCTGAGAACTAAATTTTATTGCATAAAGCCATCAAGATTTTCTGTTGTTGAAGTGGCTAGCCTTGCACTGAAGATAGTTTGAAGAACTACCAAACTGAAGTCATAGAAACCACTAGATGTCTCTTAAAATAATCCAGGCAAGAGATAATAAAGGCTTGATATTAGATGGCAGTAGTGGGCGAGAATGTAAATCCTATGGTGGATTTGAAATACGTTTATAAGTACATAATTAATTATGATATTGGAAGATCAGAAAAGATATTCATAAAACTACAGTTCTGAATTGTATAAATGCTGTTAACTAATATAAAGAAGGAAGAGCAGGCATTGTGAAGAAAATGTTTTATTTTATATTTGAAGTGTCTGTAGAACATTCATTAGGTTGGTCTATGTGTGAATTTTGAGCACAGAAAGAAAAGCAAGGAAAGAAAAATAGAATTGGCAATAATAGGCATGTAAGTAAATTGTAGTAAAATAATGGAAGTACCTCTTTGAAATTTCCAATGGGTGGTGGGTAGAATAAAAGGCTAAGTACAGGATGGATGACATTTAGAGGATAGAAAGATAAAAGATACAGCTTAGAAAACTCTCAGTGAAGGGATAGGGAAAAGCTGGATGAGAACCAGAATGTAATATGTTAAATATATTTTCATGAATATGAAAATATTCTATATCATAAATGATGTGAAATAAGGATTGAATAGTGTCCACCATATTTCCCAATTAGTAAGGTGACTGGTTAATTTAGCAAAACATTTTTATTTGAAAAAGGAAAACAAAACATTGATTTCTAAGTACTAGGGAAAGAGTAAATTATGTTTTCAGAAGTAAGAATGAAAATGTAAAAAAAGACAACGATTTTTTTTTTTTTTTTGAGATAGGGTCTTACTCTGTAGCCAAGGCTGGAGTGCAGTGGTGCAATCACAGCTCACTGCATTACTGCAACCTCCACCTCCCAGACTCAAACCATCCTCCCACTTCAGCCTCCCAATTACCTGAGACTATAGGCGTGTGCCACCGTGCGTATCCAGCCAATTTTTTCATTTGTTTTGTAAAGAAGAGTCTCACTACGTTGCCTAGATTGGTCTCGAACTCTTGAGCTTAAGAAATCCTCCTGTCTCGGCCTTCCAAAGTGCTAGAATTATAGCCTCGAGCCATGGCATCCCACCAAGACAATGATGTCCTAGTATATGCTGTGTTATTACACCAGAATCTCATTTTCCTGGACTCTGTACCCATCTCCCAGCTGCTGTCCATTGTGACTGTTAACAGTACAAAAGTCTTTCCCTTCTCCAGAGAATTGCTCTCAGCTATTGCAAGCTAGAAATACGTTCCTTCCCCTACTTCCAGAAAAGGCCCATAGATAATTTCTGCTTATATCAGGTGGAAATGCCAGTCTCCTTTGCCTTAATAGGAACAACTCTGTGATGCTTTTTATATGTTTTCCCACATGAATCAGGCTAAGGATGGACTTTACTTGACTTGGCATTTTTGTTTAGCTCTCTCCTACCTCACCAATTTGATTCATTCATTTTCTTACAGGTTTTTTTTTGTTGTTTTTTTTTAATGGGGATCACTCCTTCAGTAAATCACTTGTATGTAATCCCTGTCACAAACTCAGATTTTAGTTATCCAAGCTTCAGATAATTGGTGGCAGGAGGAGTCACGAGAAAAGTATTTCATGTTGGATAACTCAATGCCCAGATCATAATGACACCATCACTTGTGGTAGGTAAACTATTGATAGTCCCTAGCAGAAAGCAGATGTGCAATTGTTAAAACATGTATCTTTGGTCAACTGGGAAGAAATAAAGATACAAGACAAAGCTGTCAGATAAAATACAAGACACCCAACTAAATTCAAATTTCTGGTAAATCATTTTTTCTAGTATAAATATGTCTTATGTATAAGTATGTCCCATAAGTATATCCTAATATATAATATACATCTCTTATATGTGTGCCTCATAAATATGTATACTTATACTCATGTATACATATGTCTAATAAATGTATATTTTATTTCATGCATGCTATATACTTATATATGGGACATATTTATACTAAACATTTATTCCTTATTTACTTAAAATTCAAATTTAGTTGAGTGTCTTTTATTTTTATTTGTTAATCTGGCAGCCCTATTAGAAGACATTCATACAATATAACTGGCATTTGAATTGTATGCGACAAATGGTAATAAAAAGGAGTATAAAATCAGTGGATCTTTTGGAGCATCATTGAGATGTTAAGAGAGATATTAACAGGTTCAGAGTAATCATTCTAACTTTAAAGTAGAATTTGAGAGTCACAGGGCCTCTTTGGAAACATTTACAAGATCCTCAATTCTGTACAGTTTCTTCAGGCAATGCAGAGCTAATGCTCCCCAATGGGAGTGGTGAGACCACTTTTTTTTTTTAATTATACTTTAAGTTCTAGGGTACATGTGCACAACGTGCAGGTTTGTTACATATGTATACATGTGCCATGTTGGTGTGCTGCACCCATTAACTCGTCATTTACATTAGGTATATCTCCTAATGCTATCCCTCCCCACTCCCCCACCCCACAACAGGCCCTGGTGTGTGATGTTCCCCTTCCTGTGTCCAAGTGTTTGGTGAGACCACTTCTACTAGAATGGAGACATTTCTTTTACTAGGGGTGGAGAGACTGCTTCCGCCAGTAAGAAAGATTCTGATCCATTTAGAGGCTCAATGTCCCTGGCTTCATCTAAGTTTCTCCACATATCCCTGTTCCAACTTTCAGCACCTAATTCCTTCCCAATCACTGCTCTCACTTTAAGTGAGACACTCTTGCGGGGAACTCAAATTGTTGTAACTGAGCCAGTAGAAGGATGAGATTCTGCATTTAACTTTCAACAGTTTGAGCACTGCAGCTCCAGGAGATAAAGGTCTCCTTCAGAGGACACATAGAAACTTTCATGTCATGTTTGCTGATTTTATTTGGGAATTTGAGTCTCTGAGATCATCTTTTTCTTGCCCCACTTTGTCCAGTGATATTAGAATTAACTAAGCAATCTTATTATATTCATTAGTTTGACACAAATACACAGTCACCCAGATTCTTCTTTCCTGTAAGTGGTTGATATTTTGTATACCTCCACCGCTAGAACATGCCATGGACTTTCAGCATTCTCTTTAATGCTGGAAAGACAGTCATTATTGTCTTTAAATCTAGTTAGATTAGAAAGCCAATTCCAGAAACCCTAGAACTAAATCAGAAAATTCATCTTTAAAAATATTGTTTCTATCATTTATTTTTATGGAGGAGTAATACGTTTTTTTTTTAATTTTTAATTTAAAAATCTGTTTGAATTGAACCATTCCCAGTGCCAAAACCTGTATTTGTCAGAACTCTCCAGAGAAACAGAACCAATATAATGTGAGATTTATTACAAGTACTAGGAATTGACTCATATGATTATTGAGGTCGACAAGGCCCAAGATCTGCAGTAAGCAACCTGGAGACCCAAGAGTGCCTGTATTATAGTTCAAGTCCAAAGGCTGGCAGGCTTATGTTCCAGAAATGCGTGAAGTTTCAGTTAAAGTCCTATGACCAAACCAATATCTCAGCTTAAAAACAGTTAAACAGGGCACATTCACTCTCTCTCTCTTTCACCCTTTCTTTCTTTCTCTCTCTCTGGAGCTGAGAGATTTGAGCTGAAACATTTGAGCTGGGGTATATCTAGATATGTGGATAGATAAAAGATAGGTAGATAGATAGATAGATAGATAGATATAGACAGACAGATAGACAGACAATAAATAGGCAGATTTCTACTACCATGGTGGAATAATTGGTATATTTTACCCTCCCATCATGAGCAGCTATTACACTGGCAACTATTTTTAGTACTGGTCCACAGAAGAGAAGAGACTGTTATCCATAAGCAAACGGAATTCCATAAGGTGAACACATGTTAGATCCGCCTTTCATCCTGGAACACCTTCTGGACCATGACACAAAGTGTTTCCCATTTAAAACATGCTGTTATGCTGATCTGGGGAAAAAGAGATTGGAATTAGGTCTTCTGAAGGGGATCTGAATTTCTACCTTGGAACACGTTTCAGATCACAGAGCAGGTTGTTAGAGTACAATTAGAGTACAAATGCCATGCTGACCTGAGGAGGAAGAGATGAAAGTTTAGGGCTTCTGAACAGACTGAAATTTGTGAGTCAAGGTGTCTGAGAGGAAGGAGCTTCCCAGGGTAAGAAAGCCTACAAATCTGGTGGATTAAGGAGGCCTTCTACAGATCTTTGGCTAAGGGCTAGACTATCAATATATAGAGTGATAATCCCTGAGGCTTTGTGGAAAGAAGATTCTTTAGGAATAAAAGCTCAAAAGAGCTAACAGAAGACATATGTGCTGAGAAAAAGTGTAGATCATGGCCAGCCAGAGTGTATAAAACATGCTGAGTATATCAAGCAATCAATTGAGGCCCTGGAAAGGTTAGACATTAGAAGTAAGGGCTCGTCATCTAGCATTAGGTGGGTGCAGCGCACCAGCATGGCACATGTATACATATGTAACTTACCTGCACATTGTGCACATGTACCATAAAACCTAAAGTATAATAATAATAATAATAATAAGAAAAGAAAATAAATAAATAAATAAATAAATAAATAAATAAATAAATAAAAAAAGAAGTAAGGGCTGTACTCTAGAGTAGTTATTGCACTCAGAATAAGATCAAGATCGAAATGGACTAAGCCCACTAAGAGTAAAATTATCCAGTAGTTATTTAACTGTCAGCACAAAAATTGATACCTTTTAAAAGAATTTGGGAGGTTGAGGCAAAAGGATCACTTGAGCTCAAGAGTTCAAGACAAGCCTGGGAAATATAGCAATAACTTGTCTCCACTAACAAAAAAGTTAAAATAATTCTGACTCTCTATAAAATCTCATTCACAATGTTCAGCTGTCATAGTTTGCTATAACAAAGTACCACAAACTAAATTACTTAAAAAAAACAACACTTTGTATCAAAGTTTTGGAGGCTAGGTGAAAATCAAGATGTCCACAGGATAGGTCCCTTTTAAGAACAGTGAGCATATCACCAATACATACTTCGTCTTCTTCCTGAGTGTATGTCTCTCTCCAAATTTCTCCTTTTTTGTAAAAATACTATACATGCTGAATAACTTCATTTTACATTAATTAACTCTGTAAACATTTTTGTCCCCAAATAATGTTACATTCCGAGGCTTTGGGATTTAGGATATCAACATTTAAATTCCTAGAGAACACAGTTCAACCCATATCACCAACATAAAATAAAATATATCTATTGATTCGAGGAAGCAAGAAAATGTGACCTGTAATCAATTGAGCTGGGAGTAATCAATAGAAATAGATCTCAAGAAAACCCAGATGTGGAAATTATCAAACAATGACTTTAAAACAGCTATGATAAATAGGTTCAATGTTATTAAAAATGGAGATATAGACCAGGTGAGGTGGCTCATGCCTATAATCCTTGCAATTTGGGAGGCCAAGGCGGGCAGATCAACTTAGCTCAAGAGTTTGAGAGCAGCCCAGGCAACATCATGGGACCTCCTCTCTACAAAAAATACAAAAATTAGTCAGGTGTGTTCATGTGTACCTGTAGACCCAACTACTTGGGGGGCTGAGGTGGGAGGATCACTTGAGCTCAAGAGGTCGAAGCTGCAGTGAGCTATGATTGCACCATTGCACTTCAGCCTGGGAAATAGAGTGAGACCGTGTCTCAAGAAAAAAAAAAAAAAAAATGAAGACATAATGTGTGGAAAGAGGAGAATATCATCAAATAAATGAAAACTATTAGAGAAAAAAAGCAAATTCTAGAAGTCTAAAAATACACACACACATATATATACACAAATACACACACACACATAAATGTATATTATATATATATATTTTTATTTTTTCAAAGAGTGAGCTTAACTGTGGACTGGGGTTAGAAGAAGAAAGTAGTGAAAGTGAAGATAGATGGGAAGACATAGTAAATCTGAACAACATACAATAAAAGTAAATAGAGCTTCAGTGATTTATGAAACAATACCAACTAGTCTAACAGATTAACTGGGGTCCAAAGAGAAAGGAAAGAGATAAAGAGTATAAAATATATTTGAACAAATAATGTCCAAAAATTCCCCAAATTTGGTGAAAAATATCCTACAAATTTAAAAAGCTCAGTGAAGCCAATCAGTATACATAAACAGAATGCCACACCTGGGAATATTTTAACCAAACTGATGAAAACAATAGATAAAAAATACATCAGAAAATCAGCTTAAGAATACACGTTGTAAAAAGCAAATGACAACTGATAAAGCATCTGAAAAAATGGGGTCACAAATACAAAGAAAAAATCTTTGAATTGTTAAAAGAAAAATAAAAAAGTATACCCAGAATTCCACATCCAGGAAAAATATCTTTCAAAATGTAATTGCAAAATGAAAATATTGAATAAACAAAAACAGCACCAGCAAGCCCTTCCTTAAAAAATGCTAAAGGTTACGCCTAAGTAGTTAAAGAAAGATGATGAGAAATCACTTTTAAAAAAGGAACTAATTAGTAGGAAAGAGTGAAGAGCACCAGAAATAGTAAATATTTGGGTAAGTAAACAGGCTATTTTTTATCATTAAAAAATTTTAAGACAATTTTTAATATAATAATTACTATATTGTAGATTTTATAATGCATGAAAAAGTAAATTATATGATAAACTAGTACAAAGGACAGGAGGGTATTAAATAGAATTATGCAGGTTTTATGGTTTTACATTGTACGTGAAGTGAAACAATATTAACTTTAAGTAAACTGTGATAAAAATGCATGTTTAATTCCTATAACACACACTGAGAAAATGATAGAAAAAGGTATAGTTCAAAATCCAGCCAATAAAGAAATTAATATACAGTTATGTATCACTAAACAATTGGGATATTTTTGAGAAATATGTTGTTAGGTGAAAATCATAGTGTATTTATACAAACCTAGATGGTATAGCCTACTACACACCTAGGCTATATGGTATAGTCTATTGTTTCTAGGCTGTAAACCTGTACAGCATGTTACTGTACTGAATAGTGTAGCCAATTGTACTAAAATTGTAAGTATTTGTGTATTCAAGCATAGAAAATATTCACTAGAACTACGGTATTATAATATTATGGGACTTCTGTCATATATGTAGTTTGTCATTGAGCAAAGCACTATTATGAGGCGTGTAACTGTACTAAAAAAAAATAGTATCCCCAAGAGTGTAAAGGAAAGAAGAACACAAATCAGGTTGGAAAACTGAAAATAAATAGTAAGATAGTAGGCTTAAATCAGATTATATCCATGATGATATTAAATGTAAAGGGACTAAACCCCTCAATTATGGAGCAGAGGATGTTATACCAGATTTTAAACCAATGAAACAACCATATGCTTTCTACAAAAGACATACAGTAAATATAGATACATCTAAATGAAACAGTAATAGATGAAAAAAGGCAAAGCCACACCACAATAGTCATAAACACAAAAAAGAAGCTAAATAGAAATCTAATCATAGAGTATTTAAAAAGACAAAGAATAATATATTTTAATTGTAAAATGGTCACTATATTAGGAAGACTTAATCGTTCTAAGTGTGGTTGCACAAAGATTCAAAATGTGAATAAAAATTGGGAGAACTAACAACAAAAATAGGCACAGAATCATCATTGAAGATTTTTTTTTTTTTTTTTTTTTTGAGACAGTCTTGCTCTGTCGCCCAGGCTGGAGTGCAGTGGCGCGATCTCGGCTCACTGCAAGCTCCGCCTCCTGGGTTCAGGCCATTCTGCCTCAGCCTCCCAAGTAGCTGGGACTACAGGCACCTGCCATCACGCCCGGCTAATTTTTTGTATTTTTAGTAGAGATGGGATTTCACTGTGTTAGCCACGACATTGAAGATTTTAACATCCCATTCACAGTAACCAATAAAACTAGAAGAGCAAGTTAATGAGTATATAAAAGACTCAAACAACACTATCAACCGAGATTACCTAGTTGTTATTTACTGAACACAACACTCAATCCCTACAGGAAGAATTGTTTCCATAGACAAATGGAACATTCACCATAATAGATCATAAAATGGACCCTAAAATGAGTGTCAATATATTTCAAAAAATATACAAAATCATAAATGTTATGTTCTCTTACATAATTAAATTAAAAATTAATAAGTTAGATATATCTTGAAAATTTTGAAATTAAGCAAGAGCCTTCTAAATGATTTGAGTTAAAGAAAATTACAAAAATATTTTTAACTAAACGATTGCAAAACACAAAGAAGCTATGGACTGTAGATAAATTTGTGTTAAAAAGAAAATTTATAGACTGTGATGATCAATTTCATGTGTAACCTTGGCTGAGTCATGAGACGCCCAGATAAAATTACTTCTGGATGTGTTTGTGAGGGTGTTTTCAGAAGAGATAAGCACTTGAATTGGTAGATTGAGCAAAGTAGATGGCGCTCTTCAATGTGTGTGTATGGGTGGGCATCATCCAATTTTGGTGAGGAGGAGGGAATTCTCCTGCCCCCTTTTCTTCTGCCTCACTGCTGGAGCTAGTACATCTCATCTCATCTCATCCCTTTATGCCCTTGAACTATTGTTTACACCACTGGCTCCCTTGAATCTCAGGACTTCAGATTTACACTGAAAGACACCACTGACTTCCCTGGGTCTCCAGCTTGCAGATTAACAGATAGCAGATTGTGGGACTTCTCAGCTTCCATAATCACTTGAGCCAACTTCTCATTATATGGAAGGATGGATAGACAGACAGACAGACAGACAGACAGATAAATAGATTCTATTGGTCTGATTCCTAGAGGAGCCTAATACAAAGGCTCTTTAGGAGAAACAAAAATCAGTGATCTAAATTCTCACTTTAAGAAGCTAAACAGTTATAATCAAAAGAAGCCCAAATCAAATAGAAGGAAAACAAACAAGAAAAATAAGAGCAAAAATCAATGAAACAGGACTTCCACTCCACTGAGGATGTACAAAGTCACAAGATAATTTTTCTCCCAATCTGACAATGGGAATAAAGCAGGTAGCCTTTTAAAAATATCATAGTTTAAAAAACTCCATTAGAATGTTGAGATAACAAATAATCCTAATGTAATGAAAGGGAAAAATTATGAACGCCTCCTAAAAGAGAAGTCAATAATTGCTGTTTGACAATTACAAAATAATAGGAAGCCAAAAAGCTGCCATAGACAGGGGTAAGAAGAAAAAAGCTGAACATTAACAGAAAAATTAAAAGCTCAATATAATGTGACATAATGCAAGGTGAATCGGCTTCTATCTGTCAACTTCTCCAGAATGCTTCACTGAGTGTTTTTAAGAGAAATTCAGTCAGGTTAGGAAGACTGACAGAGATGGACACTATGGTGCAGGCTTGCAGGGCATGCAGAATTCTAAGGTGGAAAAGGAGAACTAAGAGAAACAAACTTCATAAGCACTCTAGGTCTAATTTAAGTAGCCAACAGTTACCATCTATGTCTGGCAGAGAGACAAGGGATCCGAGAAGAAACTCTCTGAGACATAGCATTGGAGCATCCCTAAATTCTGAATATGAAAAAGGAACACTCTATGATCTCACTTTTATGTGGAATTTTTAAGAAGTTGAAATCATAGAAGTAGAGTAGAATGGTGGTTGCCAGGGACTTGGATGTTGGGTGCAGAAAGTGGGTGAGATATTGGTCAAATTGTACAGACTTTTAGCTGTAAAATGAATAAGTTCTAGGGATCTAAAGGATATCATGGTGACTATAATTAATGATAGTGTACCATTTACTTAAAACTTGCTAAGAGAGTGGATCCAAGTGTTCTTAACACAAAAAAATGGTAATTATGTAAGGTGATGCAGTTGTTAATCCGCTTGACTGTAGTAATAATTTCATGATGTACGTGCATATAAAATCATCGCACCTTGAATTTTGATTTGTCTATTATATCTCAATAAATCTGGAGGAAAAAAAAGGGAGAACTGAAAGGTAATCAAAAGACACTTTGGGTCTTACATTGGGAGAGGCAGCCCACTAGAAGTGACAGCAACTAGAGTGGTAGAAAGAGGAGAGCTGAGAAGAAACCCCTGATGGGTGAACAACCGGGTCGGCTGAAAATTGAAGGCATGAGAACAGAAATCAACTTTTCAGGCACTCAGATCCTTGAAAAGGGAAGACTGGATACTATCCTCATGTAATTTAGAGCATGTGGTGGCGAGCTGAATCTAACCAAAGAAACAACAAATTCCAGAACCAGTTCAACTACTGAATGCATTGACCTGACCATCACACAAGAAGACTAATGGAAGACACACTTCCATCATTCAAATAAAAATGATCAAACATATAAAAAGACAGAAAACATGACCCAGAATGAAGAAATAATATTGTCAAAAGCTTTTCATGCATCGGATGATCATACTTTTTTTGTTCTTATTCTATTAATATGGTGTATTCTATTGTTAAGCCGATCTCACATTCCTGAGATAAATCCCACGTGGTCATAGTGTATTAATATAATGCTTTTTATATCTTGCTGGTCTTAATTTGCTAATATTTGGAGGATTTTTGTGTCTGTGAGTGATAATGGTCTGTAGATTTGCCTTTTTCTTGTGATGACTTTGGTTAGCTTTAATATTGAGAGAATTCTATTGACCTCATGACTTGAGAAGTAGTCCTTCCTTTATTTTCTGCAAGAGTTTGTGAATGATTACTTTTGTTTATGCTTTTAATATTTGTTTAATATTTGATGTCATTTAAAGGAAAATCTAGGCTTTTATTTTGGGAAGATTTTTAATTATTAATTCAATTCGTTTAGTTGTTAAAGGTCTATTTAAGTTTTCTATTTTATCTTCAGTAAATTTGAGTAATCTGAGTCTTTCTAGTAATTGTATTCCATCCAACTTGTTCAAATTGTTGGGAAAAAGTTCTTCCTATTATTCCCTTACAGTTGTTTTCATTTCTGAAGGGTTTGTAGATCCCTATCTCATAGATTTTCATAATTTGTGTCTTCATTTCACATAATTCTAGTGTATTTTTATCTCAGTTTTTGTGTTTTTTCATTCAAGAATTTCTACTAGTTTGTTTTTTATAATTCCAATATCTTTATTGATATTCAGTATTTGATGAATCATTGTCATATTTTTCTTTCATTTCTTATACATGGTTTCCTTTAGTTCTTTGAACATATTTATAATAGCTCTTTTGAAACTTTTGTAAATTCCAACATCTAGACTTTTACATAATCAATTATATTTATTTTTTACATAATCAATTTTATTTATTTATTTTCTTGCATATATATCACATATTCATTATTTTTGCATATCTAATAATTTTTGTCAAAAATTGAACATTTTGAATAATGTATTTTAGCAACTCTGGATTTTGTCATCCATCCCTTTTCCATCTGTAGGTTATTGTTGTTTAATGTTTATAATTTTATTGACTGACCTGGAATAATTCTATAGTCTGCTTCTTCTGGAGTATGTAGGCAGTGAAATATCTTCTTAGTTTATCTATTTATTTATTTATTTTTATTATTAAGTTTGGGATGCTAGTGGTCAGACGTAAGTTGATGTAATTTAATTGTCAGGCAATGATAGGCCAGAGATTGTGCTTCAATATCTAGATTCAGTAAAATTTCCATTATTGGTCAATGAATTTGTGGAAGATTGGCCCACACATTTGTATCTCAGGCAGTTGACGAACGTTCCTCAGTTTTTACCTTTTGCTGGGTCTTTTGATGTCTTCCACGCACCTGCACATAGTCCCACATTTGGGGACATGTAGATAACTGGGGTTCTCTCTACTCTCCCCTAGGTTTGTGTGCACCATTGTGGAGATGTCTGAACAGCCTTCAAGACCACTTACGATAGGTGGTAGCATATCAAGCCCACTATGGGTGTCTCGTTCCACAGATCTCCTTGATAAACTCCTAGCATATCAGTTTGTCCGTTTCTTGCCCCAACCAGTATTGCAACTTCGGGCATCTGCAAGATTGGCCTTACCTGATTGGTTGCATCAAGAACAATATTATTTTCAACAGTAATCTTGGCCATGGAGTTTTGGATGCTTTATCTCTAATCAAGTTAGCTCTGTCCAGCAACAAAGTTAAACTGCTAGTTTTCATGGCTTGCCCTGCCCCAATAGACCTACTTCTGACGGAGACTGGGTGAAAGGGGTAGGATGTGATCAATCTCAGGCTAAAACCCCATGGATTCTCACTGTTCTTACACAAATTTCTGATGTTTTTTGAACAAATGCTTCGCAATTTGTTGGTTTTTTTAATTCTAGAGAATTGAAATATTTTTATTTTATTCTTTAAGTAATTTTTTTCCAGTTTACTGTGAGTTTTTTTTAATGAGTGCTATTTTGCACACCCCTTTATTCCACCATTCTGCAAATGTCATTTCTCTTTGACATGGGATATCACCTGATGTCACCTTAGACAAAGGCACCCATTTCACAGTAAAATTATATAGCAGCACACTCACAACCATGGAATCCACTGGTCTCACCACCGCTGTATCACCCAGAAGATGCTTGCCTGAAAGAGCAATAGACAAGCCTCATATTAATAAACATAAAAAGAAATAACGCATTGCCTAGAAAAGGCACCACTCTAATATACTCCTTAAAATATTAACCATTATGTCACTGTGTCCTCTGTAGACAGAATATGTGAGTCTAGAAATAAGGGGGTAAAAGAAGAAGTATTCCCCATGCATTCATTTGGTGTTGCTGCTATAACAATATACCACAGTCTAGGTGGTTTAAATGAGAGAAATTTATTTCTCATCATTCTGTATGCTAGAATCAAGATGTTGTCAGGTTTGGTTTCTTCTGAGTCTTGTCTTTGACCTATAAATGATTGCTTCCGGGACCATTCTCACGTGGCATTTCCTCTGTGTGCAAGCATCCCTGGTGTCTCTTGGTGTGTTCAAATTTCCTCTTCTTATAAGGACATCAGTCAGATTGGATTAAGACTCACAGTAACGAATTCATTTTAATGTAATCACCTTTTCAAAGAGCCTATTCTAAATATAGTCACATTCGGAGGTACTTTGGTAAAAGCTTCAACATACACGTATTTGGGGAGACACAATTTAGCCTGTAACACCCTACTTATGAGTACCTATTGAAGAATGTGTAAGTCTCTCTCCTCATTCTCAGGGGGTGATCTTTCTAACAGGGGACACAATAAAAGCCCCAATAGGGTGGCTGCAGTATCACTTTGGACTCCTTATGCCAGTATACAGGCTGGTAGGGATAATTGATCCTTATTATTATCAGATGTAAGAAGGCTGCTTTATAATTAAGAACGGAAAAAATGTATCTGATATTCAGATGATGCACTTGGACAACTGGTGGTATTCACCTGGCCAATTTTAACTGTAAATTAGCAAGCACATCCATTTCTGATAAGAGCAAGGTAAACTGAGGCACAGGCACTAAGATCTTCCAATATTGGGGTGTGAGTCATCCTATGTCGCAAGCTGCTCATCCAGCAAAAGTATTATCCGAGAGAGGGAGATCTGAAGGGGTTGTAAAAAAGGGAAATTACAAACTTAGTTACAGCCTTAGCACTAACTACAGCATTGGTGTTGGTGGACTGTAGTTCTCCCAGGAACTGTCCTCTTCTAAATGTCTCAGGAATATTGACCACAAAATTCTGAAAAACCTATGCCTCTTTCAGAATTCTAGTTGCTGTGGTCATGGACTATTTTCTGAGCTGCTGTATATGTTGTCTGCTATCACAAGTAGATGTCACTCGTTTTATGGAAAATTGTCCTTGGAAGTTATACACCCTTGCATAAACTCTGAGGGACGATCACAATCAATTAACACCTGATATGGAGTTTTAAATGGTGAACCTCTAGGCTCAAATACGGACAATGCAGCAGAGCCCTTTATTCTCCTAATCTCTCTCCTTTCACCATGTAGGTCAGGCAAAGACTAGGTTTGGCCTGAATCCACATTCCTGCTTGGCACTTTCCCTTTCTTTATCCTCGTCCACTTCCTCCCTTGAGGTTTTCTTGAAAATTCTTTCCTTGATAAATTATGTGCCCCCAGTCACGTATTTCAGGCTCTGTTTCTTGTCTCATGTTTTCCACCTAAGACTTATACATTTGGAATTGGGGAGCAGGTCAGGAAAAATAAAGAATTTTTGTTTCTAATATGGGAAAAACTTCAAGTAGTTTATGGATTTTGGAGAAATTAACATGTAAAAATTAATCCCCAGGCAGGAGATGAGATACCTTCTACTCTGATTTAGATAAGACATTTAACTAAAATTTAAGGACAAAATATGTTGGAAGAGTTCTTCTCTGTCTTCATGATAAAATGGATAAAGCAAGATTGTCCCTTTAATTGAAAAGAAAGCAGAAACTGAGAGAAAGCTTAAGGGAGTGAGTAAATAAATGAAAGTAACAATGAGGGCCCATGTGAACAATGATATTATGAATTTGTAGTTACACTAATCTTTTAATTAGTCACACTTTTCTTGGAGCATACAAGGGACCCAATGCAGGAATCACAGTAAGAACAGATTATAAAACAGATTTTTTAGAACTGTTGATGTATATGTAGGTGTGCCACAAAAATACTGACACCAAATAAACCTGGGAAGCCAATGAAAATACAGTAATTCAAAAAACAGAACATACCATTTTTGGCAGAAGAAGATATAAAGTGAATCTAAAAAGAACTGATAACTGTGTGGCAGAAAGACTTATAGAAATGGAAATGGAGTTTTGGTTATATAAAGGAGAAGAAGGAAAATGAAAGAGAAAAAATATATAAGTTAGAGATTGGGTCATTATAATTCAAAAA